>NW_026691979.1:2075000-2650000 GCF_021218885.2 Marmota monax | reverse complement strand
GAGTCTGGGTTGACCTGTTTATTCTCTGAAGTGCAGGCCTGATGCTCAGTGTTCCCCTTAGCCGCTAGGCAGAAGTTTGGCTTCCAGCCCCTTCACTGCCCCAGGCATCACCTGCCTCAGGCTGCGCACTCCAGGCCTGCTTTTCCTCTGAGGGCACCCCCTACCACCTTGCATGCCCATGCATGTAGGTAGATTGTGGCTGGTCACCTGTGCACCCGTGTCCCCATCTGTCGTTGTGTTACTTGGCAACATTCACGATTGACTTTCTCTGCTCTACATCCAGAGGGTTGGTGCTGCCAGAGGGCGTGTGTGTGTGTGTTCGTGTGTATGCTGTGTGTGCAGCCAGTGCCCACAAAACCGAGCCCACCGGCACCAGCCCTGGTTTCTCTGAGCACCATCAGGGCTGGGCTTTCTTCTCTGCCCTTGTCCAGCACTGCTCTGTCCTCCCTGGCTCTCCTCCCTGGTGCAGATTTCTGTCTTGACTGCCTCCTCTCAGCTGCCCAACCTGCCTCACGAGGGTCTGGCCGTCAGCGAACCCTGTCATGAGAGTCCCTCCTCTCCTTCTTGCCCTCCCTGACCTCATGGGACCCTCTTCCTGTTTCCTCCTTGGTCTTACTGTGGGGAGGAAGCAAGTCTCCTTCCTGCTGTGACCTTTCTGGCCCCTGTGCTTGTGGCCCCTTGTTGATTAGACCTCTTTCCTTCAGGTTGGTTCTTCATTCACCGCTCTGGCTGGTTGTTACTGCATCTTCTGAACCAGATCCCATGCTCCTGATATTCTTCCCCTATAGCTCTTCAGGCCTTTGGCTCTAGGGTCACTCGGGGTGCAAGTCTGCTTGTGCCTCACATGAGACCCCGTAGCTGTTCCCTAGGGTGGTGTCTGATGTGCACACTAAGGACTCTGCTCTCTGTGGCAACCTGGTCAGTGTCCCCTCTGCATTCCATACCTAGGACACAATCAGGCTGGTAGGCTGTGGATGGGGGTCTCCCCTCTGCTGAGGAGAGTGTCCCACGGGTGGGGATAGCTCTGCTCACTAGTGGACTCAGAATCTGCTGAGAGAGGCCTTCTCCAGCTGGGACAGGCGCCCCTTCCACACACAACCCTAATGCTTGGAACTCCACTCTGGTGCAGCATGGAAAGTGTTAATGTGTGATGGGTCTTGTCTCTCTGTCCCCTCTGGCACAGCTGACTGTCTCCAGGAGCTGCAGTTGCTCCCACTTGGTGGGTGCTCGTAAGTGCTCAACAGTCAGTGAGTGAGGTCCATCTCTCTTTGCAGAGCTAAAGTGATGCACAGAGTTGCAAAAATCACCTACAGAATGCCTAATGGTAATCCGTTTAAGCTCATAAGTTTTAGAGTAGAGTATTTCTTCTTGAAGCAACTCAGGAAAATTATGCAACCTAGGATGGGGTCTTTTACTTTGGAGAAAATTAGTGGAAACCCTTTCTTTGAGCTCTAAAATTCTCACAGTAGTAATAATGGTTCTGTATGAACTCAGCCAGGTGTGAATCTAATCTTGCTTAGATTTTTTGGGAGGTGGTAGCAGGGATTAAACTCAGGGGCACTTGACCACTGAGCCACATCCCCAGCCCTATTTTAATATTTTATTTAGAGACAGGGTCTCACTGAGTTCTTAGCACCTTGCTTTTGCTGAGGCTGAATTTGAACTCATGATTCTCCTGCCTCAGCCTCCTGAGCCTTTGGGATCACAGGTGTGCGCCACTGTGCCCAGCCTCTTGCTCAGTTTTATATAAGACATTTGTCCCTTATAATTTGACTGAGAATCTGTTATGTTTTCTCAGATTATTATATTTTGGAAGTAAAATTGCAGTTGGAGCCCTTGAATGCATCAGTGAAGTAAATGTGAATGAACAGCTTCTGTCCTCTACCCGCGTTCCTCTTCCTCTTTATCAGTAGCACACAATCTGTCTCTCTCACTCCCAGTGATAAGCTGTGAAGTATGGCAGGGAAAATACCAATACCCCCAGTCTGGCTCAGTTTACTCAGTAAGAAATCTGCGGTTTCTCCCCTCATACAGCCACCAAGCGTCGTGTTCCCCATGCGGAGTTTCAGTGGGGAAACGAGCGCTGGTTTCTCGTGCCCACACCAGGACCCTCATGTCAGCTCCCTCAGCCCCTGCGTTTCCCGTCCTCATCATTCCTTGTGCACACCACCCACTTCTCCACCCCTTGTATGTTAGTGTCTGTCCCCTCCTTGCCCTAGACTCTGTGCATGGTGCTCTTTCTCCTCAAAATGTTCTTCCTGGCTGATCTGACTAGGAACTGTTACTCTGCATGGTCCCAAGGTGACCCTGAGTGCCCCCAAAGTCCCTTGCTCTTTCCTGGGGGCATTTTCCTCCTCTCTCCCCCTGTGAGGTCAGTGTAACTTGGGTTTGCATGTTGATGTCCCTGCTCTACCTCCTTGCCCTCACCCTCTACTCCAGAGGTGGAGTCCAGGTGAGGGTTGCTGTCCAGATGCTCCATGAGCGCATGGGCAGTGTCTCCTGTCCAGGGCTTGAAGGGTCAACTCCTGCTATCCAGGGCTGGGATTAGGTTGTGAGGGGAACTTGTGAGCAAAGAAGACATGGTCCCTCCCCAAGGAGGCTGCATTCCTTAGCATACACAGTTCATGGCACTGCAGGTGGGTAGAACATTCAGAAATCGAAGGGACCAGGAGTAATGTGGCAGGAGAAGACCAAAAGGATCTTTCATTAAGCTTCAGTTTGAAAAAGGCTCAGAGCATAAGTCAGCAGAAATGCAGGAGGAAAGTTGCTGTGCCAGGTTAGAGAAAGAGAGAAGGACTAGTGGTCAAGTTGCACCAAGTGCAAGTAGGCACCGCTGGTCAGGTGCACAGTGGCAGGAAAGCAGGGTGCTGTCTGGGACTCCCCTGGGCTGTGGGGCAGCCCAATGCCTGCTGCTGGTGGCTCCTCTGCCCAGCCTGAAGATCCAGGCTGCTGCGCTGTCCATGGGAACCCCCTGAGGCCATGCTGGACAGCCCTCTAACCCAGCAGGTGAGGAGATTGGCTCAGGGGCTCAGAGCCTGCAGAAGACAGTTGACCCTGGTAGCAGAGAGGGGGTTGTGAGGGCTGGGGTCTCTGTGTAAATGATGAATAAGGATGCTTGAAGCAGGCAGTCACATTGCAAAGAAAGTTCTGAAACACTCCGGGGCATGAAAACTGTCATGTGGCCTAGGTCAGCCTAGGAATTCAGAAAAGACCCTGTAGGTGTCTTGGGTGCTCTGGAGGGAACAGGATGTGGTAGCCTCTTGGAGCCCTGCCCTGGCCTGTGTGGTATGCTGCAGACAAACACCACTTTGCCTCTCTGAGGATGGCTGCTGCGGACAAGCAGCGAGCAGGCACAGCAGGGATGCGGAGCCTGGAGCACTGCACCCAGACAGTGGCGTGCAGGGTGATAAGCTGCAGCGGAACCCCGCACCCAGGGCTCAGAAACTAAAAGCAGAGTTGAAGGCAGAGTCTTGAAGGGAGACTGTGCACAGCAGCCAGGAGGAGGAGCCAGGCAGTGTCCGTGGGTAGATGGAGGGATGAACACCGATGGCAGGTGTGTATGATGGAATGTCACTCAGCCTTAAAGGTGGAATTCTGACACACGCTGCAGTGTGAATGAACCTCGAGGACTTAGGAAACAAGCCAGACACAAAGGATGAACCCTGCACGATTTCTCTTCTGTGGGGTCCTGCAGTTGCGAGGCTTAGAGACACAGAGTAGAATGGTGGGCATCAGGTGCCGGGGAGCAGAAGGGGAAGAAGAAAATATCTACATGGAGAAATCAATTATAAGCCTACAAAAAACAGTAAGCATTAATCTCGTGGCCTCTGGCTAGCTTGCTCAGCTGTCTCTGGACTGTGCGTGGCCCCGGTGCAGAGGCAGCACTGTGGGGCAGGGACACTGCCTCTGGGCTGGTGGCAAAGAAGGGATCTTCTCCTGCAGCTACAGAGTCTAGACACAGGCGGGAGCCTGGACCTGCTCCTGGTCCAGACACGGATGTGCAGAACATGAAGTCCTTGAGACACACAGGCTGGACAAGTGCCAGTCAGGTCCTGCTTGCCATCTTGGCTAGGGTCCAGAAAACAGCAGTTACCAGAGTCGGGGCTCTGACACCATAGAGTGCTTCTCCACCAGAGGGAGACCTGAAGCTGAAGATTCTCCCCTCACTCTGACAAGGACCTTAGGCGAGATGTTCTTAGACGGCAGGCACAGAGTCTGTAGGGTATGTGATCAGACCCGTAGAGCCCTGGCCAGCTGCTGAACACATTTAGTCTCAGGTGGCACTAGTGGCCTACATCATTTGCCAGGAGTACCCTGATGAGATTTTTCAAAAGTACCTGCAGGCTTCATGGTTTCACACCCAAGTTCAATGGCAAGCAAAACAAATACTGGGGAACAGCCCTGAGACTCATCTGGTGCCTCTTAACCTTGCCAAGATGAAGGATTCAGCAAGCATGCACATGTGATCGATCTCCGTCACAAGCAGTCTGTGCTCTCAAGTTTTCTTATGCTGCAAATTAATTTAATTAGTTTTAATTAAATAGATGGAGCAAGCATGTGCTCTTGTCTATAGCAGGAAACAAGAAAAATGTCAGGGAACTCGGTCAGGGGAGGCTGTGGGTTCGTGGCTGAGTCCAATGACTGTGCATCTCTATTAACTGTCCATTCTTTTGCATGATGTCTCCACTCCCCCTCCACTCCATGCTGGGGTTGTTCTAGGCTCTGGAACACTGCTAGAGGCCAGGCCTGACCCTTCTGACTCTCACCTTCCACAGGAGAAGACCACTTTGGTCAGTGGCCCCAGGCCTGCAGGGCCAGTCTTGTTGCTTTGAGAGTGTGATGCTTTGTGAACGAGGTGATCCTCGTGATTCCTCTGAGCCAGGGTTCAGGCCACTCTCCCTGGGAAGCAGCTGGGGGCCTGCTGTGGCTCCCCCTTTTCTTCCTCTATGGCTTGTAGTGGGTGCTCTTCCCCTCACCGTGTGGCCTCCTGTGCCATGTCCTTGCCTGGAGTCTTGGGTGCCAGTGAGGGGTCAGTGCAGCTCTTTCTTTCAGGTCCTGCCCTGGCTGTAGATGGGCACCTGAGTAAGAGATGGATCTCTGTGCTTCCAGCCCAGAGGAAATCTAAGACCTAAGGGGATGAGGGGCCCAGAGCCCAGGCTGCTCAGACTGCAGGGCGTGGCACCATCTCCAGGAGAGAGGCCTGGGCTCTTGCTGGTGATGTTTGGCCACCACTCACTCCAGGTGCCTCGGCTGCTCCAGCCTCTTAGTGGGAGCAGCAGTGGCGGACATCACAGAACTGCTGGGGAGGCTGAACCTGATGAGGACTGCGGGGCGTTGGGGCTGTATGGGGCTCTGAGTGCCACAGCCATATCTCAGCCTGGGCAAGTTCTTTGCCATTGCAGTAGACATCCTTCACCCCACGCTCTGCAGCTCAGCCAGCGGGAACTCTCAGATACTGCATGCCGCAGGCTGTCCTTACCTGCCTGATGGGGATCTGACTGTGTCTGAGGGTCTCCGATCCAGGTATCAGCCTGCCATTGCTTCAGCAGAACCTCACAGACAGGTCCTGTTTCCCAGAGCTTCCGTCTGAGCAGCACAGAAGGGGAGCTGGTCACAAGATGTGGCAAGGTACATCCTGAGGGGACAGTGACACGGTGATCCATCAAGGGGTGTCTCTGGTGAGGCCTAAAGCAAACTGTTTGTGCGGATGCCCAGAGAAGGCTTTCCAGGCAGATTGCAGCAGGTGCAAATGTCCCTGGGCTGTGTGCCTGGCGCACACAAGGGACGGTGAAGGGCTGCTGTGGCAGAAGTCTGGGTCAGGCTGGGTGAGTGGTCCAGTCCCCCGGCATTGGCCCTCCGACTCTAGAAGGATGAGGTGTTGTGGGGAGCTGTGGTGGCCATGGGCACACGAGAGAACCTGACTGTTGAAGAGCCCTGCAGGTGCTGCGTGAAGACTAGGTCACGGGAGCCTGTGGAGTCGTTGGACAGCAGAGGTGGAGACGTGGTTCCCTGATGGCATCAGGTAGAGGACAGGCCCGGAAGAGGAGGGAAGTGGGCTGAGGATCCTGGCCCCAAGGGCTGCATGTATGTTGCTCAGGGCGGTGGCATGAGGTGGGAGGGCAAGCGGGGGGGAGCATGTTAGTCCTGAGATGCCTGTCAGACATCCCAGGCTGCAGAGGTGGATACTGGGTATGCAGCTCTGAAATCCAGACAAAGAAAGCACAGGGCTGAGCATAGGAAGCCCAGTCTTCAGAGTGAATGCAGGGCCTAGCTGAGCTGCTTAGAAATGGCGTGGACAGAGGGAGCCACAGGGCTGTGTCCTGGGCCACCTGAGAATCGAGTTTGGGGAAGAGACGGCCTGAGAGATGGGCATGCGGGCGGGAGTCAGAGGAGAGGAGTGCCTGTGTATGTGTGTGCGTTTTGGGGGGAGACGGCTCTGGCAGAGGGAGAGTGAGGGGGTCCCTGGCAGGAGCGGCCAGTGTTCTGCAGAGTGTGTCAGGGAGGCAGTGGCCAGGCTGGTCTGGGCAGGTTACTCATGGACAACATGAAACTGGAGCCCTTCGATTTTCTGAGACGGCGGTCACTGTTATTTAACAAGAATAAAGGAGCTGCTTGGGGTGCCTGGACTGTGGCCTGCGTGTCCCCCGTGATGGGGAGTGACTGTGTTGTGCAGCTGCAGGCCATGCTGAGGGCTGTCCCACAGGCCAGGTGGCCTGTGTCCAGGTGGCCTCACCCCTCCAGAGCACTGTGCAGTGGGAACGATCTTTCTCGTAACTCGGACAGTTATTCTTTTCAGATCTGGTTCTGGGAAAGCAGCTCTCCCAGGCTTTTCACTTGGGCTCTGTGACTGGTCAAGTTTGGGGAAGGCCCACATGGCCCTGAACTCACCATGGCCGGTTTCCGCCATGTTTAGACCCACATAAGTGTTCTGTAGAGTGAAATGATGTGGTTTGCAAGGGGCAGCCACTTGGACTGAAGAGCCAGCCTGTGTGGTTCGGAGTTCTTGGTATGTGGCTGCCCGCTGCTGCTGGAGCGCCGGGCAGCTGGAGAGAGGCCAGGTCTTGATTTCATACGTGGCCAGCTTCTCCTGAACACCAAGCTGCTGGTGAGCCAGGCAGGGCTTTCCTTACCCCGTTGCTCCTAGCAGCCCTGCCTTCATCTCAGGTGGTCTTTTAAGAGGACGGCAAGGAGAGGCAGGTGCCAGATCTGCACACTGCCAGGCACGGAGAGCGGCAGTGCTGAGATGAGTGGTGGCCGCGGTGGCCCTGCCTGGGTTCCTGCTGTTCCACGTTGCGTGTCCTGGCCCTGCAAGTCTGTTTCCCTGGCTGGGCTCCCAGGGGCCTCCCTCTGGGGGTCATCATTCCTGCCTCGCTGGGGTGTGGGCAGATGCCCCTGGAGACTCTAACAGGCCAAGGGCTAGAAACCACTCGTGTGCCCTTGGCGGGAGACGGTGGACGTCTCAGGGAAAGCTGATGGGGAACAGGTGGGTGGTTTTGACTAGATAAAATCACACGGAGGCCACATGTGATCCGCTTGCCTCAGAAGCCGTGGAGCCAGGCCTCTGAGGGTCTGGGAGCATGGCGCACACCGGCAGGTGCTTATGGCTCCTTCTGGGTCCACCGCTCGTCCTTACTCAGCTCCCCACCTGCTGATGTATGTGCAGGCAGCAGAGCAGGCTCTCTGCTTGGGGTGGAGGTGACCAAGACCCTGTCCACCCAGGTCACTCCGTTCCTGAGCAGGGCTCAGAATGGAAATGTGTCACAGCTCTCATGGTGCATGGCCCACAGGAAATCAGTCTTCCTGAGGGTGGGGCTGGGGCGCCTGGCTCAGCCCCTTCAGGTGGCTCAGATATGAGCCCCTCCGTCCTCTGATGGAGCTGCTGCTGGGGCTGTCTCCCAGGAGGGTGGTCCCTGTGGAGCACAGTCACTGGTGGGGCTACTCTGTGGCCCAGTGCACTCCAGGGCATCTGGGTGTCCTTGCCCCCTAAGGCAGCAGACAGGCCCTGCCGTCGTGTTGGTGATGTTCACATCCTGCCAGTGTCCCATTGTGTCAAGGCAGCAGTGTGAGAAGGCGAGCCGACACATCGACCCACGCTCGTGCTGCAGGTGTCCAGGGCCGCACTCTCTGTGCCACTGTGCTTGAGGGCCTGTTGCTGCAGGAACCACAGAACAAGGGATTGGAGCACAGAGCCTGAGCGGCTTCCCCGTCTGCAAAGACGGACTCCAGCATGTGTGTTTCTGGGTCCCACGGGGAAGGCTTCTCTGGTCCCCAGTGGGGGCACCCAAGCTTTTGCTCCTTTCTGGGTCACGTGGCCTGCTCTGACGAAGACAGTGCATTGAAGTTGAAGGCAGCGTCCAGCAGAGGGTCTCCTGCTGGGTTTCTCATGCTCTAGAGTTGTCGAGGAGCAGCTAGTTCTGTCTGGTGAGCCGGGTTTCAGCTTCGCGGTGGATGCGAGTCTTGTGTCTTCCTATTGCCCACGGTGGTTGTGCTCTGCAGACTCTCCAAATGCGGCTGTGCACTGTCATCCCACCAGTTGGCCCTGACCTCCATACAGGGTGACAAGGGCCCTTGCAATGGGATCAGTGTCCTCATGAGAAGAGGAAGAGTGCAGAGCACGCTGTCCTCAAGGGGACACAGTGAGAAGCCGCCCTCACCACACGCGGAAGCTGCCGGCACCTTGTGGCCTCAGGGCTGTGGGGAGTAGGTGTCTGCTGTGGGAGCCCTGGTGGGCGGTGCTTCACTGCAGCCCTGCTGGCCAAGGTGGACGGGTGCCTCTGTCAGTTGAGCTGGCTTTGGAGAGTGCTTCATAGGTGGCACTTCAGGCTGAGGGAATGCAAGTGCCCGGTAAGAGGTTTGCACAGCAAGGCTTTCCCTTGCCTAAGTCTGGGACGGACTGTGAACTGCTGCTCTCTCCTCTGTGGCGAACAGAACAAGCTAGGTGAGCAGGACGAAGCTTCACCAGATGCTGCCCCCAGCCCAAGTCCATTGGTTTCTGTTTTTCTCTCGCAGTGGGAGCTTTCTTCAAAGGCCTGACGATCTCCGTGCCTCTGCCATCCAGGGTCTGGAGGGTATAGGACTCCTTAAGCCAGCAAAGCCACAGATCCTTGTCCATTACCAGGCTGAGCATGAGGAGGTGTGCTCATGCTGGGATAGCCTGTGGGCTGGGAGTCAGGAGAGACGCCGGTTCTAATCTAGCTGTGAGAGCTGCAGGTGTCCTCTTGACCATTGTCCACAGCACAGGCGAAGAGGCAGAGCAGAGACATGGCCGTGCAGAAGTGGCCCAGGTCTCTCTGGTGCACGATTGTCAGTCTTTCCTCTCCATTGAGCCTGAGGCACCTCTTTAGCCCTGCTGAAGGTGGCTGGGGGAGCTCACTGAACATGGCTAATGGCCTGGGTGCTGAAGAGCATGTCAGTAAAAGAAGAGAGGAGATGGAAACCATTCTTGCTTTATAAAAATTGAAGGACAAAATTCTCTATTATCAAAATCAGGTACATGCAGAGTTGAAAAGTACATTAGATTGAAAGCTCTAATTGAAGTAACTCATCGCTTATCCAACCTCAGTGTGTCTATTGCATTTGAATTCCTTACAAAAGAAATGAATGGTGAAGTTTTTTATTAATAAAAAGTGGAGAGTTTATCTTCTAAGAAACAGAGTGCAGGAGCTGACTGGTCCAAAACAGACTCTCAGGCCTGTGGGAGGGGTGTGTAGGTGCAGAGGAGAGCAAGAGCCCCAGGTGTGAAGGATCATCTAGATGTGCATGCAGGCACTCGGGGAGAGCCTGGGGTGTCAGGGAGAAGCACATAGGAGCTTCACGTAGGCTTTTAGGGAACTTGGGACTGACTTTTGGAACCATTTGAGGGGTAGAGGGGAAGCCTACTGGCAAGACTAGCCTTTTCTGCGGAAGCACACCCCGACCGTCATGCCTGGAACACTTTAATTTTGTTTGTGCCAGGCCAGTGTGCCACACAGCATCGTACCCACATCTTTCTTGCTCTAGCACCCTGCAACATGTCGCTGTTTCCATTTCTCAGAGAAGGAAATGGAGTCCTAGCATGAAGGAGTTTGCTAAGAGCTCTGCTGCTTGGTTTGGAGCAGTGGCTGCTAAATTCTAGAATGTCTCCAGTGAGCAGGACAGCCTTGGCAAGGGGGAGAGGGAGAGAGACCTTTAGCTCAGCTGGAGGATTCAAACCCCATGGAGCCAGCGGATTCACTGCAGGTGACCATCACCAGCCTGGCCGCAGGACACAGGCTAGAGGCGAGGGGGAGGCGTGGCAGACGGGGAGCCCTGGTGGTGACCCAGATGGGTCCCCATGGACCACTGGGTGTGGTGTCTCCTCCAGCCATCACCTGTGTCCTCTCTCAGTAGCTACCTCATGCACAGTACCACTGAGTCCCTGTTACTCCTCTGCTTGTGGGATAACATGTGAGTCTGCGAGGGTGCCTGGGTGCTGCCAGGGGCAGCTGAAAGCAAACCAGAGCACTCAGGAAAACATTGCAGGGGGCAGCAATGCAAGCAGTGGTGGAGGGCACAAGTCCGAGGACCCCAACATCTGTCCTGGCGGGCACTCCCTGCATGTGGGAACAAGAGAGGCCATCCCAGGGGTCAGGGGAGAGGCAAGGAGGCAGGGAGGCTGAAGTAGGACATGATGGAGGCTGACCTGAGAGCTAAATGCAGGGGGTAGGGAAGTGGCCCGGTGGGCCAGAAGGCTACCTGTGGAGGGGACTCTGAACTGCGTGTTGAAGAAGCACCAGGCAGCCGGGAGTGAGCAGGCTGTGGTCGCCTCTCATGTGCTCTTTAATCTTGTTAGTGCCAGGGCATGTTTGTCCTTTCATTTCTGGAAATAGCCGCAGGCTGGTCAGGGCCAGGTATTAGGAAAATGAGGATGTTTTATGAAGCTACTTAGCCGGTTTGATGGTAGCAGGGTTTTGCCATGGAGTGCCCCATGTGTGAGTGGTGTGCAGACTGGACCAGGAGCAGTTCATGAGCAGACACAGATAGTCAGGACCGCGGCTGAGCCCCAGGAGGCATCATGGACTGTGGTGGGCCCCACAGCGTGCACTGGTGTGGCTGTGGAGGAGCCGTGATGACAGTTCAGAGCCCGTGCACTGCAGTGGGTTGGTTGCCAGCATGGTGAGATGCAGCAGCTACCGCTCCCTGGTTGCTGATCGCACCCCGTCACTATGCGACCTCGGTGCTTCTGTTCTCACCGACTCCATGTGGTGTGTTTGCCCATTTTATGGATAAGGCAGCTGAGGCTCAGAGACCCTAGAGACTTGCTAATGAGCAGCAGTTAGGAATGACAAGGACTGACTTGGACTCCTAATTGCCAGGCTTTGCCAGGTTATGGGTTGGATTATGTTCCCCAGGATGGGTACTTGGGTGCTGGGATGTGTACTGATTTGGAGATGGGTCCTGGCAGATTGAATCAAGCTGGGATAAGGTCACTGGGGTGGGCTCCAATATAACAGGAGTGTCCTCAGAGAAGAGGAAGCTTCGGCACCCACACACATCAGGGAAGACCCCTCGGACAGGCACCAGGTCAAGGTCACGTGGAGTCAACAAGCAGAGTAACATGGCCATGAGCCGGGGAGTGCCTGGAGCCCCCAGGGCCTGAAAGGGGCAGGAGGGACCTTCCCCAGAGCCTGCCGTGGGCATGGAGCCCTGCCTATATCCTGGACTGCCAGGCAGGACGTTTTTGTTGCTGAACTGCCCTGTGTGAGGTGCCTTGTCATGACATCCACAGGGGACCCGTCCCACGGCAGAGTGCTCAGCTCACGTGAACCTCACTGCAGTGAACTGCCACGTCCTCACTCCAGACCCTCAGTCCCAGAGGTGGGGGAGAGGAGGGAGGGCCTACGGCCCAGGGACAGACTCTGAAGCTGTCCTGAGGGGTGTAGAGGAGAGCTGGCCACAGGCACAGTCACCTAGGACTTGGGGGAGGACAGGACTAAGGTCGGCACAGAGCGTGGGGTTGCATTCTTTGTCTTGTGAATTTAAAGAATGAAATCTCCAGACACAAAGGCGAGAGCAAAGTAACAGGATTTATTAGAGCAATAGAAAGAAGGTCTCCTGAAGAGGGGAGGGTCCCAAGAGGGGGGACACACAGCTGTCTGTTGTCCAGGGATTTTTATGGACTTGATTTGTCCACATAGATGGGTTATAGGGTTTAGAAAGGGGGCCAATCAACTCTATCTTGTCATTTTCAGTGGATCTGGAGAAAAGTGATTTCTAAGCTTTAATCAGCACAAGGGTGGGGGTGAGGGTCCTCTGGTCCAAGGGAAGTGCCTCTGTGGTTGTTCGTGTCTGTAGGCTGTTAAGGAACCGTACTTGTGGCTGCGACCAGCTGCGGTCAGAAGTGAGATTTCCCAGTCCTCTCTTTCTCCTTCCCTTCTCTGAGACTGTTTTCCTGGCTGCCTGTGGGTGGTCTGGCTTTCTGTCTCAGTGCTGCCTGAGTGGTGAGCGCCCTGCCCCTGCCCCTGGCTGTGGGTGATCTAGCTTTCTGTCTTGGTGCTGCCTGAGAGGTGAGCACCCTGCCCCTGCCCTGGCCTGTTTCTCCCTGGAAGGTGATGGTGCTCCACACCATCCCATAAGGCAGCCTGGGTGCCATGCTTGCGAGAGCGTGAAGTGTGGCCAGCACAACTGTGCATCCGAATTTTGAATTTTAGTTATTCTCATGAATTTAAATGTGCCCAGGGTGCCCAGTGGTGACTGCCATGTTGCACAAGCACACACCAACCTGGGGGATTGTATTTCAGTCCTCCTGAGTCTACTTTTGGTCAGAGAAGGTGATTTGAAGTGGAAGGGGACTAGAGCCAGCATTTTCAGGACAGAGGGTCCCGTGACAACCACGTTGGTAGGGGCAGTTCCTCAGAGCAGGTGGAGAATGTGGGTGAGGGCTTGGGCAGCACAGGCCCCACGCAACCCCAGCCAGTGGCGTGTAGAGTGCTGTGTTTCCAGTTACTCCCAGGAGGTAGCCCTACGGAAGGAGCGGGCTTCGTGGAATTGAACTTCTCCTAGTCTTAGGCAGCAGGATGATTCCATTCTGCCTTGCTGTCTCCTGGAAGCCCTTCAGAGAGGAAGAAGCCACCCTGTGGGCCTGCCTGGCTCCCTCCAGCCCGGCTGAGCAGTGAGTGTGCTCAGCTCTGAGACTGAACACATGTCTTCCTGCGCCCGTGGCTAGTGGGAGTTGTCAGGATTAGATGGAAGCACTGCTTTGAACACAGATTGTCGGCCTTTAGGAACATCAAGGTGAATTCTGCCATTGGCTGTTAGTGATTTCCCTTGATCCTTTGGTTTTGCTGTGTGGAGTTGAATAAAAAGCTTCTTGTGTGTTCAGAAAGGGATTTGTGATCATGGCAGGGAGTGAGGGACCCTGTGGAGAGAGCCTGGGACTGTGGGGCTTCGTTGGCTGGTAGCAGCTGGGGCGGGTGGGGGTGGCCAGGAGTTGGAATGGGAGGGTCCCACCATCAGGCCTCCTCTGCTCATCCTCCTGCTGCTCCTACAGGAACGAGCGCATGTTGACAGCTGTCCTCCCTACACACTGGCCCAGGACACAGCCCAGCAGGAGGACTCCCTTCAGATGGGGGAGAGGTGGTGTCCTGTCAGACCACCATTGAGTGGGCCCTCTGAGTGAGTCTGTTGCCTTCAGAATCCCCTCATCTACCATGGTGGGAGTCCTTACTGCCACGGCGTCTGTGGTTGGTAGAGCCCTGGTTCAGAGGGTCCTGGCAAGCGCTCAGGCTGCCACACTGAGGAGGAGGGAGATGGCTGGGGGCAAGTGGCAGAGCTAGACTGAAGTGGGCCACCGGCACCGACTCCCGAATCCCCCTCACCCACCTGCTCCCAATAACCCCTGGCCACTCCACAGTCACCTGTGTCACTCCCACTTAATTTCCATCTGGACACAGCTGTGCCCACGTCAGGGTGGAGCAGGGTGTTTGGCGCCTGGCCACTGCTCGGCATCCTCTGTGTGCTCTGAGGGACGTCCGCTGTGAGGCTGGGACTGAGGACTAGCGTTGGGGTGTGGGAGGGACACTGAGTTCCTTCCTCAGAAACCCGGACCTAGCACAGCCTCCTGGTGGTTCTGCTGGGGTGGGCTGTGGTGGGCCGGTCAGCACTGTCCCCTCTGGAAGCCGGCAGGGTATTGCCCGAGGCAGGTTCTCTGGACAGGCAAGCTTGACCATGGGACTCAGTAGAACTTCCCAAGGACACGTGCATTTCCAGTCTGCAGGTGGATCAGCACGCTGCCTTTCCACCTTACAGGGCGTTTCACGTCTTCTGAGGGCGACTAGCTACTGGGCCTGGCCTTGGCTTGCAGGCCCTTTGGAACGTGCTGGGAATGGGATGTGCAGAGCCCTCACCGCGGAGTGGGAGGGCAGGGCCCTGAGGTCCGAGACCACTGGTTTTCAGTTGTGTGTCGGGGAGGGGAGAGGAGAGAGGGTGTGTGCACACACATCCTGGCAGGGCAGGGAGAGCAGGATATCAGGAGTGACAGGCCCGGGGAGGGCATGGTGCCACTATGGCATATCTACTCTGCTACTCTCCTCATGCTCCAGGGGCTGATGATTGAGGGTCTTGCAGGTGCTCACTCTGATGCCACCAAGCCAGGATTTCTGAACGTTAACTTCGTATTTTGCTCGGCACTTTGGTTACTAATTTGATTATTGCTTTATTTTACTTTCTGTTAGGGTTAGTCAGGGTCGACAGTGGGCAGTGCCATCTTGCGTTGGACAGTAGCATTAGGAGAGGGTTGTTCTTTTCTCAGCATGGGAGAGCTGGAGAGGGATGGAGGAGGAGACCCTGTGTTTTCCTTCACGTCTGTGAGGCCTTCCCTTCTCTGGGCCAGCCTGAGCTGGTTGAGGGCTCCTGTCAGGATGGTGCTTCTTTGGGTTCCCGGGCTCCCTCTGCCTGGCAGGCATGGCTGTTCTGTAGGTCCTGTGGGCCTCCTGGAGGCGTGCTGTGGTTCCTCTGGGGCTGAGGGATGCTGCTGCCTCATCGCCTGGAACACGTGACATGGAGGTTCAGCCCTGCCCTGGTGTTCTTTAGGAAGCATGATGGTAGATTCCCGCGGAGACCTCTTGTGCTGCAGATTTTTGCAGCTGGTGCTTTGCATTGTGGGGCTTTCTTGGAAAACCATCTCCTGTTGTTACCATGCCTGCCTGCCACTGCCCAGCTATGGGTGTGGACACAGCCTTTCTCTTCATACCAGCTCATCCCTGATGAAAGTGCCTGGGCTCAGATCCTCAAAGACCTGAAATGAGGTCCCAGCGAGGTGCCACTTTCAGGCTCTAGATGCATCTAATATTTTAAAAGCCACCATAAAAATTGGCAGGCCCACTTACCTTCTGTCAGCAGCCCCTCGAACACCATTTTGCCATCGCTCAGGAGCACATCCCTGAATGGCAGCCTCACCGTGGAGCATGTGTGCAGGCCGCACTTACCTGATCAGCCTTACTGATGAGAAGTGTATGTTATCAGCACTTCTGTGCCACTTAACTTGCCAGACTGTCCTGGGCATGTGGACCTGGTTCAACATTGAACAACCTTATTAGAAAAATGCTTGCAACAGTTAATGAGATGCCTCCCTCTGCCCGAATAATAACCAAATGCATTTTATTTATTTGTTTTGAAACAGGTTCTGCCCGGCATTCTGCAGAAGCATTGCTGTGTGCTACCAGACAGGAACACAGGTACCCATTATTCTTCTGATTTGTGGCCACAGGCTGCATGTCTGCGGCAGTATGGAGAGGTGTGATGCCTGACCTGGGTGTTGTGGGCTTTTAGTGCAAGATGATATGTTCACTGAACAAAGCCAAAACCAACATCTCTGTTTGTGCAGTGGGTTGCAAGCTGAGCGCAGAGGTCTGTCTTTGCTGACGCAGGACTTAGCAGACTGATGTCCTGGACTTCTAAGGGAAGCTGGTGGTTTTATAAAGTGGAATTCATTGGTTTAAAGCTGTTTCATTCGCTCATTGTACTTATTTACTAAGAGACCCACTGTTGGCTTGTGTGGGTGTGTTTGAAGCCCACCGTCGTGGGGCTCTTCCTTGGCCACGTTAAGAACTGGCTGCAGGTCATCTCCTGGGGTCTTGGCAGCCACCAGCAGGTGTCCTGGAGTGGGACCTTCCACGCTGTGTCTGTGCAGTCCCTCACTGTGGACAGACCTGTGTGGCTGCATGTCAGCTGGGTGCTCTAATTGCTCCTGAGGAAACACAATGGGCATAGAGGGTGTAAACCCTTTGGAAGGCTGTTGTTTCAGTAAGAAAGAGGAGATTGAGTTGGCCTGGGGCAGGTTATCCTGTGGATAGTGTTTTGGTTGCTCGTTTCTTGGAGCTTCTAGTGTGAGTTGTTTTCATCAAAGAAACTGCAGTCTGAGGAAAGTCGGAGTGTGCGTCCTCCTCCTTGGGAAGGCTGCCTCTGTCTGGTTGGTGTGTGCGGCAGGATACTGCTGTTGGTAAGAAGCAGGTCTGCTGACCTTACCTTACTATTTTCTGACGGACACAGAATTGAGCACCATGCGCTGCTGGGTGATGGTCAGTTGGATTTGCTCTACTGTGACATGAGTGGCATCCTGCCCAGCCAGCTTGCAAGCGCCGGACTGAGGGGCTGAAAGGCACAGTTAATGTCACGCATCCTGGTGAAAAGTGTAACAGGGAAACAGGGCTTTATCTTTTACTTAGGAATTGGGTGGATCATGCTACCAATCACATTCTTTTTCAAAATATTTATGGAACTGTTCATGTTTGGTTTTTAGCCACTGAAATATCTTGGCTATGAATTTGAGCCTATTTCCTGCTTCTAGAGAAGCAGGTTTAGAATGTGTTTGGGTGTTTTTGAGCCTGGTGATTCTCTGGAAGTCTTTATCAGCAGTGAGAACACGAGCGCGCCACATGCCAAGGACCAAAGATGGCTGCAAACCCTGTTCCCCACCAACCTGAGTCTCACAGGGAGGAATTTGCTTCCAGATCAATCCCATGTTCCAGTCACTGCTCTGATCGTGAGACACATGTGAGCCATGAAGAAGCGCGTCAGTGTTAGCTAAGCAAGGTCCCTTGAGGACGGTGGTGATTTTAAGCACTGCAGTGAGTTCTCGCACTGTGTTTTGTGCCGCACTTCATGATGGTGTGGAATGTATTACCACCTTGAGGTGCTCTGTTGCCCTTAGCCCTCAGGCGGTCAGGCCACCTCCGCTGGGGCTTGACCAGGACTCCGCCTAGGCCATTCCTGGACATGCTCTTGTACCATGATGTGCTTCACCTGCATCAGGTTGTGGGAACCTGAGGTTCAGTGTGCAGAGGGAATGAACTGCCTCCCATGGGAAGGAGAGGTTCTGGGTGAGTTGTCACTCTTCAATGGACAGAGGTACCAGAGCTTCCGTTTAACCACCTGATGGGGTCTGAGGTGTGCAGGGCTGTGTGATCACAGGAATGCTGCTGGGAACCTGTGGCTGCTCTGCGTCTCAGTGGCATGTCAACCTCCTTAGGAACACGAGCAGTGTGTTCGACCCTCCTGATTTCACAGATGAGCTTTCACAGTTGGTTAAGGAGATTAAAAGTTCTGCAGGTGGATGGCGATGACGGCTGCGTGACAACATGACTGTGCCTGATGCCTCCAAACTGTGCCCTTCAAAGTGGTTAATATGAATTTTATGTTCTGCGTATTTTACTACAATTTTAAAAAAGATCTACTTCGAGATGAGCCGTTGCTTCTATCTTCTGTTTGATTCTTCCTTATTTTAGAAGTGCTGTCTAAGCCCTTAGCTGTATATATAGTGTGTGTCCTGAATTAACAGTGCTGCCTTTGAAAGACACAGTCTGCTCTCAGGAGAACTGAGGACAGGCAGGGTCATGCTTCTTTCATGAGGGAGGAGCATGGCTACAGACGCTGTCCCTTTCCTGGAAACACAGACCTAGGTGCAGGCAGCTCTCGGGGAACAAGGCTGAGGCCTGGATGTGCTTGAAGGTGGTGCACTTGCCTAGCGAGCATGAGGCCTGGGTTTGATCCAGCCTTTACATGCCAACATTCTGCCTTTTCTTCTTCTGGTGACGTCCGATTGGCTCATATCGTGCCTTGGGTCTTGAGCCTGGATGAAAGCCCCACCGTGAGGCTGGGGGGGGGGCAGGAAGGGCTCTGAAGCAGGGCTGTCCAGGAGGCATGGCTCCTTGGCAACTGGGCTCTGCTGGTGTTTGGGATCCCCTGGTCACTATCTCTGCCTGAACCCAGTGCCAGCCCTTACTAGCACTGGGTGCTGATGAGAAGTGCTGCTGGCCCGTCTCCAGACACTCTGGGCAGGCTATGACAGGAGGGAGCCAGGGCCCTGTGGGGCCGCTCCTGTATCCTGCATGGCTGGCGGGTCTTGGTGGGCTCGAGGCAGTGCAGGCATATAGCCAGTCCCTCGTGGATCTGGAAGCCTCTGTGGGCAGCGGCTCCCGTGCATATCCTGGGCTGTGGCTGGTGCTTCCTGGGCTGTGCCCATCCCTACTTTGCAGGCCATTTTCCCTGCAGGCCACTGTGGCCTCCTACAGTTGCTTCCTTGCTTTCCATCCCTACCTTCCTGGGAAGAAACCTCTGCTCCTTGGTGCAGAGTGCAATAGCACGTTGATTAATCTCTCCGCGTGGGCTCTTTCATGAGAGGCTGTGTGCAGCTTAGGTGTGAAGAACACACCAATGGAACTGCACGTGAAGGACGGTGGCAGACTGTGAGCATGTGTTTCCTGACAAGGAGGTTCACAGGGGAAACAGTGTGGATTATTTTGTTCTGAGAGTTTCTGTCTTCCTTGTCTCGGTTGCCAATGGGGTTTGTTTCAGAAGTGCCTGTTGTTGAGGAGTCATGCTCATAGGAACCTGTGTTGCTTTGCCTTGCATTCAGGCTGCTCTGAGGAGAGTGTCGTGGCCTCATAGCCCTTACCCTGTGCTCATCGGGAGAGTGCCTGTCCCCCAGCCAAGAATGAGAAGTTTTAGGAATGAGCTGATAGTGAGCAGGTCAGCCATTCTCTCCTTGCAGACTGATGACAGAAACCAAATGACGAGACCTCAGATAGGTTAAGCATGGGGTGGCACTTGAGTTTTGGAGTGCATTGGGTTTCTACTTGATAGTGGATGCCAGGAGCCCATGAAGCACTGTGTGTTAAAAAGTGGGTGAAAGGTGTTAGTGTTTCCCATGTGTTTGTGGGCCTGCTTGTTGCTTATTTGCAAACACCTGGTAAGCTTACCTGAGATTGAGCACCACCATCCCAGGCATTGCGTCTGGCTGGGTTGACGTTGGTCAATGTTGAATAAAACTCCCTGGGGCCAGGTCAGGGAGGGAGGGCAGGACCCTGATTTGTTGTGTTTGTTGGTTTCTGGGGTTTGAATGATCCCACCAGGGTCTGTTTCAAGCTGTGCCATGCTGAATAGGGTGGGTGGTGCCCTTACCATGTCAGTTCTCTTGAGCTGGCATGTTAAGGCCGCATCCTCACGTTTGCCAGGTACAGCCTTTCCATGGCACGTTCCTGAAGGCCCTCTGGGGACTGCGCAAAGCCTTCTTGTAGACCAGCTAAACAAACCCGTGACGGAAGTTACCATTGGCAACAGGGTGCTGAATTTTGCAACATCCTCGTAGGTCCTGTTGGATGTCAAGTGCACACACACTATTCCACAGGCTCTGTGAAGCCATCAACCTCATCAGACCTCAGCAAGCAGTAGGGCTGGTGACAGGGAGCAGTGCTTGGGCGGTTCACAGATTCAGCTCAAAAAGGCAGAGGGCAGTCTTTGTTGAAGTAGTAGGAAGGGTTGCATTTACTAGTTCTAAAGCCCCTGAATTTCTTGTGAACTGAAGATTTTCAAGGCTTTTAATTTCTTGGCAAACAAGTCCAGGAGGATCAGCTAGTGAATTTGCTGGTCTCCCCCAGCCTGTTGACAGGGTGGCTCACAACTGGGCAGGAAGCACTGTGCAGTGAGGCCAAGGGCAGTGAAACGCCCTTTCACTGATTTCCATCAGCCTGCAGGTGATCCACAGAGTCTGCAGGTAGGCATCACTCCTGGGTCGCGTGTGAGCTCCGGCTCTAGCAACACATGTTCTGTGGCACTCCTGGGGTGGTTCCTGACTACAGGCACCTCACGACTGTGGTGGTGCCCACCTGGCGATGAGGAAGAGACCCAAGGCACCCACTGTACACACCTATGACTTCAGTGCGGGTTTCTCACTCTGCTGGCCTGTGACACCGTGAAGACCCTTACTAAGTCCTTCATGATCCACATGCAACTTGTCTGTCGAAATGGTGCCGGGTGAGGTGATGTGGATGAGGAAGTGATGCTGGTGTGAATGAAGGGGCAGTTGGCTGGCCTCTGTGGCCCAGGACCCCAGAGTCGCAGGCACAGAGGGTGCATGCTGAGAAGGTGATCGTGTACACAGTTTCTCCACTGGGAAGGTCTCTGTTGGCCATGTGCCAGGTGATGGCATTTCAACTCTGGGCTGAAGTCAGATTTCACTTCTTTGAAAGACTACATATTTCAAGTAAATTTCTTTTTACCCAGATACCGAAGTTATTCATAGACCTTTCTCTGTCCACAAAGAATCAAGGTTGTGCATGTAGAGCGCCATGTGCTGATTCTCCAGCCAAGAAAGATGAGGGGTGTCTGGGTTGGGGGAATCCAAGTAAGTGCTCCAGCCACGGGGTCCTTCCCTATGCCCTCTCTGGAGGGCCAGTGTCACTTCAAGCCGGTGAACAGAATGCCCTTCATCTTGCTTTCTCTCTCTGGCCCCCAACAGAGGAAAGAAAACAAACGTCTCATATGCTCAAAAGGGCTTTACTTTTCATAAACTGAAATGACATTATTAGAAAGTTGGGCATGTTATGTAATTGCCGCCTGAATGAAAGGTTACGGATCAATATGTTAGGACCAGAATGGTTCGTTTCTGTGTGGATTCTTCTTAACCCTCAGGTCCCACTTCTAGCGCAGACGGCATCTTTGTGTAAGTAGAAAGACATGCAGCCCATGGGAAGTGCTGCCAGAATGCAGGCTGTGTCACCTGTGCCCTGGTGCAGTTCCAGCCAGCCCTGTCACCTGACCACAGGCTACCACATATTTTACTCAGGTTTGTCACTTGTGCCAACTTGATGTGAAGAAGTTTCATGGCTCTAGCTGGGCACTGTGGTGGCTTGGCTCTAGTTGGGCACTCTGGTGGCTTCACAACCCACCCTGGAGCTTGACTGGAGCCCATGACATGCCCGCAAGAGTTGGTGGTCAGCCTGTGTGCTGTGGGCATTTGGCTTGGCCTGCAGGTTCATAGTCTGGGGTGTCAGGGTGAGTCGATTCCTGTGTGTGGCTGGATGCTAATCTAGGATTTTGCCTTTAACTGACAATACAGAATGTGCTCGTGGTACAGACAGGACCTCCAAGTTCATGTTACTCCATGTTTCAGAAGCTCTAGGGCAGAAAACAGAAGCAGACTTGCTCCAGGGTGTCCTTGCATTGAGTGCTGTGAGATCTGTTCCTCCCTCGAGAGCTTGGCCTGAGCCCCTGCCATGGTGGCTGTGTTCCTGGCCTACCTCATCCCGGTGCCCAACTGGTGCTGCTTCTGTGGTCTCACAGCAGTCATCCTAGGAAGCTCACTGCCGGGCTTAGGGTGTTGCAGAGGATCTGTGGTGGGCTGCACAGCCCACCGCTCCCCTGGAATTCCAGAAGAATGTGACTGATGATGCATTCGTCAGCTGCTGGAAAAAAAAAACAAACAGCAAAACGTGCGATGGCTTTGTGACATCTCGCATCTATCCACCGCTCTTTCCACCTGCCAAACCCCTGTCCATCCACCTGTCCCACATCTTAGGTTTGGGTGCTGATTAACCACAGCTCTGCTTCACTCTATACCTCTCCTTTCATTTTCCTCTTTGCCCCAATTTTCTCACCCACTTATTTTGTAAGTGCCCTTAAATTCTTTCTCATGTGAGAAGACATGCATACATTCATCTGTACATAAAATCAATAACAAAGACTTAAGGTCCATTTCAGTGATATGGCTGATGGCCAATCTGAGCCTGAACATCCTCCTCTCCAAAGCAGAGTGGAGGGCCTTATGTCACCTTTTATTATTCCAAATAGCATCTAATCTCTAGGGCAGTGGATATGGGAATGATAACCTAGTAACAAGATCCTGCTTCTTGGTTGGTTTTGGTCTGGAAGCCAGGGTTGAGCCCCCGGGGAGCTGTGTTGAGGTCAGATTGAGGGCTGATCATGGGTGACATCTGCCCAGGGTCACCTCCTGGTGAGAAGAGCTGGCTTTGTCCTCCTCTGGAGCACAAGGGTCATGCTGCCTAGGACGGCCATCATGTGCAAGAAGTGATAGACGAGAGGAGATAGACATGCACAAACTTGTGGCGTCTGGCTCTTCCATAGCTTGTCTACTTTAGGTAAAAAAGTAATGAAACCAATATCCATACAGTCTCAGAGGTGAAGGGCTGAAGGTAGCAAATGGTTTAAATCATCCACTTTGCCATTTTCCCCACCAAACATGCTTAGGTGAGCTTAGATGCAGGTGTTATTTACAAAGATGCTGCTGAGGCTAGGCAGTAGACAGAAGGTGAGGCAGGGCCATGGGTTTGGGTCCAGCTCAGGGGGTGGACAGGTCAGGATGGCACCACCTCATGGAAGGACTTAACAGCCCTGGTCTAATCCAGGACACACTCCAGCCTCGCCAGGTAGACATTCTTCATGACAGTTGATTCTGATACTTGAACTTCTAGAAGGTTGTTAGGCCCCTTACTTTGGAATTTCTCTGCAAATCTCTTCAGCTTCATGGTGGGGTATGGGGTTGGAAACTGAGTTCTTTGCACCCCTTTTAATGAAGAAAAGAAGTCTGATTCCTGAACTCCTGAATCTGGCCTGGCCTTGGGACGTGCCTTGATGTATAGAAAGGGGCATAAATGGTACTGTTTTGATCTGCTCAAGGCAGTGGCCACATCTCGTGGCCACTTAGGGATGCTAAGGCCAGCCATCTGGAAGTATCCTGTAGAGAGAGGAGCTGCCAAAGGCTGGACATGTGAGTAGAGCCACCTGGGCCCTCCAGGTGTGTCCCGACTATACCAGGAGCCCGCAGCCCAGGCAAAGAGGCCCTCAGAGGTATGGCAGATAAGTGGCTGTTCCCTTAACTGCCAGTCTCGGGTGGTTGGTTATGTGTCGACAGCTTCACAGGAGACTGTTAGGAGAAGCCTAGTGTGTGTGTGTGTGTGTGTGTGTGTGTGTGTGTGTGAGAGAGAGAGAGAGAGAGAGAGAGAGATATGGGATGAGGCCCCGGGGACCAGTGAGGAAGACGGGGACCTTGGCTGGATTCCACCTGTGCACACCTGTGTGCTAGTAGTCCTGAGGCCCTCTCTGGGGGCTCAGTGTGAGCCAGTTCTGTGCTAAGGAAATGTGTTTTCCCAGGGACCTTTCCTCACCTCGTCGTGGATACACCCACAACAGGCACAATCTAGTGTGGTGAAGCTGATCAGAGTGAACAAAGTTCTGGGACAGCTGGCCTTGGACGCTAGGGTGCCGGCCAATACCTAGTAGGGTGGCTGTGTGAGAGTGCCCTTGGGAGCCCCAGGTTCAGGTGTGAGGCACTTGCTTGTCTTGGCTTGCTAGACTGGAGCCTCACTGTGGCTGCTGTGACATGTGGTCACCCACTTGCAATCCACCAGTCTCAGGTCTGAGCCCCTCTGCTAGGACATGCCTGTGTTCCTTGGTTCTGGCCAGCTAAGTCTCCTTGGAATAGCCGGCGTTGGTTGCCTTTTTAAGCCTGAAGTAGAAAGTAGATTTGCCACTTGTCTGACAACTGTGCCAGCCTACGGGCATTTGTGACCACCTGTGCCAGCCTGCGGGCGTTTGTGATCACCCGTGCCAGCCTGCGGCAGTTGTGATCACCCACATGGATTCCTGACCATTTCCCAACTGTGCAGATTAGGTTGCACGTCATTCCTCATCAACGATGGGGAATCGTGCCTGCCTACGTCCTGGAAGGTTCTTGGGGCTCACTCTGACCCTGTGTCCTCGCCCTGCAAGTGTGGGCTGAGGGGGGTGAAGAGCTGGCTGTGGCGGGTCTGTTTCAGAGAATCAGGGTGTTAGTCTATTCACTCAGCCCTTAACTGCGGGACGATCACTCCAGGCTTTGTTTCCTTTTCCTTTATGTATTTTAGACATAGATATTTGGGTTAAGATGAGCTAGTTTGAAGATAAACTGAATATATTTTGTAAGTTATTGAAAGTATCAAAGCATACTAATTAAAACATTTTATTGAAGTCCATCTATAGAGTGAGCTTTAAACACTATGTTTTGAGAACAAAAATTCTTAGTATCTGAAAACACATTATTTTATATGAAATTGATATGAAATTGATATTAGGTTGATTGAATGTATTAACAGGGAATAATCCAAGTAAGCAGCATAGCAGGAGGGTACAGATTCTGAAACAGACCAGATGTGCTGCTGGGGTATACCACCTGCTGGCTGCCGCTGCCTGACGGGGGACACGTGGCTCTTGCGTGTGTCTTCTTCACCCAGGTGTTGGGAGAGGAGGAGGGCAGTAGAGCCTACTTGCCCGGGGCACGGAAACCAAACATGCTCTGCCCAGCAACCTTCCTCCATTGTCACCACATGTCAGGTCAGTGTCCCCACCTTGAGGCAGGTGTGCACGTGGGGCCCTGGAGTCCTATGTAGGGACCCAGTGGTGGGGATAGGATTCGTCCAGCCATCCCACTGACAGGCAGTGTGGTCTCTGGTAAGACTGTGAAGAGAAGGTGTCAGACAGGGCCAGGGACTGGGAGGGGTGTGCCTGGTGGAGTTCAGTGTCCCACATCCAGTCCTTCTGCTGAGGGACACGGCAGACTTCCAGTGTGGCATGCCTGCAGTGCTAACTTACTCTCTCCTGTCCTGAGATCTTCCACTCAGAAGTGGTGTTAGCATGGAAGTATCTTTATCCATGGGTCACAGTGTTAATAACCACCTTCTGCCCTGGTCTGAAACCGCCATGGGGGGTCCCCAGGACCAGGGTCCAGTGATGGACAGGAGGGTCCCAGCACCGTGCACAATCAGGTCAATGCTGAGATCTCACAGTGAAGGGTCCCGGCACAGCGAGCACAGGCAGCTGTGGAGGAGGTGAAGTGCAGGGAGACAGGGCAGTGTCCTGTGTCCCCTCCCGTGGAGTCAGCACACTCTGGGCTGCTCCAGCAGCAGCTGTGACCACATGTGGGCATTACAGTCCAGCAGGCAACCTCACCAAGTCCTGGAGCCCAGGGCTATCACTGGGGTCTGTCCCCATAGACAGCCCTATGTTCAGGATCCCGGATTCCAGGCTCGGGTGGCACCATGGCTGCCCTGCTCACAGGTGGCGTGGGCACTGGAAGCCACAGCAGTCAGGGTGGCCCCAAAATCTGTATTCCAGATGCCAGACAAGGCCTGACTTTAGAAGCTTGCCTCTCGGAATGACAGTCTCAGGTCATTCTGCTGTGTTAGCTCACAGGTGTCCGGAAACCAAAAGCAAGTCTATGAGTAAGTATGTCAGTGCTTTGCCAGGTACGCAGGGAAAGCGCCCTGAGGCTGACGGCTGAGCCCTCTGGCCTGTGCTTGTGCTGCACGCCTTGGTGACTAGCACCGCACAGCTCCCACGTGTCCTGTGCTCACTGTTTGGTCAGGCATCTATGTGCAGGGATGTCACCCGACTGCCATCTTCATGACAGGCCCCCTGCATGGTGCAGCTCTGCTCTCTGTATGTGGTGCAGGTTTGAGTGGCTGCCGTCTGGCTGGCTCTCATGGGCTCTTTCTGTCACTCACTATTCTCACCTCCATCTGTCATGTCTCATCTCCTTTCTGCTCATCCCTCTTCCCAGCATCAGTCTTCACATTTTCTAAGGTGAGGCAGCTCCCTAAATTTCTCTCCTAGTCCCTATGACACATGCTGCCCAGGTCCCAAGTGGGAGCCTTTCTTGGCCTTTGTGCTAGGTGCTCGTGTGTGTACTGTGTGTCCATGTGTCAGATACATGTGCATATGTACATGCTCTTGTGGGAAGCGCATTGGCTTTTTTTCTTTTTTTAATTGATTTTATTTTTTAAATACATGACAGTGGAATGCATTACAATCCTTATTACATATATAGAGCATAACTTTTCATATCTTTGTATATAAAGTATGTTCGCGCCAATTTGTGTCTTTCTACATGTACTTTGTTTGCATTACAATTCTTATTACACATATATACCACAGTTTTTCACATCTCTGTATATAAGGAAGCACATTGTTTTGTTGGTGTTCTATTCATGTAGCTCTCCTGGTGGTTCCTGGAAGACGGGGCACATGGGGTACATCCGGTCTCACTGTGTGTCTGTGTGATGGTGGGGATTCCTCCCTGCAGCACAGCTGTCCCTGGTGGCTTCTCTGTCTTATTGTCTGCCAGCCTCCATGCAGGGGCTTTGCCTTTAGGGGGCTTCTGCCTGTTCTGACAGGTTGCCCAACGCCCTGAGCTGTTGGGGCTGAGATCTGGCTCTTCTGGTCTTGTCTCCATCCTAAGGAGCTCCTATGGTGTCTGCTCTTCTTTGGGAGTGTGAGTCTGAAAGAGGACAGTGGAAGGTTTAGGGGAGAGCTGGGTTGCTTGCTACATGAGCTGGTGGCCTGAGTGACATGGGGGTG
Organism: Marmota monax; assembly: GCF_021218885.2. Lineage (NCBI taxonomy): Eukaryota > Metazoa > Chordata > Mammalia > Rodentia > Sciuridae > Marmota > Marmota monax. The sequence goes on along the minus strand of NW_026691979.1, from coordinate 2,623,357 downwards.
CTGGCCAAACCTCTGCATGGAAGATGTTCACTGGGGGATGACAGGCTTATTTGTGCAGCTGGGGTGTGGCACAGCTGGACAGGTCCTGCATTGCTGCAGACATGAGGTTCCCTGGAAATGACTTTGCTCTTGCAACAGGTGACTGGCCTCATTTTCAGGGGTGCAGCGTTTCCACGTGTCCCTCAGCAGGCATTGGCATAGCTGTGTCAGATCCGCTAGCCAGGTGGCTCTGGACTAGAGATGGGGGCTCGCTGGCTTGCAGCAGGTCTGTGTTTGGTATTCTGAGAGGGAGGTGCTAGTCTCAGTGCAGGGCCAGCCTGACCCAAGCTACTGGTAGGAATGGCCATAGGTCATTGGAGTTGGGCTGAATTTTGTGATCAGAGATTAGTAACTTTTTAAAAAATTTTTGCAACAATGCCAAAAGGCATTTTATTGTAAAAATTCTATTCTAAAAGAGACGGTTTCTAAAAATTATTACTTCATTTTGTCTCTGGTGAAATCAGTTATGGGTTGGGTTTTAAACTAATTGAAAGACATTCCAAAGCACCGCCTGAGCTGCGGTCTGGACTTCGTCTTGTGGAGACGGCTCTGAGTTGCCACCTGGCAGGCGTGAATGGTGGAGTGTGGACACGGTAGGCCTCACGGCAGGGCTTATTTGCTTGGTGTGTCCTGTTGCTCCAGAGGATCTCAGGTGGCACATAAATCACACCGAGGACACTCGGTCTAGAGCAAGTAGCCATTTTGTCAGGTATGAGTTGGGGTTAATTTGCAGAGATTAAGGACTGAGGCACAAATAATGAAAGAAAAGAAGACGTTTCTTGTGGGCAAACGAATCCAGGAATTTTGACATGTAGAAGAAATGCCCTGGGCTGGGAGTCAGAATCCCTGGCTTCTCGGGGCTGTGTTTCTGAGGAGCCCGTTAGTATGTGTCCAGGCGAGCTGTGATTTATTCTGAGACAAGATACTGGTAACAAACTGAAGGCCTATTCTTCTATGGCACCAGGGATGTAAAGCAAACCAGAAGCTTTCATTGTGTGTCACAGTGACTGTGAGCAAGGGCTGAGCCGTGTTGGAGTCAACCGGGTCTCTGTGTCGGCTCCAATGGGCAGACACTGCTGGAGTCAAATTTTGGGAAAGACCCTAGGAGAACTGCCATGGTTCCTTAGTGACATGGAGTGTGGGTGACCAGAATCGCCTAAACACCTATGTTTCACTCCTGTTTTCTTCCAGGGACTGTGGGGATCGTACACTCAACCCTGCATTCAGAGAAGAGCTTCCAGATCAAGTCCTGATTACTGGCATTTATGTTGAGGACATTTGCTAAGAAATGTCCTCAGGGCAGGCCGGCCCTGCACTGGGATTAGCACCTCCCTCTCAGAACACCAAACACAGTGACATTGAAGTGTGTCTTATTAAAGGTGACAGGACTTTTTTAAAGGTCCCCAAGGCCAAGACTTCAATTTGGGTGGCACCCCCATGCTGGTAACGCCCCATGTCAATGGAAGTGTTTTAACAGCCCCAGGTAGCGCAGATGCTTTGGGATATCTGGGAGTGTTGCTGGGAGTGGGGAGACTGGAGGAAAGCAAGCCCAAGAGAGAGCCTCTCCAGGGCCAGCTTTTAAAAAGTGAAGTGGTGGGGGTCAGCCAGGGGCCTGGAGTTGTCAGACAAGAGCTGAGTAAGGCAGCAGCTGTGAGAGGCCCAAGTGGCCTCTGTGGCTCAGGGTCAGAGTAAACAGACTATCTCTCCTGCAGGGAGAGGACAGTCGAGTGTCCTTAAGTGTCCTTTAGTCGTCCAAATGCAGGTGCTGTAATGCTGCCTTGGGTCCCCCAGCCTCTGTGCATGTCACGTTGGAGCACAAACCCCGTGCTGATGCCTGCAGATGTAAGAACATAGACAGAACCTGCCCCTTTAGGAGGGGCTGCACAGAGACTCCCTGGTTTCAGTCTGGGTTAGATATAGCGTGTTGCCTGGGGGCCACATTAGCCACCATGTACACAGCTGTCTGGTGATGGTTTCTGCTCTGTAGGAGGGTGGTGATGATTCAGTTAGTACCAGAGATAATGAGCCTATGAGGCCTGAGCACAGAGACACGGTGCAGATTTCTGTCCTCAGGATGGGGCCCCATAGGTGACATGTCACTGCCAATAGCAGGCACTACAGACACGTTGTGCTGTGTGCTCTGAGGGCCTGGGTGGTCACCGGGAGAGTGATCAGGATGGCTTGGTGGGGGCATGGCTTGTGCTTAGTGTTGAAGGCTGAGTCACCAGGCCAATAGCCAACAGGGTGAGGTCAGGGTTGACCTGTGGACCTGCAAGGTGTGTGGCGGGGACCTCCAGATCAGGTATGCTGCCTACACACACACACACACACACACACACACAGGCACCTGGAGGAACTCACTCAGCTCTTCAGCGAATTGGTGGTTATTCACGGTGGTGATGATGTGGGCATGTGTGGGTGCTGGTGGCTCAGGGTTTGGTGTTTCATACTTGGGATGGGGGAGAGGGTCTCTCTAGACTGAGGCCTGATAAATGAAGCACGACTCTGTTCTGTGTGGGATGCTGTGAGAGGTGGCTTTGTGAGGTCCAGGTAGCCTGGGCAGCCTCATGGATGGTGCAGACTCCATAAAATGAGCCCGTAGCATGTCCATGTGTGGAAAAGTCCCTCCTGGCCTTTGTCTGCAGGTGTACTGGGGAGGGGTCTCCAGAGGTCAGAACCAATGGGACATACATAGGTATGAGTGTGTATATACTTATTTATATGTGCACACAGGTGGTACTCTCTCTGTGCACAGACACACACATTCACACATGCACACAAACAGAAGTAAGTGTGCACCTGCACACACTTCTCTCTGTGTGTATAAATACACACATTTACACATCTGTTCACTCTGCCAGCTCCTGGATACTTGAGGCATATGACTGTTTTCTTGTGCCCAGAGAGACTGTCCCATGCCAGGGCAGTGGCTACCTCAGCAAACGGCAGCAGTGCCAAGTAGGCTGTGCAGGTGCCTGGCACGTGAGGAGGGTGTGGCTGCAGTGCTGAGGGCCCAGGGCGAGAGGGTGCTGCACAGGGGTCCCAGAAGGAGACGTCAGTCCATGCCGAGTCACAGGCAGGTGGACTTCCAGGCAGGGGAGGGTGCTCTGGGTGAGGAACCGTGCGGAGGCCGCGGGGAGCAGTGGAAATGGGATGCAGGGGCTTACAGAATGCAGGTGCTGTTGCTGCTTGTTCCTGGGGAGGAGCAGGAGCTCGTGGCCACTGAGAGTGCAGAGGCTGCTCTCCTCCTGCCAGCCAGCACGGGGAGGTTCAGGCTAAGGCCAACAGGAGCCCAGGTTCGCCTCAGGTTGTGTGTGGTGGGGCAGACCTGGCGCTCGGAGACGCCTGAGCCTCTCCAAGGAGGCTGGTTTTGCAGTTGTGCTAGTGCGGGATGCCTTGCAGCAAGAAGCCCACAGGCTGAGCTGGGGGAGGGCCGAGGCTGGGAGCTCTGGCCCTTCCTCCCTGTATCCCGAAATGACAGTGGAATGTCCTCCAGTGAAGATGACATTCACAGGGCTCTTTGTGATGGGATTTTGTGGGGAGAAAAGACGGAAATTTTTGTAGCCCGACTGAAGCGTGTGTGCAGGAGACACAGTAGATAGAGAAGCGTGCTCGTGAGTTTGGTGGTGGCTGGGCTGCTGGACCTGGTCCCAGGGCAGGAGACGTCTGCGCGTGGGGGCTGTGTGCATGGCTGGCACAGGCCAGGTGGGCTTCCGCAGGAGTGGTGCAGGTGCCCAGGCTCGGTGCTGGGCTCAGCCAGGCCAAGGGAGCAGAGAAGGGGGAGCCTTCCATGGGAGGCTGAGGCTGAGGACGAGGCTCCCTTGCCCTCCTGGCTCTAGAAGACACATCAAGAGCAGGCAGAAAGAGACCACGTTGTGATACTTTAAAATTCCCTGGCTGCTTGAGGTATGAAATTGCTGGCACCTCCCCTATGAGCCTGGAGACATGTGCTGCTGGTGTTGAATGCCACTTAGGTGTCCCCAGCTACCTGCCTTCCTGCTTCTCAGGAGCCTCTGGTGGCCCTGACACTGGGTTCCTGATGCCCCACTCCCTGCAGCTTCCGGTCCTCTTTGCTGGGCTGACGGCCCCCCACTGTGTGTGCAGGAGAAAACACCCGCCTGGCTGTTCAGCACAAGTCTCCATGATCCTGTTGCACCCTTGCTCTCTACTTTTCAGGCATCCGAGTTAAATGAGAAAGCAGATATCAAGGTCTCCTGCGTACCTGCCCACAGTTGTTAGCCATTGATTCCTTCCCTGGAGTCCTCCTGGATGATCTTCTCAGAGAGGGAAGTGGGGCCCTTTGGTGCCAGGAGGGAGGGGGGGTCACGGCAGTGCCTCAGACACTCTTTGTTGGAATGTGCAGTCTCCCTTTTATTTGAGGGGCATCCTCTCATCAGAAATGCCCGCCAGGAAGCACTGCAGCCAAGGCACACACCCCCAGCCCTCACATTCCTGCTTCAAGTGTATGGGGACTGAGGTTTCTTTAACAGGCCTCTGCCTCCCCCTGATTTCTCAGGCTGTCTCCCGAAGCGCCAACCGTGGCCTCGCCTGGCAGCAGGTGGCTCTGGGATGGGAAGGGACAGCTAGGCTGTGGGCCGAGGGGTTTCAGACTCCAAATGATTTACAGCAGGGACATCTGTAACTTGGTCCTTTCTTAGGATTTGTAAAGAGAACATTTCTCAGTACAGAGGAAGAAAGGCTGGAGAGATGGTTCCAGGTCGAGGAGAGCTGCAGGGGGGGGCAGACAGCGCAGCCTGTACTAAGAACAGTTGTGGATAGTGGACCAAAAGCCAGTATTGCACTGGTCTTACTTCCAGCACTTTGGAAATTTGCTGTGATTATGTAGACACTTTTAGATGGGGTTACATGAGGATTTGCTAGTGTGCCTGCAGTGCAATCTCAAGTGGCCGGAAAATGGCTTCAGGAAAGACAGACCAGTGAGCAGGAGGAGAGGGCTGGGGAGCCAGGGAGAGTGTAGGAATTCCTGTGCTATTCTTACAACTTTTATATGTTCCTGGAATTGTTTCAAAATTAAAAGTTGAAAAGCTTTAAGATGAGGAATGTTGGTAAAAAATAGGTTGAAGACTGATTAGCATTGTGTATTCTTTGTTGAAAGCAGCTTGATTTTCAGTTTTTCTTCAGAGTCTTAGACTGTTTTGGGGAAAGGTGAAGAATATGTGGTGAGGGCTTCTTCCCTTCCCTGTGAGGATGGGAAGGAGTTATACTTCATAGAGTTGGTATGCACTCGCTTATGAGGAACCTGTAAGAGGGTCCACCTTACTTCTTGCAAGATCCCCACGCTGCCCTGTGCAGAGAAGTAAACCGACTCCTGGGGACATCTGCCTACCTCTCAAGCTGGCCTCAGTGGACTGTGGACTGAATCTCGGTCTCTGCGGCCTCAGGCTCTTCAGTGTTGTCTTCAGCTTCCTTGGTTCCTGGACTGTGCACCTTGAAGTCCCTGTGGCTGACACTTCTTCAACCCTAGTGGGGTGCATGGACCCTGCCCACACTTGGGGTCAGGAAGAGCGTACTGCTTGCATGTTGTCACACTTGCCAGATGGCACCTGGCTGGACACATCTGTTCGGAGCTCCTTGGAGTGGGGCTGCTTGTCTGGCCTCCATTCTTTGGGTTCGCCTTGATTTCCGTCCTTCCACTCAGGTCTGCACCCCAGAAGGTGCCACGTGGCCCACCTCCCAGTGCGTTGAGGTGTGCATGGTGCCATGGCCATGTGCAACTCAGGAAAGGCAATGAGAGGCACAGCCAGGGCCCGGGGTGGAGGCTTCGAGACAGGGACGCCTGTAGCTTTACCCTCCTTCCTGGTGCTCTGGTAGCGGTGGACGTTTGGGCAGTGAGAACTTCCCTGTTTTCCCCAGCGTGAGGCTGATTCTGTACAAGTAAGAACTGAGGCACCTCCCTCGACCCAAGAGCCTAGGGAGGATGACTTCTGTCCAGGAGAGCACTTCCCCAGCTCGCCTCTTCAAAGTCTGAGGGGCTTCTGACCCTCCCACCTTCACCGTCTTCTTTGCTTCTCTTTGAGAGTCCCAGAGTCCCAGATTGCTTCTGGAGTGATTTATAGGACAGATCTTCACTAGCTCCTGCTGGACTGGGGGGAAGGGGTTTCTCCAGAGGGTTAGAACATGGGCTGTTTTCTTGCTGAACCTTGACACACTTGCTAGTGGTGACCTCCGCAGTGTCCACTGGGCAATGTGGACAGCCCCGTTGGTGCCTCCCCTCTGAGACCCTCCAGGACCTGAGGCCTGGGGTCTCCCTGCTCCTTCTGGGCCCGGAATCTGTCAGTGATTGCCTCACAGCATAGTACTGCTGTCCCAGCCCCTGAGTGTCCGTGTGTGGCCAGTCCAGATCCAGAGGTGCTATCAGTGTGAAGTCCACACCAGGTTCTCAAGACTGACTTAGTTTGAAAAAAAAAACAAAAAGTACCTCACTGATATTTTTATGTTGATCTTATGTTGGTGATATTTTGAATTTGTTAATTAAATAAAATATATTAGACTTAATTTCATCTGCTGCTTTTTACTTTTTAAACATGGTTAATAAAAAAGAATGTCGAAGGCCCACATAGCTCTCCTTACGTTGCTCTGGGCAGTGCAACTTGCAGCAGTTACAGATCTTCTCTGGATTGTGTGGGTGGCGCTGCTGGGTTCTGTGATTCACGGTTTCTGAGCAGTGGCTTTCAGAAGAATGCCCTACTCCCTAAACCTGGGAGCTAGTTCACCCTCCTGTTCCTAGCACTTTCCTCCATGTGCCCAGCTTGGAGAGCTGTTATTCCTACCTGCAGGTCCAGTGGTGGGCAAGCTGCATCTGGGCTGGGGTTCTTTCCACTCAGGAAGCTGAGCATCTGTGTGCTTTCCTACTGTGTTTAAAGCTTGCCTGTGGGGCTTTGGTCCCATTGCCTGGTGTAGCAGGAGGGCTGTGTAGGAGTAGGGTGTTTTTCAATGATAGTTTTAGGAAACAGGCAACATGACAAGAATCAATCGTATGAAGAAGACCTGTCCCACCGAGCAGTGTCCAGCCTGGTGGACATGCCAGCAGAACATGCTGAAGGCCAAGGTACGTGTGCGAAGCTCACCAGTTTGTCCTGACTGAGCAACTGCAACTCTGAGCCACACATTGGTGGGATTGACAGCAGGTGTAAAGGTGCACCTGGGGTTAGGCCTCGTGTGCAGGACCCCAAGGATCCTATCAGCAAAGGATAGGGTCATGGGAGCCAGCAGTGACCGCTTCCTTCAGCAGGTCGAAGGAGCTTGTGTGTGGACGGAGGGCCTCTTGCTGAGCTGTCCTGTGCAGGAGTGGGGCTGGCTTCCCGAGGACCCCGGCTAAGGAGGAAGGCCTGCCACCCGGCCACTGGTAGCCGCCAGCCCACACCTGGCTGGATCAGGGGCCCGTATCACTCTCTTCTGTTGTCGGAGTTTCTGAGATACTAAGCACTCAAGGAACAGCGTGGTGGGGTGGGGGAGCCAGCTCATAAATGAATGTTTTGCTGACTTCTGAGAACAGGGTGAGAGGACCTTTAATCAACTGAGCATGTGTCTTCTGAGTGTGTGAGCGGGCTCTGATCAGTGGCTCTCACCCTCTCTGCATTTCTGCATGGCTCCCTGCGTGATGCCCAAGTGCCATCCGTGCCACCCTTTCTAGATGCCAGAACCTATTGGAATGTTCTGCAGGCTGCAGCTGGTGCCAGGCTTCTGTTCCTGTGTGCCAGGGCTCCCTGCGATGGCTTTGGATGCACAGGCTTCCAAGTGTCACCACAGGTGTGCGGATGGGTTGCCCCCACTTCGTTTTAAGATCACCTCCCAGCCATGTTCTCCAGGCTGTCAGGGCCACCTGAGGTGCTGCTGCTGCTGCTGCTGCTGCGTGGTGGTGGTTCTGGGGAAAATGCTTGTTTTAGTCAGCTTTTTCACTGCTGTGACCAAAAACCTGACAAGAATGATTTTAGACAAGGAAGACTTTCTTCTATGGCTTACAGTCTCAGAGGTTTCAGTCCAAAGACCAACAACTCCATTGCTCTGGGCCCAGGGTGAGGCAGGACCTCAAGGTGGAAGGGTGTGGAGGAGAGCAGCTCAGGACATGACCAACAGGAAGCAGAGAGAGGGAGAGACCAGGCCCTCCAAAGGCCCCCAGTGACCCACCTTCTCCAGCCACACCCTGCCTACCTACAAGTACCACCCAGGTAATCCATACCAGTGGATTAAGCCTCTCATAACCCAATGACTGACCTCTAAACTTTCTTGTGTTGTCTCACGTGAGCTTTTGGGGGGACACCTCATATCTGGCAACACAGTGCTCCTACTTCAGGTTCTCTGGCTTGTCATGTGCAGCAGGTGTTCCCCTATCAGCCAGGGTGCACTAAGGTGAGGGTTCCCAGCATCCCTGTGCCAAGTGTGCTGGGTGTGCAACCCATCACCGAGGGCAGTGGACGTGGCAAGCTGCCCCTTGGCATTGTCACAAAGATGTGCTCATTCTTTATAACTGATCAACTGGGCACACTCTTGACCAATGCCAGTTAAGATCAAAACAGAAGGGGTATTTTAAGTATTTCTATCATGCTGCTTTTTAAATGTCTGGTCTAACTAAATGAAAAGTGATCCCCTTTCTGTGTGGCTATGGGAGGGAAGTTTCTTCCAAGAGATGGTAGATAGAAGTTTTAGAATTTCACACAAGTGATTCCACCAGAAGGGCCGCAGTGGGAGGAGGGTTGGGTCCTCGGCAGAGGGATGCTTGCAGAGGACTCTCGCTCTGCTTGATGGCCTGGCGCTGGGTGCAGGACTCCAGGAGGGAGGAGCCAACAGCCGTCTCCCTGAAGAGCGTGGTTTTGCACTTGGCAGGTGCTGGGGACTCGAGGCTGGGGCAGGCCCACACTTGAGGGAACCCATGTTTTCCAGCTCTTGTGCTTTTGACTTAAGGACACCTTTCCACTTCTCCTTACCAGGCCTCAGATTTCTCTTGTGACAGGGGGCAGCCAGCCTGTGAGACTCCTGCACCACTGCTGTTCTGCGTGTCCCCTGTTCCTTGATCAGGTGACTGGAGACTGGGGTCAGCCTCAGCTTTCCGCCATGGTGACTTGCAGTAAAATTGAGGACTGTCTAGTTTTTATGGCTCTCGTGTCCTGACATCCTCTGTGCATGCGAGATCGCCGTTCCTCCTTGGTATCTGTTGAAAGCCGGGGTGCCATGGATTGGAGCAGTGCCGCCCTTCTCTTGTCTTGGGGTGTCAAGACTGCAGTGCAGCTCTTAGCCCCGCACAAGCCTGTGCACCAAGAAACTCAGGGAAGGTTCGCCTAAGTACTCTGCCAGACCTGAGCCACGTGTGCAGACCCATCTCTGCATTTCTTCTCAGAGAGCTCGGTGACCTTGAGTCATAGCTTTGGCTGACTCTGTCATACATGCAGAAGTGTGTCCTTGCTAGGGCTGCAGTGGGAGGGGAATGGAGGCAGCCTTTACTAGGATCGGGGTGGGGGGAAGCAGCTGCCTGTGGAGGTTGACTTGCAACAGGAAATTCAACTGCATTTCCACTTTGCGTCTTGTCCCGCTCCAGGATTTGGGGTGCAGAACATACACGATGCCTCCACTGGGCACAGAGGAGGACGTTCCTAGGTGTGGTGCTAGTGTGTGATGGGTCGAGGGCATAGCACACAGCCCTGAATCCTTTCTGCTGGGGAGAGGGAGGGAGCCTCCCTTGGAGGTCCAGCAGGCTGTGAGGGTGAATTTGAGTGGGCTTTGGAGACAGAGGGGAGAGGAGACCAGCATGAGCAGAAGGCCATGGCATGTTGTGCTGAACCCTGCCTCATGGGAGGAGACCAGCATGAGCAGAAGGCATGGTGTGTGGTGCTGAACCCTGCCTCATGGTCGGGGAAGGAATCTTTGGGGCATGGGGAAGGGCTCATGGGCTGGACCCAGACCCCAACGGGTTTCTGATGCTACGGCCAAAGTGTCACTTGTTCCTGCGCAGGAGACAGGCTTGCATCCCATGTGTCCACCTCTGGGCAGAACTCAAACAGGAGAGGCCCTGCTTGGCCCTGGGTCTGCACAGCCTTTGCATTGACCACAGGCCTGTGTGAGTGGGGACACGGAGTCCTGGGCCTGCCTCTCATCCTGTCCAGGAGGCCCAGGAGAGGGCCCAAATGAATGGCAGAAAACAGCAGAAACTCACTGGCCTTTCCCAAGGACTCTGAGGGGCAGTGAGTACAGGATCAAGGCCGGGGGAGTCCGTCCTTCTGCACCTTCTGAAGGCTCTGTGGTTCCTTCTGAAGAAGCAACAGCTGCTGTTAGAGTGCGGGAAGAAAATCCCAGCCCTGCTAGTGCAAGAACACACCAGCATCAGATGCACGGTTTACCCACTTGGGAGCCTGGTCTGAGTCCTGATGAAGGGGAACGTCTGAGGCCATCAGGGGAGCGAGTTTGCGCTCTGCTTTATGAGCAGCATATACACCAGGCTCTTTAACTATGAAAAGAAATGAAGGGATACAGAAAGTCGGCCTCCTCATCTTTAAATTAGAAATGCCACTGACTGGTATTCCAGCAACAGAGTCGAATTTAGATAGAGTCTGCAGGAGCTGAGAAAAGACCACGGGACTTGGAGCCTGAGACGCGGCTTAGTGTTTGAGGTCTGCTATTTATTTTATGTTTTTTATGACATTTACTTAAATTCTCTGAGTTTCCACATTCCGTGTAAGATTCCCTGTAAGTGGCACCATGAGAAGATGGTGAGTGACATGAATTGGGAAATACAGGTGAAGCAGTCCCTGTGTTGTGAGGTGGTGTTTGGTGGCTCATAGGCAGTTGGGGAACGAGAGCGTGAACAGAATGTGCAGAGGAACATGTGAGTCAGATCCACATTTACTGTGCAGTTCTTCCTCGGAAGATGTACCTCACTGAGCTTGGACTCCACGTCCCATCCACAGATTTGACCAGTGGCTGTGTGATTTGTGTGGAATCTGTACTATACTGTACACATGCCCACGAACACACCATGCACACCCATGTGGTTTGTGGTATGCCCATGTGCTCCAAGCACATTTATAGCTGTGTCGTGTGTACAGCAGCACATGGTACCATACACACTACATGCATGCACCACATACACGTATGTACCACATTTACACCACACACACACCATGCACCTGCATGTGCAATGTGGTGCATGCCACATATACATGCCATGCATGTTAACATGCTTTGTGATATATACAACATTTGCACACTGTGTAATTCTAGATACTGCACCATGCATGCCACATTTACACAGTGCACATAATGCACGGTATAGTGCACCATACATGTTCTATGTGCTGTGCACCACACACACATACCATGAATGCCAGTGCACTTTGTGGTGCATACATGTACAACATGCATATTAATATAATGGCCCATGCATACCTCATATATGCTCCATGTATGTATGCACTAAGCAGTGTTTAGCACATATGTGGCCCATGTATTTATACACTATCCAGTGTGTAAATGCATACTCTGCATACATGGGTGCCACATAGATGTAGTGTGTGCATTTGTGGGTATGTGTGACATGTACCACATTGTACATACAAAGCATGTGCATGTGTGTGGTGTGCACTGTTTAGCATGGCACAGAGAACATGTAATGTGCCACAAAAACGTGGCACTGGTCTCAGTAGACTCCAGAATGAGGGAAGAAGAATTTTTTATCATCAAGTGGCCAGTGGCAATTCTACAATCAATGGCTGTCACCCTCCAAATAGCACTGTTCAGAAGGCTACTGTGACTGTGTGATAGAGAAATGTCTCATGTGGAGAGGTGTCTGTGGTGTGGAGAGGTATCCGTGGGATGGAGAGGTGTCCGTGGGGTGGAGAGGTGTCCGTGGGGTGGAGAGGTGTCCGTGGGGTGGAGAGGTGTCCGTGGGATGGAGAGGTGTCCGTGGGATGGAGAGGTGTCTGTGGGGTGGAGAAGAGTCTGTGGTGTGGAGAGGTATCCGTGGGATGGAGAGGTGTCCGTGGGGTGGAGAGGTGTCCGTGGGATGGAGAGGTGTCCGTGGGATGGAGAGGTGTCTGTGGGGTGGAGAAGAGTCTGTGGTGTGGAGAGGTATCCGTGGGATGGAGAGGTGTCTGTGGGGTGGAGAGGAGTCTGTGGGGTGGAGAGGAGTCTGTGGGGTGGAGAGGAGTCCGTGGGGTGGAGAGGTGTCCGTGGGGTGGAGAGGAGTCCGTGGGGTGGAGAGGTGTCCGTGGGGTGGAGAGGAGTCCGTGGGGTGGAGAGGTGTCCGTGGGGTGGAGAGGAGTCCGTGGGGTGGAGAGGTGTCTGTGGGGTGGAGAGGAGTCCGTGGGGTGGAGAGGTGTCCGTGGGGTGGAGAGGTGTCCGTGGGGTGGAGAGGAGTCCGTGGGGTGGAGAGGTGTCCGTGGTGTGGAGAGGAGTCCGTGGGGTGGAGAGGTGTCCGTGGGGTGGAGAGGAGTCCGTGGGGTGGAGAGGTGTCCGTGGTGTGGAGAGGAGTCCGTGGGGTGGAGAGGAGTCCGTGGGGTGGAGAGGTGTCCGTGGGGTGGAGAGGAGTCCGTGGGGTGGAGAGGAGTCTGTGGGGTGGAGAGGAGTCTGTGGGGTGGAGAGGTGGCGTGGTTTCTGTGGTGTGAGCGGTGTCTGACAGATGAAGTAGTACTGGGTCCCCTAGACTGCTGAATCTTGGTGGTTTCCTAGAAGTAATCCCAGGGCTCAGCCTGGTACTCATCGTTTATATGACTTATGATCTGGGGGACACAGAAAATCCACAGGAAAGGTCAGCCATGTGGACAAATCCATGGGGACCCACAGAAGGAGGACCCCACGGAGTGACGTCGTTTGGCCTTGCCTGCTTGGGTTACAACCTGGGACAACATGTGAGGCGTGTCTCCAGGGTAGCTCACTGATAGGGACCCTGGGTTTTAACATGCATACCACATTCCCGGCTCCCAGAAGGACAGTCTCCATTGAGCATGTCCAGCTTGTTCTTGCAGAGTCTAGTGCAGGTTGCTGCGTCATTCAAGGAGAGCTCCATGTCAGAGGGCACTTATGGTGGCCCTGTTGTGGCCTCCCAGCAGCACTGTCCCATCCCATTGTGCCTGCTCTTCTGGGGTCCTGGGTCAGCCACTCTCTGTGAAGGCCTGTCCTGGAAGACACAGTGGCTTTCTCTGTGTGGTCCAATTCTAACTTGCTTTAAGGCTGACCTGTGGCATCGACTCAGGCAAAGCCTAGCTTCCAGAATTGATGACACACCATGACAGTTGGGATACCTGTGGTGCTTCCCCAGAGGCACCCTGGCTGCCCTGGAAACAGGGCCTTTCCCCTGTTGGGTGCCCATGAAGGGCTGCCTGATATGGCCTCCCATGTGGTCACCCTAGCACCTCTCTCAGTCTTGATATTTTGGTTCCATCCTGGTGTTCTTGTGTTGCCTGAGTGTACACTTTTAATCAGATTTACCACCCATGTCACTGGTTCATCTGCTGCAGGCAAGTGGGTGGTGTCTGCAGGTGTGTGGCATGGGCAGTAAGGAGGGCCACCTCTGCTGTCTGTGGATAGGTGCAACTGGAGGTTCCATGGTCAGTGCATGTTAAGCATGTGCAGCCTGGAGAAGTAGTAGGGGGACAGCCTTGGGAGCTGGAAATCTGTCCTCACGCCCTCTCTCCCTCCCAGGCTTTCATTCTCAAAAAATTACTGAAAAAAACAACCATGAGTCTGGCTTTTTCCTGATCATTTTTTATTCTCACTCAGAGCTTCCCCCAGGAAAGATGAGATGCAAAGGGAGGAGGAAGAGCATTTTGTTAGAGCCACACTTCTGAATGCCATAGAAGCACACGTTTTGTTCTGGAGTTGGTCGGGAAGGAATCCTGACTTCTGCCACACCCTCCAAGTAGCTTTCCGCAAGCCCTTGGCCCCTTTTGACCTGTCTTTCATCCAGTGAGCAGTGAGGAAATGATCATGGCCTTCCTGGAGTGGTGTGGTGAGCGGAGCCCACGTGGCAGCTGCTGCAAGAGGACCTGGCATTTGGGAGGGTCTCATTTGTCGGGAGGGGCGAGGGGGTGGCAGTCCCAGTAAGGTAGGTCCACCAACACAGGATTTACAAACCACTCATTAGGAATGCAGTCAGTCCCTGGATCAGAAGTGCTGGGTTGGGTGCAGTGTGACTTCAAGTGGCCCCATCAGAGAACCCCCTGTGCTCTGGGTGTGGCATGAGACTCAACCATGCTGCTGGCATCCTGCTCATCACATATGTCCCAGAGCTGAGCCTTCTAGGCTGTGCAGGCCCTGCACCAAGTCATGTGTGGGAGAAGTTGCTTCTCCAGGTGTCAGTTTGGCACAGCAATCTGGATCCTGCCTGGCTCACAGCACAGGTAAAGTCTGGGCAATCAGAGCCTGTGAATCCAGGGTTTTAGAAACCGCAGGCAGCTTTCTTTGCACAGCATCAGAGGGGAGATGCAGCCATGCTGTACAGACACTTCCTGAATCCAGGTGACAGGCAGGGCTTCCCTGAGCTCTTCTGCTTTGCCAGTTTGTGGGTCTGAGTTGCCAACCCAAAAACATGCAATACACAGACACACACAAAATACATCTACTCTGAGGAATCAGATGTTGGTTTCACCTGAGCTTTTTAGCAACTAAGAACTGCTTTTGAAAATTCCAAAAGCATGCCTTCATCTGGCAACAGCCACTTTTTCTGCTATTTCTCTTTTTTCCACATACTCAACAGGAAAAAAAGAATAGCCAATCTCATCGGTCTGGAGACTTATTCTAGTTCCAGTACCCAAAGAGTTTAAATTTCAGTTTGCCATCTATGGCAAGAGCAAGAGATGAATCCTACTAATGTTATTTTTCTTTTTGCAGCTTTTATGTATTAAAAAATGTGTTATTTGTTCCTAGTTATACATGATAGTGGAGTTCATTTTGACATGCTCATACATGCATGGAATATAATTCGCTCCATTCAATCCCAGTGCTTCCACTTTTCCTCTCCTCTCCCCTGTTCCCCTTCCTATACTGGTCTTCCATTTATTTGTTTGTTTGTTTGTTTTTAATTGGTACTCTATAGATAGACATAAAAGTGGCATTCGTTGTGGTTATTTATAGATGTACCTAGCAATTCGCTTAATTTTATTCTTCCGGTTACTCCTTTTCCTATCCTTCCCCCCACCTTCTTTCTCTACTCCCTCCAGCACTATGGAATTGCAAGAACAGTCCGTTGCATCATTTTTTTATTATACAATATGATCAAATAGCCACAAAATATATTTTTCAAAAATTCTCCTCCTCCTTTGTCCCCATCTCAAGTTTACCCAAACTGCTGTTGTTGACTTTGACGTTATGGGATGATGCTGTTACCATGTGAAGATGTGTCTGGAAGCAAACACCAACTGAAGGATTTTCTCCCTCTTTTCCTGTTGGTTTATCTGATGCTTTCACTCAGGCTTTGCAACCTAATTTAACCTTTATTCCTTCCACTTGGAGGAAAGAGTAACAAAGTTTTAGTACCCTAGGAAGACCCAAACTCTCATTAGGAATGTTTGGGGTCTTTCTCCTCTCACCTAGAAGAGAGAACAAAACCCCAAAGTGTCACCTGGGCTCACACCAGCCCAGATTGCCAAGACCAGTCCAAGGACTCTGGACACACTGTCCTGAGCTTGAGTCTGTCATTTTTAAATTGCATAGATGACTTTTACCTCTCATAACAGATGGCCGTTTAGCTGCTATTTCTCACCATAGGTTATTTGAGAGCCAACCAGAAATCAAGGTTTACATTCCCATTCTTCCATCTTTGCTTTCCCCAAACATTGCTTCTACCATATTTCAGTGAGCCAGTGTCTTACTGTCAAATCCCACTTCTGACACCAACTGTGTCAGGGACTCCAAGACCAGCCACAGTTTGGTGATTTGCTAGGAAGACTCCCGAGACTCAGCCTCTATCACCCACAGATGAGATTTATTACCGTGCAAGAATAGAAAGCACAAGCAGCAAAGGCAAAAGGTGCACAAGGAGAAATTCAGAGGAGACCAGAAGCAAGCTTCCAAGAGTACTCTCCCTCCTGGGAGAGGGGGTGGGGTCATAGAGGGTGGGCTCAATTCCTTTAGCGTCACTTGTGGCCACACACCTATCAGGGATGTTCCCCTGAGCCTAGGATTCCAGGCTTTTGTTAGAGTTGGCCACGTAGGCACACAGTGATTAATCACAGTCCCTTAAATACCAGATTCCCAGGAGGAGAGCAGGCATCCAACGTATACCACATTGTTGGTATGAAGAATTTGGGCACAGTGAACCACAACTATCATTTAGGAGAAGTTTTATGCAGTTTATAGGGTGGGGAACTGTTTACCAGTAAAGTTCTCAGATGCAGGAAAGGCACACTTTGCAAGCAGCCCTTCTAGAGTAGCAGCCTGAGGCTCTTCACGTTGCTTTTCCTGTGCAACACATAACTGAGAAAAGTTTAAGGTCATACTTTATATAGTTGTTGTTTTTTTTTTTTTTTCATGCTTGAAATCCGATGTGTGTTTTCACCTTGGAACATTGCAGCTTGGATAAGTCACGTTCGAGTGTGCAGTAGGCACATGTGACTGTTAGCCACTTCTGCTGGAAGAGGGAGCTCTGGAGTACGCAGCAGCAAGGCTGTCACACGGACAGTGAGGACCACTTTGTGAAGAGCTTGTGAAAGAACTCATGGTGCGTCTAATCACGACATTATTCACTGAGACTTTTTTGACTATATTGGAAGCGGTAAAAAATCTTGAGGTATTTGAACTGTTTAAATGTCTTATCTTAAACTTGAAGAAGTCAACCTTAGACTCACAGAAAGACTACATTCTGTATTGAATGCTGATAGTGAAAGCATTGATATTTCACTGAAAATGATTAATTTTGAGATCACAAATATAAATGAGCCTTGTTTTTACAGAGTTGTGATGTGTTTGGGTTTATATACCATTTTGCTTTTATGAACATTTTAAAATTTGTCCTTAGGAAGGAAATATGTTAAATGCTGATGAGGAAATGCCTTGTTCTGATCTGCTGGGCTGTTTCTGAGCCTTGCACAAGAGGAGCCAGGTGGAGGCTGACCCTTCTGGTGGGGTGTGGGGAGGCTCTGCAGCAGCTGGAGAATCTCCGTCTTTAAAGCATACTCAGATCCCTCTAAGGTATTTCTCCCCACCCTGTCGGGCGATTCCTTGCAGTTACAAATGCAAGGAGTGGGGATTGGGAGTTCTTTCTTGGGCCGCGTCTTTGTCGGAAAGTTTGCGGGAACGTTTCCTGGTTTTCTTCAGGTTCTGTCATTTAGATAGAGCCGCGTCTCCCCGTCATTCATTCGCCCCTCCGCCTCTGTCTTCACTCCTTTTCTCCCTGCCGTCTCTTCTGTGTCTCTTCCCTCTCTCCTGTCTGTGCTCATCTACTTCTCTTTTCCTCCCTCCCCTCCTCCCCTCCCTGTGTCTGTCCTTTTCTGTTTCTCTGTCTCTCTTTCCCTCTCTCCTCCTCCTCCTCCTCTCCCTCTCTCCTCCCTGCTCTCCTCTCCTCTCTCTCTCCCACCCCCTCCTCCTCTTCTCTCTTGGTCTCCTCTGTCTCTTCTCTCTTCCCCTCTGTCTCCCCCACCCCTTCTCCTAGCCTTTCTTTCTCTCCTTTCCTGTCTCTCCCCCTGTCTTCTTCTCTCTCCTCCCCTTTCTCCTCTCTCTCCTCTCTCTCTCCCCTTCTCCTGTCCTTTCTCTGTCTCTCCACTCCTCTCTCTGTCTCTTTCTCTCTCTCTCTCTCCTCCCTCTGGATCCCTCCCTCCTCGCTCTCATTAGCCGCACACAGGCCCAGCATGTGCCTTGTCACTGTGCTGTGGGGTGGTTATGGGGCACGGCTCAGCTTGCTTGCTCTGGCTTTCACGGAGTGTGGACAGAGCTGTTCTTGCCAACTCCTGGCTGTGTCATGAGGACACGCTGTCTCAGCACAGTGCATGCACTACTGAGCTGCACCCTCAGGGGAGGCCTGCGGGAGCCTCTGTGGCCCAGCCTTCGGGCGGCTGCTGCATGCTCTGGCCCTGTGTCTGAGCTCCAGAAACACATCTCGGGGTCTGCCGGAACGGTTTCATGCTTGCTGGGGATGGCGCTGTGTCTTCCTCCCAGCTGTTCTGTGTGTGCGAGACAGTGTGCAAGGGCTGGATTTCTTGCTGAGCACTGATGCACATCAGCCAGAGGCAGCAGCGACTCAGTGTGCCATACTGTCCTGCCAGCCCTGTGATCTCAGCCCTTTGTTGCCTGGGAGTCCCGTTAGCTCTGGACCCCAGACCCATTTCCTGTTCAGACACAGAGAGGTGCAGATGACATGTCAGATGTGACATAGCTGCCCCGTGTTGAGAGTTCTCTTTGTGCTGTGCAGTTTCCCAAATTGCTCATGTGTGCTATCTAACTCAGTCCTCAAGGTGAGAGGGAGCGAGGAACTTGTGATTCTGTAGCGGGGCTTTCCGGGGCTTTCCTTGGCACCTGGATACTGGGGCCACGTACTCAGGGCCATCCTGTGCATTTAACAGATGTCAGGATTGCCTCCCTCTCTGCTGTAGCAACCAGAACTAGAAGTGTCTGGGCATGTGCCAAGGACCACTGTGGGTCCACAGGGGGCAACCAGTAGAGCAGCCCTGACCTGCAGGACAACAACAGGGAAGGAGACCAGGAGGTGGGGCCTCATCCAGTAGGTCCTTTAGCACCACAGCGGAGATCTGGTGAGTTGCTGGAGCCAGGTGCTGGTTTTGTGGAGACAAACAATGTTCCCTCGTAGTTGCAGGTCTCCCAGGTGGGGCTGGGACACTGGGTGCCCTTCGGTTATCAGTGTGCTTTGCTCTCTCCATAGCATTTGGGAGCCGAATACATCAGAAGCAAATAAAGGCAAATAGTGGGACAAGCCTGGCCACTCCCAGTGTCTTAGGTGGGACAAGCCTGGCCACTCCCAGTGTCTTAGATGGGACAAGCCTGGCCACTCTCAGTGTCTTAGAAGGGACAAGCCTGCCCACTCCCAGTGTCTTAGATGGGACAAGCCTGCCCACTCTCAGTGTCTTAGATGGGACAAGCCTGGCCACTCCCAGTGTCTTAGATGGGACAAGCCTGGCCACTCCCAGTGTCTTAGGTGGGACAAGCCTGGCCACTCCCAGTGTCTTAGATGGGACAAGCCTGACCACTCCCAGTGTCTTAGGTGGGACAAGCCTGGCCACTCCCAGTGTCTTAGATGTGCATCACGTCTGCCTGAGTCCTGTTTTGAGAGGCTGTGGTGCTATGGGTCATGGGTCTTCTGCTCCTGAGCAGAGACCCTGAACTCTAAGGCCACCAGGAAAGCCACCTGCTGGGCCCCAGCCTGTGCTGAAGCTGGGCTTGAGGGGGCGCCAGCAGAGCACGGGGGCTCTGAATCCAGCGCCTGGGGAAGCAGCTCCTATAGGAGACCTTGCTGTGTGGAATCCACCCGAGATCTGACTGGAGATTTCTACCTTTGAGTTGGGGGCTGCCTGGAACTGTCCTTTAGAAAGGCCTGGTGGCCTTCAGGAGTATGTCTGCCGGGACAAGGCATGTCACTGCTGCTGAGAGGTGAGGCCACTGCAGAGCCACACCCCTCAGCTCTGCCTAGCGGTGCAGGCGTTCTCTGTTACAGAGCCTTGTCCTCACCCAGGACCAGCCCCTCGCAGGGCTGGGCTGCTTGTCCTGACTTGAGAGTCCACAGGAGTTCTGGGGAGCCCTGGTTTCCATTTCACGCTGGGCTCCACATGCACTGCAGCCCTGTGGCTCAATGCTCAGGTCTTTTGAGCCACTAAGAAGCCACAGTCATGGTGAGGACACATGAACCTGCTGTGTCCTGGTAAAACTTAATTTGTGAGAGCAGATGGAGCTGCTGCCCGCTGACCCTGACTACAGGCCATGTCCCTCTGGGCCAGCCTGCCTTTCCAGGTACCCTGGCCCCCTTCCCTCTGGCCAGAGAGCCATCTACCCAGGAACCTGGTCATCTTGTCCTTGCACCCCACCCCTGACTGCTGTTCCAAAAAGATCTTCCCTCCAAGTCTCCATTCCTATCACCATGAGGGACACTACTTTTGTAGCACCAACTGCTCCATCCATGCTGGCCTTTGTCCCATGTTGTTCCCTGAGCAGAGACTGTTCTCCTGGCCAGCAGCCTGGACTGAACCACACTCCCAGTCAGGATGCTGTCCTCCACTAGTGTCCCCCTGGGGCTCCCAAGGTGACCTGGAGTCTGCGTGCTCCACACTGGTCAGGTTTGGCCTGGAGGAGTGGGTGTGGTGCAGCCTCCATGGGGGCCCATGGCAAGCTCCCCCTGGATTTTCCTCTGTCCTGGTGGTACAGGGTGGGGCATGAGTGCAGGGCAGGATCCTTGGGTGTCAGGTGACTGTGGGCCCATATTTGATTTCATCCTTTGTTTCTATAATTGGAGTAAAACATGCTCACAGTAGAGGGCACAACTTGGTGAAATTTTGGTGAACACACAAGTCCTACCTCTAGACAGAGGCAGAAGGCTTGTCAGAGCCCAGTGGTGAGTCTGGGTGGGAAATCTGCAGGTGAGACTGCTTTCTTCAGCATAAGTGGCACTGTGGACAGGCCCATGCCCTCTGCAGAGGTGGCACCACGGACAGGTGTGTGCCCTCTCAATTTTGACACTGTGGACAGCCATATGCTGGAGAGGGTCCTCCCCTCCAGGCCAGGGGGACACTAGTGGGGGATGGTGCTGTACCTTGTATATAGTTGAGTGTGTCCCTAGGGGTTTGCATGCTAGAAGCTTGGTGCCCTGCACTGGGTTTTTGGGAAGCGGGGAGCAGGCAGGTCCAGGAGAAGTGCTTAGGCTGTTAGGATCACTGTTCTAGAGGGGCCAGTGTGGTTCTCATGGGATCCTGGTTGGTTCTCAAGACAGGGCTGTTCAAAAAGAATGATCTAGCTCCCTGCTGTCTCTGGTTTCCTGTCCTCCCTGTGATCGCTGCTTCTTGCATATACTCCCAGCTGGTGCTGTCTGCCCTGGGATGATCATGGGCCTCACCAGTGTCCATGACATCCCAAACTGTGATCAGAATTAACATCTTGTCTTTATATACTACCTAGCCTCAGATATTTCCTTACAGCAATAGGATACAGACTAATATGGGAAGTGAGAAGTGCCTGCTCTGGAACCTCAGTGAATTCAGATGTTCTTGATCTCACAAAGGGAGCTGGCTGGAAAAGAGAAGGTGATGAATTCTCCCGGAGCCATGTGACGGGGCAGCATTGTGGCCTCTGAGATGGTGCTATATGACGGGGACTGGACAGAGGTGTCCATGTTCATGAGTGAACCCACAGTGTAAAGGAGGAGGTTGCACTACATTCCCCAGAGCCATCACCTGTGCACTTGCTAGGGAGACACTCGAGGTGGTGTGGCTGGAAGCTGGGATGCTGGGAGGCAAACAGCTACATCTAAGGTCCTGTGATCCCACCAAGAATGAGCAAGTGTGATGGAGGACATCTGGGGCTGGAGAGGGTTCTCTCCCTTGGCTGAGCTTTGCCTGCTCAGCCCTGGGTGAAGCACCAGCACCCTAGTCTCCTCTGCTTGCAGGTGGAGGAGTGATCCCATCACGCGCAAGGTGTCCTGTGTTCTTACGTATTTGGAACCAAACTCATCAGAAGCCCTTCTTGGCCTTCTGATTTTTGGTCTTGAGAGAAGCACCTACAGTGGCCAGATATTGGTATTTCCTCCTACATGGCTGCAGGTTTCCCACTGTGCTCCTGTGTCTATGCCGTGGCAATCTCTGGGTTCCACTTGATTGTCCATGGGTAGGAACACAACCCACCTGCCCCATCAGGCCTCTCACATCCTGCCCACGGGCTCTTGGTGATGGAGCTTCCAGCTTTTTCTGCCACACCCTCTGTGGAAAAGGACCAGCGTGGGGCTGCCAAGTCATGTCCTGGCTGGGGTGGACGCTGTCGCAGGGCTGTCCAGGTGGGTGCCCACTGGCTTGCACACTTGATGCAGGATGTGGCAGAGATTGGAGGTGGTGAGCCTGGGTGCCAGGTGCAGCCCAGAGGTGGTGGGAGGCACACTGCTTGCAGCTGGCCCCAGCCAGTTTGGGTCTTGCTGACAGCAGTCTGAGAAAGCACATGAAATCCGCAGAGGCCGCCGTCCAGCACAGAGCCAACATGGCCCTGGTACCCAGGTGAGGGGGAGACATACTAACATATACTAACACAGCTGCCGCACCTCCAAGCTACAAGGGCACTGGGGATGGATGGTCCAAACATGCTAGTCTGCAGGCCAGATCCAGGCAATGGCCTGGCTAGGGTCACCTGTGCATGCCAACCTTGCACCAAATCAAGGTCTGATCCTGCAAGTGCATGCATGGTAACACTGCAACCCTTTTCACCATCTAAGTTCACATCTCCTGAAGTTTATTTGGGTGTCAGGAGGTATAGCTGTCAGAGGGCTGGGAAGCTCCAAGACGTGATATGGCAGAGATATGAATGACAAGAAGGGACAGCCACATAGGCACCCAGCTGGGCATGTAGGGCTGTCCAGGTGTGAGTGTGGCCTTCCCTGTGCACACATGTAGTTGGAGTTGTGTGTGGGTGGTGTCTGTATGCATGGCCTTCCGTGTTCACACGGGTAGTTGGAGGTGTGTGTGTGTGTGTGTGTGTGTGTGTGTGTGTGTGTGGTGGGCCCAGCATGGATTTTGTTGTTCCTGATGCCTTAGACATGCAGATGGGATTTGTTGTGTCAGATACTTAACTGAATAAATCAGAAACACACCTATGTTCTCCACATTTCAGGGGTGGTCAGCTCCTCAGGGCCTTTAGGGAAGTGAGGGCTGCTGAGAAGACCAACACAGTGTTCCCCAGGCATGTGTGTTGGTGCAGAGGCGGCCAGGGCCTCCTGCACTGTTAGTCTATGCCTGAGCAATGCCAACTTTCGAGGAAGGCCACGAGTCCAGGGGCTGGAGGCGACCTTGGGAACTGTGGCAGGCAGGTCTTGCGCCAGAGGCTTAGCTGCCTCAGAGCTGCCTTTTCTCTCCCAGGGGCTCCCTGCTCTGGGATCAAGGGTGTGTCTTCACCACAGGTGCGCTGTCTTCCCCAGGCTGCAGTTGTGCCGATCTTGATTTCTTCCCCCCTGGCTTTCTGGTGCCAAGAACCTGACTGCATCAGTCCAGGGGCAGATACGTGTCCTCCTGGGATTTCCCTGCCTCGAGCCTCCACTGTCTGCTCTGGCTCCTGGTCCTCGATGACACTCTGATAATGCATCTTCCCTCCTTCCCATGCGGCCCCTTGCACACGAGGGCTCAACCCCCAGGCAGGCGCTGGGGCCTGGGGTGCCCCCAACAGCACCATACTGGGGGCTGGTGTGCATTGTCAGAGCTATCTGCCGTGTGTTCTGTGGTCTGTTTCAGCATCTTTTTCTCTGCCCCTCAAGGCAGCATTCAGGTCTTTTAGCCTGTTTATTGAACTTTCCACTCGTCACCTCTCTTCCTCAGGCAGTCTCGCCTGGACTCCACCTGGGACTGTGCTACTCTGGCTTGAGTGGAGTGACACCAGCACAGCCTCTGACATCTTCATCCACGGCGTGGTGTTCTCGGCCCTCACAGCTTTCTTTCTCCTCTGCAGTTTCCCAGAAGGCTGTGGATGGTGGTGCTGAGCAGTGTGAGCTGCCCTAGAGTAAGAGCACAGACGGCGAATCTTGGCTTTAGCCATCGTGGCTCTGTGGCCTGGGAAGTTTGCATTACTACTCTGTTTCTCATCGCTCTTGTTCACAGACTGAGATGACAGTGGAGCTGTACACCCTGTAGGGAGCTCCTTGAAGGGCGAGGTTGAGGTTATAGGCTGCAGGTGGATGTTTGAGCCAGTGCTGAGCACAGGGCACACAGTACATTGAGCTGTGCAGAGGGCACAGGGCCAGTGTGTCTTGCCAGGCCCGTTCCTAGCCAGCTGTGTTTCCTGTGCTGTGCAGACCTGAACAGGACTCTGTGCACACACAGCAGCTGAAGAGCTCGCAGCGTGCACACTGCTCTCCCCGTGTGCACGTGGTGTGCACGCATTGTGCACGCATTGTTTACAGATCTAACAAATGTGCTTGTAGAAATCCAAACACCTCAGAAACTAGAGACAGAGGCAAGAGAAGTCCTTCCTGGTCTGCCCAAGAGGGAATCGTTGCTGAGCTGGTTTTGCTTGCCCACTGTTTTAGTGCCCTCCTAATGTTTAGTGCATTTAAACAGTATTTAAATGGAAACAGGGTCATCGTGTACATGGTTGTTCTGCAATCTTCTTTGCCACTTCTTACTCCTTACAATGAGCAGGCAGTGAAAGTATGAACTGGGGTTTTCTCTTTCTATGTGTCCCACCTTCTTTTCTGTTCCCTGCAGCCTCTCTGCAACCTGTTGCTCTAGAGATGCTCCGGTGGATGCAGAAGCTGCACCGCCATTCAGACGTCCTAGCTTATAGCTTGGGGAGAGCTCAGATGGCTTGCCGAAGATGCAGAGAGAGGGCTTGCTTGAAGGATCAGAGTCACTTGGAAGAGGAGGAAACAGGCTTTCGTCTAGCCTCAGGAAGGGACTTTGGGAAGAGGCGCCAGATTCCAGGCATGTGGTTGTGATGTGCTGACCATGCGGTGAGGAGGATGGTGCCCTCAGCCCACCTGGGGAAGAGTTCTGACCCCAGACTGAGTGGATGCCCCAGCCTCAGGGCTTTGGAACCAGGACAGTGTTGAGGGGTAAGTAGGGGCCTCCAGGGGCCTCCCCACCTTCTCCATGGCAGAAGACTCTGAAAGTGGAACCGGAGAAACCCAGGTTTTCTGTTGGCCGTGGAGGTCGGGCTAAAGGCTGTCGTTCTGGATTCTTAGCAGTTAAGAGCTTTTGGACTCTAGAGTTGGAAAACAGCACTTCATCCTCAGTCCTCCATGATGCTCAGGAAGACCTGGTTTCCAGTCATCCGGCTAAGCCTCCCTTGTTTAGCTGGGCCACACTGTTGGTGGGCACTGGGATCATTTCCAGGTGGTGCTGTTTTAAGCAGGGCAGCAGGGAACATCTCTCTGCTTACAGTTGTTTCTGAAAGATAAATCCTTAACTTTTAAATGCTGATATCCTCAAACGACCATTTTATATCGTCAGCATCAGCAGTGGAGATGTCGAGTCTCTCACCCTTGCCTATCTAGCTTTGTTCGTCTTCCAGAAACCTTTGTCATTCAGATGTGTATTTTCTTCTAGAAGAAGTGAACAAGTTATTTATGCATTTTTCATGGTGCTGGGGTGGAAACCCAGGTCTCGTGCATGTGAGGCAGGTTCTTTGCTGCTGAGCCAGCCCAGCATAGAAGTGACTTCCAACAAGCCGTAGGCTGGTGACCTCTAGTTAGTGTGGTTTATTGTTAGTGGAGGAAACTATGTACATGGAAATACACATTATTTTTTTGAATATTTATTTATGTTTTAGTTGCAGTTGCACACAGCACCTCTATGTATTTGCGGTGCTGAGGATCAAAAGCAGGGCCTCGGACATGCTAGGCGAGCACTCTACCACTGAGCAGCAGCCCCAGCCCAAAACACACATGATCTTTAAAATGATCATTGTAGTAGACATACGTAACACAATTTGCCGTCCTAGCCATTCCTAAGTGGCAGTTTGGGGTGTGACGTGGGTTGGCTGTGTTGTGAGTGCGTCACCTCTGGGTTCCTGTCTCGTCTCCCACAGAACCTGCCCACCTGCAGCCTGCTGTGCTCCCATCGTCCGCTCCACTCGGCTGTCTCTGCATGCTCTCAGCTCACCAAGTGGAATCACAAGAGTCGTGTGTCGCGTCTGGCTTGCTCGATGTGGGGTGTCCAGGGTTCCCCCACCTGAGAGTGCACGTCAGGACTGAGGAGTTCCTGAGGCACCTGCCCCTCTGGTTTGCCCTCTCACCTGCTGATGGGTGTTGACTCTTTCTGTCTTTGGCTATGGTGAACCACACAGGAGAGCTGGCCGTGAGGACCATGTGGCCCCTGCCTCCAGTCCCTTCTGGTGTCTCCCTTGGGTGAGACCAGGAGTGAAGTTGTTCTTTACATGGGGAGTCTGGTTTCCCTGTCTCGAGGGGAGGGAAGCTGCAGCTGCTAACTTGCCTTATTTTTGGAATGGTATTTCACAGGCATTGCCCTGGCCATAATTATCACAGTGACTGGAATTAAACTTGAGAGCACATCCTCAGGTGGCAGTGACGACGAAGACTAAGCAGAGCTGCTGAGTGGGGCCTCTGCATTCCACCATCTCCAGGCCTGATTCTGGCTCTGACATGTGGAATCTTACAGAGCTTCCGCAGGCCTTAAGCTCTTGCAGCAGGGCATCGGCACTGGAGGGACCTCGCGCAGCTTTGAGCAGGAGCAGCACTGGTGGAGGAGGCTGTGAGGGGAGAGCTGAGCACAGCTGCAGGGCTGCCTCGGGGCAGCACGTCCTCCACTGGCCTCTGCGGGGTCTTACTGTGACCAGCTGCAGAGGGAGCACAGGTGGCTCCATGTGACTTCCTATGGTTACATAAAGCTTAAGAGTGTATGCTTCGATGTGTGGCTCTTCAAATATTGGTGCTGCAGGTGATGTAGCAACAAGTCAGTATCTCCATGGATGTGACCCACCCCCAGTGAAAAGGGCAGGACATGGCCATCACAACTTTGAAATCACAGGTTCCGGGGACATTGCACATGACCTGAGACTGATAGGGAATATACTGAATGGTGGCATTTCCTCATTTCCTGAGAACTTGCTTATATATCTCTAAATAGTTAGTTGGAAAGGAAGCCAGGTATCCCAGAGAGAAGAGTGGCATTGGCGTGGCGTTGGCGTGGCGTTGGCGTGGCGTGGCGTTGGTGTGGCATTGGCGTGGCGTTGGCGTGGCATTGGTGTGGCGTGGCGTGGCGTTGGCACGGTGTTGGCGTGGCGTTGGCGTGGTGTTCGCATGGTGTTGGCGTGGCACTGTGTGTATGCCTGGTTGCTCTTGCTTGGCTGGTGCTTTTCACTTAATGTCTTGGCTGGTGAGGGCGGGGCCCAGGCCTGGCGGACGGCTCTGTCCTGTTAGAAATGCTTCCAGAGGGTGAGTCTGCAGCCTGAGGTTTAGAATTGGCTGGAAGCCTTGTTCTGAGTTGTGGGATGACTTTCCGAGAACCTGAAGGTAGGGCTTTGTGCCTGCACAGGGACAGGCTGGCAGAACAGAGAGCACTGAATGTGTCCACATGTGGGCCTCCCTGCGGGACGGCTGCTACCCTGCAGACCTTTCAGTGGGTTGAACTCCAGGGTGATACTCTGGGGAACTGGGCTGGTCCCAGCCCCCGGTGTCAGGGCATGAGCTGGGGTCACAGGTGCAAGCTCTTTGTGGAAGGTGTGTGGTCTGGTAGGATGAAGGGCAAGTGGTTGTCCACATGCAGTTTGGTTTTATTTTAAACTAAATAATAAGTGTGAATCTGTTTTCACTGTAAAAACCTGATTGTCAAGTTGTTAGAAATGCCAGTTCCATGAATGACGGCTTCGCCTCACTCCCTGAAGGAGGCAGGCAGCAGAGCAAGCGGCTTGCCCAGAGGGGCTCTTGCGGTGTAGACTGGATGTCTCTGTCCACAGCTCACCAGGGTCTGAAGCGGGTCAGTGTCCTGCAGGGCCAGGGATTGTTGTCTCTGCCAGAGGACACAGAAGAGCCACAACCCGGACATGGCTGTGGTTATGGCAGCTTGACTAAGGAGGACCCGCAGGAGGCGGGACAGCGCGACCCTCCATGGCAAGGCTGGTGGGTGGGAGGTGAACAGCGGCTAAAAGGAGCACGATTTAGATGCTGACACTAATGACATCCCTAAGGTTAGGGTTTGAAAAGTGTTCCTTTAAATTCTAATTATATAACTCATTATCTTACAATCTACATTCACATTTTCCAGGGGATATTTTTGCTGAATTCCAAGGCATTACTTGGAACAAGATGCCTGTGAATTTCATCTTAAGTTGCAAAGTTGAGGCAAAGGGGTAAGTTAGACACAGATGGAAGGGGAGGGTCCTCACATGGGTCCTCCCTCACCTGACATGCCCAGTAGAACATTTTGTTGCTGAAAGCTCAGTTCTTGTTCCTGATGCCAACCCAATAACAAGGACAGGATTTTGAGAAAAAGGAAAAAGGTTTATGTCTTTGCTAACAAGGGAGAAACACGGGGGACTCCAGGCCCAGAGGCTGTGATTCTGCCATCGGCAGGAACAGGGGTCTTTCAAGAGGTGACTCAAAGCCTACATTCCACGTGGGCTCTGTTGAGTTGTGATCCACTGTTTACTTGGGAGATGGTCGTTTCTGAGGTCTTCTGGTGCCATCCCCAAAGTCTGATTACGTGGCTCCTGTGGTGGGTGTGTGCTCAGGACAGGTAACTCTGCCTAGGATGGGGGAGAAAGGTGATCCCATTTCCCCTGAGATTGGGGAGGGGGAGAGATCAGGGAGGAGCAGGAGAGAGGCAGAGGAAGAAACGTGTCCATCTTACAAGTCCCAGTGGCAGAGCAGCCAGGGCTGTGTTCAAGCACAGACTGGACCACTGTTGCACTTTGGTCTCTTTCAAGGCTTGTGTTCTTACTGCTGCAGGCTGTGGTCAGCGCCCTGTCACCCTGCTGGGAGTGCGGGCTCTGCAGCAGCCCTTCCTGGAGCAGCCTGGCCTTGCTGATCACCCACCTGTGCTGGCTGCTCTTCCTTTCCGGGAAGGGCCACCTTCTGCTGTTGTCAGGCTCCCTGAGGAGCAAGCTAGAGAGCCCCAGTTACTGTGCAGTCAGTAACAGCCCCCGAGGGGATGGAGCAGCCATGGTCACCCGCCGGGCAGCCAGCAGCAGGCTCCCTCTGCCTCTCCAGCTGCGTGGGCAGTGCCTGAAGGAGTCTGGTGCCAGTGCTTGCATGTGCTGTCTCCACCCCAGAGGTGCCCCTGTGGCAGCACCTGTGTGGTGACACTCCCCGCTCACCCTGGCCTGATCCTGGTGAGGAGTGGCCACGGGACCATCTCAGAGGGATGGCACCTGAGGACAACAGGAGCCTGAGAGTACTGCCTTCCAGCCGCAGGGCTGGAGAGCAGGCTTCACAGCGGTCCTCTGAGGTGAGGCACGCTTGATAAGCAAGGGTCAGCCACCCAGCGAGGGCGCTCGCCTGGCACGCAGCACACCCAGCGCTGTGCACTGGGATCATCCCCTACCTGTGTCACACACGTACGTGTGTGCTTGTGTGCGCCTTTCCTTCCCTAGTTTCGTTATAGCTATTTGTGTATTTTCACATTACAGAATACCCATGTCGTTAGATGATAGTAAAGTGAGCATTAAACTATGATTATCCTTAACATCCTGTAAGCAAGGAATAACCACACTAATGCTATCATCTTAATTAGAACTTTACAAAAAAGGAAATTCAGACAGTAAAATCTGAGGTTTTAAATTTTGTGAATTTTAATTCATTTAGAACTTGCCTTGGCAACCAGAAATTCCTCACTTATTAAGACAATGTAATATTATTTCAAGATCCTCACGTCATTTAAGAACGTTAGCAATTCACGACATGTTACATAAGGGATCAGCCGCTCAGTGCCCACAGGGCGCTCTCACTCGGTGCATGTGACAGCCAGGCCCAGCGTCCCCGCAGATCTCTCATAAGAGCCCTCTGTCTCCCTATTCAGTGGGAAGTGTACTTCTCCTGACCTCGGGCAGCAAGTGGAGGCCGTGATGGGGGTCTGCAGCACCAGTGGGAAGTCTGGGCTGTTCCCAGGAAGCAGACTTGCCTTGCCTGAGGGAGGCGGGGACTCCCCCACAGCCAGGCTGTGGGGGATGTGGGGGACATCATGGCGGTCAGTCCAGGCCCATGCGGTGAGCTCAGGACTCACTTAATGTGGAAGTGTGTGGCCTGGGTCTAGATCCACTTCACACTGGTCCATGCCCCAGTGGAAACCCCGCCCGACTCTGCGCTCTTGAGCGCCCTGCTCCCTGCTGCTCCTCCCGCCTGTCTTCCTGCCCGGGCGCCCTCCCGAGTCCCCATGCACACGGCTCCTTGACCTACCTTTTATGCGGAGCCATGATGAATCAAAGACGGTCATCTCCAACATTCGGGTACCATCTCAAAGTGCAGGTGTTCCTTGGAACCAGATGCGATGCTTGGAAACGTGGTGTGTCACGGCAGGAGCTGGAGGCTTGCCAGGTCTTCGCCTGTCCCCGGGCCTCTGCCTCAGGAGGTCAGCCCCTCCCTGCCCCCTGGGCCCAGGCTTTTTGACTGTGCTCCCACGTACTCTCTCACCTCTTCCCCTCCTTCCCGAGGACCATGTGTCCCCTCCTGTGGACGGTGCCGACAAGCCTGAGTTTCCTTTGGTGGAGTCTGGCCGCGATGCAGTGGGACAGACCCTTCTCTGAGGACGGCTTCTGAGCTCCCAGATGGCTATAGCCCTCAGGCAGTGGCTCATTGCCGGCCCTTCTCTCTTCCCAGTCCTGAGATGGGTGTGGGCAGCGGGCTGTGTATCGGCTGCACTGTCCCCCACCAGGTCTGCCCTGAGCTGCAGGTGCTGCATCGCCTCAGACGTGGGGAGACCACTTCCCTGCTCTCAGCCCATCTCAGTGGAGACCGTAGCTCCCCCGGAGGCCTTGGCCCACATCTGTCATTGCAATGACATTTTCACAAATAAGCTGATCTAATCACACACTTAGAGTGGAGCTGGCCACCATCCTTGTGCCGCCTCGCAGTAGCCACTGTTGGTGTGGCAGCAGGCTTTGCGCTGGGCTGAGACCGTCCTGGGGCTGTGGGACCGAGCTCTGTAGAACCTCCAGCGGAGCCTCCTCGGTGGGAGCTGCTGGAGCCAGTGCTGCGTCTGGACCTGAACAGCACAGGTACCGTGGTGCCGCTGTGAACACCTCTCCAGGAAATCCTGACTACAGTGACCTTCTAAGTACTTGTGTCGGGACGCTTCCATGTTAGAACAACTCCTGAGGTGAGTTTCTGGGTAAACTGCTCATCCTATTTTGTGCTTGAATTGACCTTCTCAGTCCATCCAGGCTGCAGGGATGCTTTCTGCAAGTGTTTGTGTTAGTCCTGTAATCGTCGAAGGTCACGGGAACAAGCGTGTCTCCTGGACTGTGGAGTGTGGACCAGAGAGGTCTGTTGAGACCCACGGCTGAAATCTGGCCAACTCCCCTGGGGGCGCTGAACAGGATGATAGGAGCTTGGGTAGCAGCGGGCCGGTTCAGCACCTGCTATGCCACATCTACCCAATAACAGCCCCAGCCAGGTGACTTTGATTCCTCTGTTTCTGCTCTGACAGAGTCCTCAGACCTGGCTGGACTCTCGCTCCCGCCTGTCTGTTCCGGAAGGTACTGTCTGTGCTGAGCCCCTGTGAGGTCTTGCTGCCTCTCTCAGTGTCTGCCTGCAGAGCACAGGTCTCCACCAGAGAGGCAGGCCACCATGGAGTCCACTCTGCCTGCTGCCTGCTGCCTGGCCCTTGCTGCTGCTGCTGCAGGTGGACGGCTCTGCAGGTGGCCAGTGCTCCCCCGCCTCATCGGCTGTGCAGTGCTGCAGAGGCTGCGACCCTCGGGCAGTTTCTCCTGAACAGGGCCAATCAAATTTGGGTTGTCTGCCACCTCGGTGCTACAGATGCGGAAATGGAATAGGCTGCTGGTGGAGGTAGTGTCCCCGCTGCTGCCTGGCTGGGTCCCTCATGGCCACTGGTCAGTGTCCACCTCTGTGGGCAGCAGGAGTGCTCCAGCCCCAGCTCTCTGTGCAGTGTGCTCTCCTCAGCCATGGGAATGAGCCTGGCTTGAGGCCTACTCCAGTTTTAGAGCAAAGGTGGGTCTGAGTGATTTTGAGAATAAGTAGGCTGCTTTTACTCTTTTGACTCTGAGAAAGAGGAACTGCTTGGTAAGGGTTAGAGGGCGTCGTTAGCTGTTGATACAGCCTCACGAAGTTCAGGCTCCTGTGCGTCAATCAGCTAGTTGTAGGAGAGATGTGGATGTGATAGCTTATGATTCAATTGAAACGAGAGGAAAGATTCAAGTCCTATGGTGCAGTGTTGTTTTAACATCCAAATGCAAAATCATCTTAAATTGAGGGTTTTTTCCCCCTTAATTGTGAATAGGTCCTAGATTTTGGAAACTTTACAAATTCAAATGCCTGAGTAGCTTCACTTCACAGTCACCACTGAAATAAGTCATTTACTGCCTTAGAGTGTCCAGAGGGATCTGGAATACTTCCAACAGAGAGGTGCTCTTGTCCTGTGACCATGATGCCCAGTGTGCTGGGCCTTTAGTCCCCAACTCAGCTGGGTGGCAGGTGCCCAGACGCGTGGTCAAGCTCCATTCTGGGGTACCTCAGGGGCCTTCCTAGATGAGATGCATGTTAGAACCTGCAAATGAGCAGAGCAGACCAGCTTCCCTAGGGTTGCCCACTCAGCTGATGGCCTGAGTAGAACAGCAGGCAGCTGTCCCCAGCAGAGGCAGTCCCTGCTGCCTGAGAGCCTTGGAACCAGGACGTTGGCTGTCTGGGTCCCCAACCTCGAGATTGGTACCCACTTCCCAGCTCTCCCGGGTCCCCAGCCTGAGACTGGAGCCCCAGGTCTCCGACCTGCCGACTTGCCCTGAAGATCTCAGGGCCTGTTGGCCTCCATGTTGCATGAACCAACTCCTTATCCTTTTTTCTCTCTGTATATAACATTGTATTGATCTCATTGACTCTGTGCCTCGGGAGAGCCTTGACTAACACACTCCTGCAGGTTTGCAGAGTAGACCAAGCCATTGGGTGTGAGAGCAGGTTCACACTGGCTTATGAGAAGCAGTTGTTAAGCCTTCAGGAATTTTCCATGCCAATTTAAAAATCAAACGGTATGAATTTAAAATTAATTGTATTACAAACAAACATGATACATCTTCAAAGCTCATCACGTCCTGGTTGTCTCCTTGGTATTCCCAAGGCTCCTCATTTCCGGTGTGTCTGTGGGGAAGTGATGCTGGGCGTGATGCTACTCCCTCCCCGCCCAGTGCCACAGTGTGGCTACAGCAGAGCCGTGGGTAGACAGCCAGGTCCCGGGGCTGAGTGCTCCAGGGAGTCCTGATCTCCGTGCTGACTCTGGGGCTGTGGGACGGAGAGTGGATCATCAGCACTGTTTAGACTCCAGGTGTGTGGAGCCCATGGTCATCAAGTCATGAACATAACAAACCCAAGGCTCTGTTCTGGTGGCACAGAGCCACACGTCGTGGCTCAGCCAGGACGTGGGGCGAGCGCTGGCTGGCGTGAGAGCCTGTGTTCGCCTTCGTTCTCTCCACTTCGTCCTGCTGACTGACCTAAGCAAGGACACCCCAGGACCCGCATAGCCGAGCTTGCTGCCAGGACGCCGGCAGCTCTGCCGACAGCCAGTCTGCATAGCCTCCTTGGGTGACACCACTGTCACACATAGAATCAGGAAAGCCCCGAGGTCAGTTGTGCTGCAGTCAGTGGGTGCTGGACGAGCCGCGCAGGGCAGTGTGGGCCGGCCTTTCAGTTGTGCACAGCGGCTCCCTGCAGAGGTGGTGCTTTTCGAGCTGCACCACTCAAAACCAGGGCTGTGCTACTGTGTTTGAACTTGGACTCGTTTCTTCTGTGAGGAGAGGAGAACGTGCCGGCTTTACAGCTCAAGTAAACGTGTGGGATTAGACTTTGTCAGGATATTACCAGAAAGCCTTACACGAAAACACATACTGTCTGTTTAATCAGAAAACGCTTTCTCCTTGTGAGCTGGGACACGGGCCCTGTGTCCTCCCTCTGTGACACATTTAGACGACCAGGCCTTATCAAATCACCAACTTCTATGCTTCCAAGGCCCCAATCAGGGAGTAAGTCGCCTAAAAAGCGGAGAAGCATTTCCAGTAAGTGTCTGGTGGGAGCTTGCACCTGGAAGCCAAGAGCTCCCTGACTCCAGGATGATCCTGATCCCAAGGAAAGGAGGCCAGTGGGCGTCCGGCCCGGTGCAGGGGCTGGAGGCAGGCTACCATCCTGCTAAGAGAAGTCCAGTCCAGCTGAGAAAGGCAGCAGTTCTTAGTTCTGTCAGAGACGTGCAGTGGCAGGGCAAGTTGCTGTTCTCCCCTGGAGGGGCAAGAGTGGACACACAAACCACGGGGGACCACAGCTGGCAGGGCCGTGAACTGTGATTGACAAGGTGCCCGACCCGGAGCATGGGCTAATGTGAGAGAGAAAACTGGGGGCTCTCTCCACCTTTAGCAGCCCCACCAGGTTCTTAAGAAGAGCAGAGAAAATTCCCTTCATGTTTCTCCCGAGAGTGGGGAAAGTAACCACTTCAGAACGTGCTCAGAGCCTTCTGTTGCTAACTAGGCCTGTTCCACCAGAGAGAGACCTGGGTTGAGAAGCACCAAGCAAAGGGGCGAGGTGTACCTGGTTACACCCTGCTGGGCTCGCAGCGGGAGGCATGGCCAGGAGTGTGGGCTCATTACCAGACTGAGACCCCATCACAGCATTATGGGAGGGGTCCCCTCCCCATAGGCCTGACCACCACATCAGAGGGGGTCACTGCAAGGTTCAGACCTGCTTAGGGGAGGAATCTCTAGGGAAAACGAAGGGAACAGGAGACACAACAGCAGGGGTGGAGAGGGATGATGCCCCTGGAGTCCGCAGCTGCAGCGTTCAACGCAGTCTGACTCCCTGGACCCACAAGGCCCTGCAGCTGAGACCCACTCCACCCAGGCCCTCCACCCACTCTTCAGCCTCTGCACGTGGAGAAAAGCTCTGAGGCTCACCGAGGGGCAGAAAGGTGGTCTGAGTAACACACCAAGTGTCAGAGGCAGGCACAGGTGTGGCGAGACTTTAGGATGATCAGTTCAGAACTGTCAAGGTCTCTGAAAAGTGGACAAGTGCAAGAACAGATGGGGAACACAAGCAGAAAGTAGGCCCAAGAAAAAATTCAAAGGATATAGTAGAACCAGCCTCCCTCTACCAGAAACAAAGAATGTCTTCGGGGGACTCATTAGCACACTGGTTAGGGCCAAGGAAACAGTCAGGGAACTTGAACATCACAAGCAGAAAATCAAAGACAAGAAAGAGCGAAAGCAGGTGGACCGAGGAGCCAAGAACTGTGGGATCATCGCCAAGGCTTGATACAGGCAGTGGGAACGCAGGGGAGAAAGAAGACAAGGAACAGCAGGAACCTCTGCTGACATTGACCTCCTCCTTCAGAGGAGTAAAGATGGTAATTAGAAAAGTCTACTCTTTAAGACCATGCAAGCAGGAGAAGAGTGGGCTGAAATATCTGAAGTGCCAAGAGAGCATCAGCCTGTTTTGTGTGTGTTGACAGGTCTGTTCAGTCCAGTGGGGCAAGTACCTGTCTTAAGCTCAGGAGTGTCAGCACAACAGGCACACGGTCTGATGAACCAAAGAACAGAAGCATGCAGTGACTGCTCCCAGACCAGGAGGGAATTAACCTAGAAACAGCAACAGAAAGGTAGCCAGAAAACCCACAAATGCATGCATGTCAAGCAGCATACTTCTAGATGGTACATGAGTCAAACAAAAAGCCTAAGACACATTCAAAAATATTTTAACTAAATTAAAATCACAGTACAAATTACCAAATCTGTGAGATTTCCAAAGAGCATTGATTACAGGAAATTTATATTGCAGTAAATGCATATATCAGAAAAGAAGAAAGATCTAAAACAATCTAAAGTTCCACCTTAGGTAATTAGAGAAAGAAGATAAAAATCAAATTCAAAATAAGCAGAATAAAATAAATAATATGCATCATGAGAGAAACCAGTGAAACCCAAAATAGGAAATCAATAGAAGAAATCAATGAAGCCAAAGCTTATTCTTTGAAAATATTTTTTAAAAAGATTCCTCCAGCTGCACTATCCAAGAATGAAGGAGAGAAGACACCAGGCACCAGTAGCAGAAATGAAAGAAGGATCACTGTTATCGATCTCTTGGACAGGAGAGAGAGCAGAAGATACTTTGACTGACTCTGTGACCACAGACTTGACGACCCAAATGAAACAGAGGAATCCATGGAAGAGAACCTGTCAACACTCAGAAGAAGAAGCAATCTGCACAGGCCCACATCTGTTAAGTAAACTGAGGTAATAACAACACTCCCCACGGTGAGCACAGCCCACATGGGTTCACTGGTGAGCTGAGCCAGGCATTTGAGGAGTAAAATGACTCCTGTGCTCTTCAGGCTCTTCCAGAAGGTGGAGCGGAGGGCAGAGTGCCTAAACTTATTCTGAGGCCAGCAGCACCCTTACACCAAAACCAGAGGCATTACCAGAATGAGACACTGCAGACTAACATCTCATGAACATAGGCATGGAAGTTTTCAACAAGTTATGAGCAACTCAAATCTAACAATGTGGAAAAAAAGAGTTGTATAGCAGGACCAACTTGAGCTATCCTGAGTATTCAGTGCTGGCTCAAAATCTGAAAATCCATTAAGGTCATCACATCAATAGGCTACAGAAGAGGAAAGTGATCCTATCGATAGCTGCATGGAAAAAACATTCGACAAAATCTGATATCATTCAGGTAAAAATCCGCTGCAAACTGGGCTTAGAGGGAAACTTGCTGATATCGATGAGGAATGCCTACAAAACGCACAGCCAATCTGACGCTTCGGGTCCAGACACTGGGCATCCTGTCCAACAACAGAGCCAGAGCACTCGTGTTCATCACCCTGGTCCTGGCCAACATGGCCTACAGAGGAAGGAAGAACCCTGTCTCTTTGTCAGATGACATCATTGTCTATGTAGAGATACAAAGGCCAGAACAGTTCCCCTGCACTCAGCCAGCACATGCTGCAGGGTTGCCAGTTGCAGGTTACTATATGGAAATTCACAGTACACCAGCAACAAAATTCTGAAGTTTAAAACTAAAGATACAGCATAAAATCAACTCCAATCAGTAAAAGAAATTCTTAGGTATACAAGATCCATAAGCAGAAATTGCAAAGCTCTGATTAAAGTGATCAGAATCAGAATTAGTGGATGGATATTCCTCATTCACGTATAGGAAGACTCAGTGTTGTTAAAATGTCACTCTCATACAAGGTAAGAAGCGGCACTCAGAATCCCAGGGAGTTATTTTGTGGTATTGACACAGGGATGCAGTCTGTAAGGGAAGGCAGCACGGTGTGGAGAAGTGCAGAGCTGGAGGACAGGCATGCCCAGATGCTGCAGCCACCCAGTCAGTGTGGCTAGTGAGTGGACAAGGGGGTCACCAGAGCCGAGCCCAGGGGCACCCTGCAGGTACAATTCATGGCAAGAAGATGGTCTTTTCAAAAGTGTTGTTGGAATAAGTAGATGTCCACACTCACAAAAATGGCCTAGAGAAAGACAGTAAGCCTTTCATCAAAACTAAACCAAATGGAGCATAGACCTCAACGTAAAATGCAAACCATGAAACTTCTGGATGCTTAGAGAGAAGAGTGACCAGATGACCTGGGCATGGTGTGGCATTTCAGATACTGCTAAGAGCCACAGCCAAGTAATATGATGCATGGCATTTTTGGTTGAAAGGTGACGCCAGCAAGCCATTGAGATGATATGATTATGTTAAGATCTGCATTCATATGGATATTGGACTCCTGCTGTCCACCTCGGCCTGCTACGGGACTCCTGGAGAGTTTCCATTGGTTGGGGAAGTGCGGTAGGAAGGAATTCCGGAGGAGGGACTTCCTGTTGGGGTCAGGGAGAAGGCCGCGTGGGTCGGTCGGCAGTCTTCCCGGGAGCGTACGGGGCATTAGCGGCAGTTTCAAAAATAAAGTTTGTTCCTGCTTGAGTGGCTCGTGATTTTGTGCCCAGCCAGACTGCGGCAAGATACAGCAGCAAAGCACCATCCATGGGATGAGTTTGGTAACTCAGACCTCATTAAGACAAACAAACAAAAACAACAAGAAAACTCCTGCTTGGTGAGGAATAGTGTTCAGAAATGAACTGACAGGCTGTAGGCCCAACTAGGGGAAGGTCCTTCCATATCACCTGGCAGAAACTTAATCCACTCAGTAGCAAAAACAACTAGTGAAAAGTGGGCCCAGCCCTCAGGAGTCTCCTGCTGAAGGACGTTCCCCGGGGCCCATAGGCACCTGGAGGGGCACCCCAGTCACCTGATGAGGAGGTGGTACAGAGCAGAGCTACAGGCTCCCTGCCGCTGATGGCCGTGCAGTGGTACAGCCTCTCCAGGCTCTTCTGAACTAGGCGGTCTGTCCTCTGAGTGTCTCCCGCATGCACTTCAGAGCACATCTGCAAACCTGCATAGTTATTCATTGTTATTAAAACTTGGAGCAACTGACCCCTGTGGGCAAGTGGCAAACTCTGCTATGCCCACAGTGGAGAGGAGTCACTCTGTGTGGTCATTACACAGCACCCTGGCAAAGGAAAAGCAGCCAGGAGAGGGACGGGTGGTCACCAGGGTGGGGATGATAGGAACAGAGGATTTAAGGCGGTGAACCTGCCATGCATGACACTGTGTGGTGGACACACATTGTCACACATCTGTCAGACCACGAACTGTGCAGCACCAAACCTTAATGTCACCGGGGACTGCAGTTAATATGTTAGTGTTGGCTTGTTAATTATGTCAATCAGGGAGGAAGGGAACAGGGGATGTTAGGGCATACTGGAATTTACTGTATCTTCTGCTCAATCTTTCGTTGATTCTAAAACTGCTTTTTAAAAAAACTGACAAAGATTAAGTAGTATTTCTCCAAGGAAGACATGCAGATGGCCAATAGGCTCTTAAAACATGCCTAACTCGGCAGCTGTTAGAGAACCAAAGTCAAAACCACACAGAGATACCACTTCTCACCCACTAGGGTGCTTGCAGTAATCTTTAAAAAACTGACAATAACAAGCATTGGGGGAATTTGAATGAATTTAAACCCTATACATTACTAGTAGGAGTGCGAAGTGGCATTTACTCAATACCTTAAAGAGTCAGCACGTCACCCACCAGTCACTCCTGATGACGCCTGTGTTCACACCAACACCTGAATGCAGATGCAGCTGTGCTGTTCACAGTCTCTGAGGTGTGTGGGCAGCCCCACGTTCATCAGCCGAGAAATCGGGGGCGCGTGAGGCCTATCAGTGAGTGGAATGTTACCTGGCTGCGGGAGGGGACCAGCCCAGGAGGCCTTGCGCTGTGGAAGAGCTGCATGTGCAGGTGGCCCCCCTCCAGGAGACGTCCAGAGCAGGAGATGATGGTGGTCTCAGGTGGGGGATGAGAGGTGAGGACTGGTGCCTATGGGAATGGGGCTCCTTTCTGCAGTGGTGAAATGTTCTGGAGTTGATGGTGATGGTCACACAGTTCTGTAGACATACTGAAAACCATTTGGCACTTCAAATGAGTGACGTGTACAGCCAGTTAATGCTCTCTCAATACAATTATCAAAAGTCCGTGGTTCATGACGTGGGTTGGTGGCCTTGATCATGATTATTTGTCTAAGACCTTGACCTCCTTAGGGACAAGCAGCATCTCTGCTTCCTTCTGGCCCCTTCCTGAACCTTGGCAGCTATTCCCACTTCTGATAGAGCAGAAGTGGCCAGGGGCCCCGTGCTTGCCTCCTCCTTGCCCCTTGTCCATCAGCAGGAGCTGGGAAATGACACCCTTCCTCACTGGGAGAGGTCTCCTGAAGGGCACCTGCCAACCAAGAGGATACCTGCCTCTTCTCTAAGGCAGTGGCTTTTATGTGCAAGGGGTGGGAAGCCCCACTTCAGCAGAGGGCACAAGACAGTCCATTTTTTTTTTTGTAGAGTGCTTACTAAAATGGTTCATTGGATCTTGAAGATGTAGGGGTGGTTATCTGGAACAGGAAGGTCAAACGCAGTTTCTGTGCCTGTGTCGGAACACCTCCCAGTACAGTGGAGTGTCCTTCTCCCCTGGGGTCCTGGGTGCCTCCGGGAACTGAGGCGGGTATTTTGTGCACTTACTTCTGAGCTGGTGCATCCTGGTGGACTATTTTAGGAGTTGTAGCAGTAATCTGCTATTTTTTTTTTTGTAGAGTGCTTATTAAAATGGTCCATTGGATCTTAAAGATGTAGGGGTGGTTATCTGGAACAGGAGGGACCTGAATTCTTGGTTTGGTCACAATTCAGCCTGTATACTATCAATAAGATGTTTCAAAATTGGGAATTTTTCCCCTAAAGTTAAAAGTTCCTTTGTAAACAGCTTACCTGTTGATATACTTGACAGAACTGGGTTTCTTTATGCATTCCAAGATGAAATCTGCTGGTCCCCAAGTCTAATAGTCTAAAATGTGGCAAGACATTGTTTTACAAAAATAAAAAATGCAGCTCCCACTCTCCCTGGTCGAATTTCTCAATTTGAATTTCTGACATCAGTTTCCTAAAGACTGATCCATCCCCATAAATCAAATGCATTTTTATGCATCAGTGATGAACCGTCCGAAAGAGAAATTAGGAAAACTCCACCATTCATAATAACCTCAAAACAAAACAAAACAAAACCCTTGGGAATCAATCTAACAAAAGAGGTAAAAAGACCTTTACATTGAAAACAACAGAAAATACACAGTTGATCAACAAATAAAGCTCTAATCTCCAGGATATATAAAGAACTCAAAAAAACTTAACATCAATAAAATAAATACTTCAATCAATAAATGTGCTAAGGGACAATTGATCAATAAATATATGAAAAAAAATTTCAACTTCTCTAATAATTTGAGATATACAAATTATTTAAAGAAAGACATTGAAGAAGATCTTAAAAGATGGAAAGATCTCCCACGTTCTTGGATAAGAATTAATATTGTCAAAATAACCATACTAGCAAAAGCATTATACCTATTTAATGCAATTACAATTAAAATCCCAACAACATTGCTCATAGAAATAGAAAAAGCAATCATGA
Organism: Marmota monax; assembly: GCF_021218885.2. Taxonomy (NCBI): domain Eukaryota; kingdom Metazoa; phylum Chordata; class Mammalia; order Rodentia; family Sciuridae; genus Marmota; species Marmota monax. Next base: position 2,582,511 of record NW_026691979.1, on the reverse strand, counting down.
GATTCATTTGGAAAAATGAAACTCAGAATAGCCAAAGCAATCCTTTGCAAGAAGAGTGAAGCAGGAGGCATCACAAATACCAGACCTTAAAGTACACTACAAAGTAAAAGTAAAAAACAAACAAAGAAACAAACAAAAACAAACAAAAAAACGGCTTGGTAAATAGACATTAGACCAGTGGTACAGAATAGAAGATGCAGAGACAGACCCACATAAATACAGTTATCTCGTACTAGACAAAGGTGCCAAAAACTTACACTGGATAAAAGATAGCCTCTTCAACAAATGGTGCTAGGAAAACTGGAAATCCATATGCAGCAAAATGAAATTAAGCTCTTATCTCTCACCATGCACAAAACTCAAAGTGGATCAAGGACCTAAGAATTAGTCCAGAGACCCTGCACCTAATAGAAGAAAAAGTAGGCCTAAGTCTTCATCGTGTTGGATTAGGCTCCAACTTCCTGAACAAGATCCCTAAAGTGCAAGAAAAAAATCAAGAATCAATAAATGGGATGGACTCAAACTAAAAATTTTCTTCTCGGCAAAAGAAGCAATGATGTGAAGAGAGAGCCTACAAAGTGGGAGAAGATTTTTACCACATGCACATCAGATAAAGCACTAATCTCCAGGATATATAAAGAACTCAAAAAACTTAACATCAATAAAATAAATATCTCAATCAATAAATGTGCTAAGGAACTGAACTTCTCAGAAGAAGACACACAATTGATCAACAAATATTCAGCTTCTCTAATAATTTGAGATATGCAAATAAAAACTACTCTAAGATTTCATTTCACTCCAGTCAGAATGGCAATTATCAAGAATATAAGCAATAATAAGTGTTGGCGAGGATGTGGGGGAAAAAGTACACTCATACAGTGCTGGTGGGGCTGCAAATTGGTGCAACCGCTCTGGAAAGAAGTACAGAAATTCCTTGAAAAATTTGGAATGGAACTCCCATTTGACCCAGCTATCCCACTCCTTGGTTTATACCCAAAGAACTTAAAATTAGCATACTATAGTGAATCAGCCACATCAATGTTCATAGCAGCACAATTCACAATAGCTAAACTGTGGAACCAACCTAGATGCTCTTCAGTAGATGAATGGATAAAGAAACTGTAATATATATATATATATATATATACACACACACACACACACACACACAATAGAGTATTACTGAGCATTAAAAGAGAATAAAATCATGGCATTTGCAGGTAATTATATGGACTTGGAGGATATCATGCTAAGTGAAGTAAGCCAATCTCCCCAAAACCAAAGGCTAAATGTTCTCTCTGATAAGTGGATGCTGATCCATAATGGGGGGTGGTGTGTTGGAAGAATAAAGGAACTTTGGTCAAAGGAGAAGGAGGGAGGAGGAGGGGGCATGAGGCAGGAAAGATGGTGGAATGAGACAGACATCATAATCCTAGGTCATATATGACTTAGCATATGGTGTGATTCTACATTGTGTACAACCAGAGAAGTGCAAAGTTGTGCTCCATTTGTGTACAATGAATCAAAATGTTTCCTTCTGTCATATATAACTAATTAGAACAAATTTAAAAAAAAAATAGAAAAGACTGACCCGTAAAGGTTCTTGCTGGGACACACAGACACCTGTGAGCTCTTCTTCCAGGGGCTCCACGGAGCCAGCGAACATGTCTGTCCCTCAGCAGTGTCTGGCAGGGGCTTAGACCTGGGCGATGGCTGCTCTCAGACCAGATGAGTTCAGGACCCTCAGCAGCTTCTGGACCAGCCAGCAGAGCTCCAGCAAGGGCCATGGTGGAGGCGGGACGCTCCTCTGATGGGATCCTAGTGGTGAAGCAAGGAGAACAGGAAGCCCACAGGAGTCAGCATTCACTGCCCTGGCACCCAGCAACTGGGGACAGACTGAGGCTGAAGGGCACCTGGCACCTCGTGCCTGCGGGGGACCGTGCGTGTTCCTTCCCCAACAGTAATAGTCTGTTCTTTTCCTGACTGGTGATCTAGCTCTTGTCACATGCACCTTTGAGTGGAGGGCTATGGCGATTTGACAGACTCTGAAGACCGAGCCCCTGCTGGCTTCTGCAAGGCAGGTCTTGCCCCTGCCCCTCACCTTGTGGCCTTTCTCATCCTCAGATGTAAAATAACCCCTCTAGAAGCGAAAAATCCCTCCTGCCCTCCCCTCACAGAAGGACTTGGGTTGACAGCAGCTTGATCTGAAGTGCAACATTGCCAGTCCACCCAAAGGGCCTGCGCTTTGAGACCTGTGGGTTTTCTAAGCAAGCCTGTGCCACTGCGCGAAATCCCCAATGCCTGGCATAATTGTAGTTCTGGGAATTGAACCCATGGCCTCAAACACGCTGGGCATGTACTCTACCTCAGAGCTATGGCCTCTGAGCTGCATTTTTAGGTGCTGAGAGCCATAGCCAGGTAGGAATGACCCTTGGCATTTTTGGTTGAAAGGTGACTCCAGCCAGCCATTGAGATGATGATGGTTATGTTAAGATGTGCATTCAATTGGAGATTAGACCCTGCTGTCCGCCTTGGCCTGCTACTTTGGAGCTCTGGGGACTCCCGGAGACTTCCCATTGGTTGAGGAAGTGCGGTAGGAGGGATTTCCAGAGGAGGGATTTCCTGTTGGTGTGGTGTGTCCCTGGAGAAGGCCCGTGCGTGGCGTTCGCGGGAGTTTTTGGAAATGAAGTCTGTTCCTGCTGGAGTGGCTCGTGATTTTGTGCCCAGCCAGACTGCGACACATCACACCTGAACATGAGAGATTCAGCAGGGCTGGGTGGAAGTTCCCATCATTGATCATGGTGCGTGGATCTTACTTCTAGGGAGGAAATAGACCCAGGACTTTAAGAATTTGACCCATTGAACTGGGCTTTGAAGATAGAGAAAGTTAAGGAACAAAATGGGACCAAATAGAAAATTCAAGGTGACCGAGGAAGAAGCAGAGTGAGACAAACAGGTTGTGATGCGGTAAACCATTTTAAAGTCTTCCTATTGTTGTAAAGTACAAATTCACGTGTCCATCCTCAGGTGTGCTGGGGACAGGGAGCAGCAAACTCTGGTCAGCCAAACCTTGCCCTTGCTCAGTCAGTCTTTGGGAAGAACGGCAATGTGTCCGTACCGGTGCGGGAAGCAGATCCTGAAGGGGTGTGGATGGGTCACACCGTTTTCTCACTGGGTTATGCTAACAGGGACACTCACGTCGAGCTGGGCTTCAGGTTGCTGTGCCATTGCTATTCTTGTCATGCTGCAGAGTATTCTACAGGAGGACAAGTCTGTTTTATAATAAAACACATGTCCCTGTAAATCAAGCCTTGTAACAAGATTGTCATGCCATGGAATATTCTACCAGGGGCAAGCCTATTTTATAATAAAACACGAGTACTTGTAAATCAATGCTTACAATAAGAATTACTGTCACGCATGAGAAGTCTGTGGCATGTTCAGATCTCTGAGGAATGTCGTGGGTGACTCTACCTCCGACTGGTGCCTGCAGAGCCGCTGACACTAGGTGCTCACTTGCTCTGTGCAGTCCACAGCTTGTGTGTGAAGGCTCTGTGCTGTCCTTCTGTCCATCCAGGACAGTGCTGCGTTCACCTAGTCTATTGAGTTCACCCTGGCACAATTTCTCAGTTTCTTTTTGGAATATTTCCTGCACCCTTGTGTGTGAGTGATTTTTCCACTGAGTGTCTCTCCAGAATAAATACCTAAGCCCTCCAGTCAACCTGGTCAGTGTTTAGGGCTAACAAGGTTGTGCTGTTTTAAGAATACACGTGTCTGAAGGAGAAGTATTTGCATTCTGACCTTAATAGCCGTAGTTGCTTGCAACTGGCATTTGTGCCCCTGTGGGCATCATTCAGCTCCTCCGACTTTGGGGTCCAGCTGGCAGCCCACCCTCACTGCCTTTTCCGCACTGATCTTCACTGGTGTTTTAGTCAGTGTTTCTGCTGCTGTGATCAAAAGACCTGACAAAAACTCTTTTAGAGGGTAGGTTTATTTGGGGCTCTTCCTTTCAGAGATCTCAGTTCATGGTCTGCTGACTCCATAGCTTTAGGACCAAGGTAATGCAGAACATCAAGATGGGCAATTGCAGCAGAGGAGAGCAGCTCGGCACATGGCAACAGGAAGTGGAGAGAGAGAGGAGAGAGAAAGAGAGAGAATGCGCTAGCTCTGCTTGCCAGGGACCAAATATTTGCCCCAAGGGATCCACCTTCTGCAGCCACATCCTGCCTGCCCATAGGCACCAGCAGTTAATCCTATCAGTGGATGACCATACTGATTGAGTTAAGGTTATCGTAATCCAGTCATTTTGCCTCTGAACTTTTCTTGCATTGTCTTTCACGTGAACTTTTGGGGGACACCTCCAACTTGGTGATTGCTTCACAAAGACAGGACAGGGTGTAGCTGTGTGGCTCGGTGGATTTTGAGTCTTGCTGTTTCCATAAACTCTTTTTTTTTTCTTTTTTCTTTTTTTTTTTTAAAGAGTGGGAGAGAGAGAGAGAGAGAGAGAGAATTTTGTTAATATTTATTTTTTAGTTCTCGGCGGACACAACATCTTTGTATGTGGTGCTGAGGATCGAACCTGGGCCGCAAGCATGCCAGGCGAGCGCGCTACCGCTTGAGCCACATCCCCAGCCCCCATCCATAAACTCTTGCTGGGACACTTTAAATGGTCTTGTGTCACGCTTGTTCCCCAGGGTGCCCTTGAGCGCAGTTTGAGAATGGTGACGTGGCGGGCTCCTTTACGTTCTCTCCCTGTTGGTTAGGTCCATGATGTTGAGCATGTGCTGGATGCTGAGCTGCTGACCCAGATGAATCCCGCACAGCTGTGGCCCTGGAGCTGGAAGGGAGTCTGTGGCTGCAGCCAGGTTTCAGGGCTGTGCAGGCAGGTCCACAGGGCAGGGTGGAGGGAGAGATGCCACCAGCAGGGAGGAGCTGTGGAGCTGGTCACCTGGAAGAGTTGCTGGCCGGCCATTTATGCACCTTCTGAGGAATGTGCACTCAAGTCCTTTCCCACCTCCAGTTGGTTTTTCTGTTGCGACTTGCAGGAATTCTTCGTACATGATCAGTAGTATTCTCCTCTCAGGTCTGTGGTTTGAACATATTTCTTTCCACTCTGGGCTGTCTTCTCATGAGGAGTTTTAATTGATCTTGGATTTAAATCCAGTGAGTCTTGATGTGTGTTTCTTCCCTGCCTTGCTGTCTGCAGAAAGACTGGACACAGTGTCCTGACTCCCGAGCCCTCTGCAGGCTGTGAGGGTCCTCTGGTGTGGTTGGGGCCTGAGCCCACATGCTGTGTGCCTTCCTCCTGGTGTGTGTGGAGCAGAGGAGAACATGCTCCAAAGTCGAGTGGGCCCTGGCCCCGATGCCAGCTAGTGGTGTGAGTGTGGACCGGCTCCTGAGCTCTGCTGTGCTCTGCTTCCTCACCCAGGAACGGGCAGCTGCGGGGCAGACTCGGGGCCATCAGACAGGACAGCTGGCTGCATCAGTGCGTGCACACCCTCAGGACTGCGCCTGGCATGCAGGAGGCACTGAGCGCGTGCTGCCCATCTACCGTGTCTCATTTCCAACTGGCTGAAGTGTGTCTTGGTAAACTTCTTATCCAGTTCCTTGACTTCTGCTGCTAGGAGCTGTTGAGCAGGCAGCCGAGGGTGTGAATGACTGTGTGCGCCTCATACCACATGGGGAATTTTTAGGAAAGAGCTTATAAAGAGTTTTTAATGAAGTCACAGAAATTGTTTATTTTGGGAGAAATAAATAAAACCTCATGAAGAAAACCTACTGTACTACTGACAGATGAGAACGAGGGGAGGTTTAAGATGAGGATTCTTTGGTGTAAAATGAAATGGTCAAGCCTGGCACAATGGCACAAGCCTGTAACTGCAGTGACTCAGAAGGCTGAGGCAGGAGGATCCTGAGTTCAAGGCAAACCTCAGCAACATAATGAGAGCCTGGTTCAAAATAGATAATAAGAAAGGGCTGGGGGTAGAACTCAGTGGTGGAGCACCCACAGATTCAATCCCAGTACCATGCATGTGGCGCACGCACGCGCACACACACACACACACACACACACATATTGTTCCAACAGAATTCATAGATCCGAAGATTTCCGTGTCTAAAGACTTAAGGAAATAATGTCTGGAACCCAGGCGGAGGTTTGGGCCTCGGTTTCTGGGAGAAGGAACACCAGAGTTGGCCTGCAGCTCAGGAGGGGAGAGTGGGCAGCTGGTCCCTCTCTTGGAGCAGGGGTGGCTCCAGGCCAGACATGTGAGTGACCTCGAGTATGCGGAAGGCATGGCTCATCTGGCAAGTTTCCCCTCATGTCTGTGCCATCCGGCTGCTAGTGCCACGTCTGTTTCTGTTCTGCCCCACGCTGTGGCACCTCTAAGAGGGGGAATTTGTTTCTCTTATGTCTCTGATTCCTTCGTGGGTTTTGCTCAGAGTAGCTGCTCAAGAAATATTTGCCAAGTGAATATACTCACTCTAATTTTCTGTTTCTGGTACAATTGCCCTTTTAAGTGGGAAGTTCTTTGGAAAATAGTGTTGTCCATTTGCAGCGTGACCCAGGGCTGGTGTTTGGTGGCCAGAGTCTTCTACTGGTTAGTCTGAGTGCACAGAGCACAAGGTCAGCGCTCAGACATTGTGGGTGTTCAGGCATTTAGGGTTAGTATGACGGTGGAGGTGTTTTTACATTCAGAGTCCCCTTGTGTCACACATATCCTCAGTATGTCTCCTGACATTCCTGAGACTCGGTATCCTCACTGGTTAGCTGGGGAATTGCAAATTAGAATTGCACAGTATGGTGCCTGGCGTGTGGGCCCTGCCCCTCCTGTGTCTTGCTGTTCCAGAATCCCTGCAGAGGAGAGCCAGGCCAACAGATGTTTGTGATGGTCCTTTGGGGATGCGGCTATTGCTTTGTGCAGTCTCCAAAGCATAGCATTTGTGCCTGTTCCTACCCCACAGCAGAAAATCATCTGTAGGGCACCCAGAAGTGTGCATCTCAGAGCCCCCCGTGGCAACATCCCTGAACAGAGACTGGAGTCCTGAGGCTCGCCCAGTTTTGCCACCATCTGACCTTGGGCAGAGGACAGCTGTGGTGAGCTGAGTCCTCAGGGTGGAGTGAGGTGGCTGATCAGACGCTGGAGCCTGCCATGCTGACCCTTGTGAACCCCAGGGTGCCCTGGCTTCATTTGCATCTCAGGATCCAACAAATGCCTTCAATCCTGCAGCCTGAAAGAACACAAAGCATGTGCCCTGCTCAGGGCTACGCTGCCACAGTCTCATTTCCCAGGACTGGCAAGGGTTACTGCACAGCAGGACCTTGGAGGGGACCATCAGTGAGGGCAGTTTCTTGTCACCCAGGCTCAGGAGCAAAGCACATGACCCCCTGGCACATGCTGCCTGCCTCAGGGACTAAGTGTGAGAGATGACATGTACGTGGGCCTAATGAGCCACCACTGCATCAGGTTTGTGTCTTAGGTCACTGAGTATCTTCCCTGTAAGTGACCGATAAAGCTGGTCAATGAGAGCAGCCTGCACAAATGCGCCTGCTGCTTCCCAGGCACGGTCACCCGTGATCAGCTGGTAGGCTGTACCTCAACACAAGTGCTTCCTGTTTCTGTTTGTCTAAGTGTGCGAGCTTAAGCAGAACAGGTGCTAAATGTTTCAGACCTACTTCCAAATAGATCTTAAGAGGAAAGCAAAGCAAGTATTTGCAAAGCACTTTATAGTTTGAAAGTGTTTCCACATATTTGGGTCTTGATAGCATGTGTGCCAGAGCTGGCCTCATGTCTTACTGGTCTCAGGCTGAGCCACACTGTGTGGGTCACAGGTGGCAGCAGAAGAGATCTCTTAGGGGCTCAAGGTCGGAGCCTGCTGCGACCCTCACTTTTGAGGTGCTGTGGCTTCTATGCTGCGCCTCTTTTCCAGCTGCTTCCCGGGCTGGTGCTCCTGTCTCCTCCAGGCCCTGTGGGGGGAACCCCACCCTGCGGTCCCGGGTCAGGTCCCAGGGTGGCCCTGTGTTCCTCGTTCCTGTGGCCATCGGCTTTGCTGTCACCTGTGAAGCAGCTTCCTATTGATGTCCTTCATGTGTGGCCTCAGCTCGTGCTCCTGAGAGCTTATTTCTGGCTTTCTGAGGTGGAAGGCAGCCTCATTCTGCACGCGGACGCTGGCCTCAGCCTGACACCACTCGTGCTTCCCTGGCAGCCGTGGGCCCCGCCCCGCCCAGGCCTGGACCCTTGCCACCGCCCACCTGGTGCGCACACGCGGTCCTGCTGGTAGGCTCAGGGGGCACCCTCTTTCCCTGGTCTGGGCTCTCTCCATCGATGCTCAGTGCTGTCTTCTCTCCCTCCGCTGAACCTGCTCCCCCAGCTCCATGGCTGTCACTGAGCCACTACTCATTTCCGACACCCAGTGCACCTGCGTTTCTGCAGCCGTTTTTTTCTGCCCCCACATGCCCACCAGTGGCTTCCTGTCTCCACCCCTGGGCTTCTCTCTGAGCTCCTGGAATTACATGAGGGCCCGGCCCTCCGTGGTGGCTTTCTTACTCATTGTGACGTCCCATTGTGGAGCGGCCTCAGTCTTGTGGAGTGAAGACCTTGCAGGGAGCACAGACTAGCCGGTGAGCTTCCCCTACCAGGGACATTGGGAAGCAACCGATGGCATGTGAGATTGCCCTCAAAGTGTCCAGATGAGCTTAACTGTTTGGTTAATCATAAGAAAAGGATGAAGTGTCTTGGCCTTCTGGGATTCAGAATAAAGGCTTGCCAGGTCCCAGCTAACCCACGGCAGAGCAGAGCTGGGGGAGATCTCATGCCAGCGAGCTGTTCTTGTGATGTAAAAGTGAAGTTTTTATCTGTAGCCCTTCTATTCTCACACTTTTTACAATGATAATTACTATTTACAGCGCAAGGAACTAAGGCTTTCAGGTGTGGCGTAATGAGCATTAAGGATGCACTTAAGTTTCCCAGAATCTCCGCAGGCCCCTCTCGGTGGGCCCTTCCTGCCCCCTGCTGACCCAGGTGCCTGCGAGCATTACCCCAGCTCATCTCTACAGGTGAATTCTGTCTATCGCCAAACTTCAGCACCCTGGGCCACCGGGCTCCTGGGCTCACTCTCCTGTGGCCAATGGTGTGGCTCCTCCTTTCATTGTTGGGGGCTGTCCCCATTTTCCTGCTGCATCTGACACTGGCCATCTGGGTGCCCATGTGCTGCAGCCCCTGGGAGCCAGTCTTCCCAGGCCTTTGTGTGAAGTCACTGGACCCCAGCCTCACGCTGAGCCCCTGCTCTCTGCCTCCTGCTGCAGGAATCCCCACGCCTGGTGTTTTGGGAGCTGTCTGCTCAGGTGGTCCTCTCCCATTGCTGATGGCCGTAGGCAGCCCTTCTGCTTTGCTAGCTTCTCCTGGGAGGACTCTGAAACCTGTCCAGGAAGGTACAGGACATGCTTGTCTCTCAGGCACATTGGTGTGTTGACTATGATCGGCTCTAAATGCCAACATCTGAGTCTGGGGGACCCAAGCCAGTGAGCCTTTCTTGGCTTTGGCTTTTGGGGAAGGGCCATGGTACTGCTTGTGATGACCCGGTACGGTCGCTCTTCATCCTGACTGCACAGAGAGCAGGCTCTGGGCAGCTCGAGATCCAGGAACTTTCTTTTGGCGTCTGGCTGTGGAGTGAAGTTGGAGTGGAGAACAAAGCCTGTCTGTTAGCCCTTTATATCCCAGTTCTAGCAGTGCACTTGAGCTCTGCAGGTGTCGCCTCGGCTGCACAGCCACGGTTTCAGGACAGAACTGGTGTCTTTGTGCTAGCAATCACCATTGCCTGCAGCGCCATTTGTTATTGTTTTGGGGGAGTTGTGGGAAGTCAGCAGGAGTTATTTTGACCCAGGTCTCCCTCTAGCAATCTCTACTGATAGTTGTCTTGGAGAGATTTCCAAGAACCAGAGCCCCAAGAATAGCAGTCTCTTGTGCTCCTCTAAGTCTACTCCTCCGCTACCCAAGGATCTTATGTGGATGCATCTCAGCCAGCATGGTGTACTTCTTAGGAGACTCACGTCTGTCTCCCAGTGATGCTGCAGCTAGGGGACTGCGCATCATCACCTGATGATGCTGGGGTATTGGGGGACTGTGCATCATCACCAAGTGATGCTGGGGTGCTGGGAGACTGCCATCACCTGGGGATGCTGGGGTACTGGGGCACTGTGCCTCATCACTTAGTGATGCTGGGGTGTTGGGAGGAATGCACAGTCATCACCTGGTGATGCAGGGTGCTGAGGGGCTGTGCATCATTACCAGGTGATGCTGAGGGACTTTGCATCGTCACTTGGAATGCTGGAGTGGTAGGAAACTATGTCATCACCTGATGATGCCATGGTGCTAGGGACTGCACAGTGATCACCTGGTAGTGCTGGGGGACTGTACATCATCACTTGATGATGATGCTGGGGTACTGGGGACTGTGTGTCATCAGCTGGTGATGCTGAGGCTGGGGAACTGTGCATTGTCACCTGGTGATGCTGGGGTGCTGGGGGACTGTGTATCATCACCTTATGATGCTGCAGTGCTGGAAGACTACACAGTTGTCACCCAGCACTGCTGGGTATCGGAGGAGCCACACTTGGTAAAGCAAGTTCCTAACGTGTGATTCAAGTTGTATGTGACAGCCGACTCAGGAAGTCATCTGTTTCCGTTTGTAGACTACCAGTGTGTTCCACATTTGAGTGTGTCTGGCTTTAATGATTTGGGAAACAGAATGTCTCAACCAAATCAGGAGAGTCAGTGAAGCTGGTTTCCCATGGTCTGGCACCTGCTTGGTACCTGGAATTGATATCTAGAAACCTTCTCTCCCAGATCCTAAAGTAAATTCTATTGCCATTCTGTTCAGTATAGCAACCTCAAAGACTGAAGGCGATTTAGTCAATGGGGGAGGAGTACATATTACCTTAGATATGTTTTTATTTGGGCAATGTGAAAAAATTAGATTTTAATAGGTGGACATGGTAGCACACACCTTTAATCCCAGCAATTCAGATGGCTAAGACAGGAGGATCACAAGTTTGATCACAAGTTTGCCAGCCTCAGAAATTTAGTGAGACCCTCTCTCAAAATAAAAAATAAAAAGGGTGGGGATACAGCTCAGAGGTAAAATGCTCTGGGTTCAACGCCCAGTACCAAAAAAAAAAAAAAAAAAAAATTAGATTCTAATATTTCAAACACCATTTGGTTCCATTCCCAGATTTCCAAGGAATCTCCATACTGCTTTCCATATTGGCCGCACCAATTTGCAGTCCCACCAGCAATGTATGAGTGTGCCTTTTCCCCACATCCTCACCAACACTTATTGTTGTTTGTCTTCTTAATAGCTGCCATTCTGACTGGAGTGAGATGGTGTCTTAGAGTTGTTTTGATTTGCATTTCTCTAACTGCTAGTGATGATGAGCATTTTTTTCATATATTTGTTGATTGATTGTATATCTTCTTCTGTAAAGTGTCTGTTCAGGTCCTTGGCCCATTTATTGATTGGGTTATTTGTTTTTTTTCAGTGTTTAGCTTTTTGAGTTCTTTATATGTCCTAGAGACTAGTGCTCTATCTGATGTGTGAGGGGTAAAAATTTGCTCCCAGGATGTAGGTTTTCTTTTGCTGAGAAGAAACATTTTAGTTTGATTCTTGGTTTTAATTCTTGTGCTATAGGAGTCTTATTAAGGAAGTTGGGGCCTAATCCCACATGATGAAGATTAAGCCTACTGTTTCTTCTATTAGACACAGAGTCTCTGGTTTAATTCCTAGGTCCTTGATCCATTTTGAGTTAAGTTTTATGCATGGTGAGAGATAGGGGTTTAATTTCATTTTGTTGCATATGGATTTCCAGTTTTCGCAGCACCATTTGTTGAAGAAGCCATCTTTTCTCCAGTGTATGTTTTTGGTGCCTTTGTCTAATATAAGATAATTTTAATTTTGTGGGTTAGTCTCTGTGTCCTTTATTCTATACCATTGGTCTACCAGTCGTCTGTTGTGGTGCCAAATACCATGCTGTGTTTGTTACTATTGCTCTGTAGTATAGTTTAATGTCTGGTATAGTGATGCCACCTGCTTCACTCTTATTATTCTGGGTCTCGTATTTTTCCAGATGAATTTAATGATTGCTTTTTCTATTTCTATAAGGAATGCCATTGGGATTTTGATCGGAATTGCATTAAACCTGTATAGTGCTTTTGGTAGTGTGGTCATTTTGATAATATTAATTCTGCCTATCCAAGAGGAAGGTAGATCTTTCCATCTTCTAAGATCTTCTTTGATTTCTTTCTTTAGGGTTCTGTAGTTTTCATTGTATAGATCTTTCACCTCTTTTTTTTTTAAGTTGATTCCCACGTATTTTATTTTTATTTTTTGAGGTTATTGTAAATGGGGTAGTTTTTCTCATTTCCTTCTCAGAGGATTTTTCACTGATATACAGAAATGCCTTTATTTTATGGGTGACCATTTGACCCAGCTATCCCTCTCCTCAGTCTAACCCAAAGGACTTAAAATCAGCATACTACAGGGACACAGCCACATCAATGTTTATAGCAGCACAGTTCACAATAGCTAAACTGTGGAACCAACTTAGATGCCCTTTAGTAGATGAATGGATAAAAAAATGTGGCATATATACACATGGAATTTTATTCAGCAATAAAAGAGAATAAAATCATGGCATTTGCAGGTAAATGGATGGTGTTGGAGAAGATAATGATAAGTGAAGTTAGCCAATCCCCCCCCCCCCAAAACAAATGCCAATTGTTTTCTCTGACATAAGGAGGCTAATTCATAGTGGGGTAGGGAGGGGGAGCATGGGAGGAATAGATGCACTCTAGATAGGGCAGAGGGGTGGGAGGGGAAGGGAGAGCGCAGGGCGTTAGCAAGGGTGGTGTGATGTGATAGTCATCATCATCCAGAGTACATGTATGAAGACATGAGTTGGTGTCAACATACTTTATATACAACCAGAGATAGGGAAAATTGTGCTGCATATGTGTAATAAGAATTGTAATGCATTCCGCTGTCATTTATTTTTTTTTAAAATCAATAGAAAAATAACTGAAAATAAAACACCATTTGGTAGAAGTGGATCACACTTACATGAAGTTCTCTGGTTTTTGTAGAGTTTTTTTTTTTTTTTTTTACTTTAAGAAGTTAAAATCTAACTGTAGTTATTTGATAGGAGCATTTCCTGTTGGATATCAATGAGATTTTATAGTTTTGCTACTGAATATTTTATTTGTGGATGGTCTTTCTAATTGACAATATTCACATTCCCTATAACTGAAACCAAGTCCCCTTCTTGGTCTAATAGTTGTCTTAGTTTAATAGTTGTCTGTCTGTTTGTTAGTTTGCTTGTGTAGATCTTACTGTTTCCACCAGATATACCAGCTGTCTGAGCCGCACTGCTGCCCAGGCCTGGCCTCCTCTGCGCGAGATGCAGGAGTGCTCCTCCGCAGAGGTAGAGGCACTGTGGAAGGCCGGGAAGGCGGGGGCTTCTGCATCCTGGGTGCGCCCCACTGGCTACTCAGACCTGGCTATCCGCATAGGGCAAGAGGGTGGTTCTGCTGAACTCAGGCCTCCCTGGCCCATGACACCCTTTATTGGGGTGGTATTATTGTAGGGACAGACGCGGCAAGGCACCGAAGGCAACAGCAAATCCGAAGTACATGTATGAAGTTTATTGGGCTGCAGCCAGGCTCAGGGCACAGCTTTTGCTAAAATGAATCAGTCCCCTGAACCCCGAGTTCAGGGAGTTTCAGAGTTTTACACCCAGCACGTAAGGGAGGGGCTCAGGAGTTCACAGTCTGCAGAAGGTCACACAAAAGCAGCTTTTCTCTCACTGCTCTGGGCAAGTTAACCCTTCAAGGACCACACCTGAGAAGGGGAGAGCCTCTTCTCCTTCCTTTCCTCCCCTGCCAGCTGTTACCATGGAGCCCAGTTGGTAAGTTTGCTTATTTTAGAAATGTAGACACCTCTATGAAGCCCTAGCTCAAGGCCAGAGGCCTGGTTTACACATTTCTACAAACTACTATAGTAGATACATGTTTGTGAAAAACTAGTGAGGGGGTGTCCTGCACCTGGAGTGCTGCTTTCTTTCCAGCCAGTGGCCAAGTGAACAGGGCGACATGAAAATTGGAAGTTTATCTACATTGAACTCTTTTGCAGAGACTCTTTTGCTGACAGTCCTAAATCAGCCATGGTGAAGATTTCTGGAGAAGCCCGTGAAGACTTCTCTGTGGAGAAAGGGGGTGCCACTTCAGTATCAGCACAAGTAGAAATGCCTAGCAAGCTGTGCATGTGTCACCCTGGAGGGTCAATGCTTCAAGTGTGGACGATACAGATTACTAAGGAAGAGAGGAAATCTCCTTTCTCTGGCCGTCATCCAGGGACCCACAGGAACCCCTGCCCTTCCCTTTGTGAACTGTCCTTGGACAGAAGAGGGCAAGCCCACTGTTAGTTACCTGGCACCAGACTCAGGAGGAAACCAGCCACATATTCATTGAAGACAGTTTGTTGAACTGTGTCCTGAGGTCTCCAGGCCCCAGGGAACCCTGGTCTTGCTCCAGGCCAGCAGAGCTCTCGTAGGAGGCAAGAGCATCTCTGGCAGCATGCAAGTCTTCCTGGCCAGCAGCTTCTGTTATCCCCTGGGTACAGGTGCAGGCTGTGAGCCCTCCTCCAGAACACCTGTGCTTGCCTTTGGGGTCACTGATGTTTGTTTGGAGACCAGAGGTCTTGGGTCCAGGTGTCACTTGGGGAAACAGGGTCTGACTGCCGGATGGGCCCCTGCTTCTGCAGCGGTGCTCTGAGCAGTGCTGCCAGACTGCTGTCTGGAGCCTGTGGCTGCACACCAAGGCTGTAGCTGGGGTGGAGAGTGCAGAGCACGGCTTGCACCCTAAGCTGAAGGTGGCTGGTAGTGAGATGCCTTCTCTGCGTGAGCAGAGAGTCTCAGTGAGTTCCCAACTGAGAGAAAGGTTAAACCTTGTTACCTATAGAGATCCCAAAGATGGGTCTTTGCAGGAGGTATAGGTACTTCAGAGTCTTCTGAAAAGAACCTACTTTAGCATACTCCAAGGAAGGCTGGGATGCAGCCCAGCGGTAGGGCACTTGCCTCGTGTGCTCAAGGGCCTTGGTTCATTCCCCAGCACTGCACAAAAATAAAAGCATCCTGAGGATCCGGATCTCTGTGAGTCCAGGGAACCCTCAGTTGGCTGTGCCTGCTGTTGTAGTGTTCAGTTTCCAGCCTGGGTTGTTGATGGTCAGAGCAGTTTGCAGTGAAATGAAGAAAACCCCAAGGATGGGTTAAGTGCCCTTGGCAGAGGTCTACCTGGACATTAATGTGGCTGGTTTTACACCATTCCCAGAGTTTCTCTGTGGAACTGTCACAGACCTGGAATCTACCTGAGGGTAACAGGGCTTCCTGTGCACCAGGATCATGATCCAATCACCAGCTGCAGCATTCTCAGCAGAGGGGGACAGCAGAAGAGACCCACCCACATGATGGACCAGTGGACGTGTATGCCTCGTGGACGGGTTAACTTGGAACACGCGTCAGGACGCGGATTTGTAGACCCCAGTTTTGTGAAAGGTCCTTTGCTACTGACTGGCTCAGAGTCCAAGTCAGCTCTGCTTGGAAGTATGCTTTTAGACTTCATGTCTTAGACTGAAAAATCATTTCCTATCAATTTACATGATAAATGAATCAAAATGTTCAAATAACTCATTAGAAAAAATTTTTAACTTACAAATGCTGTTTAAATATTTAGAACATTTGAATGGTTTTACTTGATGTTTTCCCTTTTTATTATCAAATCACCTGATTTTCAGTGAAAAGCCATATAGATTATAAGACACTGAGCCAGTACAGAAACTGGCAAAGAGGTCGGCAGGAGCATCCCATGCTCCTCCCAGGAAGAACCATCTGACACCCTGTGCATAGCTCTGTGGTCACAAGTGCGCTGGAAAATGCTGGCCAGCTGTGGTGTGCACGTGTGTAAGGGAGCATGTGGTTTATTGGGTTTTCATTTGATGAATAAGTTGATGACACATGAAAGTCAGTGCTGTGCCTCACATGAATGCGTCTCCATCCCAGTAGATACAATGCCTTAAAAAGCCTAAGCATAAAAGGAGAGAAAATTTAAAACTCAAGAGTTCCATTCTTACATTTCTCCTGGGTTTTACCCTCTACCTCAAAAATTTAAGTATATGTGTGCATACACATATGCACACAAACACACACATACACAGACACGGAAACACATACATATGCACATGTGCAGGCACATGACACACACATTTGTGTATGCATGTGTGCACACAGATCTATATATACATGCACATGTGTAAACATGAATATACACCGAAACACATGTATACACATGCAAGTGTATACACACATATACACTATGTACAGGCACACACACTCTAACACATGCACACATGTACCTATGTGCGTGTTCACTCATGTACACACATGCATGTATACAGATGTGCACATAAACACATGCACACGTGCTTGAATGTGAGTGCAGGCCAGGGGTTGCTGGGTCTGCAGCAGAGAGCCCAGCCCTGCAAAAGCTGGTTGTTTATTTCCAGTCAGTTTCCTCAGACCTGTCTTCTCACGGTGGCTTTTCCATCGTGACTTCTTTATTTTGATCTCCGGGTTGGTTGATTTTATCATTAAGTGGCTCTTTTCAACATGGCCAGGGGTGTTCATTTAAGGATTTTTTTGGGAACTTTTATGCTTAAGGAAACGGGACTTCTTTTGAATCCTGGGCTCATACTCATTCTTTCCTTGGGGCTCTGGGCATGTGGTTCCCTTGTCTTTGCCGTGATTCTCCTGGATGGGGACGGTGCAGGGCACGTGGTGTGGCATTTCCAGAGACCTGGGGCTTAATGACTGGGCATGGGGGCTGGGCTCGGTCCCCAGGGCCCCTGGGGTGGGTGGTGCCTCCCTGATGGGTGGCTTTTGACGGAATGTGCTTGAGCCAGCCTCATCTTCAGGGCTTCTTGGTGCAGTCATCTCTGCAAACTGAGTTAGAGTCAGTGTGTCCTCTCAGAGGTGACCTCAGTCTCGCCAGTGCCTCTGGTCCCACCCAGGGTGCTGCCTGCCTCCACTTGCTGTGCTCCTACGATTGTTCTCTTCCTGCGCTTTGCTCTGCAGGCGCAGAGGGTGCCTCCCTCCTGTGTGCCGCTTTCCTGGTCTCGTCGTCCTCTGAACGCCCTGGGGTCTCCTCCAGTGGCTGGTCAAGGCTCCGCCCACGTGTGGTGTGGCAGCGCCTGGCCGCACGTCTTCTGCGCTGCTGCGACGGCTGTGGACATCTTCCTCTGCAGTTTCCTTCCTGCTTCCCTCGTCGTGCCTTTGACCCTGCTCCGCTTGAGCGGGCTCTCTGGAGACGGCAGGCATGCTGGGGATGGGCGTCCCTGTCCTGTGACTCGGGTCCTGAGTGGATGTCGGCAGGCATGTTCTGCCACCTTGTTGCTGTGTTTTGGTCACCCAGATGTCCTGCTGCTGCGTCTCCTCTTGTTTGTGCTTCTCTGGTCTCTCTGTGAGCTGCAGGGTGGAATTCCTCCTCCCTGGGTTCTGTGTGGCCATAATGTCCACCTGTCTGTCCACTTCTCTCCAGGTACTGTGTGTGACTGTGATGTCCACCTGTCTGTCCACTTCTCTGCAGGTACTTCTGGGAGGCCAAGCAGAGCTGGCGGTACCACAGTCTCCACCCCCAGGTCAACGGTTGTTCACGAGGAAATGTCCTTTGCTGGTTACTTGCCACTGTGGACTTTGGGGAGGGTGGTTTCAGTGTTCCCCTCATTCTGTGGTGACCACAAGAGGGGTGCCCCACCTGGGCCTCTCTTGGTTCCCTCTGGAACCCAGTGACAGGGCTGCACTTCTTCAGCAGCCTGGAGAGCACTTTCTGAACAAGAAGTCTCATGCCATCTCCTGATTGCCGATATTTCTCCTTTTCCAGCCAGTCCTTTGATGAAATCGTAATGTTGAACTTTCTCAACCTTTTCCTGCAGAAAGGTGTTTTTGGAAATAAAACATTTATTGGTCACAGAAACCGCCTTTGATTATAAAGTACTCTTTACATGTGAAATGTTGAGTAGGTCACTGGTTCTAGAGCCAGTAACCAAGATGCCAGAGAAGACCGCGAGGTGTTCTTAAGTTCAGAACCGAGTGTGTGCTCGCCTGCCTCAGCCGCAGTGTTCAGGGCAGCACCCAGCCCTGCAGGTCCCAAGACTCCTGAGCGTGACACTTGAACTTTCCTTTTACTGCTTTGCTCCAGAGTGAACACAAATCTGAATTCTCCCCAAGGTCCCAGGCCTGTTTCAAGCTGAAGAAGCAATTACAAAACCCTGTAACTCACAGCTGACCTAAGGGCTGTGGGAGGTGACGCCATTGCCCCTGGGCTCAGAAGGGGCTGTGTGGGAGATGGGCACTGTCTTTTTTTTTTTTATGTTCCTACTGTTTATTGGTCCCCTATGTGCCTGTACCCAGTTGGATAAAAAGGGGTCACTATTAACCAGATCCCAGGTAGGGGATGAGACGTGGAAAGCCTGGGCCTGGTTTACCAGCCCTCCCCCATACTCTGGAGTTTGGAAGGGGCAGGTCCTGCCTTTCCTGGGTCAGCACAGAGCACCCCGGTAGGGGCACAGATGGAATCCAAGGACACAGGCTAGTTGTGCTTGGAAAAACATCCCTGGCTGTCATCCACGTGGGGCTTGATTGTTCACTGCCAGACTTGCAGCCAGTGGGACAAACTTTCCCCATGCTCATCTGGGCACTGAGGCCTGGACTGGCCACAAAGCCTCATCCACAGAGCGCCCCATGGGCAGATCACTGACAGTGACCTGGCGAAGGACTCCCTTGCCATCAGTGACCGAGAGGCCCCTGTAGGCAATGCCCTCACCACCTTTCAGCACACCATAATTATGGGACAAGCTTCTGGTCACATCAGCAAGCCGGGGGATATTCAGGGGGCCCAAGCCTCCCTGCTTCCACGGGGGGTTGATCCAAGCCAAGTGGGTGAACGGAGAGTCGACGGAGACACCCAGCACCTCGCAGCCCAGCCTGCTCAAGTCCTCAGCATGTTCGCTGAAGTGACGATCTCTGTGGGGCACACAAAAGTGAAGTCCAGTGGGTAGAAAAAGAGGACCATGCGCTTCCCTCTGTAGCCAGAGAGCTTGACCTCCTTGAAGGCACTATCCACCCCCGCGGTGGCAGTGAAGTCACGGCGGGCTTTCTAATGTGCGTGTGGCCAGGGGCTGAGACTGCATATGCAAGAGACAGACACCTTGAAGAACAAACGCACCCCCTCGAGTTCTCAAAGCCAAGTGTGTGTGAGTGTCCCTTGTGCTTAGAAGGCGGACGCGTGAGCCCCGTGCCCGTGCCCTGGTGGGTGTACTGTTCCTGTGCACTGAGTTACAAGGCTCGGGCCACATTCCAGGGACCCTGCTGAGCCCTTACCTGAGCCTCAAGCCCCATCCATCTAAGTCAGCCGATGCCCTTGTCCCTTGTAGATACAAGCCCCAGGAATGGTAGATGAGGTTGTGGTTGAGGGGTATTGTTACGGTTTAATAAGAGGTGTCCCCAAAACTTATATGTGAAATGATGCAAGAATTTTCAGAAGTGAGATGATTAGATTGTGACCTAATCAGTGGATCATTCACTGATAAGGATTACCTGGTGGTAACTGGAGGCAGGTGGGTGTGGCTGGAGGAGGTAGGTCTCTGGGGCCATGCCTTGGGGTTTATATCTTGTCCTGGCGAGCAGCACTGTCTCTCTGCTTCCTAGTGCCATGTCCTGAGCTGCTGTCCTCTGCCATGCCTTTCCTCTAAGGGAAAGAACATCCTCTAAGATGTTCTGCCTCATCTGAAGCCCAGAGCCATGGGCTGGCAGCCATCTATGGACTGAGACCTCTGAAACCACAAGCCCCAAATAAATGTTCCCTCTTCTATGTTGTTCTTGTTGGGTCTTTTGGTCAGAGCAGTGAACAAGCCTCCACACAGGTGGAGGGTGAGGCCAGCCCTGGCACCTTGCTGGTCAGGCCCCAGGCTCCTCAGGTGTCACTGTGATGATCTCAGACCATGCCATCCAGACAGGATTTCTCCGGCTGGCATTCAAAGAACGTTTCACGTGGTCCTTTGGCCTCGTCGGTGATTGAAGGGGGAGAGATCTTGTTGAGATAGCCCTATTAAACTCTCTTAACTAGATGCATGCTGAGAAAATGGTGTGCAAGAAACGAACAATTCCCTATTAAAAGAGAGCCAGCTTTGAAAGGGGCCTGGATGCCAGTAGGAAAACGTTCAGTGTGACCTTCCTCAGCAGACTCACAGGATGCTCCCACACAGCACTGAGAGTCACAGTGGGTCTCCCTTCCTGGGCTAGGTGCCGAGGCCTATGGGTGACTGTGACGTGGGACATGGAGCCTGGGCCCAGTGACCAGGACATGGCCCAAAGTCCTAAGTCCGTTCCCATCTCTGAAAGGGACAGGAAAGAAGGGATGAGAGACGTGAGGAGCTGCCACCTGGCTGATGGGCAGGAGGGCCTGAGGGCTGGTGAACTGGCAGCCAGGTGGACTGGACCTGGTCCTGGGTGGGGATGGGCCTTTCCCATGTGCAGGGCCTGGTGAGGTGGAGGCTGTGCACCCCGTGTCTGAAGAGCTAGGACGGACAATCAAGTCAGCCATGTTCAGTGACGGGCCTTCCGTACCCCACTGTGACAAAGGCCCTTTGCTAGCCTGTGATGTGGGCATCTCACTGGTGTCTGAGCCCCAGGGTGGTGTTCTGGCATGGAACATGGCTGCAAGCCACCAGCAGGGGCTTCTCTTTCCATCTGCACTGGCCTCATCCAAATGGCAGCCTGTTTCCTATGGGTGCCCAGCCCACATTCACACTCCCCTGTCCCCTCCCCGGGCTGCGCCTCCAGGCCAGGGCTCTGGAGGGACTTCCCAAAGGCAGTCTCAGGGCTTCCTAGCCACCCCTCACGTGATGGTGGCTGAGGGCCTATCATCAGAACACACAACATGTTGCATGTGTGTACATCCAGTCGCAGGGACAACGCTGCCCTCTATGGCTCCTGCAGCCGAGGCCCTGCCAGAGCTCACGTTTGGAGCCACTGTTACTGGCAGTGTGAAGTGGGCCATCTCTGGCTTATCTGACACCTCGTGGCCCCAGTTCCTACAGGGGCCTCTCTCAGGGTTCCTCCGTGTGGGTGCAGGGCTCTTGCTGCAGTGTCCTCGTGCAGAGTGGCAGGTGGGAGCGCCTCGCTGAGCACTTCTCTGACGTCTGTGCAGTGCCCTGCCCACTGCTGCATGACAGACCTTCTTGATATCTGATGTGGAGCCACCTGTGGTGAGCCGTACTAATAAACCGTGGCCGCCATTAGAAGATGGCGCCGGCTTCCACTGTAGCCTGTGATAAACAACTCCTTATATGGAAAGTTGGCGTGCAGTCCCTTACCACCCTATGAGAAAGGTCTACGTGACGGCTTGGGATTGGGATGCGGGGAGCTTTATTAGGCTGTGTTTGAGTGTGTGCGCGGCGGGTCGCTAGAAGATGATACATGAATCAAGGCCTGAATAAACTGCTGAAAGAAGAATCCTGTGTCGTGTTTTCCCTTGCCGGCGAGGGGTTGCGACAGCCACCCTCTTCACCAGCACCTCCACTGTGCAGGGTCAGCTGGGCCCAGGGGGCTCTTCTGTCCTGCATAGTGTCCTGGGCCACTGCTCCCAGGGGTGTCTGGGGCCTCCTCTGCAGGCTCCAGTGTAATGGTGCACACGGGTCACCTGAGGTGGTGGGGGTAGTTGTTCTGTCACCACGGCAGCAGTACGGGAGCTCTCTCCCCTGGTCCACTCATGTCAAGTGAAGCCTTTTGTTCTGCATGCTGCCTGGTCACACGTCCCTGCCTGGGTCTTCTTGTCTTGTGCTACCTCCCCTCCTTCACACCATTGCTTCATCCCCACCATGGCGCCTGGCACTAGGTACGAGATACATGTCTGACTGCGTCCAGTTTGTGGTTTCCACGCTACCAAAGCAAAGCCTCCATTTCCTAAAGAGTTTTCTGCGTGAGCCCACATACTCTAGAACCCTCCCTGCGTGAGAACAGACTGGGGCTTCCACACCACGGCCAGGTCTGCGGGCTTGCGCGGCCACTGGCAGACACAAGGGATCCTTGGGTGCTTAATCATCATTTTGCTCTTCTGATTTTGTCTCTTATCTTCAAAAATCTGATAAGATAAAGTGATGTTTCATTATGGACTTAATTTGCATTTGGGGATTATTGTTATTGGCAGAGTAGTAGGCAGGCTGCAGCTGTCCGAGTGTGTGGGTGATTTGGTTGACTTGGAGCGTCCATTGCTGTGGAGTAGAATTAGAAGTCCACCAGCAGATCTAGAACCACCGGGGGGGGGGGGGGGGGGGGACTGACTGTGTGCAGAGCTCATGCTGTGCTTTGGGGTCAGACTTGGTGTAGACCCATTTCACTGTCTCAGGCATATTGAGTATGCCCAGGAACTTTCCCTGATGCCAGTTGGACATTGTGCTGGCAAGGCTCCATGCCCTGGTACAGCCTTATAGCTCAGTGGTCATGCCAGTCACTGTCACGGGTTTGTGCACTTAGCCTTAATGAAAAGTGAATATGGCATCATGATCAAAGATCACCAGCTGGGCTGTGGCTGCCTGCAGGGGCACGGAGGGGGATCTCTGGATGACTGTGTCCTGCCTGGGTGCTGGTTGTGAGTTGCACACAGGACACAGTGGGCAGTGACCTGTACACCTGGTGCTGTGCTGCAGTTGACTGGGATGCACCCATGGAGGTAAGGACAGGGAGGTCAGAGGACCTTTCTGCACCAGCCCTGTCTTCCTGTGACCTTGGACCACTTCAGAACCAAACATTCGTGGCACATCTGAGAGGAGCTTGTGGCATAGTGGTCTAGACTGCTGACCTCATCACAAGGTAGAAGCTGGCGGGCTTCCACACCCACCAGTGTCCCCTACACGGTTGGAGGAGTCCACCCCAAGTGCTGTCTTCAGGAATGCCCAGAATGCACGCCTTAGCAAGGTCCTGAAAGTACTTGGCACCCCTACTATGGAACACCCCAGGTATATGCCTCAGCACAGGTCCAGCTTCTCTGGACGGTCCTCTCCTCAAGCTGAAGTGTGGTCATCTAGACATGAATTCCTGGGAACGTGCTGTGCTCTCTTGCAGCCAGCAGAATCAGAACTCGGCTTCCAGTGGAGACCTATGGTAGGAGGCTGCCAGCCATGACACCAGGCTCCACAAGTCGCCCGTGGTGTCCATTCAGCTCCCGGGGCTGTGCGTGTGCTGTCTCCTTGCAGCTATAAGGTGTTGCCTCCCAGGTGCTGCCTCTGCAGGAGGCAGGAAGATGACCTCTGGTCTGCCATGCTTGCTCTCTGGTACCTTGGGGGGTGGGAGACAGGCTCGTTCACTCCTGCCTGTTGGGACTTGCAGGTCAGGGCCTGTTTGCCAGCAGCCTTGGTCACAGGCATCCTGGCCTGCTTTGTTACACCCCAGGAGGAGACCTGTGTCCTCAGTTGCATTCCATGCTGAAGGGACGAAACCTGCTGGCCCCCTGGAGACCCTCATGAGTGAGTGTTGCAGGGACAAGCCCCATCCAGACTGAGATGCCTCAGAGTATCCTGCCCACAGGGGCGGGGAGGCCTTCTGAGAGCTGGCTGGCTCTGTGGCCCGTCAAGTCTTCCAGCTGTCACAGAGCCTCTCCACGTGGGAGGAACTGACTGGTTTGTAACTGAAGTTCTTTGTGATCACAGAGGTGAGGTTTTTGGTTAAATTTGAGCCCGACAACATAAGAATTTGTGCTCCTCTGATTTTGTGGCTAGGGCATTTTAAAGAGTCCGTGTGCAGCAGTGGGGACGGAATACACTGTTTCCTACGTGGCTGGTGATGAGGCACCTTGTGCTGGTGGACAGCGCCCACCCAGGTGATGGCCCAGCTCAACCACCAGTGGTGTCTGGGAGCAGGATGTGACAGCTCTGACGGGCTGCAGCTGGATTTGTTCTAACAGATGGATCAGTGAGGCAGGACCCTGTTCTGTCTTGCCATTTGTCACAGTGTCAAAACCTTAGGCAGGATAGTCAGCATTGGTCATTCGAGAGATACCTGTGTGTCAGGGTCCCTGCCAGGGCCACTTCCATGCCTGCCCACTGCACTGTGAGACTGGGGCCCTCAGGTCAGGTGGCCACCAGGTTGCTTTGCTGAGCCAGGTTACTCGAGGACCCAGAGAGCAACCAGGCTGTCCTCCCACAGTGCCCCCTGTGAGTGTGCCAGGGAGCCACCCTGATCATTGGTGTAACCCATTCACATGTTCAGGTGGGGACTGGGGACAGCAGCGATCGGTGGCACACAGAGGCTCTCTGGAGGCCCAGACCTGGCCTCATCTGCCTCCCAGAGGTCCTTAAAGTGGGCAGGCCCTCAAAGTGGGCAGGTCTCTGGCCCCAGGCTCCATGCTGCTGAAAGACCCTGGTGAATGGCTTGGAGGCTCAGCACAGCTGCCCACCTCCTGTACCATGGCTGTTGTGGCTACAGCACATCGCAGCCCCTACCCAAGAACAACTCCACTGTTCTGTTCCCCAAGTTCCAGTTCTATCCTACTCCATGGGACAGACTTGTTTCTGCTGGACATAGCCACTGGACAGAGGCGAGCACACCCTTGCCATCACTACAAAACCACAGGCTCATGATTGTAGAAAGACTGACAGCACAGCTCTTCTCACCTCAGGAACAAGTAACGATTAGGAAGAGATTAGGAAGAATCACACAGGACACGGCACCTGGGTGAGTGCCTGGAGAGGATCAGTGGTGCTGCCAAAGCTTCCTGCTTGCTTTGGGGTGTGACTATGAAGTGGGATGCCCAAACTCAAGTGACGGCAATAGCCTTACACATTGGGGCTTTGAAGTCAAACAGCACGCAGTGGACATGGCTGAGTGCAGTGATCAGTGTCATGCTAGTGGGAAGCAGAGCCCTGACCTGGAGTCACAGAGCACGCAGTGGGAGTGGTGGAGTGCAGTGATCAGACACTGAGCAGTGGGAAGCAAGACTCTAACCTGGAGTCATGGATCACGCAGTGGGAGTGACTGAGTGCAGTGATAAGACACTGTGCAGTGGGAAGCAGGACTCTAACCTGGAGTCAGAGAGCACGCAGTGGGAGTGGCTGAGTGCAGTGATCAGACACTGTGCAGTGGGAAGCAGAGCCCTGACCTGGAGTCACAGAGCACGCAGTGGGAGTGGCTGAGTGCAGCAATCACACACTGTGCAGTGGGAAGCAGAGCCCTGATTTGGGGTCACAGAGCACGCAGTGGGAGTGGCTGAGTGCAGTGATCACACACTGTGCAGTGGGAAGCAGAGCCCTGATTTGGGGTCACAGAGCACGCAGTGGGAGTGGCTGAGTGCGGTGATCACACACTGTGCAGTGGGAAGCAGAGCCCTGATTTGGGGTCACAGAGCACGCAGTGGGAGTGGCTGAGTGCGGTGATCACACACTGTGCAGTGGGAAGCAGAGCCGTGACCTGGAGTCACAGAGCACGCAGTGGGAGTGGCTGAGTGCAGTGATCACACACTGTGCAGTGGGAAGCAGAGCCCTGATTTGGGGTCACAGAGCACGCAGTGGGAGTGGCGGAGTGCAGTGATCAGACACTGAGCAGTGGGAAGCAGAGCCCTGACATGGAGTCACAGTGTAGGATGGCTTCTCTTCTAGGAGTTTGCATTGTGAAAAGTGAGAAACCCCCTCCATTGCAACTTTTCCAGAGCACAAAATGAATCAATAATCTTATTTTCAAAATCTCCTGTACTTACACTCATGACTCTGGCACCTGCAAAGGAGAGACTTGGTACGTTTGCAGATTATTATCTGAGCTGAAGGAGTGATCAGAATGGGGAGCAGCTTATCTTTGCCTGCACCCGATAGGCACATGTCTGATGCAGGCTTGCGCTGGCCAGCCAGTTCTGCTGGCATTTCGTCACACTGGCTTGCCTGGGCCTGAGGAAAGGCAGCACAGCTGTCTCAGGACTTTCCAGCTGCCTCTCTGGGCTTGGGGGGCTCTGCTCACCTGCACAGCATTGCCATATGCTTACTGTCAGCATGCTATTTAAATAGCTACGTGTATGCCTGCTGAACACACACACTTGGTTGGGACATCTGTGGTGGAGCTGCTGCAGTGAGCCATGGCCCTGCGTGCAGCATGTTGCAGTGGTCTGGGTAGCGGGAGTTTATTGGAGGCCCTGGGTCCTTCCTGATGGACGCTGGGTCCGCAGAGTGGTGCTCTCAGGGGTGGAGGAACCTTAGGAGCCTGGCAGGAAATGCCTAGGACATTGGAGTCATGCCCTGAAAGGGATGGTAGGACTCTCCGGTCCCTCACTGCTTCCTGACTCGAGATGTGAGCACTCACTCCGTGCCCGAGGTGATGTGATCAGGTAGCTGCCCTTGGCTCTGAGCCTGCAGAGCCAGGAGCTAAAACCTTTTTCGCTGGCTGCCTAGGGTGTTTCCTGTAGCAACAAGGGTTGACTAATACAGGTGTCAAGTAGAGTTTAATGGGATTAGAGGCTATCTAGGGTTTGGCTTGTAGGGAGCCCTCGGTGAGTGACTTGAGGTGCTCAGGAAAAGTTCTGCCAGTTCTGGTCATATACCTGTGATTTCTTTTTCATGAATTAATTCCAGATAGTTCGAAGGCTTTTTGACTTCCCCAGGTAAACTCTAACGGCACTCAGAAGTCTGGGCTGTACTGCGCTGGGCCGCGTGATCTTCCGGGACCCCGCCCCTGCCCCCAGTGGTGCGTGTGGACAGGCGTGTCCACATCCTGAGCTGAAGGGCGGCCTGGAGTGGCTGGAATCCAGAGACGTGGTCTTGAGGGGAGAGCCTTTTGGCTGTGAGTGGCCCACAGAGGCCAGGTATCTGGGGGCCTGCACAATGCCGAGGACACGTCCTGCCTCCCTGCTCTGGGCTGGTGCAGACCCAGCATCTCTGAGCTCTCGAGAAAGATAGGCCCTGGTCTGCACCCTGCTTCCTCAGGGAGCCCTCTGGTCAGTGACCGCTCTCAGGCCAGCATCTCAGGGCCCAGCCTTCTCTGCCTGTTCTCATCTCAGGAACAATAGGGTCCACGGGAGCCACAGCTGTGTCACATGCTCACCGTGCCTGGCAACTCAGTGGCCTGCTCCTGTGCAGCCCCTCCAGTCCTCTCCAGTGGAGTCTGGGCCAGGGGCTTGCTGGGCGTTCTCCATCTTCCTGCAGGGCCTGAGTGCTGGGGCCCTGCCCCGTCCTGCACCTGTGCTCTTTCTAGAGCACCCGGATGTCTTTCCCAGCCCCAGTTTTGGTCATGGTACGGGAAGTCCCATGTCTTTGACCCCTCCCAGTGAGGAGAGAAGAGTCATCCACAGACCTGGGGTTGGCTTTCCTGGGATTTGGTTACTTGTGATCAACTGCAGTCTGAAAATATTAAATATGAGAAAATCCATAAATAAATAATTCATCAGTTTTACATCATGCAACATTTTGAAGAGCATGATGAGGTCTTGTGGGTCCATTTTGTCCCACCTGGGATGTAGATCCCCCCTTTAGCTGTGTAGTCTACCCACTTGCTGACCATGAATGCTCAGCTCAGCTGCCAGTTACTGGCAGATCACAGGGCGTGTGGTCAAGTCACCCTGGGTTTATTCAATGTCCCACAGTGTAAGAGGAGGGCTGCTGACCAACAGTACATTGTCACAATTGTTCTGTGTTTTAAGATGCTGATTTATTGGTGAGTCTAATTTGTGACTTGGATATGTGTGTGTGTAGGAAAGGTGTAGCTTGTGTAACATTTGGTACCATGTTTGGTTTTGGGACTCCCCTGGGGGGTCTTAGAATGCATCCCCTGAGGATAAGTGGGAGTTCTGTGCTGAGTCATCGGTATGAGAAAAATTAGGAAGCATTTATGACATTCCAACTGTGTACTGGCCCCTGTACAAGCTGTGATAGAAAGTTGAGCCAAAGGTCTTGTAGGTTGATGAGAAAAGGCCAGGTGATCAGTCATCAGGAACACAATAACGATATATGCTGAAGAGGCAGTAGGGAGAGAGGAACTCTCATGCACCATTGGTGGGAGAATAAAGTAGTGCACCCCTGTGGAAGTTGGTGTGGAGGTTCCTCAAAAGACTAGGCATGGAACCACTACACGACCCAGCCACACCACTCCTGGGTATTTACCCCAGAGAACTAAAGGCATTCCCCCCAGGGATACTTGCACACCCATGTTTATAGCAGCACAATTCCCAATAGCCACACTATGGAACCAGCCTGGGTGCCCATCAACAGAGGAATGGACACAGAAAACCTGGTGTATATACAAAGGGAGTTTTGCTGAGCTATAAAGAAAAATGAAATTGTTTTTGTAGGAAAATGGGTGAAACTAGAGACCATCATGTAAAGTGAAATAGGTCAAACTCCGAAGGTCAAGTCACATGTTTCCTCTCATCTGTGGAAACTGGAGAGTGAAAGGAATTAATAAAAAGGGGTAATTCCATGAAAATAGAAGAGACAGCAGTAGAGGAGGAGACCAGGGCGGGTAAACTGGAGAATGAAACTGATGAGATTAGGTGCAGCACAAATCCGTCACAATGAAGCCCTCGATGGTGTGATTACAATGCACCAATCAAAAGGAAAGAAATAAATTCAAAAAATTAAAAAGTAAAGAGAGAAGACAGTGGATACTCCTGCTGGTTGTGGCTGCAACCAGGATTGTGCAGTCTAGGCCGAGAGAACGAGTCCAGGGTCTGGGGGAGAAGGGTGGGCACGGACAGAGGAGGGCCTGCTTTCCAGGAGGGACACAAGGGATGCGTCTGCCAGCCCCTGCTGGCTGCCCTCCAGCACGCTGCCCCTGGCATGTGCCTGTTCAGTGGCCATAGTGGCAGGCAGGACCTTCCCGGTGGTGAGGTGGCCACCTCACAGCCACTGTGCTCCTTATCTCCACTCACCAGGGCCGCTGAGCCCATCCCCAGAGGCTGTGGAAATGGCAGCAGGTGCTCACCTGGCTGGTGCCGGTGCATGTGTCCAGGTGCAGGCTCTTGCTGTCCCGGGCCTTGGAGAGCCATGACCTGTTCTACTGCCTGTTTTGTAAATCTGTTTTAAGGGGACAGTGACATCATGGATCTGTATCATCCATGGCAGATTTCCTGCTGCCACGGAATTGTGATGGGGGCATGAGAAGCTGCACAGTCTGGCCCTCCTGAGAGACGGTCACCAGCGTCTGCCCTCATGCCCCTACCCTCTTCCCACCCAGCTTTGGAAGGGCAAGCCTGTCACCTCACACCCCGTCACAGAAGCCCGTCTTCTAACCCTGGCCTGGGTTGAGGTTCAGTCGTGAGCAGCTGGGCTGCCAAGAGGCAGCTCTAGGTGGCCAACCACGGGCGTCTTCTGGCTTCCGTGGCATCACGCCAGACACCCTCCAGCAGCAGGTGTCGTCTGTGTTCACTAGCCAGCACCTGCTCTGGGTAGTCCTGTGAGCTGGGTCTGCAGCTGGGTTGGCAGGGCCGCTCCTGGAGCGGGTCAGCAGCCCTGGCGTCTGGTGCTGGGGGTGGCAGCCGCTCCCAGCTGCACTGCACCCCTGGGTCGTGAGCGGGCCTTTCTCCGGGCAGAAGCTGACGTCATTCATCCTCACAGTGAAGGCAAAGCTCCCAAGCCAAGGAACTTGGGGTAGGCAATGAAGTCCACGATCTTCACCTTCAATTGGCCACCTTCTTCTACCCACATGACTTATCAACTGGAAACATCTTAGTTCAGAGGAAACACATTTTAACGGAACTTTAACTGTTGTAGAACACCATGGCTACTAGGTATCTCTTCTGGTCTGTGATAAGGCTGTTGGTGCCTCATTTTGTGTTACTGACTTCCCACCCTGAAGCCTGAGGGGTGCTTTGAGCATCGGGTCCTCAGCTGCTGTAGCTGAGTTAAAGGGACAGTCTTGAACCCCAAGACATAGCAGGAGATGTCACCTGTCTTCTTGTGGCAGCTCGTGAGAAGGGCGGTTCCATCTTGAGAGGGTGCCCGATCTCTTTAAATAGAACAGAGGAGGCTGGACACCTGCGGGATTTTCAGGAAGCAGGTTTATTGAACTCATGGTCCAGAGAAACTGTTGGAGAGCCTAAAACATTCTCTGGACGGAGATTTTTGAAATTCTTTGAACTTTATACCCATGTGGGGCAGTGGGGACTTGGAAGTTTACATATAGAAGGAGTCTACATAAGATATTTTTCTCCTTAAACTCTAAAAAAAAAAAAGTTCCTTTTAGGCCATACACAGGTCTTGTAAGTTTTTACCAAGAAAACAGAAATAATATCTTGTACAAAAGCTTACAGACTCTAAATCTGTCATACATTTTTGTGCAAACCTAGCATTTACAAGAAAGAGGAAAATACCAACCTCAATAACCTTTGCAGACATCCTGCTGATCTGACAGAGGAGAAGCTTGGTTATGGCAGGGTCTTTTGCGTGGGGTGCCTGGTCTGCTTCTCTCCTGCTGCGACCCTCAGAGCATGCAGCAGGCCTCACTGACTGCCATGCGGCACTCTTGCATGGTGAGCTGGCAGCTCTTGTCCCTGGGGGACGTGCCCTGTGACATGTTGCCGTTCCACGAGGGCACGTGGGTGGCTCAGACCTGCTCTTCCCTCTAGCCCTTTGGATGTCTCCATCGTGGCTTTGTTCAGAGGTCAGGTGGAGAGCTCTGCCCAGAGCTGTGCCCCTACAGAACCTTCGCCCAGACCGCGCCCAACACCAGGCTTCACCAAAAGTCCTGTAAGGAGTGCGGCACTTCCTCTCTGTGGACGAGATCAGAGATGTCTGCATCACTTTTCTGCATTTTGAAGGTGAGTTATTCATGCCAGAACTTAGCAGCCCTGGGTCTGGGGTGGTGGCTGGTTTGATGTTGGAGTCTAATGGATCACAGTGTTTGCCCCCGTATACGTGCACTGGTAGAGGTGAATGGTATGTCCTACTTCTGCTGCTTCTACCCAGCTGGGCACAGATGTGGGAGGGGTGGCTCGGGGGCAGGTAAACTGAGGCAACACTTGGGCTCAGGGCCAGTCACGGATTTCCTGCAGCAAAGCCAGGAGGACAAAACTCAACATCACCTTTCAAGATGGCTGAGTGAGTAGAGGGAGGAGAGGGCTGATGCCGTTTCCCCTGCAGTGGAATCATTCTGTGCACTTTGTTCAGCAGTTGTCAACAATCAGGTTGCTTGATATCTTAATCGTCAACATTTAAAGACTACGCCAGGAAGTGAATGCCTATATTAAAATCTGATTACTAAAGATAATATTTATAAAGCAGGTGCATCCTTCACAAGTAAGACTAAATCATGAAGTCGTTCCGTACCTCTGTGGTGGGCCGACTTCTGCTGGTGGTCTTGCAAATGAAGTTGACGTATTTGTCTTAGAATATAAGGGAGTAAGCTGGTTCTGCGGTTTCTGAGCTCCGGTGTGGCCTGTGCGGAAGGGAGCAGGGAGGTGTGTGGGGAGTGGCTCTTACTCTCCAGCAGCTGCAGGAAGCTGGGCTGCCCCTTGCTGTCCTCGCAGGCCCCCGGGGCCCCTGCCGATTGAGGGTGACCCTTCCTCCAGCAGCACTGGTTGGTTTACCAGCTGCACCAGGATCTCTGACTCTGCCTGGCGTGAGCTGTGGAGCACAGCGAAGGCTTTTCAGAAACCTCCCACACACATGGTCTCCTGACTCCACGCTGAACTGGAGGTGAGGCCCTGGAGTGACCGTGAAGTCATATACCAAAAAGGTGTTGCAGTGAAGGGGACGCACCAATGTCAGGGGACAGCAGGAGTTCGTGGAGACTCTGCCAGCCCTGCTGGGGGATGTGATCCCAGCATTTGCAGATCCTTACTTCAAAGGGTGAGGACCCCAGGAGGTGGATCATCTGGATGCCAGTATGCACGGGGCTGAGGGCAGGGGCACTGGCATGCCGTCTCAGGATCTGGGTGACTAGGGCTCGGTCTCCAGAGAGTGGGTCTGTGGATTGAAGCCCCCAGAGTGAGAAGGTTAGGCTAAGCTGGACCAATGCCACTGCCTTCTGCATCATGCAAGCTGTGGTTTTCAAGAGGTGTGCGAACAGAGTGAGGAGGGCCCCACAGCAGGGAGGGCCACAGCTCAACGTAACACCCTGGAAGACACTAGAAGCAAGGGATTTTAAACAAGGCCTTCAGCCCCTTCACTAGATCAGAACAAACTGAAAAACAAGGCTGTCCTCCCCGGTCTGTGCTCCTCAGGGCCATGAGTAGACCAAAGGCTGTCCTCCCTGACCTGTGCTCCTCAGGGCCACGTGTAGACCAAAGGCTGTCCTCCCCGGTCTGTGCTCCTCAGGGCCACGTGTAGACCAAAGGCTGTCCTCCCCGGTCTGTGCTCCTCAGGGCCACGTGTAGACCAAAGGCTGTCCTCCCCGGTCTGTGCTCCTCAGGGTCTTGTGTAGACCAAAGGCTGTCCTCCCTGGTCTGTGCTCCTCAGGGCCATGTGTAGACCAAAGGCTGTCCTCCCTGGTCTGTGCTCCTCAGGGCCATGTGTAGACCAAAGGCTGTCCTCCCTGGTCTGTGCTCCTCAGGGCCATGTGTAGACCAAAGGCTGTCCTCCCCGGTCTGTGCTCCTCAGGGTCTTGTGTAGACCAAAGGCTGTCCTCCCTGACCTGTGCTCCTCAGGGCCATGTGTAGACCAAAGGCTGTCCTCCCTGACCTGTGCTCCTCAGGGCCACGTGTAGACCAAAGGCTGTCCTCCCTGGTCTGTGCTCCTCAGGGCCATGTGTAGACCAAAGGCTGTCCTCCCCGGTCTGTGCTCCTCAGGGCCATGTGTAGACCAAAGGCTGTCCTCCCTGGTCTGTGCTCCTCAGGGCCACGTGTAGACCAAAGGCTGTCCTCCCTGGTCTGTGCTCCTCAGGGCCACGAGTAGACCAAAGGCTGGCCTCTAGCCCCATGCTCCTCAGGGCCACGTGTAGACCAAAGCTGGCCTCTAGCCCCTTGCTCCTCAGGGCCATGTGTAGACCAAAGGCTGGCCTCTAGCCCCATGCTCCTCAGGGCCATGTGTAGACCAAAGGCTGGCCTCTAGCCCCTTGCTCCTCAGGGCCTTGTGTAGACCAAAGGCTGGCCTCTAGCCCCTTGCTCCTCAGGGCCTTGTGTAGAACAAAGGCTGGCCTCTAGCCCCTTACTCCTCAGGGCCTTGTATAGAACAAAGGCTGGCCTCTAGCCCCTTGCTCCTCAGGGCCTTGTGTAGACCAAAGCTGGCCTCTAGCCCCTTGCTCCTCAGGGCCATGTGTAGACCAAAGCTGGCCTCTAGCCCCTTGCTCCTCAGGGCCACGTGTAGACCAAAGCTGGCCTCTAGCCCCTTGCTCCTCAGGGCCACGTGTAGACCAAAGCTGGCCTCTAGCCCCTTGCTCCTCAGGGCCTTGTGTGTTCAGACTGGTTTGCAGTGAGCTCAGTGTGGTTCTGGTCAAGGTTTCTTGAGCTCAGTCCTTCCTGTCTTGAGAAGGTGTGGCTGCCTTTATCTCAGGCTTGGAAAGAGCCTAGTTCAGGATCTCCTATTTTTTAATGGAATTAAAGATTGTAAACAACTAGACAGAAAACTCTCTCTCTCTCTCTTTATTTTTTTTTGGAAATGTTCAGAGAGGACAGTTGAACTGACTCCGTTCGTTTGCAGAGTCGAAGGTGCCTTCCTAGTGCACAGGCCCCTGGCGGCCTCCCCAGCAACCCCGCTTGTCCTTCGGTGGTGTCCATCGTTGGCAGGTGGACAAGCTGTGCTGGGGTCCACTGACATGTCTGGACCAGTTGTGGAATTGCTTTCCAATTATTGATCAGGAAACTATGGGCAGGCAAGAACTCCCTGCCATCTTGACCTCAGGCAATTGGAGGCCTGGCCGTCTCTACTGATGTAACATAAGGAGGGAGGAGGCCAAGAAACGTGCTAACGTGTTTAAGAGCTGAGGTTCATGTGATTTTTATAGAGCGCATTTCCCTGGAGTGTGGTGGGGACCCCTTCTCCCTACCCTTCCCTTGCCCAACCAGCTACGGGAGGCCTGGTGCCCCGGGGATCCGCGGCTCACGCTATGCTGGAGGGGGCACATCTGCTTTTTTCTCTTGCCTGGCTGGCACTGGTGTGATGGCTTCCTGGGTGCTCCTCTGGCCTCCCCACCCCACGCCCCATTTGTGGCTCTGTCCTGGTGATAGCACCTGCTTCACCACCGGGGTGACTGACATGAACACCTAGAGCGTTGTGGACAGAGCCTGTGACCACTCAGAGGGCAGGCTGCGTTGGCAGGTTTGTGTCCTCTGAAGATTGGACTTGGGCACTTTTTAGATTCTGGGGAGACGTCCCTTCACAACCGCTGTGACCAGGCCAGCACCTTGGCTTGATGGCTTTCTGCTCAGCACACAGAGACCTGTTCATAGATAACATCCACCTTTGCCATCACACATACTCAGGTAATGACCACCCACCCAGCTAGGCCTGCTGGTCTAGGTGCCTGGGGCAGGGGGTATAGAGAATCTCTGATCAGGGTACTGTCGGGTGTCTGAACAGCTCAGCCATGGAGCTGCTGCTCAGGAAAGCTCACCCTGCAGATGTCAGGTGAGAGCCCTTCTAGATTCCAGGTGACTCTGTCAAGAAACCCAATTTGTCTGCTTCCAGGAGGATCCGTGTCCTCCTCCCTGTGAGGCAGCTGGCCTGTCGGGGTGGCACAGGCAGCATCACCCACTGCACAGGCTGTGGGTCTAGTCTGGTGCCTTCTTTAGACACATGTAGAACGGTCTGTTTTAGACCCAGGAGGAGGCTCCTGACAGCAACTGATCTCACTCCAAAGTGAGAATTGTCTCCATGTGTGAACAGGAGTGTGCATGTGTGTGACTGCACGAGGATGTGTATGATGTGTGCGCATGTGAATGTGAGCGTGCAATGTAAATGGAAGCATGAGTATGAATGAGCATATGAATGTGTGTGGGTGTGCTTCTAAATGTAAATGTGTGCACATGTGTGATTGTGAGTGTGTAAAGTGACTGCATGTATGAATGTAAGTGTGCATATGAATGAGCATGTGAATGTGTGTGAGCACATTTGTGAATGTAAATGTATGAATATTGAGGGTGCACTGTGTGAATTGCATGTGAATGTCAGCATGCACAAGTGACTGTGCATATGTGAATGTAAGTGCATGTGAATGGGTATATGTGGGCATGCTTGTGTTGTAAATGTGTGAATGTGAGTGTGCATGTCTGAGCATGTCAGCACGTGTATCCATGAGCCTATGAATGTGTGCATGTGTGCATATGTCTGTGTATGTAAGCGTGTGCACATGTAAGCCTGTATGTGCCTGCAGGTAAGCTTTATGTGTTAATATGACCACGTACATGCGTGAATGGAAGCATATGTGTGCATGTGGATGCACGTGTTACTATGTGACGGCACTGGCAAGTCTCATCCATCGTGTTTGGGGCCTGGTGGTGGCTGTCCACCTTGTGTGGACTAAAGGCCACGCAGTCCCCATTCTTTGGGCAGCACTTCTCTTGCATCAGCCAGCTCTGTGTGGTTGGTGCACACAGCACAGGCCTCATCACGTGTCACTCTGCAGTGAGCTGTGACGCTACCATTCAATGTCGCCTTCTTGCTATTTTCAGACAGTTCCTGGTCTTTCTGTCTGCAGCTGCTCAAACTTTGACTTTTGTGAGGAGCTGCTTTCCAACACTGTGAAAGGTCTGGATGCCTGAGTTTCATGAGAAACAAGTATGGCCACGGGCTGTTGTCCATCTCCCCTCCTTCTCCCTCCACCACTGGTGTCCCTGGGCCACCTCTTCTCTTTATGCCTCTATCAAGGTGCCACGGGCATAGCAAGGAGAGCGTTTTCAAACCTCTTCTGCAGGTGCCTCTGGATTGGGTTCCACTTCTCCCTGTGGGAGACTCTGGACACCCCAGCAGCTCTGAAGCCGGTTCTGCCTCTTTCTGCAGCATGTGGTGCCTCATGGAATCCCCCGTTTGCTCTGAAATCCCCACTGTCTCACGCAGTGTTTGAGGCTGAGCTGAAGAGAGGAAGCCAGCCAGCCCTCCTGAACCCTGACAGGAGGAAGGACACATGGCAGGCTTGTCGGTTTGCTTGTGAAGAACCACAAACACCGCTGGCCACCCAGGAGGGAGTCTACACAGGAGCACCACTTGAGCCCAGGGGTTCAAGGCCAGCCTGGGCAATACAGCAAGACGTAGCTTCTGAACAAAAGTGGAGGGAGTCGCCGACACCCGTCAGGTGGTACAGAGGTCACCCTGTGGCCT
The DNA here is from genome assembly GCF_021218885.2 of Marmota monax. Lineage (NCBI taxonomy): Eukaryota > Metazoa > Chordata > Mammalia > Rodentia > Sciuridae > Marmota > Marmota monax. The sequence continues at coordinate 2,546,187 of NW_026691979.1, read as the reverse complement.
TCAGAGGAGGATGTGGCTGCCCTAGGAGAGGAGTCTATGGTGACTGCACACCTGAGGGGGAGGGGGTCCTCTGCCCCCACTGTCAGGAGCCCAGACTGGACCCTGTGTCCAGGCCCGAGGCTTTGGTCCTGGTATGAGGAAAGGTGGGGAACAGTCGTGGAATGGCGCTCTAGGCAGTGGGAAGGGTTTGTATTAGCCCAGTGCCGCCGTCGACACACTTCATGAGGCGCTGGTTCTTCTGTGTTGAACCTGGGGCCCATCTCTCTGTCTTGTGTGTCCAGTCCATGTGGGTTCTCCTGGGATGGTCACAGGTTGCAGCCTGAGCCAGTTGGAGCTGCAGCCCTATAATCCCGTCCCCCGTTGGGGCGTCTGACACCTGCTCTGCTGCCAGCCCTCTCTCTTGCCCAGATGCAGGGCAGGTGGTCCCTGTGGCCGGTGTGGTCCAGATGCACAGGCCTGGGCTTCGCAGCTGCTCAGTCTGCATTGTGAATGCGCCTCACCAGGCCCTGTGAGACAGGCCAGCAGAGCAGCATCCTTGCTGCAGGCACTTTACCAGGGGCAGAGGTGTCCTAGACAGCGGGAGTGCAGTGACAGTTAATGACGAGAGGTCTTTTTAAATAGCTGATAAGTCAGGGAAAGGCAGAGAGCAGGTGTGTGGAAGGCTAGCCCTGGGGCAGATCTGTCCTCTTTCACCTTGTTAGAAGGGAAAGCACGCGGGCAGGGGGCTTTGTTGGGTGCTCTGGGCAGGGGCCCTGAGGTTAGGGTGCGGGCAGCTCCAAGCCCTGAGTTCTTATGGGTCAGCCCTCAGGTTCCAGCTTTGGACTCTGCCCTGGCCTCAGGGAAAAGCCATATGTGCAAAGTAGCCACTGGGGAAAGAGTCGTGTAGGGTCCCACAGAGCAGGGAGCCCCCAAAGGGCAGCACACTGTCCCTTCATGGTGGAGGCATCCAGGAATAAAGGCCCAGGAAATGCCTTGGTGACAGTTGTGTCTTTGCAGGAGGCACAAGACAGGCCAGTCAGGCCACATCAGGTCACCTGGGGCTACATGGGGTTAATTAGAGCACCTCGGGGTAATAGGGCTTCGTGGGGTCAGTCAGGCCAAGTGCAATCAGTCAGGGCCAGCTTGAATCAGGCAGGCTATGTGGGGTCAGTTGGAGCTATGTGGGGTCAGTCCAGGGTGCCTTTGGTCAGTCAGGGCTGTATGGGGTGGCCCTATGTACCTGGATCTCACCTCACCTGAGTCAGGTGCAGGACAGCAAGGAAGCTGTCCCTCGTATAGTGTGAACTTTCTGGGACAGAGCTAGCCCTGGCAAGAGTCTGGCTTGGTGCCCTGTGTCTCCGGGTATGGCTTCTTCCTGTGGGAACGCTGGCCTTGCCCTCTACTCCCCTGTCCTGAGTGTGGGGCTCACCTTATCCCTGCCAGGCTGCACTTGGCCTCTGCTCCGTGGCCCTGGGACTTCAGCTGTGCGACGTGACAGCTCTGACTGACAGCTAATGTTCTGTTTGGCTTTGCAGATCTGATGCCCGTTTGCTGGACGTGCCCACAGGGCGGTCACCACGGCGGGCGGTAAGTGCGCTCTGACCTGCCCCTTCTGACCTCTTGACCACTGGCCAAGCTAGGAATTTTCCCAGTGATTTTCTTTTCTGTTTCTTTGCAGGTCATCGTTGATTAAGATAATTTTTTTAATGTGTCATTGCATGAATCTCCATCTCCATCTCTGGAAATTGAGTAAATTCATAGAAGAAAAGTTGATTACTGTTTAGATACTTGTTTTGTCATTTTGAATGGGAAATATTGAAAACTAAAATTAAACGTACATAAATGCTATATCAGACTCATTTTTATTCAAGTAAAGTACAACATTCAGTGTTATAGTCATCGCTATTTATTCTATGGTTTAGGTAAAATATTTGGGAAAATAACCCCTAATGTAATGGCATGCTTTCATGTGATATTAAACAGATTCCCAACAAATACATCCTGGCATCTGTTTTTATAGGCATGCTCATTCTACAAATTGTTAAAACCACTCTGCATTATGTGCTTAAACATTATCCAAATGAGGATCATATTTAAAAAGTTAGAAGTCACCCCACTATTTTTTAACATTGATAATTACCAAGTATCTGTGTTCAGAATTTAGTTAAGGTTTTTAAATATTTTTAAAGAAAATAATTTTGCAGGAAAGATATGAACAAGGGATGGGAAACAGGAAGATGTCCCATTAGAAATTCAGCGTGTTTGTGAATTAGACATGGTTGGTTCTGCACATGTCCACAGAAGGCCTGTTTGCCGTGGGTGTGCAGGGGTGATGTGTCAGGCAGCAGCTGAGTTCAGGGGCTGAAGGACATTGGGAGGCCACAGAGCCATCCAGGAGTGGGGCGTGCAGGAAGGAAGGGCAGGGCAATGGCGGGTCAGGTCCAGGGTCTGCAGAGTGGGCCTCTGGAGTCCTGAAAGCTTCGTGGAAGGAACCCACATCCTGAGGAGTTTCTAATCTTCAGCTCCTCTGATGTGCTTTGCCTTTTTAGAAGGAACAATGGTAACATTTTGTCAATGAACCTAAATTAAAGGCACGAGAAACAGCCCACAGAGCCATATGCAGATTTTCCCTCCCTTCTGGAGGGAAGAGTCAAAACACAGCTCCACCTGAGGGCAGCTGTAGAGAAGGCCAGGCCAGGCACGGCCCCTGCAGACCCACACCACCCTCCCAGGAAAACCACACGTTGTCTCTGAAGTTCCACGAGAATAACTGTGCTGGAAAAGGCTGCTTCTCCTGCTGCTGGACCTCAGGACCTCCAGGCACCAGGGACCCAGGGTAGCTGGCAGCGGACCTGTGGTGCTGAGCAGTTCCACCCTCCACGTCCCCGTGGTTCACTGCAGGCTGCACCTCACTGGATGGAGAGCATGTGAAGTGTTCTCTGTGGAGGGACCCAGGTGTGCGAGGAAGGCTCCCTGTTCTGGAGCCGCCGACACGGGAGGGAGATGACCCTCGCGGCGCAGTGCTGCAGCCCGCGTCAGCTGAGGGAGGCCTGGGGCTGCCCCACACAGGGACACCCAGCAAGCACTGCCAGGCCTGCTTGGGGAGGGGAGAGACTTCTGTCCTCTTAGGGAGGAAGGCTGAAGGGGAATTCTCTCTGAGATCATATCCCGTGCAAAGAAATCTGTGATCCCCTTCAAAGGGAAAATTAAAGCAGAAGAAGGAAATGTTTAATTAGTATGTTTCATCAAGACTAATTTTATAGAAAAAAATTATTATGATTCTTAGATTTCTCTAGTATGTGAGCAGAATCATGTTTGAAGGGTTTCTTATAAATAAATTCACTGACGGCCACAGTCATCCACCTCAGGCTCCTTTCTCACTGGTATTGGCAGCTCTAAGCACACCCGTTGTATGTATTGTAAGGTGGGGTTTGTGTTATGGATCCTGGAGCCCAGGGTCTCAGTCTCCATGCCCTGGTGCACAGTGACCTGCTGTGGAGACGGTCATGAAGGTCAAGTTTGTGTTGAGTCTCTTGGATCCAGGTCTCAGGCCCCATGCCCTGGTGTGTGGTGACAGTCATGGAGATCGAGATTTGTGTTCTCTCTTGGATCCAGTTCTAAGCCTCTTTCCCTAGAAGATGGTTACCCACTATGGTACAAGTCCACACAGGGTGAAATTTTCATGTCTGGAAATTCCCACATTTGGTAATTTGTCAGTTTTGCACCTGCCAGCCTCTAAGTCTGCCCCCTGTGTCTTTCCTGGTCCTGTGTGAGCTCTGTTACCTAAGGGCTGGATGGCCAGCCTGATGTCCCTCACCTGTGTCTGTAGATGAGCGAGTAGGAAAGTGGGTTTCCTGCACTTGGCGTGTTTGGGGCAGGCAAGGCAGCATCCCCACAGTCTGTCTGCTTCTGTCTTACAGAGGTGCTGCCCCTTGCCAGTCATGAGGTCAGCAGGTGTCTGCATGAGTATCTTCCCTGAAGGGCTGTATGTGCCCATCTTGGGCACAGAAGGGCATCTGTGCACCAAGAGCAGATGGATGGACCTCGACGGGTTCAGAGATTGGGCACCCTGGGTTCTGCATGCTGTGTGGACTCTGGCTTTGTTCGGTGCTTCCTCCAGGTCTGTCGTGGACTAAAGGGCAGACAGACCTGGAGGGCCCAGGCACCCTCAGGAACATTCAGGTCGGTCTGTCTGCTTCCCAAGAAGTGCTGGTCTTTTCCTGGATTCCCAACTCACTTCTGAGAGTGAGAGCTTGCCTCACTCATGGGTGTTTCTGAAGCATCCTGGGCCCTGGAACACCAGCCCTGAGAACTGGCGACAGGTAGCCTGGGCATCAGATGAGGAAAGCATGGTCAGGAGGCTGTAAGTCACAAGTGACATTACCAGGCCTTCCTCTGCTGCTGCCTGTTCTAAGGGCTGTGGCCCTGTGCGTGGACATGCACGGTGATCTTGGGTGACAAGCACTTGATGGTAGGAGGTGGAGCCACTAAGGCCCAGTGCAGTTCTGCAGCCTTCACCAGCAGAGGGCCAAGGGCTGGGCTGATGGACAGACGCAGACATTTCTTTCTCTCTGGCTATCTCTGACTCTGTCCTCTCTCTCTGACCCTCTGTCTGTCATTCTCACTCCCAGGTGCCAACAGACACCAGGTGTGGCTGGTCACGCCATGGGCTGAGGTCTCTGCTGGTCGGCTCAGCTGCCCATAACAGAAATGACAAGTGGCCATGGCCCTGAGGTCTGAAAACCCTCCCCCACGTCTGGCTTCTTAGTGATCACAAGTGGGCATCTCGATTGTTTATGGGAGGAGGAAACGAGGAGAAGAACATCAGGGTGTAGTCGAGCCTCAGAACCAGCTCAGGATCGTACCTGGGGGGTCACTCCTCACTCAGGGATGGAGACTCCTCAGTGAGTCCTGCTGTGTGCAGGTCACCTTTGGGAAGATGAGTGGGCCACAGAGCTTGTTGATCCCCAGAGGACCGCTGACCCAGAGCAGAAGACGCGGCTCCTCCTGGGCCACCCAGGTGCCTGAGTTGAGATGGAGGGTGACTCTGAATCCCTGGTCGTCATGGGGGTGGGCCATCATCAACCTGAGGAAGGACAGTGTGCTGAGGGGACATGGGAGTGAACAGCTCACTCCTCGGCAGACTGGTCGCCTGCCTCTGGGGCTAGCACCCATCCGTACCGGCTGATTTGCTGCCTGTTGGGGCCTTTCTTTTCTCTCTCCCAGAGCCCACCAGAGGCCTGGTTGTGTGAACAAAAGAGGCCAAGCCGGCCACAGCCTGTCTGAGGCAGGACACCGGGAACGTCCCGGGAGTGCGTGTACCCCGCTGAGCACGGTTCTCCACAGAGCAGGAGGGCTTTAACTGGCTGCCGGTGCCAGGAGGGTCACAGGGAGCTCAGCAAGGAGATGCATGTCCTAAGTTCAGCCTGGCCCTGTCAGCCGCTTGGGGCCCTTGGAGTGTCCTGGCATGGTGTCCTCCTGTCCCACTGGGCCTCTGATTCTCCAGCGATACTGTCCTTTGGACCCCAGGTGAGCTCATCCAGGCAGCCCTGCTGGAGTTTCTGATGCAGGTCCAGGTGGGGCCAGGCGGTGTGCATTTCTACACAGGATCCAAGGGTCTGCTTGAGGCAGCAGTTCCCCAGTTTGGAGGCCAGGACAGTAGAGCCCGGACAGTCTGACCCCGGATGTCGGTGTGCAGGCGGTGGCTGCGCACACCTGTTGGGCATTGCACAGCGTCCTGGAGTGCCCTGGCCCCTGTTCCTTGGCCACACCCTTCCCTTGCTTAACAAGGACTCTGGCTGTAGGGAGAGGGGACGTGCCAGGCTCTGGGTCTGCAGAGGCCCCAAGAGCCCCTGCTGGCTCTGTGGCCCCGGCCTGTCTACCTTCTGCTCTGCTTCCATTTCACCTCATGTCTGGCCGTCAGGGTACGGAGAGCCTCCACTTTTAAAATATTTGCTACATCGTTTTGCCAGGGACTTGAAAACAAGAAAGAAGTGACAATTACGATGTGAAACCAGTAATCAGTCGTGGCAGACCAGTGAGTGGAACTGTGGGAAGTGGGGGAAGGACCTCAGTCTACCTCAGTGTTTTTCCACACCATGAGCCTCAGATGCAGCCCATTCTGTGACGCTCCTGTGGGGTGTCCGGGAGGGGAGAGCCCATCAGAACCACGCTGCAGGGTGGTGGCCTGGACGGCGCTCTGGTGTGCTGTGGGGCCCTGCCTGTCTTGCTGTTCTGGGGAAGAGCTTGGTAGCGGGTCTCTGAAGGCCAGAAAGTGCCTCTCCTGTGATGGTTCCTGGTAGCCTGAGAGGCCCTGAGAGCTAGCTGTTGGTGTGTCTGTCCCCTAGATGGAGCCGTGACCTGCTTGCCAAGCAGAGGTACGGGGAGGTCTCAGGTCTGCACGCTGGGAGGGCACACAGCGAGCAGGACGAGGCAGGAGACCAGCCCCGAGTCTGCCAGTTTGGAATGGGGAAGTCGGCGTCCCCTGGTGTGCATCAGCAGCATGGCTTTCTCATGGATACTGCTCACCACTTGTGCACGGGGGCGCAGACGGAAGCTGCAGGCTGTGACGGGCTGCCTTTTGTGGGGCAGGGGCTCGGACTGCAACTCCTACTGAGGCAGATCTCGGGCGGGTCCCTCAGAGGCTCCAGACACACGCTTCACATCTTAGGGGCTGCATTGGATTTAATTTCTGGCCTGGAGTCTCTGCCAGATCACTTACTGTCTTATAAAGTGAGCTCTCACAGAACAGTCGTAGACTGGGAGTCATGTTCTGCACCAGCTGAGCACGGGAAACGGTGCAGGGGAAAGCCAGGCAGGCACCTCGGTGAGTGGAGCCGGAAGGTGGAGAGGGCTCTGCTGTGGGTCTGCACCAGCTGGCTCCCTGGAGATGGAGGCTGGGGAAGGTCTGCATACTGGAACTGTCCGCTAGCTGGGGACAGGCAGGCGCTCCTACAAGTAGCCTGTGGTCTCCAGCTCAGAACCTGGTGTGACCTAATAGAAAACCAAAGTCCCCCAGCCTCTCTGTGCTGTGCCTAAAGGACAGCTGTCCTGGCCACCCTGTACTTGGCCACCACCTGGCTCTTGCAGGGCCACACCGTGATTCCTCCCTTTGCTGGGTGACTTGGTCCTTCCCTCCACCTCACCACTCTGTGTGGTGGGACCCTCCTCCATCTCCACGACTCTCAGTGACCCTCATCTGCTCCTCTCCCATCCCTTCTAGCCTTCTTGAAGGGGTTTCTGCCCTCCTTCACCCCAGCCTCTCATTCTCCACCCTGGTCCCTGCAGGCCCTGCCTACCACTTCAGGACACTGCACTCAGGATCAAGGGGACCAGCACAGGGCTCAGCCCAGTGGCAGACCCGGTTCTCCCCGTGTCCTGCTGGCACCATTGGGTGCAAGCCCCACACTCCTCCCCAGTCTCCAGGATGCTCTGTGGCTCCCCTCTTCCCTGCCACCTCTGCGGTCAGCCCCAGGGCTCTGGCCCACCTGAGCTCAGCCCTTGCACTTCTCCGGCTTCTTGCTTGGTGAGACACATTCCACTTCAGGGCTTTTAGTCTGGGTGCAGGACAACTGCTGCAGCATTTTCCCTCTGCCCGCCTAGTCCCCAGCTCCACACCCCATGTCCATCTCCTCTCGAGTTTCTACCATGCCTTTGAAAGGCCCAAGCCCTGTTAGGTACCCCCTGCCCAGCTGGTCTTGGCCATTGAGCTGCAGCTAGCTGGGAGCTGCAGATCACAAGTCTTTCCATCCACCATCCCCTGGGCCTATCGTGGGCACCCTCCCCAGTCCACCCAGCTCTGAGTGTGCCTCCTGCCTGAATCCTGCTCCCCTCCTGTCCTTCTCAGCTCTAACCCAGCAGTCCTGATGGCCTTCAAGGCATGACAGTCACATGCTGCTCAGGCCAGACTCCCCATTGGCTTCCCATCCTACTGCAGGCTAAGCCCCTGGACCCTGGGTCTCGCTCCCAAGACTCAGCCCCCCTGGCCCCTGTCAGAGCCCAGGGGACCATTCTGCCTCCCCCTGTGAGGACACCATGCAGTCCACAGCTTCTGCCCTGCCAGGCCCTGTGCTGCCTCTGGCCTCCTCACCCTCAGTTCTACCCCATCCACCACTTCGCCCACATTGCCCACTGTTCCTCTTTCTGGCCACATCCCTAGGTTCCCTTGGGCAGGGCTTTCGTTCTCCTTCCAATGCAGAATCATTAATGAAAGTTAACTGCACAGCATAAATGGTGTTCAGTAAGATGTTTTGCATTTTATGCTGTCAAAATAAAAACCATAGTACATAACTTCATTAAACCACTAGGAGTTCATGTTTTAAAGTACAACTAACTACTTGAGGATTCAGTGCACCTTTCGAATTTGCAAATTTAATTAAAATGCAGTGTCACTCCTGTCTGGGACTTGTCAGTCCCGTGAGAACTTCCAGGTAGAAGATCTTCCATAGAGTGGAAGGTCAGCCCTACAGATGTGGGTAGTGTGCATCATAGGGCCCTTGCAGGTGTGCGCTTCTGTATGGCTGGCATGTCATTGCCTGTCCCCATAGCCTATGAGGGGCTCCACCAGATCTCAGTCACAGGCAGGCAGAGCAACCCTGGGGTGCAGAGGGATCAGTCACATGGGTACAATCTCGAGGTCCCTGCTGTCACCCAGCAGGCACACACCACAGGGAAGGACAGAAGGGTGGCTGTGCACCCTCTCTTCTCTCCTGAGGTGGCCAGAGCACAGCTGGCCCATTCCCTGCGGTACGCTGGTCAGAGCTGGGACCCCAGACACCAGACCCTGGCTCACATTTCCAATGGCATTCATGAGCTCTTTGATGGGACAGTGTAGTGGTTCCTAGTTTGTGGAGGGGACCGCGGTTGTCTCTAACCTGCAGGCTGCTGCTGAGGGTTTGATGAGTAGTGTGCTCCCAGGGCTTAGCTCTGCACAGGGTACACTGAGCTCTCTTTTCAAAACTCATTTGCTTTACATTTAGGTGGTATTCATGTTCACTAATGACTTGTGGCTGCCAACATGTCCTGCCTCACATGCAGGAATTAGGTCTGCTCTGCCAGACGTGCTCAGATGCAAGCACACGGCACTGGGGGGATGCCTGCTGAACAGGGGTCTCTTGACCACTCCCAGGGACTCCTGCCCTCGACTGACACCGAACCCAGAGCCATCCCTGCCCTGCACACTGGTCCCTTCTGCCCAGGCCCTTCTTTGGGATGGGGTTTTGCCTTATGCCTTGGCACCTGGGAGTGTGGCTGGCACCAAGCATCGGTGAGTACTTGCCAGAAGGGAGTGAGGTGCCTGGACTCTTGGGAGAGGCCATGCGGCTGGTGTGGCTGCAGGACTGAAGATCTGTTCCCCGACCTGCAGCCACAGCTGGGCCTCACAGGAGGGGTGGTGAGGGAATGCCAGGAATGTGCGATCCCACTTCACTGAAGATTTTTCTGTTTAAAAATCCTGAAGAGCAGCCCGTCGGTGCAAGAGCTGTCCATTTACCAGCACATCAGTGGCAGCTAGAGTACAGCCAGGCTGTCACTAAAGGAGGCGCTACTTTGGAAGAGTAATGTGAGTTTAGTTACCTTCATTCCCTGCTGCCTTGTCCTCTGAAAGCTCTCTAGTTCAGCACAATGAAATCCGTACGATAAGAGGCGAGCGCTTCGCGACTCTCTGTCAAAGGCACGCTGTGTGCCTGAGTGGTATCTCCTGACTTGAGTAGGTGACCTCAGTCGTGTGCCCCCTTCCCAGCTGTGGTGTGATTGCACAGATGTGGCTGTGCTCCTGCAGGGAGTGGGCTGGCTTGAGCCTTCTCTGCCAGGAAAGGTAGCTAGAGCGGGTTGAGGGCAGCCGCGCTGGGTCCCCTGCCCATAGCCAGAGACACTGCTGAGTGCAGAGTGCCCTGGTGCTCAGCGGGTGAGCGCACCCCACTGTGGGGCACCGTGTGCACAGCACCCTAACGCTGTTTTCACAAGTACAGATGCAGCTGTCTCCCTTCAAATCCCTGCGACCAGTGCTTGGGGAACAGGGATCCATGGTTTATAAAGTTAAATGCTGAGTTTGGAGTTTTCCTCAAGCCTCCCTTGTTTCTTCTCAGCCTCTGAGTTGGTGCCTTGTGTGTATGAAGCACTCAGTGAATCTACACAGGGTTTTTGAGATTGGTGTGCGTTGTCTGTCCTGCTTTAGACAAGTGGCAGCGTGACTTTTGAGAGCTGCTTCATAGAGGAGAGTGCTCTTGAGTGTGAAATTCAGTGGTTAGCAGCCATCTTTGATTTCTAACTCCAGGACGTTGCTTCTACCCCAGAAAGAACCCTGCAGCCCAGGAGCAGGTGCTGCCTCCGCCCTGGCCCAGGCCCTGGCAGGATCTGCCTTCTGAGTTGCAGGTCAGCCTGCGGGAGCATTCCTGTGAGAGGAATCACACAACAATCGTGCCTTCAGGTCTGGCTTTTTTCACTGAGGGAGGTGTTCAGGGCCTGTGATTTGGGATCTCTTAGTACTTTCTTATTTCCAAACACATTCACTCTGCGTGGCCCTGTTCTACCTGTTCATTCCTCAGTGGCTGGACGTTGGTGCGTAACTTCTCACCCGTCATTGGTAGTGCCTCTGAGCACCTGCACGCTAGCACGCGTAGACAAGTGTGCACGTCCCCAGCTCCGCAGGGTACGTGGTGAGAACTGGGCTCTTCTGGGTCACACAGCGTCTCTCACTCATTGAGACCTCACTGAACCATGTTTCATAGCTCTGCGCTGGGTGTTTCCAGTCCAGCCGTGGGACACGGCTCCCATCCCTCTACCTGTGCCTCTTGCTGCACTTTCTTGTTCATCAAAGCTCCCGGGAGGGTGAGGTGGTGTCTCGTTACCACTCAGATCTGAGTCTTGTGATGGCTGCTTGGATTGACCATCCTGTGGGCTTTCTGGCTTGTGTGTCCCCTCTGGAGAGACGTTGGCTCATGCGTATCCTCATCCACTGAAAGTGAGGAGCTGTTTGAGTGTCTGCCATGAGTCTCTCACAACTGGTTGTGTTTCCGGTGCTCTCCTCTGCGCTGTGTTAGCTCTTCTTCTTCTTTGCGCTGTGTCCCCTGCTGCCTTGGCAGCCTCAGCCTTCTGAACCCTGGTGAAGGGGGGCTGGCTGTTTTTGTTTCTGTCCTCATGGTTTGGTGCCAGGTCTAGGAAGCCACCTCTTACCTGTGGGGCTTGCTCTGGGCGTTCTGCGGCTGTGGCCTTACATCCAGGCCTGCAGGCCGTTCTGAGGGCTGTGTGCCGTGAAGGAGGGGCCCAGCTTTGTTTCCCAGAACCTTTTGTTGAGAGGGGCTGTTTCTGCTTGGAGCACCTTGGCCTGCCGTGGCTCATGCAGGGTGCTATGGAGCACCCAGGAACTGGGCCTGAGAGCCAGCAGCGTTTTATGGCCAGGGCTGCAGCTGTGTGCTCCTCAGTGCTGCACGACGGTGGGGGACCATGCAGCTATCTGGGCTGTCCCACTGGTAGGGCTCTGCCTCACAGCCTCACACCTTCAGACACCCCACATCATGACACCATGTTTGCAGTCAGGTCTCAACATGAATTGGGGTAAATCGGCATCAGCTGTAGCAGTGTCCTTGTTGAGAACTGATGTGGACAGTGCATTCTGTGCTCTCAGTTCTCCTCTGTGGCCATGTGGCTGTGTAAGGAGACCCAGTCCATCTTCCTTCTGTGCTTGAACATGTGAGCCCCTGGGGCATGCAAGCGTGGATCGTGTGAGACTCCTCTGTTAAGGTGTCCAGGTTCTGAGGCCAGCCGGCTGCCATTCTGCTGGACAATGACTTTGGTCAGGTTGTTAGTTCCCAAAGCCTCAGATCCTTAATCAGCACCAGAACATCTGTGATAGGACTGCCATGAGTTGGTGAGAGGCACAGAGTGCATGCCCAGTTCTGAGCAGCGCTACTGGCCTCTGGTTTGGCCCTCCCTCCTGCAGGGTCACAGAAGGATGCTCAGCCTCAGGAGCTCTGGGCCTGTGTAGGTCAGTGAGGGAAGACGGAGGGGACTTGGTCGAGTTGTGCCTGACTGTAGAGCTTCTGTGTCCCATAGGGCCTCCCTGCCGAGGGCACCTGGTGATCTTAAAACCTGGCCCCTGTGCCAACAGGCCATGCAGCCCAGGCCTCTGCTCACTCATCTGCAGAAGCAAAAGGCACCTGCTTCCCCAGGTGGCTCCATCAGCTCTGATGACACCCTCTGTCCTCCTGGAAGTGACCTCCTGGAAGTGACCAGCTCTGATGACACCCTCTGTCCTCCTGGAAGTGACCTGTCTGTCAGGACAGTTAGGAGCAGTTGGTGTCTTTACCTGGGCTGCAGAATTTGAACTTGGGCATAAGCTGTGGTGTCAGCTTGAGGTACCAAAGTGCCCTCGGTGGGAAGAGGAGCCTGGAGGCCCTGGGCCAGGTGCCCAGTTCTGCTGCTGAGGCCAAGGGTCCTGGTGTGAATCCCCCCCTCCTGTATCTCTTTTATTCTCTGTAAAGGAGTAGTTTGCATTAGGTATTCTCTGAGGGACTCTCTAACTTTAAAATTCAATGTGCCTATAAATATGACTAAGTGGTTTTCACAACTATATTTAAAACTACATGAATAGACAAAAGGGTAGGGAAACAGCAATGATTTTACTGTCAGAGTCACAGTTGGAGCTGAGTCTTCCTGCACGTGGGGGAAGCTGTGGAATCCACAGAAAGGCCCTGAGGTAAGACTGCACAGCCGCGCCTGCCTCGGGACCCCTTCCCACAGAGCGCAAATTCCCGTGAAACCACTGTGGGGGAAGGTCTGCGGAGGATGCCCTCAATAATATTTTAGACTATTGGTTATCTCCCTTTTTATGCCATAGGACTTTACATTTCACATACATTAAATTACTTAAATGTAAGTGCGGTGCGTGAAGGAGTTCTCAGAAGTACAGGCAGGTTCCTCCCACCCCATGGGCAGTATCTGGTCAAAGACCTCTTCAGATGTCTCTATCTAAACACCTTGTGTAATACCTTGCAGAGCTAGAACTTACCCTTTTACGTTATATCTGGGAATCTAAATTTATTGTTTTCCTTTCTGGGTATTTAATTGCTGTTTACTTTATAAAGGGACATTTAGAGAAAGAGGGTACTTGGTTACTCCAAATCCCACCCAAAAGAGGTGCTGCAGGTGGTTTGCTGGATTTATCTTCAGGCTGGACAGGGATGCAGACACACATGTGCATGGACACAGCACACACGTGTGTGAGTGCTGGCACATACACAAAAGAATGTGGATGCAGACGTCCAGAGTTTGTGCGTTTTTCAGAGAACAAGATTAGTTAGTGTGCTTGGGTTTGAACCAGCTCTTACATACAGTCAGCCCAAATGTCCCACATGTAGATGTGGCTGTCACGTGTTCCTCCCTAGGTGAAGCTATGGCTCTGCAGCACGGGTGCCCAGGTGGGGTGTTTCCAACACAGTCCCCTCTTGAGATTCAACACTGCTTCCAGTTTATTCATGGAGCGTACCGTGTCTTGGAGCATATTCTTGCTGCACCACCTTACTGTGCTGTCAGCAGTGCTCACATACCTTGTCTGTTGGCCTGTGGTGGGATGCACAGGGTTCTGGTGCCCTGCCTGTGGGATCTACGGTACTGGAGAGAAGCTGGAGTGCTGGATCTCCAGAGGATGGGGGCAGCTGCTTCCAGGAAGAAGTCTCTGCTCTACCCAGAGCTACAGCAGTCTGACTGGCTTTGATAGGCCCTGTTCCTCCTCACCACAGCCCTCTGGGAGACCCCAGCCCAGGCCTCCTGGCCTGCCACCCTCTCCCATGGCAGGGCAGCACCTGAGGTCCTGCTTCTCCTTCTCTTTCCCCACCTCTCTGTCCCTCCTCCATTGTTTTTCTTCCTTCCACAAACATCAGGGACTCATTTTGCATAGACACTATGGCAGGTGCTGTGGGTGTTCACACCTAAGTGCCCTTGACCTGGGAGACAGAGGGGGGAGCAGGTAACTTGAACACGGACAGCGCACGTCTAGCTGTGGCCCAGAAGAGACCAGGCCACAGCGTGACCCGTGGGAGTAGATGCCGTGCAGATCGGGCGCAGAAGATGGCTCACCCAGGAGCAGACCGGCTGGCACTGGCCTAGCTGAGCCTTTTCTAACTGCCCCGACAGTTTGGATGACTCCACCGGGTAGCTACAGAGCGGACTTCACCAGGCTTGCTCATGTGCATCGGACTTGTTTACACTGCTGGAAGACCAGTTCCACAGAGTTGTGAGCATTTCTGAGACATTGACTGCCAAAGTACCCAGCACCAGCAGGATCTGTGAGGAGACTGGAACTGGTTGCAATTAAATCATAATCGCAATATCCAAACTCATTATCTGTCCCCAAATGCCTGTCTGTATAGAAAACCAAGTAATAATCAGGTTAGGCAAATGGATGAGACTAATTATCAAGAGAAATGCAACTGTGATCTTAATAAATTTGCTGACATTTTCTTTTTTCTTGGTTTTTTTTTTTTTTTTTTTTTGTAATCAGAACACAACTTTATTCTCTCCTTCCAACCCACTGCATTGTCCAGGTAACATTTTTCTGTGGGATGACATTTTTTATATTATAGTCACATCATGGCCACACCTCCACTTCATAATTTGTGTATGCATTTATAAACACAAGGGAATACAGACCCTGTTTGCATTTTGTAATGTTAGAGTTCATGATTTTGCGTGACAAGCATCTGGACAGAAGAGCAGATGCTTTGCAGCCACAGGCATTGAGTGTGGAACCTTCTCTCTCCCTGATGTCCCAGTGGACACATTACTTGTCATCTCGGCCCCTCGGGTTCCCGATCTGAGGGGTCTTCCTGGCGAGACTGTTGGGAACTTTGGGTTGGCTGAGACGCAGAGCCCTGCAGTTCCACACTAATGAGTTCACCAACTTGGAAAGAGGGCGGGTGAAGGCCCATTGCCCCAGAGGAAGAATACAGAGGGACAAGCATTGTCCCACCAAACCTGTCCTGGCTAGCTGGCCCTGCAGACCAGTTATGTCCCAACCTGGGCAGGGGAAGTGCTGCCGCAGCTCACAGCAAAAACACCGACGGGCGTCTTGGAAGCACGAAGACTGCGAGCAACTCAGGAGCGTGAGCGGCACTGGGAAACGGGAAGACTCCTGGATCTGACTGTCAACGGCCACCGTCTCCCTCCTGACGTGTTGGCACTGGCAGACTATTGCCATAGTAACCAAGCATGCAGCTGTAGCAGGTTAGCAAGCTGCAAAAAAATCATTCTGATGTTCAAGGACCCAACTTTGATATTTGTTTTCGTTGCCAACACTGTAGCTCCCTTCCTCACAGAACAGATTCCTGTCCCGTTTGTGGAAACTAGTTCTGTAGGCAGTTTAGAACAACTGCTATTGGCTTGTTTTCCAGAAGACCAAGAGGATCCTTTTGAGGAACTTACATGCAGCTGCTTTCTCCACAAAGAAATCTGGGAGTACAACAAAGGTGCCACTGCCCTTGTCAGCCTCCCGAGGGCACCAAGGCCCGCTGGGAGCTGTCCCTCAGCCTGGTGCTGAGAGGGCACTGCGCGTGTGCCGCGAGGCGAGGCGCATGTTCAGGGAAGCTGCCTTTCTTCACTCGTGTTTTCCTTTTCCTGGTTGAAGCACGTGTGTGTTTGAGCCATGTGCACACTCAGTATTTTACAGTGCTGTGTCAGAACTTGAGTGTCGATATTACAGGACTTGATATTTGTTTACTCTCGGCTTGAATATGTCAGCTTTACAGGCAGCTATTACCAGTAGACGTTTAGATCTGTTTTCCTCGCATGTAAACAAGATTTTGGAGTAAAAAACACCATCAAGGTAGTCTAACTCCATATAGAACATGCTGCATCTCTGCACGTGTATTTTTCATGGAATTCTTTGTCAGTAGGAAATAAAGGGTGCATAGCATTTGTTATCCCTCCTGTATTCACAGCAGTGATGACTGCCCCATCTAAGTAAAACAGGACAATGCTCTTCTCAGCAGAATCTAAAATTACTGGAGCATCTGGATTTACTGTCTTGCATTATGTGAGCTTTGTGCTGCTGTATTGGTCAAGATTTAAAAACTCTTTTGGGTACTGAGAATAAACTCCTCCCAAATCATCCAAATGTAAGGAAAAACCATAACTTACCTAGAAAGATTTTTCATTATCAATTGTTTTCATTAAGGCTTTTACTTGTTTTTATAAAAAGCATGAGAACAAAATAATAACAGCCTTCTTAGCCAGTGGCACACAAAAATAGTTTTCACTCAATTGTAATCACACACAAAAAGTTAAATATAGTCTGCTCCTATAGCAACAAATGTTGAGGTCACATGCTCAGCAAAACTTGCTCATGTTACCATGTACATTTCAGAGTCTCATGAAAATCTACTTTTTGAAAGCATTTTGTCAGGATCACATCTCTGGAGTAGATATTCGGGTGATAACGGGTGCTCTCACCCTGTGTTCTGAGGCCGTGGGTGCATCTTAGGGAAGACGAGAGACATGTGTTCATCAAGAGTCTTCTGCCCCATGTGCTGACAGCAGGTGGGCCTCTGCTCGTCACTGAAGCCGGAAGGACAGTGAGTGGACGCTCCACCCCTGCAGGCCCCCAGCTGGGTCTGGATCTTAGTGGGATGAGTGACCCAGGCTTTCCCGCCAGGGATGGGCAGGACAGAACCTGCTGACTCTTTGGGTCAGCATATTTTTGTACTTAAATTCCTTACTTACAGGAGAGCTGCACATGGATTATGTATTTGAAAGTCCTGTTGACAGATATTTTCCATCAGAAGTCCAAGGCACAGGCCTCTTTCCCAGTGCCCGGCCTGTGTGCACACACTGCACAGCCCCTAGCTGCCCTTCCTCGGTGGGCACGGCCCAGCAGCACCAGAGTCGGCCCCTAAGCCCTTGGGCCTGCACTTCCTAGTCTTCTGAGGTAGGAGGGTGGTGCCTGGGGCTGTGCGGACCAGGGGTGGGGAAGGTGGAACGAGGGCCTCTGCGTGAACTCCACTGTGGCAGCCAGGAGGGAGGGAGGGAGAGGAGGGGGACGCTCCCAGCTAGCCCCTCACCTAACTCCCCAGGGCAGTCCCGAGAGACCCCGCAGGTGCTGGAAGCCATGCTCCTGATTCAGAGCATCTATCCATATTGCTCTGAGGTCGGCTCCAGGGCTCAGGCCACAGAAGGTGGCTCGGCAGGGTGGGTCATGTCCCTTGCCCCAGGGACGGGCCTCCTTTCTTGTACTCTCACCTCTGACTCGTTCACTGCCCTCCGCGGGCTGTGCGTGGCTCTGCGGGTCTTCCTCTGCTCACCTTGCCTGCTCCCTTGTGGGGGACCGGGGTGCACACACTGGACACCCCCCCTGGTCCTCCGTCCTGTCTCCTGCTTCATGTCTTGATTTCTGGGTCTGCAAGACTTCCTCATGTTCGAGTCTGCATTCCAGAGGAGCCGTGCTCTGTTCTCTTGGTGGCTGGGCAACTGTTGAAGCAGGGTTGTGTCCCCTAAGGCGATGGCCCCCAGCTGCTGAGTAGAAGAGGTGCACTGCCAGGCTCCAAGAGAGAGTGGTGGGAGCACCTGTGGAACCTGCCGCACTCTGCGCCCACTCGGGACCTGATGGAGCTGGGTGTGAATTCTGCCAGTTAATCACTCCAGACTTGACCGAATTGACAGACCTCAGTTTTTCAGCTGAAACGGGAACTCACCACAGGTAAGAGCAGCTGTAGTGAGAAAATGTGATCATGTCCACCGAACACAGAGCACCAGAGGCCAGTTCAACGCAAGTCCCTGCTTCAGGCTCCCAGCTTCATCTTCTAGTGAATCATAAAAGTGACCCCTTGGGAGAAGCTAGAGACAGACTCGTTCTCAGGGTTAGCAAAGACCTGACCCAGAGAACCCGTGGCCTGCTGGATCCGTCCATGCTCTCGAGGTGGCAACCGCACCCTGCACACACTGCACTGCAAGGAATGTCTTTGAGCTATAGGTCTCCTCCTGCCAAGTTCTCTCTTTACAACCTAAGGAACGGGCCATGAGAGAGGAGTTCTGACGCCAGGCTCCACGGAGCTCGCATGGTGTGTGCAGGAAGTCATGACAAGTCAGAGCTCGCCATTTGTATCAGCAGGCTGTTAGGAAACACAGAGAAATCAGAATGCTCTCTACTATACTCAGGTAAATGTGGGTTACATACAGTTCATGTTAGTCCAAAGATTCAAATGGTGCATGCAGTTTTACTAAACAATTATTATCATTATTTTGTGAAACAAGGGCATAAGTCTTTAATCACCTAATTATTCCTCTCTTGTACAGATATAAATCACATTACTCTAAGAATTCTTCGGGCTATTTACTGTCTCTGTAACTTACTGGTCGCACTGTCTTGATTTCTTACGTCTACTTCTGAAGGATCAGAATCCCTGTTCTGAACATGGGCACGTCTTTCAGGATGTCAACAGGACCAGGCGACCAGGGAGTCTCTGGTGCAATGTTCCCTGAGTGGGATTTGTTTACAAGCAGTTCATGGCCTTTTGTCTTTGAGAATTGTGTCTGCTCACTGATACCAACACTAGGGGTTAAAACATGTTGCCAGGAAAACAAAAGGAGAATAATCTTTAATTTAATGTAGCAAAACAAAGCACTTGTTTAGGCTTTGATGTTGGAGGCTGCAGAAACAGAAAGGGGCTGACATTCTAGTTCTCCTGTTTGCCGACCTGTAAGTCCTTCCTCTGGACTTGGAACCAGGGGCAGGAGCAGCACGGGACACAGGCACAGGTTTCCTTCATGATGGCTCTCACAGACCTGTGCCAAGAGGCCAGAGTGCTTCAGGGAGCCCAGTGGTGTGGGGGGCCGAATGCCCAGTAGCTTTGCCCTGCTCCCCTGGCAGAGTGGCCTGGTGTCATTCACAGCCTGATTTCTTTGGGTGTTTGGTCTGATTTGCTAGCAGGAGTTCTTATTTTTTGCTGTTTTGCTCCTTTGGGGACTTAGGGGCTGCTTCATAAGGTAGCATGGCTTTGAGCTGTGAGGACAAGCTGATTCCCGGAGGAGCCCACACCTGGCCGTGGATCTGGGGCGGGCAGTGTGTCTACAGCAGTCTGTGTCCGAGGCTAAGAGGCGTACATATCAAGTTCTGAGATGCACCTGATCACAGTTAGATTCTGAGTGGCTCAAGCCACAGAAGGTGGCTCAGCAGTGTGGGTCATGTCAATAAGGGGAAGTCGATCTGGAGGTCAGACTGGCTCCTTCAGGGCAGCAACCTCCAAGTTTGCAGCCACCAGCTGAGTGGGCATGTTACTCTCCACTGGGCTGGGACCTAAATTAGAGTTGTTCTGTTACTTCTAAGAGAGACTGGTTTGGTACAGATAGGCTAAAAATACGAGCCAATTCTAAGGTGATATTTGAGGACAGCATCTCTGAGCATTGATTGGAAAATAAGAAATGTGCCCCCATCTGACTTCAGGCAAGCCACCTAACCCCTCTGACAAAAACGCCCACCTGTACTTACCGCTGAAGACCAGGAAAGAGCAGGTGTCAGAAGCTGAGGACCGTGATCCACGAGCCTTGGCCCTGACTGGCCTGGCAGCAAGCCTCAGGCAGAATCTGCGTGAGAAGACATAGGCCGGATCCCTGTTTCGGTACAGGCCAGTGCTCCTGGGTTCCGCCAGCACACACCCCTCAGTGAGCTCAGACACTGGCGCTATGCGCCAGGCAGGACCCTCAGCCATCTCCATCCTGCTCAGGCTGATCATCTCTCCCCTGCCCGCTCAGCGCTAAGGTCCCTCGTGCCTCAGTCACCAGGGTTCTGGCTGCCTATGTGCTGCTGATCACTCCTCGTGAGGCTTGGCAGGGTGTGTCAGGAGTGCGGCATCTGAAGCTACATTCTTGAACCCAATGGTGGGTTTATGGCTCAGCTGTGCCTCAGTTTCTCCTGCTGTGACGACAGGGCCGGCCTCACCAGTTGGAGGTGAACCATGACTGTGGCTGGCTGTTCTTTCCCTCTGTTGCACTGTGAGCCTCCCAAGTGCAGGATACACTCCCAAGTTGTGCATCTGATTCGCTTTCTCCTGTACCCCAGCGCAAGTAAATGTATGCTGTGGATGGATGGCACTGCTCTGTCCCCAAGGCTCCTGCCCACCTGTGGGTAGGCTGGTGTGGTGAGTGGGTCCCTTGGCTGTGGCTTGTGGGTAGCAAGCAGCAGCATCACAGGAGCTGGCACACAGGGGATGCTGTTGGGGCAGCCAGGGTGAGGCGGCAGGCGGACTCTGCATTCCCAGTATGCACCGTTCTTCTTGGTACTTCTGCATGAGGCACATGTGTTCCCTGCTGAGACTCGGAGGTGCTTGTGGACTCTGGAGGCCAGGAAGACAGTAGAGATGCCAGACAACAGGCAGACAGTGGTGATGGCTTGGTGGCTTGGGGGCAGGATCTCAGGAGCTCAAGTCCCTGGCTTGAAGAGCTTCTGTGGCATCAGTCACAAAATATTCTTGGGGCCAGCCTGGGCCACTGTTTCCTGGGCTGCTGTAACAGAGCCCCGGAGACTCGGTGGCTTAAGACAGTTCCCCTTGTCCTGGAGGCCTGAGTCTGCAGTCGGGTTTCCGTGGGCTGGCCTCTCCTGCCCTGGAGTCAGTCCTGTACCTCTCTCCAGGGTTTGGTGGCCACTGGCAGTCCTTGGCACTCCTGGGCTTGTGGATGCATCATGCTGTCTCCACCTGGTCGTCCCTCGAGAGTCTCTGTTTCCTGGCCTCCTCCTCCGAGGGTTCCTGGCATTAGATTTAGGGTTTGCTCTAAATCCAGCGTGATCTGATCTCAAGATCCTTAATTAATTGCATCTGCAAAGACTGTGCATTTGACCTGCCCGGTGGCAATGGGCACGTCCTCACCCAGGTCATACCCCCATTTCAGTGTGTCCTGGCAGAGGATAGCTTTCCTGGGAAGGGCATCCAGCATCTCTGAGATGAAGCACAAGGTCATTCCTTGAGGCAGCCTGAAGTGTTGGGGAAGGAGATTTGGGGAGAGCGGAGATTCTGGGCTCCATTGAGTTCTGGCATTCTGAGGTTGAATGACCAATGTCGGCTTTTGCACACTGTGTGTGAATTTGGGGCTGTGGTCCCCTCTACACAGGGCAACCTCTGCAGTTCCTTGAAGGGGGCGTGGGAGCAGATCTGATGTAGCCAGGAGAGTTTCTCCACACCTTCACAGCATCGTGGACCCTCAAGACCCCTTCCCCAGTGGCACGCGAGTCTAACTTGGTTGGCAATCTGATGTCCTCTGATGCCACCAGCCTTACCGCAGTGAGCCGCTCTGGGGTCTGATGTCTTTTCCACCTGAGCCACTTGCATCCCTGGGTCAGTTGAGGGGGTTTCAGACTTGATCCTGAAACGGTGTCTGGATTCCTCCGTGCTTCCTGCACATGGCGGCCCGGCCCAGCGGCCTCCTTCTGCGCATGCTTTCAGTACCGGTTTTGTTGTACAGACGAGCTGAAGTGTGTGTGTAAATACACGCCCGCTTGTTGCTGTGCTGCGAGTGCCTGGGACATAGCTGCTCTGCTGGAAGTGACAAGTGGGACACGGGACCCCTTTGCCCCCATGCATCTCCCCGCTCAGCGTGCACCCCTGCCAAATCCTACCTCTTGCAGTGCCAGGCACATGCAGGTTTCAGGATGCAGTCTGAGAACACCAGAGCACAGCAGTAGTGATGAGGTCCAGACCCTCGTGTGGACAGAGCGCTCCCACGCTGTGTCCTCCCAGGGCCCGCCCAGCGGTGGCAGGGAAGGCTGTGTGCAGAGCCCAGTGTGCCCCCCGCAGTCTCATTTCCCCAGGGAGAGCTGGCTCTCGCTCCCTTCTGCCTGTGGAGCCATTTGAATGGAGGGCTTTTCTCTCCTCTGCAACTTTTCGGACATCGGCAGGCACTGCTGCTGTGGACAGCCCTGTGAGCACCCTGCCCACTTGCTTTCATGAAAGGCGCTGTCGTCAGCATGGTGACGCTTCTAGGAAGTTGCCCATTTATGGCTACTAGAGCAAATGATATCATCACAATAGGCGGCTCCATCTAAGTAGGATCAATTGTGAAATGAGATTATAGGCATTTCTCTGAAAAAGCAGGAGACAGAGCACCTGCTGTCTGCGATTGATGTCCCGGGGGCTCACACTGCACACGGATCAGGACGTCCATCTCCATGGCTAATTCTGCTACGAGCAAAGAGCCTGCCTTTTCCGCTCCGTGCCAGGCAGCCCCCTCTTCCACATGGAGCCAGCTCCAGATCCATGTTTTCTGTTAAGCTTGACTATATGGGACATGCATCGCTCTCCTGTGCCCGCCACGGTGCTGCAGTGTGCTTGTTTTGCAGAGCTCTGTGCAGCCTGGCCAACGCTGTGACTAACCAGAGCCGTGGACACACACTGGGTCGTCCCAGCCTCCTCCTTTTGCAGCGAGGTTGGAGCTTCCTCTGAGTGCACAGCTCTGTCTGCTAAGAAGCCTCCGGCTCTTTGCATTTGGATGCTGCAGACGGTGCAGCAGGAGTCTTGCCTTGGTAAGTCGGGATGACTCATTTCCCACTTTCTGTACCCTGGTGTACTTCCACTAGTGCCTGGCGCCTGGTGGACAGTAACAAGCTGGTTAGCGCGGGACTGGTAATCTGACAGCTGCTTTCCTCTCAGTACTTTGCAGCATGTTTTTTTTTTTTTCTTTGCCCTCTCCCAGCCTGGGTTGCTCTGCTTTTGTAAGTAAGACACTCATCTCTTGATGGAGAGTGAGGCAGTGGGGGACTAGTGTTACTGCATCCAGGGAGCCTGCTAAGTGCTGTGGAGGGTGAGGGGAGCAGGCTCACTTCAGTGCTGTGATTCCAAGAAGATAAGTTCAGTCTCCGATTAACTGTCATTCCAATCATCACAGACACCGGAACAATTTGTAATGCAAGAACTATTCTGGCTGGTTCTTGCTTCCTTACAGCAAGGACACAGCTGCTGGGCTGCTCATTTCAGTATTCCTTTGGGAATGAGTGAATCTAGGGACCTGCAGTTATTAAAATTGTGTTCTTATATGCAAGCAATGGAGAGGAAAGCCTGCCGAGAAGGCTTCTTTTGTGTGCCCAGTGCAGTGGCAGGCTTGTGCCTCCTGCCAGCTGCATGAATAGGATCAAAGGGAAGGAGAAGACGCTGGCTGAGACGCCTCTGTGAGGTGCTGCCTGCATTTGCCTTCAACACCAGAGCCCCTCCCAAAGCAGAAGGTTCGGATTTAGTGCTGACCACATAGCTGACCTCCACTCCAGGGAGGAGAGAGTGGTGTGTGTGTCACGGGAACGGCCAAGGCTCTGGATGGAGCCTGCTCCTGGTGAGGCAGGAGCCCAGGAGCCCAGCCCCTGGCTCACACCAACCTGGAGGTGCCTCGGCAGCCGGGAACTTCATGCCAGATGCCTAGAGCCTGCAGGCACCCCAAGGTGTGGGTTCAGGGTGGTCTTCTTGCCATGCTGTGCTGACATGCATGATCCATTTTGCTTTTTGCTCTTCTTTTCATAAAAAAAAGAAAAACCACAAAACAGTCCTCTGTAAAGAGCATGGTGTGTCCAGCCCCTCTCTGATGAAGCTGAATGTCAGCCAGAGGGCTGCCGGTTCCTGGGGCATCTGGGAGTCGCACGTCTTGCGAGTTTCTGTTACAAATGGTCAGGTCTCGTAGGGAGCTTCCTGCTCTGGGAGGACTGAGCATGTCCAGAGGGAGCGGCCATTGGCTTCTGCGTTTTCAGGGATATTGACTACTTCATTCATGATTTTGTCCCCAGAATCAGGTGCGTTACTCCACAGGGATTTGGGTTAAAATGGAGTGTTTTGCGGCTTTAAATCTATCCACAAAACAGGACGTGTCAGTGGGACTTTCCCCAGCCTGTGGCTCACACTCTTCTCTAGCAACAAGTACTTCCTGACCCGGACCATCTGTCACTGGTATCCCGCATCTGGGTGAGATCTCACACCCAGTCAGTGCATGCTTCCCGAGAACAGGGCGGAGATGCAAGCCACAGTGGATCTGGGTCCAAGGCAGAGGACTTGAGAGAAGGTTTTAGGTCAGGACACAGTTAGACGCCTGACAGCGCAGCAGGCAGCTGTTCCACCAGTTTGACTCTGGTCCTCAACTTGCAGGAGTGACTCTGTGCTCCGTGTCTGAGAGTGAAGGGTGTTGCTTTTTAGATATCAAATCGCTTTGGTTTATTCAGACCTAAAACAGAAACGGACATCCAGAGAACCAGCAGTGTGCATTGGGAGAACCACCCCAGTTTCACACTCAGTCCCTGGCATGAGAGTAACAGAACTTTACACCCAGACATTTGGGGGTGAAGGATGCTTGCAGGATGAACTTTGGCTCTCCTCTCTAGTCTCAGTATCACTAACTGCAGAAGCACACGTGCACTTGTTTTCTAAAACAGGACTGCTTTTATTGAATCGCCCTTCAATCCGTTAGCTCTCCTTTCCTTCAGGAGCCTGTGCCTTGGCCAGTTGGACTGGGTTCTCTAACCGCCTCAGCCAGTGCGGGCCAGGGGGTGGACACTGCAGTGGGCTCACACCTGGAAAGCTTGTCCCCTCGGTTTGGCCTGCCACCGCTGCAGTGGCACAGAGGGGCCTGATCCCCACGCAGGACCGTGACACCCTGACCTGGTGCCGTCGGGCAGGCAGACTGAGCGTGGCAGGCAGAGGCAGGCAGAAGGGTGCTGTGCACCTTCATGGTGCTGGGCGAGTCTTGGGGACCAGACTGTGTCCAGAGTGCTGCCCACGGTGTTTCTGGCCAGGGTGGCGGGTGCTTCTGGGTCACTGACACGCTGGCTGCACTTCCCCCTCTCTCTTCAGTCCCAACCAGAGCTGGTCCCCAACCCTTCTCACGCCGCCCTCCCTGACGCTGGCTCCAGCTCTGACTCAGGCGCTACAGAGGCAGCAGATGCCAGGCATCTGATTATTGGGTCCTTATCTTATTCACGATTATTTCCAGATAACAACTAGTAGTAAAATTAGCATTTGTCATGTGACTAGTGTTGAGGCAAACGCCGTCGTAACGTTTCTATTTACAGAACAGTTACTGTGGAGTTGCTCTCCTGCCTGGGCGTGTGGGTTAGCCGTGTGTCTTATTCAGGGGGCTAGAGGCAGCTGCCGGTGGGAGTCAGTTTGTCCTGCTCCCCGGGGCAGTGTGCTCCTGTTTTGTGGACTGGGAGTCTGATGTGGAAAGCACACCTGCCGGCTGTCCTGGGACGTTTGACGGACGCGCTCCCATCAGGACCTGCGGGCGCTGCTCACAGCCACACTCGTCCTCTTGGGCTCGTTCCATCCTGCGGGATGTTCCCCGCTGGCTCTCCTGCTGGGCGCCTTCTTTGGTCATTGTGGGGCAGTGCAGATGAAGAATCCTGTTACGGCCCCCAGCAGCAAGACACCTGGTCCGTCTGAGTGGGTCAATTCCCAGCAGCTCAGGGTGTCTTTCCAGTCACTTGTTACTGCAGGGAGCACTGATGGACCCTGAGGTGCTCTGGGAAGTGAGGTGACCTTGCCCAAGGCTGCCCGGCTCGAGTGTGTGGCTGTGCCCCCTGCAGTACTGTCGAGGGCCTGTGTACTTGACAGGTCAGCGGGTGGGTGGGGTGGAGAGGACGGCCCCTCCCACCTGTCGCGACGCAGTCACCACCCCTGGGGAGGTTGGACCTCAGCTTCTGAATCCAGAAAGGGCAGTAGTGAATCCAGAAAGGGCAGCTGGCCCCAGTCTGTCACATGCTAAACAACCGCCAGGGCCCCTCTCTTCCATGGATGGCCCTGAGGTTCTGCTCCCATGCCCTGGGCCTCTGGCTGCCTGTGCGTGTCGTGGTCTGGATTTGGTGGGAGGTGGGTGTGCCTCCCTCCCTGCTAATGTTCTGGCTGACCTCAGGCAGGGTGGATAAGGGTTGTGGCCACGGCTGACCTCAGATCCTCTCTGGAGCATGTTCCTCCTATTCCAGGGCCGGCTTCCTCTGCCTCCTGAGGTGCCCTGGGGGATGGACCTGAGCGGACCAGCAAGCCAGGGGCCATTGAGTGTGCTGGCATGACCCCCTGGGGTCCCATCTGTGTTTTTTCTGGTCTGTCACTGACCCTGAGGTGCTGCTAGCAGAGGCTGATGAGTGGCAGCAGAGCCAGGGTGCCCTGTAGTGAGCAACCGGTCCTTGAGCCAGGGAAGCCGCGGAGATGGGTGATGCAGGTGGCGCTGGGAGGACACCACCAAAGGAGTGCACAGGTGCCTGCCCTGGCTGCTCACACCCCCAGGGCCCAAGGTCTGTGGGACGGACCTAATGGTCTCCCTCTTTTTAAGACTTAATATTTTTGAGAGTTTTTACCAGAAAATCAAAGCAAAAAGTGTGCAGAGAATTCCCACATTCTCCTGTCCCTCGGTGTCCCCTCAGAGCAGTGCACTGATGCCTGTGACGAAGGTGGGAGAGCCCACAGCCAAGGTGGGGGCGCGTGGTGCTGGAGACGCCCTGGGTGTGGGCACATGTTTGCTGACTCGTGTCCCCTGCAGCACCAAGAGAGCCTCTCTGCCCTAGGCCTCTGGGCCCCGCCCACTTCTCCTTCCTGACCCCGCTGGCCACTGGGCTCTCACTGTGCCCACAGTTTCACTTTTCCAGAATGTCCTGTGGTCAGAATCACAGGGCACCTGCCCCTTCAGAGTGGCTTCTCTCACTTACTGCTGTGCCTCTCATTTCCCCCAGGTCACCTCCTGGCTGGCTGCCGCATTCCCTTGAATGCCACAAATGTCCTCTTGCCTGGATGTCATCATTGACAGTCTTTCCGTCCACGTTCCTATTTAGGGCGTCTCAGTTGCGAGCAAAGCTGCTGTAATCATCTGTGTGCAGGGTTCTGTGTGGACATACACTCAGTTCCTTGGGACAAATACTGGTGCCACAGTCATGGATCCTGTGCTGCGTGTGGACCAGCACCTGCGTGGTGAGGGTCCACATTCACTCTGTGGGACCTCAGGCAGGTTCTGCGCTGGGCTGTGGCTGGCTGAATGCGCCCATGTTCCACTTTCCATGACCTAAAGTGGCCGGCAGACATGCCACAGTGCTGCCCTGGAGCCAGGAGCAGGGAAGGGGCCTTCTGGAGACCCAGCTCCTGTTCAGATGGATGCTTGTCAAGACCGGGTGGCCATCCTAGCCGTGGCTGAGGGCAGGGGGAGGTCAGCCCCAGGGCTGCTACTGGGCGAGGGCCCTGTTTCTCAAGGTGCTCGTGGGTCACGTGCTGTGTGGTCTACAGCAGCTCCTGGCCCTGTGCAGAGCGGGAGGCGGGGAAGGTGATCACAGGCACACATCTCCATCTCCAGCTGTGTGGGAGACCCGGGCTGACCCACCTGTGGCCTTTCCCTGGACAGGGGCAGCCCCAGCTCACACACCCCTGATTTGAATGCCACCCTGCTGCCTCCCAGTTCTTGACTTTCATAGGTGGCCTCTGTGGTGGCACGACTTCACTGCCACACAGCTGAGGCACAGCCCTGGGGAGGGTGCTGTGCTGAGGGCCCTTCAGGTCTCTGCCTGGGGTGCTGGCACTCCAGGGTCCAGGGTGGGCAGTGTCCTCGACATTGCTTGCCTTTCACAAAGCAGCTCCGTGGTGCTACCTGTCTCTGTCCCTGACTCCCTCTGTCATCTCACCTCCTCCTTGTCCGGAAATCCCCATATTTCAAATTCAGCATTCTGTGAGAATTTGTGGATCATGTCCAACTCACTTGGGCAGCCTGTGCCATGCTGGCGGTAGGGATGTGTGCAGTTCAAATAGGTCTTCCTAATGTGTGAATCCACATGTGTATGTGTGTGTGTACATGTGGGTATGGATGAAATCGATATCTGTGTGTGATGGAGTATCTGTGAGTGTGTATCTCAGTGAAATGCAAATCCTTAATCACCCAGTAACTTTGTCAAAGAAGTTTTTACTTAAGTTTTACTTTGTCTTTACTTGAGTGAGGTGCTGTTCCAACACACCCTGGGAGTAGGCAGGGCTGTGTGACATGTAAGTTTGCTGGACTCAGCAGGGACCTGGTTGCCGTTGGACAGTTGTGTGTGTCCTTGGCTGCATGTGATTCTCGCCGCTGTGCCGACACTAGGTCTGGTGGTGCTGCTGGGAGCGGTACAGACCTGGCGTGGAGTCGTCCTTGAGACTATCCTTAGCGTTTAAGCCAGGCTTGGAGTTCCTCTGTGGGGCCAGCACCACCGCTGCTCACAGGAAGGCAGTGTGCGTAAATTCCCATCACAGCGCACAGAGGCATCCTCCTGGGGCGTGCGAGCACTTACCCTGTCTCCAGTGGAGTGCTGCTGAGATCTCTTCTTCCTCCCGCTCTGTCCATCTCCACAGGACTGCTGGGGGAGGAAGGCTTTCTGTTCCTCCCACTCCATAGAGTTCATCAACTTCCATCCGTCCCTGTGTGATTATCCCATGAGAATTCAACAGGCTTAATTTCCTGCTGTCTTTGTGATGTCCTCAAGGGTCAGAATGGTCTTGGGTACCCGACACTTGTCCATCTCTCTGTGAGTGTCTCCTTAGTCCAGGGCGGTCCTGGGAGGAGCGAGCCTTTGCTCCTGGAGCCCCGTGCTGTTGGATGACGTGCAGCGTGGTCTGGCTTAGCCTCCCTGTGTCTGCCAGTCCAGGGGCTCCGCTCACCATCCCACTCTCCTGAGAAGGTGGATGTCTTATTATGAGTGCTCCTGGTGCCCACTCCAGGAGCCCTGGCAGGTTCTACTTAGAACAGAGGGCCGCAGTTTCTGCTGCTTGCACAGTTAAGACAGCGGTCCTGGTCAGGCAGGTGCCTGAGAGGGAGCATCGAGCTGGCCAGGGGAGTGCGCTGGCTGAGAAGGTCCAGCCACGCAGCGAGAAAGCCTGCAAACGGGGTCCCCGCAGGTTTCCCTGCAGACCCAACTGAGGTGGCTTCCAAGGAACACGTCGTCTTGAGAATTAATTAGGGTGTCTCTGTGGGGCACAGGGGTCTGTATCCCTGATCACCACCCTTTAGGAGGTCCTTATCTACAGAGGAAAACCCTCAGTGGAAGTCAGGCTGGTGCTGTACCTGATGGAGGTGACCTCCAGCCCGGGGCCTGTTTCAGCCTTCCAGAACAACTCTTCAGCAGGAGCAGTCCTAGGAAGTGTTTGAGGTCATTTTTCTCTTGTGCCTACAGAATGCATCAACTTATATTTCCCTTTTTAAATATACCCTAAAGACTACATTTTTAAATGGATATAATGCAAGCAGCCAGGTTACTTGCTTGATTTAATTACAGTGAGCTCTGAAGTTCTGTGACTGACCTGATCAAGAAGCGGTCAAGAGTGTTTTTCTATAAAAATCTCAGGCTCTGAGACCTTTGCAGAAATTGTTACAATAGCACTTTTCATCAGTGTTACAATGTAGCCGTGCCACCAAGGTCTTGGAAATGCACAGCTAGTGAGATCAGGAGGTAGCAGAGCCCACCCAAAGTGCACAGAGGTGTCCCCGCCCCCCAAGATGCCTGTGCCCCCAGATGCACTGCCCTGTGTCCTCTTCATGAGGCCGAATGCCGGTGTGGGGGCTGGCCACGTGGAGGTGCCACCGAGGGGCTCTGGGACGTTCAGATGGGCTCTGTCTTGGAGTTAGTGACCCCAAGTCCACTGCTCTTTTCCTTGTCCTTCCTGCCTGTGTGTTGCTGTCCCAGCCATTCTGTGGCGGAGTTCGGGGGATGAGTTCTGATTTCTGCACACATTTGCCTGCGGCCCAGGCTGGGCCTCTGGCTGCATGCTGAGGGTTCCCTGTCCGGGGAGGGCAGGGCTCAGCACTCCTCCTCCACCATCTGGCTCCCTTTGCTCCTTGCCCCTTTCTGGGGGATGGGAAAGGGCCAGTACTGGGGCAGAGAGGACCACCCCAGTGGAGCCACCCGGCTCACGGCCCCTGTGTCAGTCAGCTTGCTATTGTGCCCCAAATACCTAAGAAAACCACCTTAGGAGGAATCATGCGTGCAGAGGCTTCAGTCCATGGTTGATGGGGCTTCATGGTGGAAGGGTGTGGAGGAGGAAGGCTGCTTAGCTCATGGCGGAGAATAAAAGGGCCAGGGGAAGACAGAGTCCCCAAGGGCACGCCCCAGGACCCCTTGCTTCAGCTGGGCTCCACCTCTGATGATTTCCACCTCTTCCCAAGTCCGCCTCCTATGAACCCATCGAGGATCAGTCACTAATGAGGCCAGAGCCCTCGTGACCCATCACTCCCAAGGGCCCACCTCTGAGCACAGCTGCATGGGGACCAGGCCTTCTACACGTGCACCTTGGGGACACGCCTGATCCAAAGCACACCAGCCCCTCCTTCTCCACCTCCCGCTGCCATGCGCTGAAGACTCGCTGCACAGAGCCCCGGAGCAGTCACACACCATCTGCAGGTTTCTGTTGGCTGGGACCACATGGCAGTGGTGGCCCCTGGGATGTGATGGAGCCAGAGGTTCCTGTCACCTGCCATGGTGTCACAGTGCAGTGTGCTTCTCACCTGCTAGTAGCAGCCTGCTGTGAGCCACTGTGCCGCTGGTCACTTCTCATGTGTTCAGCACGTGGCCACTGGCCTTGCCACGGTGGGGCTCTGCTCTGCTTGGGCTCCTGGGCTGTAAGAGCCTGCCACGCCGTGTGTGAGGTGCCACGTGGTGGGGATGGCCTGCGGGCTCCTCGCAGGGTGCGACCCCTGGTGCTGTGGCAAGTGGACTGCAGGGGTTGAACCTTGGGGGCGGGGAAGGGCCCACTCTGTCCCTTCCGTGATTAGATGGTGAGGGCACAGGTTGGTTGGGGACATCCTCTGGCGGGCTCTTCGGGATCTTGTGAGTTTGGTGTGGTTCTGCCCAAGAAAAGCCCACAGCTTAGTAAAGGGGAATCCAGCTCCTGCGCCTCGCCAGGACTGGCCTTCTCCCTGGTGCGGGGGTGGACGGCCTGCGTCCCTTCTCCCTGGTGTGGGGTGGACGGCCTGCGTCCCTTCTCCCTGGTGTGGGGTGGACGGCCTGCGTCCCTTCTCCCTGGTGTGGGGTGGACGGCCTGCGTCCCTTCTCCCTGGTGTGGGGTGGACGGCCTGCGTCCCTTCTCCCTGGTGTGGGGTGGACGGCCTGCGTCTCTTCTCCCTGGTGTGGGGTGGACGGCCTGCGTCCCTTCTCCCTGGTGTGGGGTGGACGGCCTGCGTCCCTTCTCCCTGGTGCCGGGGTGGACGGCCTGTGTCCCTTCTCCCTGGTGCCGGGGTGGACGGCCTGTGTCCCTTCTCCCTGGTGTGGGGTGGACAGCCTGCGTCCCTTCTCCCTGGTGTGGGGTGGACGGCCTGCGTCCCTTCTCCCTGGTGCCGGGGTGGACGGCCTGTGTCCCTTCTCCCTGGTGTGGGGTGGACGGCCTGCGTCCCTTCTCCCTGGTGTGGGGTGGACGGCCTTCATCCCTTCTCCCTGGTGCCGGGGTGGACGGCCTGCGTCCTTCCTGACACCAGCACAGCAGCCTCCTCAGCTCCAGCGGCCACTGTGCTGTTGGTGTGGCCTTGGCACCACCGAGCTGGTCCTGTGGGATGAGACACCGCAAGGCCGTGTCCTTGCAGAATCTTGAAATGCTCTAGGAACCAATGTGATGGCCCATCCCCCCCTCGGGAATTTGTTCCTGTAGCCACCAAATACCAGCCCAGCAAAGGTTCCCCCTCTTCAGAGGAGCAGGAGCCTGGCAAACAAGGGGCCTTCTCTGCCCGGCTCCCACACAGGCTCCAGAGCAGCACCCTGAGAGGTGCAGAGAGGAAGAATCCAGCCAGTGGTCAGCAGGAGGCAGGGATCTGGCTGAGGCCCCCGGGCCTCAGGGTGCTGACAGGGAGCACTGCCCGCACGCCTTCTGGAAGCCTCCGAGCCACCTCCCAGGCCATTTCCCCAGGCACACGTGACCTGTGGGTTGGGTAGCTCTTCTCTTGGCTCCACCCACTGCCCCTTCTCATCATGACCCCGCAGTGGCGTGGGACAGTCTCTGCACAGAGGCAGGCCAAGGTGAGCAGAGTGACCCTCGTCGCGTGAGGTCTGTTACGTGCAGGTCCTTCTTCAAGCGCCTTCAGGCAGCAGAGTGCCCCAGCAATTAGGGACGGGAGCTGAGCCTGGCCCCGGAGTGGGCGGCGGAGTCACCAGCAGACAGCCACGTGGAGAGGGGCGCAGGCAGGTCTGCATCCGTTCTCCACAGGACCAGGGCCAGCAGCCTGAGGACAAATCCGGAGGGTTCTTTCAAAGGGAAGAGGGATTAATACCAAGAGCAAGAAAGAGAAAGGACTTTTACCAGAGAGGCCCTCCTGGGAACCCCGGGTGGGTTGCGGAACACAGGCCCACCCACCCGCAACCTTCTCGAGTGACGTGCGCTAGAGACGTTGCTGTCTGTGGGCTTGGGAATGAAAAGCAGTCCTTCCTCCCGTCAGGCGCCTTTGCCTCTCTGTCCCCTGCCCTGGGGCTGTGACACACAGCACCACCCTGAGGCTTTCCACAGGGGAAGTGTGTCCTCACAGTTCTGGAGTGGGACAGCCGAGACCAGGCACTGGCTCCCTCTGAGGGCCAAGGGACGGTCTGCTGCAGCCTCCTGGGCTCCTGGGCTGTGGAGACATTGCCCGAGCTCGGCTCTCGTCACACTGTGCTCTCCGTCTGGACACAGGCATGCTGGGGCAGGGCATGTGCCGGACAGCACAGCCACATCACGGGGACCCTACTTCCAGACAGCCAATGCCTTAGCCTTAGACCCAGGTTAGGCTTTGAGACATGACCCCTGAGGGACACTGCTCTGCCCAGGGCAGCAAGTGACATCTAGTCTTGGTCTTACAGAGCTGGGCCTTCCGAGAAACCGAGGCAGCATGAAGAGATTCCCTCTTCAAACCCCCATTCTTGAGATCAGGTCAGAAGGACTTCAGACATGTCACTCAGAGTGACAGGAATGAATTTACCGAAGGGATGGAAAAAGGAAAGGGGCACTCTCAAGAGAGCGGTCCTTCCAGAGGAGAGGGACATGTGCCTCTCCGCATCCAGTTTTCTTGTTGATCCCGGAGAAATTTCCAGAGAGTCCCACTCAGGCCCATCTCTTGACTGATAGCAGGGTGACAGCACACTGTGAAGTCCCCATTGCCATGACAACTCTAGGTCACCTTGGCCCATACTGACTGGTTCTAATTGGATTCTTGGACATTTTTACAGGTTTAATGGTCAGGACCAGTTTTCCTTATCTCCCAGAATCTTGTCTGTGAAAAGGGTCACAGGAGTCTCTCCCTTCAAAGAACTTGGGTTCCTCTTACTACATCATTTCCTGTCTGCATTTTCTTGCAGATAACAGGTAGTTTGCTGAGGAATGTGACTTATCCCGTCCACTTAGACCAGGCAGGGCTACAGGCCAATTGCTTTTGGGCAAAGAAAGCCCAGTGGACCCATTTTATAGAATTATTCTCATGTGTCCCTCAACATCATCTGCCTGTCCCCTGATACTAGGATGCTGGTGTTCTGCTATACCCATGATTTTCAGGAGCAGAGACAGAATGGTGGGGTGCAGCCCTGGCCTTGAGAAGAAGGTGCTGAGGATCGGACCCAGTGCGCTACATGTGCGAGGCTAGCGCTCTTCTGCAGGAGCTTCTTGGTTCCCATTGCCACAGAGACACTGACAGCTGAAAGCTGCTAGGCCCGGACTCAGTTCTCAGATCCACATGCACAGGGGCCCAGGGACCTTTGTGGGTGTCTTCTCTCTCATTCCCCCCAGACTTTAGAAGGGAGTGATCAGTTCCCACCTGCCCAGCTCCCTCCACATGCTGGCTCACCAGAGAAATTTGCCACATTTCAGAATACTTAATCATTCTGAATATTATTGTTAAAAAGAACGGTAGCAATCACTATTTTTAAACCAACAGACTTCAGATCCATTTAGTCCTACAGAGTGAGCAGGAAGTAGAGTTCCCACGTGGCCATTCTCCTCACTCCCAGCTTTCTGGGTCATGAGCATCTTGCTTCAGTGTGAGAACCAACATGGATACACTTGTTACCATGGCTGAGCCATTATTATAACAGTGTAATAACAATCACACTGTTATTAATGAAGCATCTTACATTCTTACATGTAGAGCATGTCTGCTGACTTGTACCCACATTTCAGTGCCTCCTGGAGTGATTTCCCTGCCCTAGAACCCTCTGTGCTCCACCTGCTCATCCTCCCCTCCTGAGCCCTGCCAACCACCCTCTTCACCTTCTCCAGAATGTCATGTGGGTGCAATCACAGGGCAGTGCCTTTCCAGGTGGGCTTCTTTCACTAGGTAAGGGCGTTGAAGTTCTTTCCTGACTTTCCATGGCTGGGTGGCTCATTTTCTTAATGCTGAACCTGCCCCAGTGTCTGGTGGTGCTGCGGTGTCTTTGTCCACGTACCTGCTGAGGGCATCCTGTGGCTTCCAAGCTTGGCAGTTGTGAGCACAGCTCCGTAAACATCTGCACACAGGTTTTTGCGTGGACAGGAGTTTTCATCTCACTTGGGTGAAAGGCTTTCCACTCACTCTGCTACCTCTGAAGAGGCTGTGCCAGAGGGCATCCCACTGCAGTGAGCAAGACCGCCTGCTGCCCCACATCCTCACTAGCAGCTGGGGCTGTCGGTGTCTGTATTCTGCACTCCTGATGAGTGTGCAGTGATATTCTGCATTTTACCTGCATTTCCCTGATGGCACAGGGTGGGCAGCAGGTTTCACATGCTCTTGTTATCTGCATGTCTTCTCTTGTGAGAGGTCTGCTTCAATCTGTTGCCCATTTTTAAATTGGTTGCTTGATTTATTGTGTTGTTGAGTTTTATAAGCTCTTTGTATATTCTGGATACCAGTTCTTTATCATATGTGTGGTTTGCAAATATTTTTCTCAATGATTTTTCATTCTTTTAAGCACTATTTGACTATGTGTGTATGTAGCTTTTTTTTTTTTTTAGGAAGTGATGCTTTAATTACTTCTGGATCATTATGCTGAAACTATTTTCCAAAACAGTTTAAAATTAGGTGAGCAGCACTTAATGACCACCTACTGGGAGACAGATGGTAGGCAAGCTATCCTGTGGTCTTGTGAGCTGCCTCATTCTGTGATTCGCGGTGTCCCTCAGGTAGCTGGCTCCCCAATGACACAGAGCACCAGTGCTCAGAATGTCCTTGGCAGTGAGCCATGTACAGGAGCTGCCCGGCGCTGGAGGTGCAGATGATTAACACAGGATTCATGCATGGAGCAAGGTTCTCATCCACTTGGCATCGAGCCTCAGACATTGGGAGCAGAATTGAAAGGCCAACGGGCAGAGCTGTGAAAAGAAAGGACAACATGGGACCAGGGTTTGGGGTTGGCTGAGTTCAGATGTGAATGACCAGGGAGGTTTTGAAGTATGTTTGGGATCTTTACTCCAAAGACCAAAGGTGTTTAGAGATTAAGGGCAATAGTGCATATGGCATAGGAGAATAGGCAGCATTACAACAGTACAACAAATCCACAGAAATTGTCTCTCACAGGGCTATAAGTGGGGGGCACTTCTGTGATTTCACTATGAATAGTGAAACCTCAGCTGGGAGTGTGGTCTAGGGTGTGCATTCTGGAGGGAGCCCCTGGGGGACCCTAGGCTGGGAGTGTGGTCTAGGTGTGCATTCTGGAGAGATGACTCAGAGCCCCTGGTGCACTGGTCTGCAGGTGCCTAGGCTGGGAGTGTGGTCTAGGTGTGCATTCTGGAGGCAGCATGACTCAGAGCCCCTGGTGCAGTGCCCTGTAGGGACCTAGGCTGGGAGTGTGGTCTAGGTGTGCATTCTGGAGGCAGCATGACTCAGAGCCCCTGGTGCAGTGCCCTGTAGGGACCTAGGCTGGGAGTGTGGTCTAGGTGTGCATTCTGGAGGGAGCGTGACTCAGAGCCCCTGGTGCACTGGTTTGCAGGTGCCTAGGCTGGGAGTGTGCTCTAGGTGTGCATTCTGGAGGGAGCATGACTCAGAGCCCCTGGTGCAGTTCCCTGTAGGGACCCTAGGCTGGAGTGTGCTCTAAGTGTGCATTCTGGAGGGAGTGTGACTCAGAGCCCTTGGTGCAGTGCCCTGTAGGGACCTAGGCTGAGAGTGTGGTCTAGGTGTGCATACTAGAGGGAGCGTGACTCAGAGCCCCTGGTGCAGTGCCCAGTAGGGACCCTAGGCTGGGAGTGTGGTCTAGGTGTGCATTCTGAAGGGAGCGTGACTCAGAGTCCCTGGTGCACTGGTCTGCAGGTGCCTAGGCTGGGAGTGTGGTCTAGGTGTGCATTCTGGAGGGAGCGTGACTCAGAGCCCCTGGTGCAGTGCCCTGTAGGGACCCTAGGCTGGGAGTGTGGTCTAGGTGTGCATTCTGGAGGGAGCGTGACTGAGAGTCCCTGGTGCACTGGTCTGCAGGTGCCTAGGCGAGGTCAGCTGGGTCTCTGTGGCTGGGCAGGAGCCTGGTTGGTAGGAGTGGAGTTTTCTATTAGAGCCCCTTGCATCTCTGTCTTCCACGTGGTGCTGAACTTGTGGTCACTGAAGTCACTGTTCCCGAGTGACACTGCACCCTTTCTCCTGTGGGTGTCCTCTCTCTTCAGTGCTCTGTCAGTGCTCTGGGGCCGCTCTGGAGTGGCACACAGTGTGCTCAGGAGACTGCCGTCAGCTCTGGGACTTTGTGCTTGCCGTCAGAGCCCACGTGGGCCAGCCTCATGCCCACAGGTCAGGCGGGAGCCTGGCTTGCCCACAGAAATCTGTCCTGGTGCTAGGCATGTCACTGCTCCTCACCAAAGGCTGGCATACCCTCTCAGCTCAGTGCATCTGGACTAAAAGGGTCCATTATCTCCTTTCATGAGCCACAGATGCTAAAATATCTCCATGTTGCCTTCAAAACCCCAAGTGGCCAACTGCACAAGGCTGAACATTCAGAGCACTCTGAGGAGTTGTCCTGTTTATTTATTTATATATATATATATATATATATATATATATATATATATATTTATTTAAATTTTTTTGAGGGGGTGGTACTGGAGATTGAACTTGGGCACTCGATCACTGAGCCACACCCCAGCCCTATTTTGCATTTTATTTAGAGACATGGTTGAGTTGCTTAGTGCCTTGCTTTTGCTGAGGCTGGCTTTGGACTTGCAGTCTTTCCACCTCGGCCTTCCCAGCTGTGGGGATTACAGGTGTGTGCCACTGCACCCAGCCTGTTTATTTTTTGTACTAGAAACTAGCTTCATAAAAATCTACTTTAAAGAAAGAATGTATTGCTGGAATTCTGAATACCTGGATCTAGAATACTTTTGAGAATAAGAAGCCATCAGTCGGCCCGGGGTTGTGGCTCAGTGGTGGAATGTTTGCCTAGCACATGTGAGGCACCGGGTTCCATCCCTGGCACCACATAAAAACAAAACAAAATAAAATCAAAGTCACTGTGCTCATCTACAACTAAAAAAATCATTTTAAAAAAGGTACTTGTACAAGGTGGAGTTCTGTGGAACCATAGCAGGCCCAGGTGCTGTGTTGGCCTTATTGAAACTTAGAATAAGGTTCTATTCTGGTGATTACAAAAACTAATTAAATTTACACTAACTTCTTGTTCCATTTTTTTTTAACAATTCAAATAATTCAGCTTGAACCTGTGGCATTTCTCAATGTCTGCTACTTTTTGAAATAATGATTATAATGATAACAACACACCAACACATACCCATCGGTTATAGTTACACCAACTATGACAGAACCTCACACAGAGTAACAGCTTAACGGTAACCATTGCGCATTGGCCACTGAACTTCAGATCCTTAAGGAGTTAAATATTTCAGTGGACATTGTCAGCGGTGAGTTCTTCCTTTTCAGTCATTCTGTTTGCTGATAATGGGCTGAGTCTCTCCTGTGAGCAGAGCATCACTAACCTAGGGACTTGGTAGAGCTGGACACCAAGGCCATGCCACACCAGAGGCAGAGGGTCAGCAGCTCTCCTCTCTGCAGGCACAGGGCAGAGGCCAAGGCCATGTGGAGCCCCCTCTCTGGTCATTTGAGCCTTCGCAGGAGGCAGCGAGGGCCCGTGGCCTGCAGGCTGGGCTGGAGGGGGACCAAGGCCCGGAAGGA
Organism: Marmota monax; assembly: GCF_021218885.2. Lineage (NCBI taxonomy): Eukaryota > Metazoa > Chordata > Mammalia > Rodentia > Sciuridae > Marmota > Marmota monax. The sequence goes on along the minus strand of NW_026691979.1, from coordinate 2,508,177 downwards.
GTGGAAGCGCCAGCTCTTCCCAAGACTCGGGGCACCCTGGGCCCAGACATGTGGGTGCAGCCGCCGCCCTCTGTCCAGGACGATGCCTTTGAAGCTCACGCTCAGGGAGTAGGTTGAAAGCTGTGTGGGAATTATGTTCCTAATCTAAAAACTGTGATTTTAGACTTTTTGTAAAAACAGGAAAAAATTTTAAACTATTTTTCTCTTCCTTCTTTTATCCTTCTTGGTCCTGACATGTCTGCATTTTGTTTATTTTAAAAAGTGGCTTTAGAGGGGTGGCTCTGTCGTCTGAGCCCACCACAGGAGGCACTGAATCTGCAGTGCCCGAGGAGGGCAGGTTGTGCCCACACTCAAGAGCCCTGGCACTCGATTAATGGCCCCGTCACGGGCAATCACCTCCAGAGGGGCAGCACCTGCCGGGGAGCAGCTCGCCAAAGAGCCAGGCTTTGGCAGGAGCAGGCTGGGCACCACGGCCCCCCATGGTGTCAGTCTGTCTACCCCCAGGCCCCAGGGGTGGGTGGCCTGATGCCTGCTTCCTGGAGAGGACTGCTGTGGCCCAGGACCAGAGCCAGGGGTGTCCCTCCTGCACTCTCCCCCAAATGTCACCGTTGGAAACATCCTGCAGGAGCTCATGCACAGTGAGGGATCAAGACAGGCCTACTGAGCCGCCTAGGGTGGGGTGGATGGATGGAGGTACCTCTTCCTAGCTTCCACCAGGTTTATGTAACCTCTTTTAAAAAGAGTCTGATAGATTTATAATAAGTCATACTGAAATGTTAAAATATGTCAGAACTCATCATAAAGGAAGATCTGGATTGACCAAAACAAGCTACTTAGCTGTGAGATTTGACTCTTGACTCTGAGTTCACTGTTGATTAAGCCAAGAAGAAATGTGGTCAGTTACTAGTTCTCTCTGCATGAGGGAGAAGTTCCTTTTCTTCAAAAAAGTCAATTTTGGAGGGTAGTATGATAAATTTTAAAAGGAATTTTCAACATGGGACCTCACACAGGGGACCCTGGTTGATGATGCTCTCTAGCGCAGGTGGGGATCACCATGAGACCTCACCTAGGAGATGCTGGGTGATGACATTCTCCAGCACAGGTGGGGATCACCACGGGACCTCACCTAGGAGATGCTGGGTGATGACATTCTCCAGCACAGGTGGGGATCACCATGAGACCTCACCTAGGAGATGCTGGGTGAGGGCGTTCTCTAGCACAGGTGGGGATCACCATGAGACCTCACCTAGGAGATGCTGGGTGAGGGCGTTCTCTAGCACAGGTGGGGATCACCATGAGACCTCACCTAGGAGATGCTGGGTGAGGGCACTCTCTAGCGCAGGTGGGGATCACCATGAGACCTCACCTAGGAGATGCTGGGTGAGGGCGTTCTCCAGCACAGGTGGGGATCACCACGGGACCTCACCTAGGAGATGCTGGGTGATGACATTCTCCAGCACAGGTGGGGATCACCACGGGACCTCACCTAGGAGATGCTGGGTGATGACATTCTCTAGCACAGGTGGGGATCACCACAGGACCTCACCTAGGAGATGCTGGGTGATGACATTCTCTAGCACAGGTGGGGATCACCATGAGACCTCACCTAGGAGATGCTGGGTGAGGGCGTTCTCTAGCACAGGTGGGGATCACCATGAGACCTCACCTAGGAGATGCTGGGTGAGGGCACTCTCTAGCGCAGGTGGGGATCACCATGAGACCTCACCTAGGAGATGCTGGGTGATGACATTCTCCAGCACAGGTGGGGATCACCACGGGACCTCACCTAGGAGATGCTGGGTGAGGGCGTTCTCCAGCACAGGTGGGGATCACCATGGGACCTCACCTAGGAGATGCTGGGTGAGGGCGTTCTCCAGCACAGGTGGGGATCACCATGAGACCTCACCTAGGAGATGCTGGGTGATGACATTCTCCAGCACAGGTGGGGATCACCACGGGACCTCACCTAGGAGATGCTGGGTGATGACATTCTCCAGCACAGGTGGGGATCACCATGAGACCTCACCTAGGAGATGCTGGGTGAGGGCGTTCTCCAGCACAGGTGGGGATCACCATGAGACCTCACCTAGGAGATGCTGGGTGAGGGCGTTCTCCAGCACAGGTGGGGATCACCATGAGACCTCACCTAGGAGATGCTGGGTGATGACATTCTCCAGCACAGGTGGGGATCACCATGAGACCTCACCTAGGAGATGCTGGGTGATGACATTCTCCAGCACAGGTGGGGATCACCATGAGACCTCACCTAGGAGATGCTGGGTGAGGGCGTTCTCCAGCACAGGTGGGGATCACCATGAGACCTCACCTAGGAGATGCTGGGTGATGACATTCTCCAGCACAGGTGGGGATCACCACGGGACCTCACCTAGGAGATGCTGGGTGATGACATTCTCCAGCACAGGTGGGGATCACCACGGGACCTCACCTAGGAGATGCTGGGTGAGGGCGTTCTCCAGCACAGGTGGGGATCACCATGAGACCTCACCTAGGAGATGCTGGGTGATGACATTCTCTAGCACAGGTGGGGATCGCCACAGGACCTCACCTAGGAGATGCTGGGTGAGGGCGTTCTCCAGCACAGGTGGGGATCACCACGGGACCTCACCTAGGAGATGCTGGGTGATGACATTCTCCAACACAGGTGGGGATCACCACAGGACCTCACCTAGGAGATGCTGGGTGATGACATTCTCCAGCACAGGTGGGGATCACCATGAAACCTCACCTAGGAGATGCTGGGTGAGGGCACTCTCTAGCACAGGTGGGGATCACCATGAGACCTCACCTAGGAGATGCTGGGTGAGGACATTCTCCAGCACAGGTGGGGATCACCATGAGACCTCACCTAGGAGATGCTGGGTGAGGGCACTCTCCAGCACAGGTGGGGATCACCATGAGACCTCACCGAGGAGATGCTGGGTGAGGGCACTCTCCAGCACAGGTGGGGATCACCACAGGACCTCACCTAGGAGATGCTGGGTGATGACATTCTCTAGCACAGGTGGGGATCACCATGAGACCTCACCTAGGAGATGCTGGGTGAGGGCACTCTCCAGCACAGGTGGGGATCACCATGAGACCTCACCTAGGAGATGCTGGGTGAGGGCACTCTCTAGCACAGGTGGGGATCACCATGAGACCTCACCTAGGAGCTGCTGGGTAAGGGCACTCTCTAGCACAGGTGGGGATCACCATGAGACCTCACCTAGGAGATGCTGGGTGAGGGCACTCTCCAGCACAGGTGGGGATCACCACAGGACCTCACCTAGGAGATGCTGGGTGAGGGCACTCTCCAGCACAGGTGGGGATCACCATGAGACCTCACCTAGGAGATGCTGGGTGAGGGCACTCTCCAGCACAGGTGGGGATCACCATGAGACCTCACCTAGGAGATGCTGGGTGAGGGCACTCTCCAGCACAGGTGGGGATCACCATGAGACCTCACCTAGGAGATGCTGGGTGAGGGCACTCTCCAGCACAGGTGGGGATCACCATGAGACTCACCTAGGAGATGCTGGGTGAGGGCACTCTCCAGCACAGGTGGGGATCACCACAGGACCTCACCTAGGAGATGCTGGGTGAGGGCACTCTCCAGCACAGGTGGGGATCACCACAGGACCTCACCTAGGAGATGCTGGGTGAGGGCACTCTCCAGCACAGGTGGGGATCACCACAGGAAGGACCTCACCTAGGAGATGCTGGGTGAGGGCACTCTCCAGCACAGGTGGGGATCACCATGAGACTCACCTAGGAGATGCTGGGTGAGGGCACTCTCCAGCACAGGTGGGGATCACCACAGGACCTCACCTAGGAGATGCTGGGTGATGACATTCTCCAGCACAGGTGGGGATCACCATGAAACCTCACCTAGGAGATGCTGGGTGAGGGCACTCTCTAGCACAGGTGGGGATCACCATGAGACCTCACCTAGGAGATGCTGGGTGAGGACATTCTCCAGCACAGGTGGGGATCACCATGAGACCTCACCTAGGAGATGCTGGGTGAGGGCACTCTCCAGCACAGGTGGGGATCACCATGAGACCTCACCGAGGAGATGCTGGGTGAGGGCACTCTCCAGCACAGGTGGGGATCACCACAGGACCTCACCTAGGAGATGCTGGGTGATGACATTCTCTAGCACAGGTGGGGATCACCATGAGACCTCACCTAGGAGATGCTGGGTGAGGGCACTCTCCAGCACAGGTGGGGATCACCATGAGACCTCACCTAGGAGATGCTGGGTGAGGGCACTCTCCAGCACAGGTGGGGATCACCACAGGAAGGACCTCACAGGGGGATGCTGGGGGATGATGTTCTCTAGCACAGGTGGGGTCATCACAGGACCTCACACAGGGGACCCGGGTGAGGACATTGTCCAGCATGGGTGGAGATCACCTTCGCATGGCTGGGTCTTCTGCTGACCAGGGTAAAGGGTAGGCTTCCCATCTGTCTAATGAGTTATTCATCAATAGGAGTCCAGCCTTTTTAGAGAGGCAGGGAGAATAGTTGTCACTCTCTCTCTCTAATTCTTCCTTGCTTGATTTAGGAAAGGCCAGGTGTCCTGGGGAATGCTGAAGTCATTTTAGTTTTCATGAAATTCCAGTGGGTGTTGACTTCCCTGACCAAACTCACAGTCTAGGCCCTGAGGTCTGCTGATGCCTGTGTGTGTGCATGGATGTAAGTGACAACTGATTGGTGATCTTTCTCCTGGCTGCCAGCAACAGGTGGGCATTGGGACCTGCGGCTGCTGGTGGCTGGGTGAGGGCCACACAGAGAGTGCGTGGTTGAGAGGAAGTCATGAGCCCAGACAGGGCGGACTCTGAGAGGGGTGTGTGGGGGTCTCTGCAGCTGTGAGTTGTTCCCCACCAGGTGCCTCGTGCTCCCAGGGGCTGCCAAGGCTGCACTCGCGGCCAGCGGGATACCGGACCGTGGGGCTGGGAGATCTCCTGTCCTCCCCCGCGAAGCTTGCCTGTGGTGGGCTGTCTTGTGTGGTTTAAAATAAAGCAACAGTTGTATTTCATGAGGTCTGCTGCAACCTGAAGGAACTCACGTCTCCTGAAAATTGGTGGTTTCCAGTGTTCTCCATGGCGACCAGGCTCTCTGGGGCGCCCTGCCTCCTCCTGGGCACCCCACCCCTGGCTTCCCTCTGGCACCCGTCATCTCTGGCTGTCACTGCTGGGTCTCTGTCTGCCTGGCGGGGCTGCTCAAGGCTGCACCAGGTGCTTGGAGGCCATGGCCCTTGGCCGCTCTCCAGCTGTCCTCACTAAATGACCGCCCTGTGTGGGCACAGCCCAACCTCTGTCTGGCCTCTCCTGCAGGCGTCTCAGAGGCCACCGCTGTCACCCTGTGGGTCTTGTGGGACGTGGCCTGGATGCTGACCCCAGGCGTTTCCTTTAGCTGTTAGTCACCAAGTGCGGCTCTGCTGCCTCTTTGGTCCCTAAATGTGGGTGTTTCCGTGTTTGCTCACCTGTTTTCCATCATCTCTTCTCCAAATGTCACCTTGGTTACATTGACTGCCAAAGCCAGCCTCCGCCCAGCATGTCCTCAGGTCAGGGTCTCCTCCACCCTAGGTGCTGCGCTGTGGCAGCCCGCGTGAGCCGACCCACCCCCAGTGGGGCCACTTCCCCCACCCCCTGGCATTCCGCGTGGGCTCCACTCCAGCGCCCTGCTCCTTCCCACTCCCTCTGCCTTGTCTGCATGTCGCCAGACGCTGGCTGGACTGGTCTCTCCTGCATGCCTTCCCTCTGCTGCCCACGCCCTGACACCTCCCCAGACCACAGCTGGGCGTGCGAGGTGCAGCCAGAGCCTCTCTCTGCAGCTGGACTCTGCTCCCTGGCGCTGGGTGCCCTTCACTGCCACAGCAGCGTTGTCCTGAGTGACTGTCCAGCCCAGTCCCACTTCTGCAGGCTGCTGGTTCACTTCCACCTTCTGCAGGTCGAGCAGCAACGCCGCAGGCAGCGAAGGACCACAGAGTCGCTGTGGCCTCGGCTCTTGGCGTCTCTGTGGTGGGAACGCCCCCTAGATCATCCCACAGCTGGCCTAGGTGCATCTCAGCCTTGCGAGCCCCTAGGACAGATGGGCAGAGTGTGTCCTTGGCTTCCATCCCTCCCCTCCACCCTCAGCACCAGCTCTAGGACGGCCGCCATGGCTGGACCAGAACTGTAAGCCCTGTCCTGCCTTTATGCCACAGGGTGCCAGCCTGCCCCCACACCTTACCTCAGGAAGTCACTTCTTTCCCTGTGGGCGTCCGTCAGCATCATCTCCCTAGGAGAGAGACGCGCAGGCTGTCTTTGGTGGCGCTGTGCCCAGTGCCGAGGGCCTGCTTGGGCCTCAAGGTGCACCATCTCCTCCTGCCACGGAGTCTCCCCTGTTCATCTCAGGTTCCTTAGGACCTTTCTGTAGTTGAAGCATCTCCCTCCTTGCAGGGTGGCCTGGAGCACCAGGGCCTTTGCACAGAATTTGGGCTGAAAGTGGGTGTTTCACAAGGATGCTGAGCAGCTGCGGGTTTGCACTGATTTCCAGGCCAGGTGCCCACTCTGTCCTGTGAGGAAGAGGAGAGGATGCAAGAGAGGGGGCGGCGTGTGTCCAGAAGGTCATCACTCATCCCCGCAGGTGAAAGGCTATAGCACTAGGGCCCTGGAGAGCATTCGAGAGTGTTCCTACAGCCTGGTCACACTGCTGTGTTGACACCTGGGTTAGTCAGGCCTTGATTGGGCCGCTTGGAAGACTGGGGCTAAGATGAACCGACAGTGTCCACCCCTGGAGACAGCCCTGGCCCCTTCGCTGCTGTCTATTGTATAGTGGTAAGGGCTTGGCCACTGCAGGATGCTCAGGATGGAGGACGTCAGGTTCATGCCCAGAACCAGCAGGTGCACTTCCAGCCGCCTCTGAGGACCCCAGGCCAGCAGGGTCCGGCCGTCTGGGCTCCTTGGCTCTTTGCCAGTCAGCTGCCCATCTGTCCAGCTGCCCGGCAGGAACACGCTGCCCATGGAGTGTCAGAGTGGAAACTGAGTGCAGGGGAAGTGTGGGCCTCTGGGTGTGTCTGTCCACAGAGAGGCAGGTGGGCTCGGCCGCTTGCTGACTGAGCCTCTGCAGGGCCAAGAACGTGCCCAGCAGGTATGGCCAGCCAGGCCCGGGGTGTGGAGGTGAATGTCTGCTGACTCCAAGGCCCTGGAAGCTGTTTTATTTGTAGTTTTTAACCTAGGCATTGTTCTGGTTTTATTTTTTTGTACAGATGCTATAAGTAGGGAAATAATTCTCACCTTGTTGAGGGGTCTTGTTAATGCAGATTCTGTGTGAAAATCACCTTCCATCACTTCTAGCATTTCAGTTAAAATCAGGTCCATCCACAGGGGCTCTTCCGGGAGCCAGGCCCGTTAGAAGTCTGTTTTCCTCCTGTGGATTTCAGACTGTATTCGTTGGACTCGGATCCAAGTTCCTGCTGTTTGTCAGACTCTGCACCTCAAAGCCAGCTCGCACAGTCCACCGGAGGGGGGTGCTGGGGTCCAGAATCACCGCAGGCCTGAAAACAGGCGAGCGGTGGCCCTCCTCGTTGGGAAGCCGGCCCCTGTGTTCCTGTCTGGCAAACATCATTTCTGAAGTTCTGCAGGGGCGGTGAACTTCCAGAGCAAGCTCTCCCTGCACGGGTGAGGAGTGAGCAGGAGGAGGCCCACACTCACAGGCCTCGAGGGCAGGAGACCCCAGGCTTGTCCCTGTCATCTCCCCTAGCCACAGCCTGATGCTGTGACAACACAACAGAGAGGAACAGAGGGCAGGCTTTCTCCCGCAGCCTTCGGGAGCCCACGCAGCACCCAGCCTTGCTCCCTGCTCCCGGGGGCGCTCCCCAGTCTGTTCTCCGCGTATCAGATGAGAGCCTGTGCTGACCACGTGCAGGGCTGTGCAGGCAGCTCTAGGGAGGACTGTCAGATAGCTGTGGTCAGGCAGGCTTCCTCCAGAGAGCCCAGCCTGCCTCCCCTCCATCCCCACCTGCCCTCCTTGCCTAGCCTTAGTTTTGCCCCTCCTTCCTGTCCCTGCCCCTTCTGATGGGCCATGCCCTGCCCAGCCCCTGGGCATCTGTTCGTCCACCACTTCTGCCCTGCTGCTCAGTGGAGTATGACAGTGGTCCCACCCAGTGTCCAGCATGCTCCTGCACCTCTCTCCTCCTTTGGAAGCTCCACCAGAGACCAGCCGCCATATGTGGGGACGGGCTCTCCTCAGCTACTCTGCCTGGCCAGCCCACACACAGACTGGCCACAGCCAGGGCTGGGAGCCCCTCAGGCACAAGGTCCTGGGCATAGTGTGAGCCTTGACACCACCGTCTCATGATCCTGGCCACCTCTCCACCAGGGCTGCATCACTGCCCTCCTCACCACATGTCCTGTGGCCCATCTGTGATGTGTGTGCTCGGTGGCATGGGGAGAGGGTGCCTGCCCAGCTCTGGGGGCCCTGGAGCCTTTGAGGGCCAGCCTGAGTCTCGGGTGGGGCGCCCTGCAGGAGGAAGGGACACATGGCCAGCTCCGTCCCCCAGCTCAGGTGTACCTGCTGCCCCTCCAAGGCTTTGGAGGCTGGGGACCCCTCCTGGCTCACCTGAGATCTCAGGTCTGTCCTGCAGCAGCCTGAAGAGGAGATGCAGTGGGATCCGAGGTCCTGGTGGAGCCAGGCAGTGTCCCAAGGCTGTGAGGGTCCCTGCTGCTGAGGGCAGGCACAAGGTACAGAAAGAGGGACCCATGAGGGACAGCCATGCGGGTGTGGAGCCTGCTGACCAGCTTTGTACTGGATGAGCCGCTGACCGTGGGGCAGAGGACAGACCTTACGGTGGGGGGGTCCAACATGCCTTGGGGAGTGGCGAGTGGGAAACCCACAGGTGAGGGCCGCAGGGAGGACCCGGGGAAAGCTGAGGCTGTCTCAGAGGCAGACTTCCTTCCCCCTCTGGGTTCCTGAGTCTTTTTCTCCTAGATCCTTCAGCTGATTGGATGAGGTCCACCCTGGGTGGATGGTCATCTGTACTCTATGTCTATTGGGTTTGATGCTATTCTCATCTTTAAAAATACCTTCACGGCAATATCCAGTCTCGTGTTTGATCAAATATCTGGGAGCTGTGTCCCTGCCAAGTGGACACGCCCTTGACCGTGCCAGCAGGCGCTCACTCATGCTGCCCAGGTGTCTGTGTCTAAAGTGAGGAATGGCCCAGGGGCCTCCCTGGTGAAGGGTGTCCCAGTGCATCAGCCAAAGGCCCTGTCAGAGGGGGCAAGGCGGGCTGAGGTCCAGGCCCCCTTCCACCGGCCTGTGGACGGGCCTCAGTGGTGTGGAGGAGTCTGCCCCTCACCGTGGCTCACTGAGGGCAGCAACCCTGGAGGACGCAGGACAGGTTTGCTGCTGATGAGCCTCGCAGGGGAGAAAGTCAGAGGCGGCCACATGGGGCAGGTGGGTGACCCAAGCTCTCAGCAGCTGCAGGTGAGGAATCTTGGCATTTTAACTGTGTTCTTAGAGACTATTGCTTTCTGCGCCACCAACGGAGCGTGCAGGTTGTAAGGGGTACCGTGTTTAGCCACAGGTCTGGGGCCAAGTGTGCGGGCAGAACCAAACCTCTGGTCTGGACAGTGAATGTCATTTCTGGGTAAAAAGGAAGAAACCCACCTCCAAGGGCCTCTCTGTCTTCTGCTGAGGCTGAATCCTCATCCTTTGACGGCCTGTGGCCCCTTCCAGCACGTCCCGTTTCCATGGAGATGCAGATGGACTGCTGCACATCCCAGGCTCCCAAGCTGTCTGCACATGTGTGTGCTCAGTGTCCAGCAGCATGTGGCGCTGTGGCCCGGGGGCCTCGTCTGGCACCACATCCAGCCAAGCCTGGTCTCTGTGTGTGTCTGGGGGTGTGGCTGCAGTAGACTTGGGAACAGCGCCGTCCCTCAGAGGGGACAGTGCAGGGTCTGCAGGCAGCCACCTGGAGGACCCTCCCCACGGTGAGGCCCTGGGCCACTCTCATCTTCCACAGACAAGGACTCTGGGTCCTTCCTTTCTGGGTGTTCTTAAGGCAATGGACACAAAAGCTCAGGATGGAGGCCACAGCTTTGTCAGGACATCAGGGGGACGTTGGGGCTAGTATGGAGGAGCCCCAGGGGAGGGCCAGCGACATCTCCCTCCTGCTGTCAGAGCACACCTGCGGCTTGTGCTCTTTGACAGCCTCCTGAGGGTATTCGCCAGGGCCAGGAATAGCTGGGAGCCGGCCTAGTATCCACTGACCTCTGAGAGAAGAGCCAGCCTGGCAGGTGCTCTCAGGTCCCCAACGGCACCCTGGGCCAGCCTCTGGATGGCAGCGTCCTTTCTTCTCACTGGCTTTGGACATTTGACCAGTTGTAAAGCTGATCGTAATGTGCTGTTCTCAGAGTTGAGAGTGGGAGCCCCCAGTGGGCCCATGCGCTCCAGTAGCCGTCCAGGCAGGAGAGGGCCGTGCTCAGAGCCCACTTCTCAGGGACCGATGTGAGTTTTAGGAATCTCAGCTCTCAGGACACTTGAAGAGGTCCTCTGAAGGCAGAAGCACTAAATGTGACCCAAGCTCTTGCCTTGACACCCCTGACTCCAGCCCCCGGAGTCCGGCTGCCTCTGTAGGAGCCCCTGGGCAGCTGTGGTTCCTGCAGAGCGCCTCTGGGGACTGAGACCCCTGTTAGCAGCCATGGAAGGAGAGCCAGCTGTCATCCCCGGGTGGGTGGCCCTCCTGGGGTGCCGAGTGCAGCATTTGATCATTTCTGCTGCTCTGCACCATCATCCACTCAGCCATCGTCAAGTGCCTGAGACCTGCAGGCCCTGGGGTCACTGGCTGCATGAGGACCTAGAGCTGGTCTCTGTTCTCTGAAGTTCCACTCAGCTATGCACCTGCATCAGCCTCTCCTCCAGGAAGCGGCCGGTCCCTCCAGAGAGGTCCTGGAAGGGTCAGAAGGGCAGGCCAGCATCCCTGAGTCAGAGGTGGACAGCTGCTTCTGCTGTCCTGCCCCTGGGCTTTGTACGTTGAGTGAGCAGGTGGCCTGTTTGAGACCCCCGGCTCACTTGTCCAGAGCACCCTGGTATTCAGACGGTGCTAGCAGTGTGAGCAAGCCTGAAGCGGACCTCAGATCCGATGTGCGTCTTAGAAAACACAGCTAAAACACGTTTACCCAGTCTGTTATTAATTTTTATCTGTTCTTTTTCACTATACATGACAGTAAAACCTATTTTTTACCTAATCCTTGAGATTCTGAAGGTAATTCACTGAAAGTCAGGTAATTAGATGTGAACGTGCATAAACTTACGTTCAACACCCTTGCGGCAGCCGGAACACGTTGCTTATCCCTTGCTGTGAAGCTTGTCTAGGAACACCCCGGTGCAGCGTCACTACACTTCTCAACCCAGGGTTGGCAGCTAGTGCCAAGGTGCCCTGTTCTCCCTCCTCGGACCTCACCCCTCGCCGTGTGTGACTGGCCAAGGAGGAGGCTGGCTCTTCTCTCATAGGAGAAGACTTGCTGTGAGAAATCACGTGTTCCTCAAGAGCAGACCAATCTTTAAAAATGGATTCAGGTTTCTCATAGGTGACAGTGTTTGAAAGTCAATTCTTAGCACAGCACGCCGACTGCTTACAGCTCCCGAGTGGGATTTCCTCTGGAAGTGAACAATACCAACCTCTTGGCTCTCCTCGGTTGCAGCCGGAGATGCGAGGGCGGCAGATTCCTGCCTTGCTCTGCGGCGGCTGTCTTCCTGTGCTCCACTCCAGCTGGCTGGTCTCGTCCTGAGTGGTCACACCGCCTTCCTGTGGGAGCATCTCCTATGTGCTGGGGCCACAAGTCTTGGGGTTCCGGGTCTCAGATGAGGGGTTCAAGGGACGTCTGGCTCAAGGTCCACCACGGAGCCTCAGGGATGGTCGCCAGAGAGCAGGGGCATGGCTACTGAAGGAAACACGGACCAAGCAGGGCAAGCCCCAGGAGCTGTTCAGGGAAAGACCTGGCAACGCCAAGGCACGGACCACCTATGCGTTATGGGAAGTCACAGCAAGGGTCTGCCGCGCACACGCCGGGGGTGCTGAGGCTGAGCACGCACGGCAGCAAGCACCTTCAGGACCTAGTGTCCTGGAGACTGGCAGCTCAGACCCCGGGTCTCCCACCCGCTAGCTGTCTGCACTCTGCCTCAGTCGCCAAGACTGCCAGGAGACCCTCATCAAGAGCCCGGCTTTACAGATGAAGAGACTGGCTCTGAGCAGTCAGGGACCCAGCACCCATGGGCTGCACGAGGGGTCAGATGCTGGCCCCAGAGCCCACAGCTTCCATCACCCCCATCCTGCTGCTGGGCTGCACAAGGCTCTGCATGAGGGCCCTCAGGGGCCACAAGGCTGCTGGGTTGACTACTGGACGGGTGGAGCCTGCACAGAGAGAGCCACACAGAGGGCTCCCTGACCACAGCCTCTGGGCGCTGGAGCTCTCCTCCTCAGCAGGACAGATTGCAGCTGCACCTGCCTGGGCTGCTGGGAGTCCCCAGAGCGGGAAGGAAGAGGCCAGGCAGCCACAGAGGTGTTCCACCCAAAGTCCCCGTGGGAGAGCGACTTCGAGGCCTGAAGGTTGGGTGTCAGGATCCTCCGTCATGCAGCAAGCCGTGGATGCTGCTTGCGCCCGGTGCTTGGCCTTCCTTTCTACAGTGACCTGTCCACTCTGGGAAAGTCACAGCCACACTGCCAGGCAATGAAGAGCCCTGAGACACAGAGACTGACACCGTTCACGCTGCTCAGCAACACGGAGCTGCGGCTTCCAGTGCAGCAGGATCGGAGCCTGGTTTGGCCTGAAGGAAGAGGAGCTCTGCCTAACCAGGGGGAGCACGGCGGAAGGTCACACTGCCCAACGACCATAGGAACAGGAGCCAACCGTGAGCTTCTCAGCCTGCAGAGTGACACAGAGCCTTGGCTACCAGACGGCGCGCGTGCAGGGCCACCCGGGCACTAATGGCCCGCTCAGAAGTGGTTTAAACAGTGCCTCTCCCCCAAGTCAGTCTATTTCATTATGTAGGGTAGGATCATCCGAATGCTCAGCCAGCTCAGGGTGCAGCAGCTCCGACACTCTGGTGCTGCCTGGGCCCTGGGCCATGAGTGTGCCCACCCACAGCCCGGGCACCTGGTCTCATGCAGAAGCGCTGCAAGGTCAGGTGCAGGTGGGGGCTGTGCTGCTTCTAGCCACGGTGGAATCCCTGGGACCCAGCACCATGCCTTCTACCTGCACAGCCACAACAGGGACTTGTGGACAGCCAGGAGCGGGATGTCCCGAGGGCCCAGCGTGTCCATGTGACAAACAAGGCTTGGGACTCGGGATGCTTTCCGAGCTCCTGCACAGGAGGGCACCGTGGTTCCAGCAGAGTGGCAGCGCAGGAAGCCTCCCTGGCTGGTTCTGGAAGATGGCTCGTGACGGGATTAAGAGCTTCTCCCTGGACAGAGAAGGAGTGTTTTAAGACAGCCTCGTGGCAGCAGCCACCCCAGTGCTGAGCAGCAGACACAGCAGAACTCAAGCAGGCCTGCCGGCCGGTCAGTGGACTGGCGCTTCTGCAGGTGGGTCTGAGGACCTGCCCGTAGGTGGCCCCCAATGATGCCAAGGGTGGGGTGAGACGCCCCAGGGGCCTCCTTTACCAGCTCTGGAGCTTTCAGATGATTCTGCGCTTGGACAATATTCTTTTCCGTGAGCAAAACGATGTTCTGAAGTTTCACTGCAGGATGCATGATGTGTACGCATTTCAATGCTAACGCGTCCCTCTTGACAAGTACGGACGCGTGTGCCATCGTGCCACCACAGCAGCACTATGTGGCACGGCAGCCGCCAAAGCCCTCTTAGGTGTGTGTGGAGAGGCGTGGAGCCGGGAGCTGTCCCTGATTGCACGCACGGGCGGCAGCTCTCAGGTCACTGCTGACGCTCATCCCTGCTTAACCCCCCCCCCCCCCGGCAGCCCTCCGCGCCCTGTGGCGATCATGGTGGGCACAGTCCGCCTGCCTGCCTATTTACATCCGTCGTCTTGCCCACCTTCCCTCCCAGGGCCGAGCTGTTTCCGTTGTCCGCTCGCTGGTTGGCGGATGCCCGTGGATTCCACGTCTTGGCCATGGTGAGATGCTGCGGTGACGGGGAGCCTCCCCTAGGACTGTTTCGCTGTTGGAGAGCTCCTGTCTCCACGGCACCGGTTGGCATCCCACCAGCCATGTGGAGGTGGACCCCGCATTCCTGCACCCCTCACCCGCTGTCTTCTCAACCATAATCCCAACTGTGCTCTGCTCTGCCGTGCCCTGGTGGGGAGTGAGGCTGAACCCCAGGGAACACTCCGAGCGGCCGAGAAGTTCCAGAGAGGCCCTCTGTGCTCTGAAGTGGGGTCGTGGTGAGGCACTGGGGGCTGAGGTCGAGGTCATCTGCAGTGAGCTTGTCCCCGTAGGCGGCATCTGGGTGGGTGTGGACTTGTCTGTGGTGAGCTGGGACAGCAGCCCCTAGGCTCCTGGCGAGTGGGACTTGGTCCTACCAGCAGCTGTGCACAGGCGTCCTGCATGAGGGTTCTTCCTGGAGTCTCCTGGGGGAGCAGGCTGAGGGGGGTCTGTGGTAGGGCCACTTACCCCGGGAACGGCTTCCCAGCCTGATGAAGTGAGTTTGGGGAGGGGCAGGTGTGTCCGCGTGAATGCTGGTAGTGGGTGTATAGCTGTTGAAGTCATTCCTGGGGCCTCGGCTGAGATCTGGTCTTCTCATTCTTGAAATGGAGGTGCTAGAGGCCGGGACAGCTGAGCTGCTTCACACACCCGTCTCAGGCCTGGGCTGGGAGGCCGGCCGTGGGAGGGGCCTGCTGACTGTCACTGAGACCCCGCCTCCTGGCCACCCTGCCTCCTGGCCACCCCCTCCAGGCCTCCTCACAGTGGAGGTCCCAGAGTCCAGCGCTCTGGCAGGGCTGTCACATGTGGGGGTCAGACTCAGCTGGAACTCAGCTCTCGGGAGGGGGGGCCCGGGCCTCCGTGACGGAAAGGTGCGCGTCCCTTTAAGGCAGACACCGGGTGTGGGCATGTGCCGGGCCTGGGGCGCTCCTGGGCGCTGGCTCCTCCTGTCCCTGCTCTCCCCAGCAGGGCTGTCCCTGTGAATCACACAGCTGCTTCCGTCCTGCGAGGACGCCGTTCTCCACCACTGCAGGTCACAGTGCCTGCGGCAGGTCCTTCCTTCCCATGGGGCGTTGGCATGATGCCCCCAGCTTCACCGAGGACAGGGCTGCCCTGGAGGGGGAGCAGGGGTGCCCTGCTCACCTGCCACAGGTGGCCTGACTCGGCTCCGCCTCCTTCAGGGCACCTGAAGCCGCGGCTTATCCAGGGAACGTTTGGAAGAGGATCGTGTTCCCCCTGGCTGCACGCTGGGTTCCCACTGCTGTTCTGACTCCGGGCGTGAAGGGCGGGCGGTGTTTCCAGGGTGGACGCGGCAGGGGTGAGGTCTCGCAGGAAGGAGGGCTTGGAGGCATCCCTGCTTCCTCAGCTCTGGGGCCTGCTCAGCGAGGAGGGCAGACCCTGTGCTGAGATCAGCCGCTGCGCTCAGGGGAGCTCAGGGACAGGAGGCGACGGGGGAGAGTCTGGGCGAGGCTGGGCCTGAAACACTGACAGGAGGACGAACCAAGCCCAGGCGCCAGCACCAGCAGCTTGGCGTGGTGTGCAGGGGGAATCCCAGCTTCCTTGCCAAGAGAAGCCGAGAAGGAACCCGTGCAGTGTCCTCGGATGAACCGAGTGCTTCTCCAGGGCCCAGAAGCCTTGTCTGCCTGTGAGTGTGCCAGCTGCAGCATCAGGAGGCTGCCTGCCCTGCCCCAGGCAGGCCTGGTGTGCCCCGCATGGCTGTGGGCAGAGGCCTCGAGGTACCTGAGGTGTGGAGATGGCACGCCCGAGACGTGGTGATGGTGATCTTTCTCCTCCGGGCCCAGAGGTGGAGTTCCAAGGTGGGGACTCCGACAACCACGGGAGCCTTGGATTCTGGAGCATTGACACAAGTGCATGTGGGAAAGGCAGGTGGGAGCCAGAGCAGGAGGAGGAGGTGTTCTGGGTCCTGCGGGTGCTCTGGGAGGACCCCTCCTGCCTCCTGCTGTGGCTGCTGGAGCAGCGGGAAGCTTGGGGACCTGGCCTTCAGCAAGACCCCGGGGCCCTCAGAGCAGGCCCCCCCACGTTGCACGTGCATCTTGAGTTCTGAGCCCCGGCTCTCCAGGCAGAGGCACTTGTTCATGGTCAGATTGAAGGCTCCTTTTCCTTTTAAGAAATTCAGACGTCAGTATCCACAGCAGAAGCGTAGGGTCACTGCACGCAGACCCTTTTCTAATGGACACACCCAGGGACATTACAAGGCAGACTCCTAACTCGGGTCCTGGGAGAGTGCTGTGGCTCCCTCTGTCTGGACAGCTGGCCCTGGCTGCTGCACCGCACTCCCAGAGCACCTGCTGCAGTGGTCGAGGAGAGGGGCCTGAACTGAGGTTCAGAGGGCATCTCTGTCTCTCTCCACAGGCACTGCTCACAGCCCCCGCAGGTCCTGGTGTGCCCTGAGGAAAGATGGGCAGATGCTCAGGAGCCTGGCAGGGTCAGGAGCCACCTTGCCGCAGCCCCGCAGGTGGTGTGTTTGCACCGTGAGCTCAGAGTGCGAGAATCTGGCCCTCGTCTCCCTTGGGCTCCTCACAGGACCACTGGCCGATAGAGCTCGTCCAGGTGCCAGGACTGACTCCTGAGAAGGACAGGGACTGGGGTCGGGGAGTGCTGGTGCTGCTCTGCCTCCAGTCTGCAGAATGGGATTCTGCCACCCACACCATCTCCAAGTAGCTGCACAAGGCCACCTGTCCACGTTGGGAGTGGCTGTCAAAGTAGTGCGGTGTGCTCTGAAAGAGGAAAGAATTAGGAAAAATGTGCACAGGCCATGTAGCAAGACGTCCGTCTGTGTGGGTCCCGGGGTGAATCCCAGGTGGGCTGGGGGAGGAGAACCCATGCTCCTGTGAGTACTTTCAGAGTCACCGTCTTTCAAAGGGTTAGTTTCCTGGAAACCCCAGGAACATCCGCGGGAAGGTTGGCTTACGAGGATTGGTGAGTTTTATTTCACAAGTAAGAGTCATAGAGAATCCCTGGGGCAGTAACCCTGCAGGCCCACGAGGAGGACCAGGCCTCTGACCACGCGATGGCGTCACATCAGTGCCCGACAGACAGCTGTGCCATTGACCAGCTTCCTAGCATTTACAGCTGATTCCGTTGTTTGAAACCCGTGCGATCTTGTTCGTGTGAGGGCTGAGTTTCCAGCAGGACCAGCTTGGGGCTCCTGTGCGGAGCGTGACGGGCTGTAGTTCCAGACCCCCTGCTGAGTGGTGTGGGTCCCCACTCCCTGGGGTCTCCGCTCATCTGCCTGTGCACACCAGGGCTGGCGTGACAGCCCCAGGCGGGAGCCAGGGCTGGTTTTGTTCTGTGGCTTGGGGGATTTTTTAACGGGTGTGTCCCCCCAGTTCAGGAGCCAGCGCTAAGCCCACTGCTGCCTGGAGTCCAGCCCTCCTGAAAGGGGCGCACTGGGGGTCAGGCCAGGAAGGACAGCCCCAGGCTCCTGGACCCGACTGGCAGGACCCGTACGTCAGCCCTAGCACCGCCACGGTCACGGCCCACAGCTGCCTGGTCTCTGTCCTTGTGACTGTAGGGGTTTGAGGGTCAAGCGGCCTCATCTGTGAAAGGCCACGGCCACCTCACAGGTGACATGACGTGAGCCTCGGCCAGACCTCCCGCTGTGCAAGGATTCCACCTTGAGGCTCCACGGCCTCCGCCTGGGGCTGGTGCTGTTGGTAGGAGTTGAGGTAGGACCACCTTGGCTCTCTCGGGGCTTGGCGCCATGACGTGAACTAAAATGGGATGAAATCATGAGTCCGTCAGGAGGGCATGTGTGGTGCTGGGACCATCACGGCGGGCGCTCCGTGCCTGGTCCTCCAGCTTCTTCACTCAAGGATCCGCCTCTCCAGTTTCCTTGGGGTCTGGGAAATCCCTTCTGGAAGGACGCTGCTGGAACAGCCCAGATGAGGGTGAGGGTGCAGGACACAGGTGGGCTGTGGAGAGACCGCGGTGGACCTCCAGTCTCCAACAGCACAGGGGACCCCTGGCGACTTCCAGCCGGGTTGGCGATGTGAACCGCTGCTCAGTCAGCCATGCGTGGCATTGCTGTGTGCACAGACCCCCTGAGGGGTCGCCTCTTCACGGGGAGTTAGTGAAGCCCAGAGCCCAGAGCGTCCAGGAGGGAGCGGATTCATTGACGTCTTCCCTTCATGACAGCTCTGAACAAGAGAATGACATGGGCGTCTCCAGGGGCACCTCCCAGTCCCCCTGGGGCCCACCATCACTCCCCAGCCCCTCCAGGACCCGTGGGCACCTCCCAGTCCCCCTCAGGTCCACTATCACTCCTCAGCCCCTCCAGGACCCACGGGCACCTCCCAGTCCCCCTGCCCAGCCCCTCCAGGGCCTGTGGGCACCATCCTGTGTTGGCAGAGTCTCAGGGTCAGGTCCAGCAGGAGATGCTTGCCCCCTGTCAGAGTGCTGCTCTCCAGTGGGTCACTAACCCATCAGCCAGCGCCTGGCTCAGCCTGAGGTGGACATGGAGTGGCCCTCGTCCATGGTGACCAGTGCCTGAGGCTCGTGTGTGGTGCTGGGGCCATCAGCTCCTGGGAGGGCACTGTTCATGGAGAGAGGAGAGCTGGACCATCTTGCCCCTCAAGAGCATGGATCTCCATGATGGGCACAGCTGCTGCACCCAAGTCTGTGGTCAGGGCTGCCAGGACCCTGGAGCATGGGTGACAGGCGCGGTTCTGAATCGTCCTCCCCAGGAGGGGCCAGCGCCACCGGCTGCTGTGCAGGGAACCCATGCAGGGTGTCCGTCAGGAGCCCACCCGGCAGAGTGCGCCAGGGGACAGAGGGTGCGCCCTAGTGAACTGTTCATTTAACTGCAGTTTAGAAGAGTCTCGTTTTCCTCTCATCCTGAGCAGATTTGTCGGAGTAGACATGTTTCCCCGTGGTGAATATGTTTATCATTTTCCTGTGTAATATGATTGTACTTAATTTCTCAAAAGTCCAAATGGTTTTCACAGGAATATTTCAGTTAAAAGATGGACTCCAGAGGCCCCTCCGCCCCTCCTCCCTCTGTCCCCTGTGTTTCTTCTTCTGTTCCTCGTTTGAAAAGCTCTCCATCTGGAAGACGGCTTTCTCAGATTTCCCTGTCTGGTGGGGGAGACGCATCAGACCCCCAGCTGACCCGACCCGGAGCAGCTCAGGGACCAGGGACACGCGGAGCAGCCCCGGGACGTGCGCAGCAGCAGCTGTGGAGAAGGTGGCTCTCGGGTCTCCTGCAGGTCGCCCTCGGGGTGGGCAGGTGCAGGTGCTGCCCCAGCTCCCTGGGAGCCCCCTGGATGTCCCTGGGAGCCCCTGGATGTCCCCGGGAGCCTGTGGGGTCTACGGTTCATCTGCATTCACCCAGAAACGCACTCTGCCGGGACTCTGCAGTTCAGAAGGCGCTGGCTTGGGAGCCGGCCAGAGTGGTGGTGGGGACTCTCTTGGATCAGAACCCCACAGCAACCCCAGGTGACACCTTTAAAGCAGCCTCATCCGCTGACCCACCCTGGCTTTCCTACTCTCGAGCGTTGGGGACAGTGCCAGGGACAATCCAGCGGGACGAAGCTCACATGGGCTCCTCTGCATTGTGTACTGGTTCTCACCAAACGGAGGATCTGGACTTATGGATTAAGACACGGTGCTCACCTGGGGAGGCCCTGGGGACAGGCCGCAGTGCTCCCAGGAAAGGCAGGCTCCTCACCGTGTTCCAGGGACACACAGCGCAGGAGACGCCGATTGTCTGTGGAGATGCATGGAGGGCGTCTGGGAGCAGCAGGGCACAATCCTAGAGGCCCCAGGAGACCTGTGCCTGGCCTCCCCTTCTCCCCACCATGCTCTGGGAAGCAGCCCACGGGGAAACTTGCCTTGGCACTTTGCACCTCTAGACTGTGACCCTGCCGGCTCACCAGCTGTGCCCAAGTGCGGGCTCTGTTCTCTCCCAGCTGCCAAAAAATTGCTTTTTCTGAAGAGACATCTTTCCCCTGAGACGCGCTCCCTGGAGCAGGAGGCTCCCTGTTTCTCTCGCCCTCTTCAGGGAGGGGCCGTGGTGTTGAGGAAGCTGGGCACAGGCCGCACAGCGAAAGCGCCAGCCTTCCGCCTTACCTGCAGGGCTTCCTGAGCGTGCCCCTGGAGCACAGCCTGGGTGCCACACAGGCAAGCAGCCTGGCACGGGCTGGGCCGCCAGGTGCTGCTGCTCCATGCCTCCTGAGGCGCGCAGGTGGACTCCGCACAGCAGGGCTCTGCAGCCAAGGTGACGGACCAGCAGCTCTGCCCCCAGGCAGGCGTCCATCCAGCCACAGCCTCTCACTTACTGGACCCACCTCCAGGGGGACAGCTCCAGGGGGACCCAACATGCACCCAGCCCCTGGTGGGGCCCAGAGGCTGGTCAAAAGGTGGACGGCGGACACCAGGCAGGCTGCCTTCTGTCCTAGTGCGGCTGCTACAGGCTCCTTGACGGGTGCGGCCCGCAGGCGGCCCTCACAGCACACCCAGGCCTGGTGAAGACTGCCCTCCACCCTGTCCCCCGCGACTTGACTCTCTACAGAGGGTGTGCACGGCTTTCCTTGATTTGAGAAAGAGTCCCTACCTCTTGTTAAGCACATCTGGACTCTACACTGGGTTCACGGTCTGAAAGGACAGGAGCCGGGTCCTGCAGCTGCGTTCCCAGATCTGTGTCCCTGCCTGGTCTCGTTGACACGTCTGAGTTCACAGGAGGTGAGGGCCACCAGCTGTGGCAGAGCCTACACAGGGCATCGGTGGCATCATGCTCCTCAGGGCACTGCTGGCTGGAGGCCTCGCTGCCAGTGAGGGCTGCCTTCTGCCTGTGGCACGACTCTGCCCCCTCCTGGGGACAGGGGACTCTGGTCTCTTCCTCCTCTGGGAGAGACTGACCTCTCTGCAGGAGCCACTCCATGCCCTCGCCGGACCCCAGCCCCTCCCGTCCCGACCCCTGCTGGCCTTCGGGCTCAAGGAGTGCGTTTCAGGGGACACGACCCTTGACTGTAGGGTGGCTTTCCTAGACAAGTGTCCCGGCTTGTGGCGCTGAGCCTGGCTTTGCTGGGCTGCGGTCAGAGAGGCTGCTGCACCGCAGCCTCGGGCCGCCGGACTGTTTCACCATGAGCATGTTGTGGTTTTCTGCTCACTTTGGACGCCAGCACCTCCTGTCCCCCTCCTTCATCCCGTGCACCCGCCTGCCACGAGGTCCGCCTAGCTCCGGCCTCATGTGCTCTGCCAGGGCAGTGCCCAGAGCGTCTGTGTCCGTCCTGTGAGCTCCTGTGGCCAGAGGTGCGCTGTGCTCCACCTTGCACCTGGAGTCACGTTGCCTGTCGTGGTCAGCAGTCACTGACACGGGAAGGGCGGCCAGCTGGCCTCAGGAAAGCCCTGTCTCAGGGCAGGAGGCTCGGGCGGTACTCAAAGAGGCAGGTGGCAGAAGTAGAAGGCAGTGTGCTCGGCCGATGATGATTGACTTGAATGCCATAGAACCTTTCTTCTTCTTTTTCTTTTTTAACCTTGATGTTCTTCTTGGTGGTTTTATTGCAAAGTCTCTTAGGTGAGATGCCTTCTTTGTATTCGCTGAGAAAAAAAAAAAAAAAAACAAAAAAAACTGCCTCCTGCTTGGTTACCTGGCCCAGGACTAGCAGAGCAGCCACAGAATGTGGCTCCTGTGGTGAGTGAGAGGCCCCTGCCTTCCTGGGGTTCAGGAGTCTCCATCTGCCTCCCAGAGCGATCACATTAATGCTCAGCATCTCCAGCTATCAGGGAAATGAGGTCAAACTACCCCGAGATTTCCTCCCACTCCAGCCAGATGTGCAGCCAAGAATAGAGATAATAATGCGAGCTGCTGAGGAGATGGGCACGAGGGGAACCCTGCTGTGTGGTGAGGACGTGGGGACGAGGGGCACCCGTGTGGTGTTGGTGTTGGTGAGCACGTGGGGCACCATGTGGTGTTGGTGTTGGTGAGGACGTTGGACGAGGGCCACCCGTGTGGTGTTGGTGTTGGTGAGGACGTGGGGCACCATGTGGTGTTGGTGTTGGTGAGGACGTGGGGACGAGGGGCACCATGTGGTGTTGGTGTTGGTGAGGACGTTGGACGAGGGGCACCATGTGGTGTTGGGGTTGGTGAGGACGTTGGACGTGGGGCACCATGTGGTGTTGGTGTTGGTGAGGACGTTGGACGAGGGCCACCCGTGTGGTGTTGGTGTTGGTGAGGACGTTGGACGTGGGGCACCATGTGGTGTTGGTGTTGGTGAGGACGAGGGGCACCATGTGGTGTTGGTGTTGGTGAGGACGAGGGGCACCATGTGGTGTTGGTGTTGGTGAGGACGAGGGGCACCATGTGGTGTTGGTGTTGGTGAGGACGTTGGACGAGGGGCACCATGTGGTGTTGGTGTTGGTGAGGACGTTGGACGAGGGGCACCATGTGGTGTTGGTGTTGGTGAGGACGTTGGACGAGGGGCACCATGTGGTGTTGGGGTTGGTGAGGACGAGGGGCACCATGTGGTGTTGGTGTTGGTGAGGACGAGGGGCACCATGTGGTGTTGGTGTTGGTGAGGACGTTGGACGAGGGGCACCATGTGGTGTTGGTGGGGACGAGGGGCACCATGTGGTGTTGTTGTTGGTGAGGATGTTGGACGAGGGGCACCATGTGGTGTTGGGGTTGGTGAGGATGTTGGACGAGGGGCACCATGTGGTGTTGGGGTTGGTGAGGACGTGGGGACGAGGGGCACCATGTGGTGTTGGGGTTGGTGAGGACGTGGGGATGAGGGGCACCATGTGGTGTTGGTGTTGGTGAGGACGTGGGGACGAGGGGCACCCGTGTGGTGTTGGTGTTGGTGAGGACGAGGGCCACCCGTGTGGTGTTGGTGTTGGTGAGGACGTTGGACGAGGGGCACCATGTGGTGTTGGTGTTGGTGAGGACGTTGGACGAGGAGCACCATGTGGTGTTGGTGTTGGTGAGGACGCTGGACGAGGGCCACCCGTGTGGTGTTGGTGTTGGTGAGGACGTTGGACGAGGGGCACCATGTGGTGTTGGTGTTGGTGAGGACGTTGGACGAGGGGCACCATGTGGTGTTGGTGAGGTTGTTGGACGAGGGGTGCCATGTGGTGTTGGTGTTGGTGTTGGTGAGGACGAGGGCCACCCGTGTGGTGTTGGTGTTGGTGAGGACGTTGGACGAGGGGCACCATGTGGTGTTGGTGTTGGTGAGGACGTTGGACGAGGGGCACCATGTGGTGTTGGGGTTGGTGAGGACGTGGGGATGAGGGGCACCATGTGGTGTTGGTGTTGGTGAGGACGTGGGGACGAGGGGCACCCGTGTGGTGTTGGTGTTGGTGAGGACGAGGGCCACCCGTGTGGTGTTGGTGTTGGTGAGGACGTTGGACGAGGGGCACCATGTGGTGTTGGTGTTGGTGAGGACGTTGGACGAGGGGCACCATGTGGTGTTGGTGAGGTTGTTGGACGAGGGGCGCCATGTGGTGTTGGTGTTGGTGTTGGTGAGGACGAGGGCCACCCGTGTGGTGTTGGTGTTGGTGAGGACGTTGGACGAGGGGCACCATGTGGTGTTGGTGTTGGTGAGGACGTTGGACGAGGGGCACCATGTGGTGTTGGTGAGGTTGTTGGACGTGGGGCGCCATGTGGTGTTGGTGTTGGTATTGGTGAGGACGAGGGCCACCCGTGTGGTGTTGGTGTTGGTGAGGATGTTGGACGTGGGGCACCATGTGGTGTTGGTGTTGGTGAGGACGCTGGATGAGGGCCACCCGTGTGGTGTTGGTGTTGGTGAGGACGTTGGACGAGGGGCACCATGTGGTGTTGGGGTTGGTGAGGACGCTGGATGAGGGCCACCCGTGTGGTGTTGGTGTTGGTGAGGACGCTGGACGAGGGCCACCCGTGTGGTGTTGGTGTTGGTGAGGACGTTGGACGAGGGGCACCATGTGGTGTTGGTGTTGGTGAGGATGTGGGGCACCATGTGGTGTTGGTGTTGGTGAGGACGCTGGACGAGGGCCACCCGTGTGGTGTTGGTGAGGACGTGTCTATTGGCTCTGCCTGGACTCCCTCCGCTCCCTGAGGCCTTGCTTGAAGCCTTGGCTTTCTTGGTTGGTTTGGCTTTGGTCTTCCCACCGGCCTCCTGTTTGCTCCTACCTTCTGCTTTGTCTTCGTTCTCTCTTCCTCTGGTTCCCATGTTCTGCCTGCCCCCTGTTCTTGTTCCCAGGGCTGGTGGCTGTGGGCTGTGGCTGATGGTGGAGTGTCCTGGCTAAGGTGCCCTGAAGGGCTGGGGTTCTCCTGCCTAGTGTCAGCTGCCTCCCTGGCCTCTCCTGTGCAGTTTCTTCACGACCTTGAGTTCAGATCTTGGTGATCCCCTTCTGAGTTCTCTCGACTGGGGACTCTAGAAGCGTGTTGCTTGGTTTTGTGACAGTTCACCCTTCATGGTCAGCCTCTCGTCACTGAGCTCCGGCTCTGTGCTGCTGCAGGCTGACCGTGTTCCCTGGTTGTCCCAGTGTGTGGCTGTCCTGGAGCCCAGTCAGCCTCTGCACGGGCCCCTCTGGCCGCTGTTCCCCGTGCTGAAGCACAGCGCGGGCACGGTGGTCTGCACGTGGCAGTATTGGCAATCTTCTTTAGACCTCAGGAATCTTTACTGCAGCGTCCTGATTTCCCACGCTGCTGAATTTATCACGGGTATCTAGGTTTGTTGATTCTTTCTTAGATCCGCCAAACTTTGCGTGTTTTGTTTTGGAGTCAGGATGTGAGTCAGGCTGCCGTGCCTCCTGGCAGAGTCGCCCTCGCCGTGTGCAGTGCCCTCTCGCCTGCCCTGGAGTCGGCCTTGCCTGGTCTTATGCCGTGTTGCCCTCTTGGCCAGCCTTGGCATGCCGCGTCTTTGCCTGTTTGGTTGGGTTGTTTCAGTGCATTCCTTTTGCACAAGGCTCTCTCCCTGTCCTCTCCCCAGACCCTGCACACTGCGTGTGGCTCCCGAGGTCCTGCCCTGCCCCCCACCACTTGCACTCCGTCTTCTGCTGCTCTCCTTCTGCGTCTGTGCGTGGGGTGAGTGTGTGCCAGTCTTGCTGGCCCGCCCGCCTTTCCTCCAGTGGCCTACCCTGGGTCCTCGGAGACTAGAAGTGGGGCTCTGCACCCGTCCTGATGTCTGAGCCAGGCCCACCTCCAGGCTGGGCTGCGCTCCGTGGGGAAGTCCTTGCAGGTCTGCAGTCCCCCGCTGTGGCTGCTCCCGTCCTGCCGTCCAGTCTGAACAGACCGTCCAGACATCAGGACGGGGCAGGGTCCGCCGTCTTTTTCTGTGTATGCGCCTGAGGTCATTCTCCTCCTCCCGGAGGCCTTCCTGGATCTGCTCTCCTGTGGACCTCCTGGCCATAACTTGTCTCTCTTTGTATAAAGTTGTCTTATTGTGACTCCCCTCCGTCCACAGAATCGAGGTTGTCACTTCACCTTTAAAAGGTGTCTGTGTCAGCTCTCCGTCCAGTACCAGGCAACGGAGACTGTGGTTTGAAGGAGGGCTTCCTCTGGCCAGGGCTCCGAGGCTGCAGTCTGAGATCCCGGCCCACGTACATCATGGCGGGACACAGCAGAGTGGGTGCCCAGCACCCTCGGGGCCACTCCAGTCCCTGGCTTCCTCCCCCCAGGCCCAGCTCCTGAAGGTCCGGCCCCTGGGAGACCACGGGCTGGTGGCCAGGCCTCCACACGGGGACTTCAGTGACACTGCTGGTCCACACTGCACCGTGTCGTCCACTGTCCTCGGCCTTCCTCCGTCCTTTAGGAGTCTGTGCTGCGTCTCAGCTTAGCTGTCACGTCCCTGACCTCGGGTGCGACTTGCCCTTGGCCTTGGGTTTTCGGTTTTTCTCATCCTCTCTGGCCTGGGCTCCGTGAGTGTCTTCTGTGAGGACCCGCTCGGCCTCCAAGCGAACCTCTCCCCCGAGGACTGGGGGCGTGTGGCTACGATCCCCTGGCCACAGGAGGGGACAGCCCCGGCTGTTGCAGGGACCGTCCACCCCCACCGTGTCTGCAGGGGTGACCTGCTCAGCCTGGGCACCCAGGTTGGGGGCAGGAGGACCACCCGATGCGTGCGTTGCTCTGTGAGGAGAGGAAGGGGTCACCGCGTCAGGGTGGAGAGTCACGTCTGAGAATCGGGAGAAGCTGCGTGTCGAGATGTTGAATTCACTGTTGAAACATCACTTTTCTGTCAGAAAACTTTTCTGACTTTAAAAATGACGTTCACCTAGAGACAGGGACCGTGCCCCCGTGGTGATCATCCCACTTCCTCAGCCCCATGGCAGGAAGTGCAGGCCTTGCGACCTAGCAGCTGAGTGCTTGCTGTTTACGTTTCTGTCTGGTGACTGATACCCCAGCTGGGCAGGACCTGGCTGCTCTGGCACATCCCTGCAGGACAGAAAAGCGAGTCCCGCCTTCCTGCGTTTCCTAGCTGGGCCTGCGGGGCACCGAGGGAGGATGGCACTCGGGGCCCGACGGGGCTCTGTGCCCTGTGACTGTCCTACCTGCAAAGTGGCTTTGGGGAAAGAGGTTCCCCAGGCCCGGAACCCGGCGGTTGAGGAGGGCCTGGACAGAGGGCTGTGGCCTGTGTGGAGTCCATCTCGGAGGGATCTGGAGGTGCCTCTGCTGACCTCTGCTGCCTCGTTCCCATGCCCCCCAGCCCCTCTCAGCCTGCGTGGGTCTGGTGTGGCCTGGGCCAGCCTCTGCGGTGGGGGGGCCCAGCTCTTCTCCACCGCTGACCCTGGCCGACTCCAGCCCCGCGTCCTTGGGCCGCAGTGTGCACTGGGAGCGCTCTGACCCTCTTGCCCCGACGGGCAGGCAGGCGGGAGTCCAACTCCTAAAAACCTCGGCTTCCCATTGTTATAAACCTCTTTGCACATCGATCTTTGACTTCCTTTTGGTTATTTCCGTAGAATAAGCCACCAGAAGTCATGTTATAGGGTCAGATGTGAGGAAGGTTTTTAAGGCTCTTGATATCTAAAGGCCAGTTACTCTTCTGATGGAATGGATTTACATTCTCCCGAGAATCGGAGTGATTTTCTCACCTGAGCTCACTAGCACTGACTCAGGGTTCTTCCTTGAAGTTTCCAAACTCGAAGGTAGCACTTGCCTCCTGTCTTATTAGTTGGCACTTCCTCGTTCCTGGAAGGCACGGCCCCGTCCAGATGGGCACTGCTTCCGCGAGTCTCGCCTGCGGCACCCATCCCTGGGTCTCGGGGTGCCGTGGCTCTCGTTGCTTCCTGGGTCGCCCTGCGCGGTGTTGACACCCACTCTCCTGGTGCCTTTGGAGAGAGACTCTCCGCTGACTCTGGCCTCCCTCCTGCGGCGCACCTTGACGTGTGGGTGGAGGCCGTTTGGGGTCCCTCCACAGCACACCCTTCTCTGGCTGAGTACATAGAAGGCCGCAGCGTTGAAGGAACGTCTTACCTCCGTGAGATGACACTAAAGGTTCAGCCGGGATGAAAGAGGCGCCAGCCGTGAGTGGCCGAGGAGCTGTTTCGTCCCGTCGTCTCCCGGGAGCGTCATTCTCGGAATGACTTTGACGGTGCTGAGCGGCGAGTCTGCTCTAGGAGGCTTTCTGCTTCTGTGACTGAAACACCAACAAGAACACCTTAGAGGAGGGGGGGTCTATGTGGGGCTCCTGGTTTCAGAGGTCTCAGTCCATGGCCTGCTGCCTCCATGGCTCCGCGCCCTAGAAGGCCAAACTCCAGGTGGACGCGTGTGCAGGGCGGCATCCAGGAAGGGAGCCACTTGGGCCAGCCACAGCCACCTGCCGGTTGCTACCCTGGTGACCATTCCAGAGGGTTAATGCCTGGTTTGACTCAGGCTCTAGAGCCCGGCACTTCCCCTCTGCACTCACATGTGCTTCCATGGACACCTGTCATCTGATCTGTGACAGCCAGGCAGCTGTGCCTCCAGAGGTCGCTGAGGGCTGAGTGGCGGGCTCTGTGGTGGGGCAGGGCTTGCCTGTGTTCTTCGTTTTGTTTTCCAGGGTGTTTGGGTGCTGTGGGTAGGACCAGGGCCTTTCATGTGCCAGCAAGTTCTCTGCCACTGGGCTGCACCCCGGGTGTGGAGCTGTGTGAGGTGCTCAGGACGGCCAGGGGCCACGGGCCTCCGCCTCTGGTCTCTGCCACCTTGAACATGGTTGTTGGGGATGGCTTCCGCCATGCTGATGCCAGCAGAGGGGTTTGGAACCAGACAGGTGGGGCCCCTGGGGTGTGGCCTCCGGGGGCGTGGACTCTGTGGCTCTGTCCAGGGGTTGGGCTGCGCTGTTCCGCCGGCCTGTGGTCTCTGGCCTCTGCTGCTGTGGACCAGAGTGCAGGCAGATCAGCATGGTCTCCTGGGAGGAGGCTCGTGTGCCCAGACACCTTCCCTGTGATGAACTGAGCACCTAGCGACAACTCAAGCCTTCCTAGGAAAGTTAGGACGAAATCTACCCACCCTGGTCCCGGACTTCTTCTTTTATGGCGCTTGGGGGGGGAGCCCAGGGGTGCTCTCCCACTGAGCTGCGCCCCACCTCCCCTGGCCTTTACCTGTGACCCTCCTACTCAGCCCCAAGCCCCTGATCACAGGTGCACCACCACGCCCAGCTTTAAGAGGAAAAAAGATTGGATTTCAAGAGCACCGAGCAGGAGCAACGTCCCTCCCGGCCTCTGGAGCGCAGTGCAGCTCTCCTGGTTTCTGCAGGGAGGCGGCTCCTGGGTTTACCTCACACAGAGCAGGGGGCTGCCCGTGGCCGAGCATTGTCACTGTGACCTGACTGTGCCCAGGATGCTGGCATCAGATCCTGGGGTACGCTCAGCACCTGACACTAGGCGCTTCAGGAAGACAGCGTGGCTCCCTGGTGGCCAGAGCCACACAGCTGCTCTCCACTGAGGGGTGAGGGCCCGAGCTCAGGGCCACCAGCGTCCCTTCCTCTAACTCCACAGCCTGGTCAGCACCGGCACTCCACCTTCCCTGCAAAGCGAGGTCCCGCACAATGTTCCCTCCTTTGCTCAAATGGCGGCAGCGATTGGCAGGGCCCTCCCTGAGGACCCAGATGTCATGTCCATGGCTCCCTGGCGCAGGTGAAGTCCCACCTACAGGGTCTGGACGGACCCCTCTCAGGTCTTCCTCGCAGACCTTCCGCGACAGCTGTGTACCTCCACGGTGGCGGACGCCGTGCTCTCCTCGGCCCTCTGCAAGGCCTGCCCCATGTTTGCCAAGGTCTTTTCTCCTGGTAGTTTTCTTCTTGTATGTACTTTAAAAAAAGTTTAATAAAAAGTATAAAAAAGGAAAAAAAGAAGGCAAGAAACAAACAGAAGGGAGCTTTATTTGGATGTTTTAAAGACCCAATGCATCTAGGAAACGTGAGGGTGATTTTCAAGCAAAACAGAAAATGCGCAGTGGAGTAGGTGGCCTTGACGTCAGGGTCCACAGGCCAGTGTCCCCCTGGTGAGCCCGCAGGCCAGCAGGGGGGCATGCCGGCCTGCGCCCAGCGGTCCCAGAACACCGCGGGGTGGTGTGTGCCTGGGTGTCACCATCAGGAGTGCCAGGCGGCCCCACTCTGGGGGGGGTCATTTGCGGGGTGCGTTTCCTGCACCAGCAAGCCCTTGGCACTGAGGGGCTCACGGGTGCAGTGCTCATTTCCAACCTGCGCCTCCTTTGTTCTGGATCCTCTCCTTTCATCATGGCCACAGTCAGGACAGAGTGGCTCCCAGCAGCGTCACCTCCAGGGGGGAGGCAGGCCCCTGGGCCCTGTGGCGATTTCCCTTCCCTTGCTCCTGCTGTCCCTGACCGGCCACCACACAGGCTTGCCCTGCCGCTGCCCTCCTGCTGTCTGGCCCGCGGTCTCTCTTCTGCTCTCAGGGCCTCTGTGTGTATTTCTTTAAGAAACAAAGAGAAAACGGGTGGCTCTCTTCTTTGTGTCTGGCTCGTTTCACTTAGCGTGGTGACCTCCAGTGCCGTCCATGTCTTCGCCAGTGACATGGCTTTGTTCTTTATGGCTGATTCATACTCCCCGTGCCACCGTCTGCAGATGGGCACTTGCGCTGGGTCCGTGGCTCGGCCGCTGTGGGCGGTGCCGCTTGTGTGCCTGCCCTCACGCCCTGCCTCTGCACCGAGGAGGTGTGGCCCCGGGGTCCCCCGCTGGGTGGTGGAGGAGCACCACCCTGTCCTGCACAGTGTCTGCACTGATGGGCAGTCCCTCCAACAGCGAGCAGGCGTCCTTTATCCACATCCTGGCCAGTGATGGTTTGTTTTGCTGATGACGACATTATGACTGAAGCGAGATGAAATCTCAGTGGCATTTTGATTTGCATTTCCCTGATGGCTAAAGACGTTCACCATTTTTCCATGTTTGTGGGCCATTTGTGCTTCCTTCGAGAGGTGTCTGTCTGTATCATTTGCAGGTGAATTGATGGGATTATCCTTCTTCTGTGTAAGGTTTTGAGTTCTTTCATTTTCTGGACTTCAGTCCTGGCAGAGAGCAGCTAGCCAAGCTTCCTCCCTCCATAAGGCCTGTCTCCCACCTGGGCATGATCCTTGCTGTGCAGGAGACTGGTATCTGTCAACTCCTGCTTTCCCTGCGGAGCTACGGGAGCCGGTGCAACCCTGAACTGCCTTCTGTGCCCGCCAGTAGCTCCCAGGTCTCAGTCTCCTGTGAAGGTCTCGATCCATTCTGAAGTGATCTTCGTTCAGGGTGAGAGAAGGTCTGCTTCTAAACTACTCTAGGGGATGTCCAGCACCATTCAGGGAAGGGCCTGTCTTTCTGGCCATATGATTCTGGCTCTGTTGAGACTCCGGTGGCTGTGGGTGTGCGGGTCGGTGTCGGACCCAAAATTCTGTTCCCTTGGTCTACACCTTGGTCAGGACTCAGGTGGCTGTTGGTGTGTGGTCTGTGTGGACCCTAAGCTCTGTTCCCTGGTCTACACCTTGGTCAGGACTCAGGTGGCTGTGGGTGTGTGGGTCTGTGTGGACCCTAAGCCCTGTTCCCTGGTCTACACTGTGGTCAGGACTCAGGTGGCTGTGGGTGTGTGGTCTGTGTGGACCCTAAGCCCTGTTCCCTGGTCTACACCTTGGTCAGGACTCAGGTGGCTGTGGGTGTGTGGGTCTGTGTGGACCCTAAGCTCTGTTCCCTGGTCTACACTGTGGTCAGGACTCAGGTGGCTGTGGGTGTGTGGGTCTGTGTGGACCCTAAGCCCTGTTCCCTGGTCTACACCTTGGTCAGGACTCAGGTGGCTGTGGGTGTGTGGGTCTGTGTGGACCCTAAGCCCTGTTCCCTGGTCTACACTGTGGTCAGGACTCAGGTGGCTGTGGGTGTGTGGGTCTGTGTGGACCCTAAGCTCTGTTCACTGGTCTACACCGTGGTCAGGACTCAGGTGGATGTGGGTGTGTGGTCTGTGTCTGGACCCTAAGCTCTGTTCCCTGGTCTACACCTTGGTCAGGACTCAGGTGGCTGTGGGTGTGTGGGTCTGTGTGGATCCTAAGCCCTGTTCCCTGGTCTACACCTTGGTCAGGACTCAGGTGGCTGTGGGAGGGGGGGTATCTGTCTGGACCCTAAGCTCTGTCCCCTGGTCTACACTGTGTTCAGGACTCAGGTGGCTGTGGGTGTGTGGGTATCTGTCTGGACCCTAAGCCCTGTTCCCTGGTCTACACCTTGGTCAGGACTCAGGTGGCTGTGGGTGTGTGGGTCTATGTGGACCCTAAGCCCTGTTCCCTGGTCTACACCTTGGTCAGGACTCAGGTGGCTGTGGGTGTGTGGGTCTGTGTGGACCCTAAGCCCCGTTCCCTGGTCTACACCTTGGTCAGGACTCAGGTGGCTGTGGCTGTGTGGGTCTGTGTGGACCCTAAGCCCTGTTCCCTCGTCTACACCTTGGTCAGGACTCAGGTGGCTGTGGGTGTCTGGGTATCTGTCTGGACCCTAAGCTCTGTTCCCTGGTCTACACTGTGTTCAGGACTCAGGTGGCTGTGGGTGTGTGGGTATCTGTCTGGGCCCTAAGCACTGTTCCCTGGTCTACACTGTGGTCAGGACTCAGGTGGCTGTGGGTGTATGGGTCTGTGTGGACCCTAAGCCCTGTTCCCTGGTCTACACCTTGGTCAGGACTCAGGTGGCTGTGGGTGTGTGGGTCTGTGTGACCCTAAGCCCTGTTCCCTTGGTCTACACCTTGGTCAGGACTCAGGTGGCTGTGGGTGTGTGGGTCTGTGTGACCCTAAGCTCTGTTCCCTGGTCTACACCTTGGTCAGGACTCAGGTGGCTGTGGGTGTGTGGGTATATGTCTGGACCCTAAGCCCTGTTCCCTGGTCTACACCTTGGTCAGGACTCAGGTGGCTGTGGGTGTGTGGGTCTGTGTGACCCTAAGCACTGTTCCCTGGTCTACACCTTGGTCAGGACTCAGGTGGCTGTGGGTGTGTGGGTCTGTGTGGACCCTAAGCCCTGTTCCCTGGTCTACACTGTGGTCAGGACTCAGGTGGCTGTGGGTGTGTGGGTCTGTGTGGACCCTAAGCTCTGTTCCCCTGGTCTACACCTTGGTCAGGACTCAGGTGGCTGTGGGTGTGTGGGTCTGTGTGGACCCTAAGCTCTGTTCCCCTGGTCTACACTGTGGTCAGGACTCAGGTGGCTGTGGGTGTGTGGGTCTGTGTGGACCCTAAGCCCTGTTCCCTTGGTCTACACCTTGGTCAGGACTCAGGTGGCTGTGGGTTAGTGGGTCTGTGTGGACCCTAAGCTCTGTTCCCTGGTCTACACCTTGGTCAGGACTCAGGTGGCTGTGGGTGTGTGGGTCTGTGTGGACCCTAAGCCCTGTTCCCTGGTCTACACTGTGGTCAGGACTCATGTGGCTGTGGGTGTGTGTGTCTGTGTGGACCCTAAGCCCTGTTCCCTGGTCTACACCGTGGTCAGGACTCAGGTGGCTGTGGGTGTGTGGGTCTGTGTGGACCCTAAGCTCTGTTCCCTGGTCTACACCTTGGTCAGGACTCAGGTGGCTGTGGGTGTGTGGGTCTGTGTGGACCCTAAGCTCTGTTCCCTGGTCTACACCTTGGTCAGGACTCAGGTGGATGTGGGTGTGTGGGTCTGTGTGGACCCTAAGCTCTGTTCCCTGGTCTACACCGTGGTCAGGACTCAGGTGGATGTGCGTGTGTGGTCTGTGTCTGGACCCTAAGCTCTGTTCCCTGGTCTACACCTTGGTCAGGACTCAGGTGGCTGTGGGTGTGTGGGTCTGTGTGGACGCTAAGCTCTGTTCACTGGTCTACACCGTGGTCAGGACTCAGGTGGCTGTGGCTGTGTGGGTCTGTGTGGACCCTAAGCCCTGTTCCCTGGTCTACACTGTGGTCAGGACTCAGGTGGCTGTGGGTGTGTGGGTCTGTGTGGACCCTAAGCCCTGTTCCCTGGTCTGTACCTTGGTCAGGACTCAGGTGGCTGTGGGTGTGTGGGTCTGTGTGGACCCTAAGCTCTGTTCACTGGTCTACACCGTGGTCAGGACTCAGGTGGATGTGGGTGTGTGGGTCTGTGTGGACCCTAAGCTCTGTTCCCTGGTCTACACCTTGGTCAGGACTCAGGTGGCTCTGGGTTAGTGGGTCTGTGTGGACCCTAAGCTCCGTTCCCTGGTCTACACTGTGGTCAGGACTCAGGTGGCTCTGGGTTAGTGGGTCTGTGTGGACCCTAAGCTCCGTTCCCTGGTCTACACCTTGGTCAGGACTCAGGTGGCTGTGGCTGTGTGGGACCCTGTGTCTGGACCCTGCGCCCTGTTTCCTTGGTCTACACCTCTGTTCCTACTGCGGTTCCGTCAGTGTTCTTTCTCTGCTCTGTAGGGCATTTTGAAACCCGGTTCCTGAGTCCTCCAGCATGGCTCTTTTTGCTCAGGAAGGATTTGGCTGCTTGGGGTCTTTGGTGCCTCCGTGTGAACCTCAGCTCTGTCTCTCCTGTTCTGTGAGGAGCACCCTTGCTGTTCTGGTGGGGATTGTGTTGAATCCGTAGGCCAATTCATAGTGTGGTGTTTCAACCCCCCCCCACTCCAGCCGTGGAAGGCGAGGTTTTCTGTCTTCTCGTGTCGTCTTTCTCTCTTCTTGTCTGCCATTTTCATTGTAGAATGGTTGACTTCATAAACTCAGTGTTATTTCTTCTTCTTTTTATTCCCAGGTTATTGTGACTGGGATTGTTTCCTGATTTCTTTTTCAGCACATTAATTATTGGTGTAGGTGGATATCCTAAAGCTTTGCTGAGTTGGTCTCTCGGTTGAATCTGTGGGGTCTTCTAAGCATAGAAGGAATCATTTGACTTCTTCTTTTCCTTTTTTTACCCCCTTTATTTCTTTATCTTGTTAATTTCTCTGGCTAAAATGTCAAGTACGACACTGAATCCGAGAGATGAGAGTGGACATCCTTGTCCTGTTCCTAGTTTTAGAGGAACTGTCTTCATTTTCCTTCTTCAGTGTGATGTTGACTTTGGTTTTGTCCTACGTAGCCTTGCTGATTGAGGTACCATCCTCTGTACCCCGTTTATTCAGGGATCTCATCATGGAGGAATGTCGGATTTCATCAAGGGCCTTCTCTGAATCCCTTGAGGTCACCAGGTGGTTTCTTCCTCGACTCTGCTTGTGTGCTGTCTTGTGTGTGTGGATGCCCTTTGGACCACGCTTGCCTCCCTGGAAGCACACATCTCCATCATGTTGTGGGACCCGAGGGTGCTGTTGAGTCTGACTTACGAGTGGTCTGTTGATGGTTTTCATGTGTTCTTAGAGGACATTAGTGTAGAGATCATAGTTTTTTTGTGCATTGTTGGGGTTCGTAGTGGGTACCCTGGCTTCCTGGAATGAGTTGGGCACCTCTTCCCATGCTCTGTGGAAGAGTTTGGAAGTGTCGGTGCTGCTCTGTCTTTAAGGTCCAGTGAAGTCCAGCAGTGTGTCTGCTGCTCATGGACTTTTCTTTGTTGGGAGACTTTGTTACTCTATCTTGTTGCTTGTTATTCATCAATCTAATTTTTTAATATCTTCTTGGGCCAATTTAGGAGGTCTAAGTTAGTGGTAATATGTCCCTGTTTTCTGGATTTTCCAATGTGTTGGCATGTAACTTTTCAAAATACTTAATTATCCTATGGATTTCAGTAATATCTTTTGCAATATACCCTTTAGAGTCTCCAATTTTATTTATTTGGGTCTTTTTTGTTAGTTTGGCTAAGCATTTGTTAATTTTGTTTATTTTTACAAAGAATGCAATATTTGTTTCATTGACTGTGTTGTTCTTTTAGACTCTTTCATTTACTTCTGCTCTGATCTTTGTTATTTATTTGTTTCTACTGACTTTGGGTTTGGTTTGTACTTGTATTCCTATGACCTTGGGTGCATCATGAGGTAGTTGTTTGAGGTGTCTCTGTTTTTAATGTAGGAATTCATAGCTATAAACTTCCCCTAGTGTTGCTTTATCTGTCTCCCATGAATTCTGGTTTGTTGTGTTTCTATTTTTATTTAATTCCTAGAGTAAATGATTTTTTCAGTGATTCATTTTTCATTCAAAATTGTACTGTTCAATCCTCATGTTTTGGTGTAATTGCTTTAGCTTCTCTTATTGATTTCTAGTTTCATTTCACTCTACTCTGATAAAAACGTAAGGTATGATTCCAATTGTTTGTGTTTGTTGACACTTTCTCTGTGGCCTAAAATATGATCTATTTCAGAAGATGTTCCGGGTGCTGATGTAAAACGTGTGGTCTCAGCTGCTGGGTGGAGTGGTCTGATCTAGAGTGCAGTTTAGCTCTGATGTTTCTTGGTTGATGTTGTGGTCTAGATGATCTATGGTTGTGAGACACCCACTGTTATGGTTTGGGACCTCTCTTTCCTGTTTTGTCCTTTAGTGTTTGTTTTATAAGATTGGGTGCTCCAACCTCAGTGCATCCACGTTTACAGTCATCACATCTTCCTGATGGAGTGTTCCCTAGGTCCGTACCTAGTGACCTTTGTCTCTTCTGGCTCTTGTTGGTGTGAGCTCTGGTGGACCTGGGTGTAGCTACTTCTGCTGGCTTCCGGATTCCATCTGCTGGATATCGCGCTCCTTCTCCCACTTTCACTCATGTAGCCTCCCAATGTCTTTGCCTTTGAGGTGAGTTTCTTCTAGGCAGCAAAGTGTTGGGTCGTATTTTTAATCGAGTCGCAGCCAGTCTGGAGTCAGACCACTCTCATCCGGGGTTATTACTGAAGGTCATGTACTAGCTCCTGTCATTTTTCTGTTTTTCTTCTGGATGTTTTGGATAAACGAGGCTCTCTTCCTTCTCCCTTATGATCTTGGGAGTTTATTGTTTCCTGAACTTGATTCTTTCCTAGTTATCATTTGCTTATTTACCCCTCTAGGGAGACTTATTCTGATTTCCTCTGCGTTCATGATCGTGCTTAGTTTGCTTCCTCTTCTGAGTGTAGGATTCCTCTAAGTGTCTTCTGTGGTGCTGGTTCAGTGGCCGTGCTTACGTCTCAAGTTCTTTGTTTCTGCCTTACCTCTGAAGGATGACTTTGCTGAATACAGTAGGACTTTGTAGTTATTTTCTTTCAGGTCTTGAAGTCTATCATCCTGTGCCTTCCTGGCCTTCGGGGTGTCTCCTGGGAAAGCTTTTTTTATTCTGACGTGATTCCTTTATAATGACTTGGTGCTCCCTCTTGTACAGTCGTGATTGTGGTTTCCGCGGGTAACTTCAAGGTTCTGTATCTAGACAAGCTCTTCCCTGAGCTCCACCCCTTTCTTCCTTACTCAGCATCCTGGTGTTCCCGTGCGCTCTCTGGGATGACAGTACCATGCCAACACCATCTTTTGTCTTCCATCTCCTCCCCTCTCTTCACCTGTTCTCTTCCAGTTTCTCATGCCATGGCATTGTCCACTGCACTTGATAAGACACAAAAGATAATCATCCTCAATACCTTCCTCTCCTTTGACCCCTCCACCAGTGGATTACCAAGTCCATCAGTTTTGCTTTAAAATATCTGAACTAGTAACCAGCCCCGAGCACAGCTGGTTCCCTCTCTTGTCTGAAGTGCTCAGTGGTCTCTCTGACCTCAGGGTGCGAACTCTCCTGCTCTTATTCTAGATGCCCTGGGGCCCTGCAAGGGCCATCTTCTGGGATGGGCTGACCATAGAGAACTGTGCTGTAGGCAGGGCCCCAGCTCGCAGACTGGCTGGGGTATGCAGTGGACAGTCACCGACAGGGCCCAGTGTGAGTGAAGGTGCCTGGGGGTGGGCAGTTCCCACCTGGGAGAAGAGTGGTAGCTGGAAGGCAGCGATACTGACCCTCAGCGGGCTAGGGCATTCTTCCTGTGGCCCCCCTGCTGCCCTGGCCACTAGGCTTTTCAGAAGGCCTTCGGCCTTCGTCTCTTCTCTAGTCCGTTTCCTCCCATCTCCCCCCGTGTTTCTCTCCTCTTTTTCCTCCCCTTCTTCCTCTCCTTCTCCTCCTCCTCTTCTCGTCTCAGAAGACCTCTGTAAAGAAGAGGATCTGAGGGAAGGACCAGGGGGGGCCACGCCTCCCGTGAAGATGGGGCCCACAAAGGGTCCCCTTTCCCTACAAGGCCCAGAGGCTTGTTTTTGTTTCATTCCTACCCAGCGTGTCTGTTGGGAGGAGGGAAAGAAGGCGTTTTTATCACAATTAGAGTGAATTTGTTAACCCTCCAAATAGTTCAAATGACCTGAAATCAACAGGGAAGGAGACAAAGCCGTGGAGTTTCCACACAATGGTCTTTTCAAGAGAATGGTCCTTCCCACCTAGACCAGCCAGCCCTGAGCTTCAGACTCTATTGGCTGCCCGTGGCTCGGGGGAAGGAGGCCCTGGCATGGCCCTCACGACCCTCACTCAGCTCTCTGGTCCTGAGCTGCACAGATCTCCCTCTGCCTCTGACTATCAGGACTTCTGTTTGTCTGTGAAAGGGCCCCCGTGCCTCCTGCTCCTGCTCCCGGCTCCACCCCAGTGTAAACCTGGCTTCTTCCACAGGGCTGTCCAGGCCTGCCCTGGCTAAGGCCCTGGGCATGGCCACTCACATAGCCCTGCACCGGCCCTCAGAGCCCTCACCTGCATGGGCTCCTGAGCCATTTGTATGTGTTCACTGCCGGTTCCCTGGGTCAGGGACTGGTCATGTCCTCACAGTGCCCAAGGAGCTGCCCTGTCCAGCAGAGCACCAGCACTCACCAACCCTTCCTAAACGTCTCTTAGAACTGTGAGCAGAAGTGTGAATGAGCGGTCTTCACCCCACCCAAGCACGTCCCTTCCCGTCGCACGGCCCACTGTGTCTCCCCAGAGGGGTGGTTTCAGCGTATTCTTTGCCTCCGTGAAAGCCATATGTCTCCTGCTGGTGGAGCTGGGCTGGGCCCTTCCCCACCCAGGACACGACACAGGACGTGGCATGGACGGCCCAAGTTGGCTTCTCACCCAGCTCACAGCTTCTTGTGCAGTCATCGGGCAACCTTAGGAAATTCTTTCTAAAAATGTTCAACGGAACTTTCCAAAAAAGCTTCCCTTGCTGAAGGGTATTTCAGGTAGCAGATTTGTGATGCAGTGTGGGCAGGTTGCTAGGCAACCGCCGCGTCCACAGGTCCAGCAACGCATCTGCAGGCAGCTGTGTGAGGAGGGCGTGGCCGACTGCCGTGCTCATGGGCAAGGAGGAAGGCTCACGGGCACACCTCGCCCCTGCTGCAGGAAGCAGGTGTCTCGATATGGACAGTGGAAAATCCCGAGGCTTTAATTGGGGGCTGTGACACCTGTGTGTTACAAGCTGTCTTTAAATTGGAGAATTGAGCCCACGTCCTCTGGGAGAGCTGCCCGACAGCCTCTGACCCACAGGACTCACGGGTGAGCTGGGGCACTGCCAGCTCTGCGCAGGGACAGCCTGGCTCATGGGGGTTGCAGTTTTCCTGCTGTGAATGCTCCCAGCCACCCCATGACACAGACGTGACACTGAGTGACACGTGAGCGCGGAAGCAGGACAGGTGCCCCAGAGCCCAGGAGGTAGAAATCATGGTGCCGTCACTGGGGACCATGCACTTGCTGCTGTGTAGCTTTCATTTTTAATAAAATTCATTTCATTGTAAGTTTACAAGATTTACTTTTTAGTGATGTCTGTGTGTAGCACCCAGCTGGTCGAGCTGAGAATGTGAGGATCCATTCTTCAGCCAATCCGTGCTGCTGCTGCCACCTGAAGCACTGGGTCAATACCCTTCTCCTTATGGCCGTGGCCCCTTCCCAAGGAAGGGCTGAAACAGCTGCGAGGCAAAACTGAGCCCAGGGTCTCTGCATCCCAGGGCAGAAGGCTGGTGCCGGTGTGTCCATGCCAGGTGTGCAGGCAGGTGAACCCAGTGAGGTGCCCTGGGGAGGAAGGGGTCTCAGCAGACCAGGCATGGGGACACAGTGCAGGAGCTCGTGCACCATGAGAAGAGATGTGCAGCTGCAAAGGTGTGGACAGGGGCTCCCTAGACAGGACAGCGCTTCCCGCCACATGCTGGCTCCCTCTCCAGCCCTCCTGGGACCTCCTGTCTCTCAGCGGCTCTAGCCCACATGTCCCCACATTCTGGGCCTCCACCCAAAGCAGCTCCTGCCTGTTAAGGTGTACATTATCTCTGCTGGGCCTCCTACCTTCTCCCCCTCCTCTCCTTCTCCATCTCCTGTTGAGCTGTGGCTCTCTGCTGGGCCTCCTACCTTGTCCCCTCCACTCCTTCTCCATCTCCTGTTGAGCTGTGGTTCTCTCTCTGCTGGGCCTCCTACCTTCTCCCCTCCACTCCTTCTCCATCCACTGTTGACCTGTGGTTCTCTGCTGGGCCTCCTACCTTCTCCCCTCCTCTCCTTCTCCATCTCCTGTTGAGCTGTGATTCTCTGCTGGGCCTCCTACCTTCTCCCTCTCCACTCCTTCTCCATCTCCTGTTGAGCTGTGGTTCTCTCTCTGCTGGGCCTCCTACCTTCTCCCCTCCACTCCTTCTCCATCCACTGTTGACCTGTGGTTCTCTGCTGGGCCTCCTACCTTCTCCCCTCCACTCCTTCTCCATCTCCTGTTGAGCTGTGGTTCTCTCTCTGCTGGGCCTCCTACCTTCTCCCCTCCACTCCTTCTCCATCCACTGTTGACCTGTGGTTCTCTGCTGGGCCTCCTACCTTCTCCCCCTCCACTCCTTCTCCATCTCCTGTTGAGCTGTGATTCTCTGCTGGGCCTCCTACCTTCTCCCCTCCACTCCTTCTCCATCTCCTGTTGAGCTGTGGTTCTCTGCTGGGCCTCCTACATTCTCCCCTCCTCTCCTTCTCCATCTCCTGTTGACCTGTGGTTCTCTCTCTGCTGGGCCTCCTACCTTCTCCCCCTCCACTCCTTCTCCATCTCCTGTTGAGCTGTGGTTCTCTGCTGGGCCTCCTACCTTCTCCCCTCCACTCCTTCTCCATCTCCTGTTGAGCTGTGGTTCTCTCTCTGCTGGGCCTCCTACCTTCTCCCCTCCACTCCTTCTCCATCTCCTGTTGAGCTGTGGTTCTCTCTCTTCTGGGCCTCCTACCTTCTCCCCTCCACTCCTTCTCCATCTCCTGTTGAGCTGTGATTCTCTGCTGGGCCTCCTACCTTGTCCCCTCCACTCCTTCTCCATCTCCTGTTGAGCTGTGATTCTCTGCTGGGCCTCCTACCTTCTCCCCTCCACTCCTTCTCCATCTCCTGTTGAGCTGTGGCTCTCTGCTGGGCCTCCTACCTTCTCCCCTCCACTCCTTCTCCATCTCCTGTTGAGCTGTGGTTCTCTGCTGGGCCTCCTACCTTCTCCCCCTCCACTCCTTCTCCATCTCCTGTTGAGCTGTGGTTCTCTGCTGGGCCTCCTACCTTCTCCCCTCCACTCCTTCTCCATCTCCTGTTGAGCTGTGGTTCTCTCTCTGCTGGGCCTCCTACCTTCTCCCCTCCTCTCCTTCTCCATCTCCTGTTGAGCTGTGGTTCTCTGCTGGGCCTCCTACCTTCTCCCCTCCTCTCCTTCTCCATCTCCTGTTGAGCTGTGGTTCTCTGCTGGGCCTCCTACCTTGTCCCCTCCACTCCTTCTCCATCTCCTGTTGAGCTGTGGCTCTCTGCTGGGCCTCCTACCTTCTCCCCTCCTCTCCTTCTCCATCTCCTGTTGAGCTGTGGTTCTCTGCTGGGCCTCCTACCTTCTCCCCTCCTCTCCTTCTCCATCTCCTGTTGAGCTGTGGTTCTCTGCTGGGCCTCCTACCTTCTCCCCTCCACTCCTCTCCATCTCCTGTTTTTTGTTTTTTTTTTTTTAATTTTTAGTGTTTATTTTTTAGTTTTCGGCGGACACAACATCTTTGTATGTGGTGCTGAGGATCGAACCCGGGCCGCACGCATGCCAGGTGAGCGCGCTACCGCTTGAGCCACATCCCCAGCCCTCTCCATCTCCTGTTGAGCTGTGGCTCTCTGCTTGTCTGCCCACCTTTTCCCGTACTCCTTTTCACAGACTCTCTGGCATTCCCCTTGTGGTCCCCCACTCTCCCCCTTTTTCTTTTTTTCCTCTCTGCTGCCTGTCCAGCGGTCCTGGGTTCTTTATCTCTGCATGTGTGCAGCTCCCCCATTGCCATGGTTCGGTGCCTCAGCTGATTTCCGAGGACAGCCACAGCTGTGGTGCGCCATGAGTAGTGGTTGGTGCAGACCCAGCTGCCAGCCCAGGATCCTTACTGGGCTTCCAGGCTCCCTCTCTGGGTTCTCGTTTCCCTTCTCAGCCCAGGATGTGTGCCATGGCTTCTACCCAGGCTTTTCTCCTGGGTGCTCTTGAACACCCTTCCTCACTGCCTCTGCCTCTTGCCCGCTGTCTGGAAAACCTGCAGGATCCAGCACCGCCACAGCCCCTCCCCCAGATGCCTAGACCTGCTGCTTTGCTGTCTCAGGGTGTGCTGTATGTCAGACTTGTGGCTGGCACGCAGCTCTGTGTGCCAGGTGCTCTGTGTGCTGGATGAGCTCATGCAGCAGTGGCCCAAGGAGCAGATGGACAGAACGCATGGGGAGGAGGAGGGGCAGCTGTTGCCCTGCAGAGGGGCGGGGAGGCAGGGGCAGGAGCAACAGGGACAGGCACTCGGGTACAGCAACCTTGTGGCCTGGAGCTACGCCATGCCCCTTGGCCACGTCTGGATCGGAGAGACATCAGGAGAGCTTTCTCTGTGTAGCCTGGGTTCAGGGTCAGGAGCACATGTGCCTGGGAAGTCTCCTCTCGGCTGCACCCTGAGTCACTGCGCCTTCCGCCAGAGAGCACAGCCCTCCTCCAGCCCAGGGCCCCCAGGGAGATGGCTGTGTGGATGGGCCGCCTGGGCCCTTGGGAACGGCCCGTGCCCTGTTGGCGGTGGTGCCGCCTGCCTCCCTTCACAGCCCCCTGTGCCTGCGACCCCAACCCGGCTTCTCCAGAGCCTGGAGGAATGTGGGTTGACCGGCTCTGGCAGTCCTTGCCCAGGAGAGGGCCAGACTGCTCTTCGGAAGGTGCTGCAGCAGCCCGGGTGGGTAGGGCAGGGGCACAGATCGTAGTCTTCCTCCTGAATCCTCACACTGTGCCAGGGACCTGCTAGCGTTTTGAACTTTGACCTCCCGTTGATCTTCAGATTGGCTCAGTGCTGTGGTGGCGACGTCCTCTTTGTTTATAAGTGATGGAACCAGAGCTCCACAAGGCACCTGGCCCAGGTCTGTGCAGCTACCTGGCAGAGAGAGGCATGTTGAAAACACGCCTACCACGTTCCAAAGCATCTTTGAAAAATAGAGTGGAATTTGAGACCTTCTAATAGAATCTCAGTGGAAAGTTTCATCCACTTCCCCACATCTTGGGTCCTCATGTTCTACCTTAGTGGTCTTCATGAGTACTGACCAGTGTCCCTTCCACTGGCTGTCCCCAGCATGCCCTTCCATCTGCCCTTAGGAGGAAGTGTCCCATTCACTTGGTGCCTGGAGGGCTGGCTCTCAGGGAGGCTAGACCAGGCAGACCGAGGTCTGGCTGCACCTTCCATTCCTACCTGTCAGCCCCGCCACTTCCGAGTGTGGCAGGAAGTGTGTGTCTCTGTGGTGTGCTCGGTAAGTGTTCCTCCAGGCGTGGGTGGTGTGCGGTCGTCAGGTGGGTTTGCTGTGCTTTGGTCTTCCTGGGACTTCGGATTCGTAGGCTGCAGCAGGAAGGAGTCCTGTGTCCTTGGGAATGGCCTGAGCCGTGTTCCCAAGTGCACTGTGTCGCGCTGCATGGGGAGCACTCACCAGCAGATGAGTGGGAGGAGCCGTCTCACAGACCTGGGGAGGCTGGGGGTGCATTTGGCCACTGTGGTGCTTTTTTGTGGCTGCAGCACTGCTCTCGAGGAGTGGCCCAGGGCTCACCCCAAGGAGGTCGGGTTCCTCTGGGAAGACTGGACGCCCCTATCAGGGCCCCCTCCAGCAGTGGCAGGACTAAGTCCCCACCTCACTCTCAGACCCCCTTTCAATCTGAAGTTTCCAATCCCACCATTGCCCAGGGCCTACTGGGGTGGCTTGGCTTCCCTGGGCCCTTCCGGAGTTGCCCCACCGGGTGCTCCTGCTGGCTGCAGATGGCTGCGCTCTTCCCAGGGGCTCTTCCTTCTTGGCAAATGCGCTGAAGAAGAATGATAAAAAATGTCTAAAAGTAAGAATAATTTCTTGAAGAACACGCAAGGTGCACAACAGGGTTGCCGCTGGCCTGTGGCTGAACC
Source organism: Marmota monax (assembly GCF_021218885.2). Lineage (NCBI taxonomy): Eukaryota > Metazoa > Chordata > Mammalia > Rodentia > Sciuridae > Marmota > Marmota monax. The sequence continues at coordinate 2,464,431 of NW_026691979.1, read as the reverse complement.
TCACAGTTCGGCTCTCCATTTTGCCATCACCTTGGTCAGAGGAAGGATGAGGTACCCATGATGGAGCAGGCTGTGTCCTGGCTGTGCTGCATCTCGCTTGGCATCTGGGCCCCCCTCACAGCAGAAGTTGATACCCGCTTCAAGGATGTTTGAAGGGATGTAAGGGGCAGATCTATTTTGTACATGAAGACCTCAGGTACCAAAGAGATGAGATTCCCGGCCCAGCTTACAGCACAGAGCTGGAAGACACACGATTCTGCTCTTCCCTTTCCTGGTAGGCTGTGCTGCTGCACCTTTACAGCTGTTTATGCAACTAAACCATGTCCAGTTGGTCCAAGTCACAGCTAAAATAAACTGTCATTACTTTGTGGCTAATGCCAGATTTTTGAATTAAAGAAAAGAAGGAGTGTAAAAAAATTGACACCATCTTGCTGTTTCAAGCAGCCTTGTCCTCATTTTATGCATCTCTGTGTGCATGTATGTGTACATGTGTAGTCTACTGCACATCTCTGTGTGCATGTCTGCATGCATGTACACACATGTGTAGTCTACCACACATCTCTGTTTGCACATGTGCATATGTCTACACATGTGCATATGTCTACATGTGTAGTCTACTCTGCATCTCCGAGTGCTTGTGTGCATGTGTGCACACACTCAGGTAGTCTGCTCTGCATCTCCATGTGCACATGTGCATGTGTGTACACACACAGGTAGTCCACGGTGCATCTCTGTGTGCATATGTGCAGCCTATCATTCATCTCTATGTAGGCACACATGCAGCCTGTCATTCTGCTCGACATACAGTGGGTGTTCAGATGATTCATTTACTTATATTTGCACATGCTAACCTCTACTTCGTACCTGACTTGCAATTGGTAACACTCTATCTTGATTAATTTGGGATAGTTAATTTAATGCATTATGCATTTCTGGGCCAATTTTCTGAAAGTGACGTTTCTACATAGAGATCTTTGGTGACTGGACAGGAGCAGTGGTGAGTTGGCTTTGTGCACAGGCTTCCCTGTTCCCTCCAAGTCGTTCACAGCTGCAGACCGTCCACCTGCTCTCTCTACCCTCCTGCCCACTGTGAGCAGCCACGTAGCCCCTGCCAGGCTCAGCCTAGCAGCCGTTACCATCTCTGTTCGAGATCCATCCACCTCAACATCTGTACAGTCTATTTTCTTGTGATTCAGTCACTTTAGGGAGCACTTTTGCGGGATCCCTACATCCCCACTTGGGGGGTTGGACTGACCTGTGCAGTGCATACTGGCTGATATCAGAGGAAGCCTGCAGGACTGGCCCTGTTCAAAGGCTCCAGTCTACAGGATTCACCTTCCTTTGTTTGTGGGAAGCTGAAGATACACACGCTGATGTGATACACCGATCTCTTCCTCAGAGGCAATGGCATTTTGACCTCTGCAAGGGGAGAAAGCAGCCCTGCCGCCGACACCCATCAGGGATTCATAGGATCTAAAAGATCTCCAATATAAATATGTACAGAAGAAGAGTTTGAGGACCTAAACTTAGTTGATGCGATTGTAAATCTGGGCACTCTTGGTTCTTATTCTATCTGTGAAGTCAGATTTTACCACTTTATATATCTCAGGCGACTCCTGTCCCTAATCCTTCAAGGAAACTGTTCAATGGTAATTGAGCACCATGTGGAGAGGTCCCGAGAGGGACAAGCGTGGTTTCTAGGAGATTGCTGCCTGATGGTCCGCTCTGGGCTCAGAAGCACAGCTGGACTGCCTGCCCACCAGCAGGTCACCGGCAGGCATCAGAGCCTGGCCTAGGTGAGATGCGTGCGTTGGTTGCGAGAGGCTTTGGTGGGATGTGCTGCAGCAGTACAACCTGGCAGCCTGGATAAATCTGCGCGGAAGGCACTGACCAGTCTCTCTCCTCCGGCAGACACTTCTGTACGTCGTCCACACCCACATGGGGTTTGTGTCCCAAGTCTGGCCACAAATGGAAATTCTGGTGAAGAATTTCCATTTCCTTTCTGGTGAGGAAATTCTGGTTGAAGGAGCCCAGGCAGATGTGCCCTGTGCATGCTGATTGATTTCTGTGAACCAGCTCAGCCCGCCTGGTGCTGCGCTGCAGCCCCGACAGCCCAGGATGGGCAGTTTAGCCAGGGACAGGCACTAGCCTTGCCACTCCCACCTCGCTCTGAAAGTAAAACAACTGAAAATGGGCATTGCCTTGGGGTGCAATGTTTTTCATTTATGAATTATTTTTTCCCCAAGAGCTATAGCAAAAATCGCCAGGCAAGCCCCTTGGTGAATGTATTCTGTGTGATTGTATAGTATTTAAATGCATTTATTTGTATCTAATTTGCCTGTAAAGTTATTTAAAAAGTGATAGGATGTTATGCTTGACCTATCATAGTAATTTCAGTTTTATGACCATTGTTACTTAATTATCAGTGGTGATATATCTAAAAAGGTGTTACATTTATTAATATTTTGGGTTTTGGCAGTTTGTGAATATGTCTATATTCCTCACCATGCAGAAAACTTCTGGGGGTAGAGCCATCGCCTGCTTTATAAGAGTGTGAACTGATTGTCACTAGCCTGGGCTGGACTCCTCCTGGACCCCAGCAGCATTGGCTAAGTATGGCGGGAGGTAGAAGGAGGGCGGCATTTTAGCATTCAAACCATAAGATCTTACTGGGCTTGCCAACCTGCTGACCAGGATTCTGTCTGGTGGGGAGATGGGAAAACCCAGGCCTGCACACCCAGCTGCACTCCTGCAAATGGCCTAAGGGTGAGGGACATGTGGGAGGTAGACACACTAGTGCAAAGCCCACGTGGAAGCTGCCAGCCACCTGCACTGGGTGCATCTGCCCACTTCTGTGAGCACAGTCCACGCCACGTGGCAAGCGTGGCAGCACTCTGGGGCATGGGATGTGACGCGCTCCGGGGGCCACAGGGAGAATCCCCGCTCTGCTTTGGGGCACACACAATCCACTTGATGGAGCAGTCTGCACAGGTGACAGCCTTCAATCTCAGTCAGTGGCTCCCGACGGAGGCCACGGTGGGTAGGAGGGGCCACAGTGGATAGGAGAGGCCGCCTGGGTTCTTAAGGGATGTCTGGAGTTTGCAGAAGGCTCCACTGGGTGTGGCAGGGCACATCAGCCAGCATCTGATGGGCTTCAGCATCCAACCCAATGGGCCTCACAACCCTCGGGGTGCACTTCAGAGCGCAGGTTCCTGCTCTTCCCCAGGCCACGAGACCGCAGCCTGTGCAGAAGCCCAGGAGCCTGTGTGTGAAGTACACCGTGGCTGGTTCCCGTCCACTGGCAGTCTCAGACGGGAGGAGGGATTTCCACAGGAGGAGAGGGGGAGGCTTTCCAGCCCAAGGCACGAGATGAGGGGGAGGTGGTGCTTTCCATTTTGAATGAAGAGCCCCATAATTCATTAACGCCTTCAGCAATATGTGTGCAGCGTTTGCTGCGTACAGTGCCTGCGTAGGTGAGTCTGAATCCGCCAGACGTTCATTTCTAGCAGTTTCAAATTGAGCAGTGGCTGAGGTACAGCACACGCTGATGGTAGAGGAACTTAAACACAGGGGGAAACTTGGTTTTCAATACAGAAAAAGCAAATCAATTATAACACTCTGTTTCCTTTTGTTTAAGGGCATATAGTATGCAATTTACCCAAGTGTATCCTTAGGAGTAGAGGCCACAAATACAGAAAAGAGGGTTTTAAAACTGTCAGAGTACGAGCTGTAGATGGCCTAGTGACACGAATGGCGTTCTGTGCGTTGTCCCAGGGGGGCGCACACTCAGGTCCCTGGCAGGGCTTGGAGAGTCTGCCCTGATCTGTGTGTGTGCTTCTCATACCAGGCCTTGCTGAAGCGCTGGGGCCATGGCAGCTGGCCAGGCCCCTGAGGGCCTCCACGTCCTCCCCTGCTCACAGGAGGCCCTCCTCCACCTCCTCCCTGCAGTCCTGTGTGAATGACACTGCGCCAGCTGGGCAGCCTGCAGGGTTCCTCTGAGCCACTGCCGCCTTGTGTCTCCGCACAGCCCCACGATTCAACCCCAGGCGAGCCCAGAGTCCGTGCCAGGCCCTCCCCATGAGGGCCGCCAGGTGGAGCTGATGGGGTGGTGACAGACCCTCCCTGGGCTGGGGTGACACCATGGGTGTCGGCTGCATTTGTGGGACACTGGTGGGGGCAGAAGCCAGCGACCACCCAGGAGGAGGATGGTGTCAGGAGCTGGGCTGTACGCAGTGCTGCCATGAGGTGGCTCGGCTGGGAGACACACAGAAGGGGGCTCTGCAGCCTCGGGGGACACCCAGGAGCCCAGAGGGTTGAGTAGACTCCAAGTCCTTCCTCTCCCAGCTCTGGAGGAAGTAGGGGTCTTGGTGGTTCTGTGCCACTTCAGAACGTGGGAGGCACGGTGCCCTGGGGTTTCAGGCACAGGAGGCAGCGAGGAGTCAGCCTCCGCCTCACAGAGACCTTAGGGCCAACAGGCTCTCCATGGGGAGGTGGCCAAAGCCAGTGTGGAGCCACTGAGCTGCTGGGGCAAGAGGGAGGTGGGGACGTGAGGTCAGTGAGACTCCCGTGTGCTCCATCGCCTCTCCCACCTTGAGGGCAGGCCCCTGTGGGGTCACTGCTGTGGTATGTGCCCTGCGTCTCAGAGCAAGCCCCACATCCCCCCAGGGAGGAGAAGGGAGGTGGCAGCGGGTCACCAGAGCCACATCCATGTCACCTGTGCTCTATGGCTCTGCAGGAGCCACCTGGCCCTTGTTCTGAGTACGTCAGCCAAGTTCCCAAGTGCTAGCATACCTCGGGGCACAGTTCAGACAAAGCTGGGCTCTGTGCTGGACTGCGGTGCAGTCCCAGGGGAGCAGCACTGGGCCGTGAGCTGGGCTCTGTGCTGGACACTGCTGTGAGGGCCCAGGGGAGCAGCACTGGGCTGTGAGCTGGGCTCTGTGCTGGACACTGCTGTGAGCGCCCAGGGGAGCAGTGCAGGGCCGTGAGCTGGGCTCTGTGCTGGACACTGCTGTGAGGGCCCAGGGGAGCAGCACTGGGCTCGATGGTGGGTCCTATGCAGGAAGGAGTCTCTCATGGAGTCTGCGGGTGCTCATTCACTTGGAGAACCATGCTGTGCTTCCTGGTCTCACAGATGTTCGGGAGGATTCCCAGTCGAGCTGTCCCTGCAGATGTGAGGGGATTGTCTTGGGACTGGCCAGTGACCGTGGAGCTGAGAAGTCTCCCACCCTGTATTCAGAGGCCAGAGGCCCAGGAGGGCCAGAGATTGGATTGGGAAGGCCAGGAGCATCTGGCCTGAGGCAGAGGAGTGGTGCGCCCTCTGTCTCCTGCGGGGCCTCCTCAGGCCAGGTGTGTCTTCTTTGTCCAGCCCATGATTTGATGCTGGTTTCAGAAACATCCCCAGGGACACACCTAGAACACAGCGGCCACAGTATGAGCACTGGGGCCCAGCGGGGTCGAGGCATGGAATTCAGTGACCAGGAGGAGGCCTGGGAGGGGTTCGTGGTCCCACCACAGCCCTGGGGGGATGGCCGCCCTCTGTGAGTGTCCCTGAGGCCACCTTCTGCCAGGGTAGGAGAGGGGTCTGCAGGACAGCGTTCTCTTCAGGGTGCTGAACAGAGCTGTGGGATACACAGGCAGAAGTGGACCCCTGTGTATCCCGCACAGAGTCCCAGGGAGCTGTCTGTACCCCCTGTTCTGGGAAACCAAACACAACTGAGGCACTTGGTGTATAAATACGCGTTGGTCTCTCCTCTCCGAGAAAGTTAAGAGATTTTAAGTGGCAAAGCTCTTGGCTTCAAGGACCCTGAAACACTTGGGAACCATAAAGCAAATGATGTCAGGAGCCAGGTGCAGTGGCAGTGGGTGACCTCAGACAGCAGGCTGGAGCTGCAGGCTGTCGGGAGCAGGAGGGCTTCAGGGGCCTGGGCAGGTTCAGCCTCACAGGCCCTGGGGGGAGCACCAGGGGAAGTCCAGGTGTGGCCGAGGACAGGCCACTCAGGGGTGCCACGGGATTTATCTGTGGCTGTTGAACTTAGCGCACGTTGGGGTTGGTGCAGGCCGTATGTGGATCCATGCGGGGAGCGCAGGTTTGATCAAATAGGACCAACCTGGAGCACGCCTGATCAGTGCTGAGGCTACCAAAGCTGTCTGGTTCTCTGAGAGTGCGGGGCGTCTGCAGGAACGCAAGGAGAGGCCCTGGGTGCTGTAGCTGAGCCAGACCCCGTGATGGGCGGTGGTGGGCATGGAGGGGCAGAGACGCCATGTGTGAGGAGTGTGCAGGACATGGAGGGTCAGGAGGGGCTCCAGAGTCACTGAGACTTGCAGAGTAGGTGACAGGGGTGGTGCCTGGTGTGCACACCACCTGCACCGGCCGCCCTGTCCATCTCCCCCGTGGCTCCTCGTGCCTGGAGAGCAACCTTAGAGACAGAGGCTACACCTCCGACCCCACACTGGGTGCGAAACTGAGGCCACAGGCCATGAGAAGTGTGGTTCCAGAGCAGGAGGCTTGCAGTGCGGCCTGGGGACTCCCAGGACACAGCCGGTACAAATCCCCACCCGTGGTTGTCCTCACAGTCACACTTGCTGCTCCACCTCTGCGGGGGAAGCGCTGCTCTGTCCAGCGGCAACCTAGCCCAGGCGATGTGGACCTGAGCAGTCCTGCCTTGCCCTCGGGGCACCCCGCATGCTGCCGTGTGATTTTGCTGCGGTCCCGCCCCCCGCCCCCCATTTATTCATGGAATTGGAGTGATACTGTCATCATTTTGGATTCACTGAGAGGATGTATCTGGGAACCGGTGGAAAGATCCCTGGAGCTTTACTGGCTCAACATGAAGTTTCTGCCAGGCCCTGGCCCTTGGGAGGGCAGACCTCTGGGAACCAGCCCCTTCACAGTTCATCTCCATCCACTCCATGTCTCCTGGCCATTTGTAGGCCTACCTGAGGAGATGTCCACTGCTCCCCATCCTAAAGACACACCACAGCTTGCTGCTCAGGATTTTAAAACTTAAGGTGTGCGACAGGTAAAATGCACGTGGGGGCCTGAAGCCACTGTGGCTGACTATGGCAAGTTGCAGAACTGGTTGAAACAGGCACAGCCACAGAATGGGCAGGGGGGTGTGACAGACCAGGCCAGGAAGTGCTGGAGGTGTCGGGTGACGCTGCGTGCTGTCCTGAGGAGAGGTGCAATGGGGAGGCCCTGGGTGAGCCGGCCAGGGCGTGCTCCTGGGGACCTGGGCCACAGGGACCCACGCTGTTCCCCTGGATGCTGGACAGGGTTTGACAGAGCAGGTGGCTGACCAGAACCTTGGAGACACCGGGCGGGTCTTCAGCAGACCCAGGCTGGCTGAGCACCTGTCATCCAGGTCACAGAACGTGAGTGTGCAGTGACATGGGTGGCGTGTTCCCTGCCACCACTGCAGGTCAGAGCGGGTGGGAAGGGAGGCCTGGCAGGGCCTGCAGTGCTGGCACCGTCATTGTTAGGGAGTGCTGGTGGGCTCCTGTCCTCTGAGACCCAGGACCAACTCTCCCTGTGAGCCCCTGCAAAAATGAAAAGCAAATCACACACATCCAGTATGTAAAGGCCCAAAGTGAGCACTTCCACTCCATGAGGGAGGAATGGCAGCACAGAAAGAAGGGATGGACCAGCTGTGCACATAGTCCTGACGCTCTCCGTCCAGCTTCTGGGCACGCACAGTGTGGTGCCCTCTCCAGAAGCTGATGCAGCCCCGCCCCGTGCACGGCCTCCCTGCAGCTCTCCTCGGCAGATACCCCACATTACAAGCCTCTCCTGATCTCGGGGGTCTCCACTGTAGCGTCAGCTTCCTCCTCGTGTCTGTGCCTACGTGTGTGTCAGGGGCAGCCTGCAGGGACTCTGACTCTGCTGCCCCTTGCCTGGCCTCCTAGGCCTCCCTTTGAAATCTTGTGGAAGCCTCCATGACCCCTGACTCCAGCCTCCTGCAAACCTGCAGAACCTGCACCATGTGGTCGACACCAAGGTCTGCCCCCATCTTGAGCAGTAGCCCAGCCTCCTGGGACCCCGGTGCAACAGCCTCTAAGTGCCAGAGTAGCTGAGCCTGGTGAAACCACTCCAAGGCCCTCCTGTGCAAGAAGAATTCAAGGGAATTTTTAACTTTTACAGCCTCGAGTCTGAGATGGGTGTGGTCTTGCCAATTCCCAAGATGCCCTCAAGTCGTTTTTCCTACAACTTTTGGGTAAAGTGATAGTTGAAGCTTCATCCCAGGGTTTCATAAACTGACTTCCAGACCACTCACGTATCATCAAATCACGCCTTTATTGGAGCACACTGGTGGCGGCTGACCAGAACATAAAGCTTTTCCCCTGATCAGCCCTGAACAATTGCAAGGGCACTCCTTATGAGCCTGAAAACCGCAAAAGGGATGTTCGGGGGTCCAGCCAACAAGCCAGCCAGGTTACAGAAGCAGGACAGTGCAGTCAAGCAGAGGGAAGCCTAACCAATCACAGTTAGCCCAGTCACCCCAGTTACAGAAACAGAGCCCCGTTACAAAAACAACGCCCCATGAGGTAGCTCCGTGTTCTTAAAGGTTTCTGTAGCAAAAGGAAAAGAACATCTTGCGCCAGTCATGACCCTTCTACTTGGCCTGGTTGTTTTACAGGATGGAGTCACAAAACAAAATGGAGTCACATTTGCTCCTACTACCACATAAGTATGTAGCATCTCTTTACTGACTGTGAAATCTTTAACAAGCACACCTTCCTTAGCTCACTTTTACTCACACTTTTCTGGCCCAACTCCATTTTTTCAAACCTTTCTGCTTTGCTTTCTACTCCTGATTATCAGACTAAACTTGGCTAAAAGCTGCCAGCAGTATCCGTGACGCCATCTGAGCGCTGTGCTGCCTCGGAATTTCTTCTGCCAGATTAAGAAAGCTATCGCCTTTAAATCCAGCCTCAGAAATCCTCAGGCACAGTCAAAATGTAGAGGACTTCTTCGCCAGAATGTAACACTGATGGCCTTTATTCCAATCTCCAGCGTCGTCCTTTCCCTCTGAAATCTGAGCTCCTTCCCTCCTGCTGGAGTTCTGGGGCTCTGAGCTCCGTCTGAATCGCCCACTGATCTCTGCTAACCACATTCTAAAGTGGTTTCCAGCTTGCCTCCTAAACTTTTCAAGACTCCTTCCCCACCAATCAGCTGTAAAACCTTCTGAAGCACATGGTCAAGTAGTCACGGTAGTGACCCTACTTCTCCATACCGATTCCTGTTTTGGTCAGCTTTTCACCACTGTGACCAAAAAACATGACAAGAATGATTTTAGAGGAGGAGAAGTTTATCTGCGGCTCATGGTTTCAGAGGTCTCAGTCCATGGTCTGCTGACTCCATGGCTCTGGGCAGAGGTGAGTCAAAACATCAAGGCGAAAGAGTGTGGAGGAGGAGCACAGCTCAGGACATGGCCACCAGGAAGCAGAGAAAGAGCTCTACTTCCCAGGGACCAAATGTCCACCCCAATGTTAGGCCCCAAAGACCCACCTCCTCCAGCCACACCCTGCCCACCTGCAGCTGCTTCCCAGTTAGTTAACCCTCAGCAGAGGATCAATGCAGGATTACGCTACGGCTCTCATAACCCCTCTCCTGTCATCTCTGGACTTTGTTGCATTGTCTCACACATGAGGTTTTGGGGGACACCTCATGTCGAACCCACAACAGGCTTCAGCAGCTGGGAAGACTCTGGTGGGCTCCACAAAGGGCCCAGATACACAGGAAGCTTCTGATAGGATCTCCTTCTAAGAACCAGGTTGCAGGAAGCACCCAGTGTCCAGAGCCACAGACCACTCCACTCCGATAGAGCACATGTAAGACTGAGAACAGCACCCGGCTCAGCCGAACCCAAGGCTCGTGGAAGAGAATCATGAACTGGCTGTAGAAACCACCTGGGAGCCGTGCCTCGTGCTCTTAGGTGGCCACGGCCGGGTGGAGGCCTCCTCCAGACCCAGCCCCTAGTCTCCTTCCAAGAGCAGCATTAATCAGAGCCCATGGCCTCTCATTCCTGTCTTGTAAGTGGCCTCAAATCTGGCAGGAGGCACCTGGCTCCTGCTTGGGGCTCTAGAGATGGCTTCCCAACCTGAATACTATCAGGGCCACTTCCCAACCGTGACCCTAGCAAGGTCACTTGACGCCCTCTGCATCTCCATCTGCCCAGCAGGATCCTGAGCCTGGTGTCAGGACCAGTGTGGACCTGAGGCATGTTGTCCAGCAGGCTCCTGCACAGACATGGGGGACTAGTGTTTAGGGGGTGCAGAACCAGTGTGCACACCACACAGGTGAGTTCTGGGTTTGTTTCCTTCTTATTATGAGGCCCTATAGAACCTTCTAAAATCTTGGCAGGATAGAGATGTGGGGAGCACAGTCCCTAGGTCTCCCCTCTACACATGGCCAGATGGTCCAGCTGTGCACAGAGCCACACACCTGGGCCTCAGGCTGCCCGAGTGGGAGGAATTATCGTTCCTTTTTTTCTAGTGGGGAAGGACGGTCCTCTGAATCCCCAGGGAAGTGGCTTGTGAAATTCTGAGGGATGTGTCACGTGGCCCCTTGCACTGACCCCCAGAGAGCTGGCTTCCACAGGGTCTCCGCAGCTGTGCGGGCCTCTCCTCCTCCTCCTCCTCCTCACCCGTCTCCACCCCTCCTCCCACGCCTCCTGCACGGCCCTGCATGGCACCTGGCTCAGCCCAACCCAAGGCTCGTGGAAGAGAACCATGAACTCGCTGTAGAAACCACCTGGGTCTGGAGGCACTTCCAGGATTCGCCCTGGATTTCAGGATTTGCTGCGTGTGGGAAACGGAGGAGAGACCAGGAGCGGGCTCCTTCCCACCGCGGCAGAGACCCCCAAGCCAGGGTGAGCCGGGACCCCAGCGGCTGCTCCCAGGGCATGAGCCTGGAATTCCAGGAGGGGCTGGTGCCAAGCTCCTGGTAGCAGTGGGGAGGGCTCCCCTCGCCTCCACAGATGGCCCTGTGTGCCAGAAGAGCCCCAGCTGTGCTGCCCGTAACAGGAAAACAGGTGCAGTGACAACAGCGCCAGGACAGTGCGGGCTCTTCCTCATGGGACTTCAGAGCAGCCCCACGACACGGCGACTCACCTGCGCGCCCTCTCCAGGGACCCACGCACAGGCCGCTTCCCCTCTGGCAGCTGTTTGGGCCATAATTGTGGGCACAGCCTCTGAGAGGCAACTGGAGCCGTCTCCCGCCACTCTGGAGAAGTGCTTCCGGGGTGGGTGCCTGCCACGTCCCCTGGGTGTGGCTTTCTTAGGACCCACTAACTTGCCACTCCATAATGTTGAAAACAACTCCAGATATAGATGGCAGCACACTCTTAGTCATCGGCTGGCCTTCTTCCTGTTTCTAGAAGGTTTCCCACCCTGGGGAGTGACCTTTGGTGGGGATCAAGCCTGGCAGGAGCTCACTTCATCTCTTGTTGGAAGCAGATGGTGGGAAGGCAAGGGCCACCTGAGGGGCGGACCTCCAGGCACAGGTGGGGCAAGGAGGCCCTCTAGAATGAACCAGCACGGCCTCAGTCCCCAAGGTCCTAAGAACTCCTCTGACCAGGGGCATTCTAAAAGCATCCTCTGCTTCTCCTTTGACTTTCTCTGTTCCCCATGGGTCTTCCTGCTGGCACCCTGCAGGACACTGCTCTGACCCCCTGGTCCTTCTCGCTGCACCCTGCTGGACACTGCTCTGACACATCTGACCTCCTGGGTCTCCTCCCTGCACCCTGCTGGGCACTGCTCTGACCCCTGGGTCCTCCTCTCCATACCCTGCTGGGCAGTGCTCTGACCCCTGGGTCTCCTCCCTCCACCTTGCTGGGCACTGCTCTGACCTCTGGGTCTTCCTTCCTGCACCCTGCTGGGCAGTGCTCTGACCCCCTGGGTCTCCTCCCTCCACCCTGCTGGGCAGTGCTCTGACCCCCTGGGTCCTCCTCTCCATACCCTGCTGTGTAGTGCTCTGACCCTCTGGGTCCTCCTTCCTGAACCCTGCTGGGCACTGCTCTGACCCCTGGCTCTCCTGATCCAGCTGAGAGCCATGCTCCAGCATTTCCAGGAGGTCTAGGAAGATGGCCTTGTCCGTAGCTCCTCTCACCCCGTCCTCCTGACCTGTAGCCCCAGCCTGTGCTCCTGCAGAGTCGCGGTGGGTGCACTCTCTAGCCATGGCAGTCCTGCCTTGCTGTCTAACCCAGAGTCCCTGATGGAGGTGCCCCCGGGCTTGCAGGAACAAGTGGTCCCCTCTCTGGCCCCCAGCAGCAGTTGGGTTTCATTCACTTGTGTCTGCCTCCTGTGGCTTCAGAGGCCTGCATGGCCCCCAGGGCATCTTCAGGCACATTGGCCACATTACCTTGAAGTCACAGTCTATATGGACGCGCCTCTGTCCACAGTGGTGCATGGAGGGATTCTCCAGGGTTAGGAGGCCCCAGGCTCCAGCAGTCTGCTGAGGTCCAGAGGCTCCTCCTGGCCAGCGGGCTCCACAGCAGGGCACTGTGAGGGCTCTGGAGGAGGCACCTTGGGTCCACCTCAGCAGGCCACTTCTGGCTGTAGTGAGGTGGACGGTGCTGACATAGAGGAGGTGGGAGTGAGTACCAAGGTGTGGATCCCTGGTGTCCATCAGTGGACGAACAGATGAAGGAAATGTGGTCTGTGCACACAGGGAAAGCCATTCTGCCCCTAAGAAGAAGGAAGTACCCCCGCGGTCCCGGCCCTGGAGAGGCTGAGGTAGGAGGATCACAGGTTTAAGGCCAGCCTTATGGAAGGCAGGAAGGAAGGAAGGGAGGGAGGGAGGGAAAGGACTGGGATGTAGCTCAGTGGTAGAGTGGCTCTGGGTTCCATCCCCAGTACCACCCACCACAGGTCCAAAGGGAGGACCACAGCCGGAGTCGACCACCTATGGGGTGTGCTCCACCTCAGGCTGAGCCTGTGTCCAGGTATGCTGGGCAGGTGCTCTGAGCCTCCCTTCTTGGCTGGAGATGCCATCTTCGTGTCCCCATGTGGTCAACCCCATGTGCCTGCCTGTGCTCGTCTCTCCCTCCCTTACGAGGAACCCAGACTGGAGTAGTGCCGCTCAGAGCCGTCATCATAGCCCCCCCTCCCTGCAGTCACGTCCTGAGAGCTGGCCTTAGGGCTTCCGTGGACTCCTGAGAGCTGCACCTTGAGGTTCCAGGTTCGCGGCCCAGCCTGGGTCTAGCTTGTAGTCCATCTTTCCCCCAGGTCTGGGACCCCGCTGGCCAGGATGCGACCTGCTCAGTCTCCACTCAGGGATGCCCTCTGCCCACAGTAGTGAGGGATGTGGAGCAGCCTGTCACCCTCCAGGGCAGTCTCACCTTGCAGGGGGGTGGCTTGCTTGGCAGAGACAGCCTCACGATACCTTGTGGGTCACAGCAAGAAGCAGAAAGCCCCTTCATCCTCAGAGCCCAGATTGTCCTGGTCACCTGAGCCCCAGAGCAGTGTTGAGAGTTCACTCAGATGGAGACCTCATGTCTGAACGGGGAACAGGGAAAAATCCATCCAGCACAGTGAGTCCACCGCCCCACTGCATTGGAGAGTCCCTGGAGGGGCTAATGAGTGGGCACTGTGACCTGGAGAGCCAGGAGGGAGCAGGCGGCACTGACCATGGTCACTGCCGCAGCTGGGTGCAGTCCAGGGCAGGGGACGGGAGGCAGGCAGAGGTCTCCCTGGGGACTCCCTTGGGCCAAGGTCACAGAATGATGCCACAGGGCTAGCTAGTGGGTGTGAGGGGCCTCCTGTCACCTCCTGTGAGGGACAGTGCCAAGGGGAGGCAGCCACCTCTGTCTTTTGTCCTCCCATCTGCATTTTCTCTGCTTTCTTTAGGAAGCTCTCTTGGCTGTGTGCCTGTGCAGATAGAAGGCTCATGTTCCAGGGGTCTTTGGGCATTGGCACCCTCTGAGGAGGGAGCACAGTCCCCTCTAGGGGGCCTGGCAGCGGATCCTCCGTGCAGAACGGAGCAGTGGCTGGGCTTGCCACATCCCACTGGGGAGGCACCCTGGGACTTTGCAGGGCTCAGCGGACTGACTGAGTCACAGAGAATTTTAAAAGAAACAGAAAGCAACCCTTCTGGATCTGCTAGCCCTTCCGTCTGGAGTCCGCTGAGCTTCTGGGCGGAGCCTCACTGTGCCGCGGCCTGTCTGAGCAGGCCCTTCCAGGTGTTTGCACATGGCGGGGAGTCGCACTGGCGGGTCCCTGTGTGCTGCTGCAGGAGCTCCTGTCCGTGGACCCTCTGATCTGCTCAGGAGAGGAGCTTGAGGGGAAATGCCGGGATGGGCTTCCTCACTTTCCCTGCTGCCTCCTGCCGAGTCAGGGAGTGCCCTGGGAGTCTGCAGAGGCCCTGCAGTTCCTCACCCCCCGACCTGCTCAGCCTGCAGGTGATCCTGCTCTGGAGTCTGAGAGGAGCTGATGGGGAAAGAGCAGCTACCAGAATTCTAGACAGGCTGCTGGTGGTACAGTAGACCAACGGTACAAAACACAGAGGCCGTAACTCAAAACCTGCTGGGGCCCTGCCCTGCTGATGGAGAGCTGCCTTCTGCAGCACCCACCTGAGCCCTGGCCTCCAGTGCAGACCCCGAGGGCAGGCCAGGCACGTCCTCTCCTCTGCCCGCTGTGCTCAGCACCGAGGACCGTGCAGTGGAGACGTGGAAGTGCTGGGAGTTTGATGGCTGAGCCCCGGGGAGCGAGCAGTGAAGGGGGCCTGAGGGTGACCGTTCCATGCCCCCAGTGAGGGCTTTCGGCATCTCAGAAACAAATGAGAACAGAGGGCAGTTGAGCTTCTCAGTGAGGGTCACACGTGGTCAGCGGGTAACCTGAGAGGGTCGTGAGGACAGGGACGGCGGTAGCCCATCCCCTACAGCCCTGTGGGGATCTTGAGGAGTAACTGAGACGGAGGCATGTTTCAGGAAGTGTGTTTGGAAAACACAGTGCTGTCTTCCCATTGTTCCACAAGTGGTCGGACATTGTTGGTGGGGCTCCAGTGGATGTTGCCGGAGCCCGTGCTGCCCACCCAGCCACCTCAGGTCAGCCACAGCAGTGACGTGCACATGTCACCAGCTCAGGGGTGCACCTGAGGTCACTCTTTATGTGCCTGACACTCCCTCCCCCTGTATGAGTCAGGGTTCTCCAGAGCAGCAGCACAGCCAGGTCACCTGTGGAGGCCCACAGAGGAGACTTACTGTGGAGCTGGCTGCCTGCAGGCTGGCGGCCAGGAGAGCTGACCTGCAGCCCTGTAACCCGGGCTCAGGCCACGGTCGGAGAGGGCAGATGTGCAGGCTCTGCAAGGGATTGCTCTCTCCTCCCTCGGTCCCTTGGCTCTGTGGGCCCTGGGGACTGGACGATGCTGCTGCTGCTCACCTCCCCTCAGCCCCACTTCAGAGGCTGGCCTCTGGGAAAACCCCACAGACACCCGCATACTGGGCCACCAGCTGTCTGGGCGCCCTCCTGCCTGCTCCCCAGTCAGCCCAGCCTTGCTGCCCACCCCACATCTCCTTTCAGGGTCCCTGCCGGGTGCTGCACTGGCTCTGAGTGGAGCCCACAGAAGAGGGCTGTATGTACCCAGCTGGGCCCCTCTTGCCACCCTGGCCCCCACCGCACAACACCGTGGTCTGCCTGTGTGGCGCTGCCTGCGTGTCCCCATCTGCCCTGGGCATGCGGGCAGGAAGACCACCTTCTGCAGGAGGTGGGTGGTCAGGAGGGTCCTGGCCAGGGAGTCCGTGCACCGCCCACCCCTCTGCTTCTGTGAGGTGGGCTGGACTATGATGGGCCTGGGCCTGGCTGCTGGCAGGAAAAGCCCAGGCAACTCACCAGCCACCCAGGCGGGCTACAGGGGCAGGAGGCGCCCAGCCCCAGAGGGATGGATGTTTTGGTGAGCTGTCCCATGTTGGCCCCATGTGACGTGCACGCACACTGATGTGATACACATGGTGTGTATGCACACACGCAGACGCACATCCTGCAGTGGGGGAGTGGGTGTGCAAGGTGCAGCCCGAGGGGACTTCGTGGTACCTGGCTCAGGCAGCTCTGGGAAGGAAAAGGACCTTCTCTCAGTTTCTCTTGATGACCAGAAATCAGCCCACGCATAGTTCCTGTTTCTGAAACCCCAAAGGGGAACCCTCAGGCCTGTCACACTCAGAGTGGAGCTTCCTGGGCCTGTCCCCGTGGCTGCCCACCCCAAGCCTGGCCCTGCTCCCTCCTCCCTCAGCTCCAAGGAAGGTGTGCAAGGAGATCAACCCAGAGCCCGCGGCCTGTGGGTGCCAGTGTGCTCTGCCCAGAGCCAGCCCAAAGGGCAGGGAAAAGGGGCTGCACCACACATGCCCAGCCCTGGGTCAGACGCGCCCCACCCCAGAGAGCACAGGGCCTGCAGGGAGAGGCAGAGGGAGCATAAGCAGAAGGCACACCCTAGGCCAGGCAGGCGAGGTGCCACTATGTCCCTTGGGGAAGGATGGATGGTAGGGTAGCCAGGGTGGCACAGGGGCCCCTCACACAATGGCCTGTGGGCCCTGGACACAGTCCTCTGGGCTGTGTCATCCAAGCATAGAAAGCAGTGGACAGAGCCCTGGTGATGTCCCCTCCAGGGGGCCTGCTTGCCGCTCCCGGAGAGAGGACCCCAGTGAGAGCTGCAGCGCTCTTCTGCTTGGAGGGGAACCGGGAGGAGGTTTCAGGCAGGAGCATGTCCAGGTCAGGAGAGGAGCCCCAGGAGGCTCAGAGAGGACACCCCCCCAGAAGACCTGCTCGGTCCTTGGTCAGAGCCTGAGCAGGGAGGAAGAGGGAGCTGACACAGACCCTCACGGTGGGCCAGGCCCTGCCCTACCTGGGAGCGGCCAGGTGGTCCTTTCCTGAGAACAGCACAGGGGACAGGCACACTGAGGGGCAGAAGCCTTGTCATCTTGTGCCCCACCAGCAGAGCTTCAGCGCTCACACTGACCCTCCAGCTGCCTGGATCCCACCGGGAAGCCTCAGATGAGCCACATTTATGAGCAGCATCTTTTTAGTCAAGTCCAACTGAAATATTTTCACAGACACAAAGTTCAGCCTATTTACTATGGAATTTGGCAAAAATGATTCAATTAGAGGCCTGCCTTCTCCAACTGGTGAAGTCCATCGATTAATGTCAACAAACCAATTAGACTTTACAGGAAAGTTACTCTGGGGTCCCTGTGGCCTCACTGGACTTCCACACAGCTCTGCATTGACAGGAGCCAGCAGCCTGGTCAGGGCAGGTCACGTGTGCGGCTGCACCTCCCTGTGCACCCAGGAGTGAAGTGGGGACAACAGCACCGGGGCCTCTGCCCCTGAGCAGGTGTGGCCGCCTCCAGACGGCTGTGGTGTGGGGTTTCCTCTCCACAGCCTTCAGCCAGGCCTCTGTCACAGCAGGCGCCCAGGTGTCCGTCCTCGCCAGCACGGAGCAGAGTGGGTCTGTGCTTGACTCAGTGAGGGTGGCCCTTACCTACCCGCGACGCTGGTCCTCCTCCTTACCTGCGGGTTGCCTAGCAGTCGTTGACTGAGCTTCCCGTGAGCATGCACTCCACCTCCCCTGGAAGGGGAAGCAGAAGGTTGTGGTTCTCAGCAGCTCGGGCTGCAGGAAGAGGGAGACTGACTCTCAACAGCTATCTGCCTAGTGTGGCTTGACTTAGGCTTTTTCAGTTTTGCAATGATCAAAACCAGATGGTATTCAGTTGAATTTTGAGTTTCAATCCCTCTGACTAACTTGCAGGGCAAGACTCTCTGTGATGAGGGCAGACACAGCGGGCCCCTCCTCCCCGTCAGCCACACAATCTCAAAGGTATTGATGCTGTGTTGTGGTGTGCAGTCAGCAGGGTAAACGCATGCAGTAGGCAGGGTAGATGTGTGCAGTAGGCAGCGCAAATGCATGCAGTAGACAGGTAAATGTGTTCACTAGGCAGGGTAAATGCATGCAGTAGACAGGGGGGAAATGTGTCCAGTAGGCAGCAGTAGGCAGGGCAAATGTGTTCAGTAGGCCTGAAGTTAGCAGGTAAATGCACTCAGTAGGCAGGGCAAATGCATCCTCGACTTGCAATATTCCACTCTTGAGCTCGTGGGGATGCTAGCCCATTGAGGGTGCAAAAGCTTCTGTCCCTCCATCTGATGAAAAGTGAGTCCCTGTGTGTACCGATTCTCGACTTATTCTCAAGTTCACTCTTTGAAACTTTCAACAGCTCACATAAAAACCAAAGATGATGGTCCAGATTTTCAGATGGGTCAATTCAGAAAGGCTATAAATCATTTAAAGTAGTCAGACTTTTCCCTGAAATAATTTCAGAGTTTGAAAGCATATGTGCACATGTGTGCATTCACACACATACACACACACACTCAGACAGAGAGAGAGAGAGAGAGAGAGAGAGAGAGAGCACTGAGAATAATTCTGGCATATTGAATAATTTTATAGAAACGAGGCTATAATATCCTCATCTTAAGTGGGAGTAATTGAAAGCACTACAGAAGAGCTGTCATTCATGAACTCCTGTTAATGAATAAGTAAGTATATTGCAATACATCAGCAGGTTGAGCTTTGCCCTTGTTATATATTTTGGCAATCAACTTATGTAGCAATTTCCTTTTTACCAATTTAGTACAAAAGTAACATCTAGGATTGAAGACATGAGAACACTTTACAAATTACTAGGTGTGTCAAATTTTTGAATGAAAATAAAGAAAACACAGCAGAGATACACATGGAAGAACCTTGTGAGATGATCCATCCTTAGATGGGTAGCTAGATCTAGTGAGGTCAGTGGGCAGATGGTGGACTCCAGGAAAGCATTGAGACCTTAGAATAATGCTCTTCATGGCTCAAACTCATGACTGTGAAATCAATGCCAGAAGGGAACTTCCATAATTGTGTGTAAAAGTGTCTCTGGTGGAGAACCTCACCCTGTGTGCACCTGATGAACCTACTCATACTAAGGGCTGGACTCTTTTGGAGAACCTCACCATGTGTGCACATGATGGACCTACTCATGCTAAGGGCTGCACTTTGGTGGAGAACCTCACCATTGTGTGTACCTGATGGACCTACTCATACTAAGGGCTGGACTCTGGTGGAGAACCTCACCATTGTGTGTACCTGATGGACCTACTCATACTAAGGGCTGGACTCTGGTGGAGAACCTCACCATTGTGTGTACCTGATGAACCTACTCATACTAAGGGCTGGACTCTGGTGGAGAACCTCACCATGTGTGCATGGGATGGACCTACTCATGCTAAAGGCTGGACTCTGGTGGAGAACCTTTCCCTGTGTGCACCTGATGAACCTACTCATACTAAGGGCTGGACTCTGGTGGAGAACCTCACCCTGTATGCGCCTGATTGACCTACTCATGCTAAGGGCTGGACTCTGGTATAGAACCTCACCATGTGTGCATGTGATGGACCTACTCATGCTAAGGGCTGGACTCTGGTGGAGAACCTCACCATTGTGTGTACCTGATGAACCTACTCATACTAAGGGCTGGACTCTGGTGGAGAACCTCACCATGTGTGCATGGGATGGACCTACTCATGCTAAGGGCTGGACTCTGGTGGATAACCTTTCCCTGTGTTCACCTGATGAACCTACTCATACTAAGGGCTGGACTCTGGTGGAGAACCTCACCCTGTGTGCGCCTGATTGACCTACTCATGCTAAGGGCTGGACTCTGGTATAGAACCTAACCATGTGTGCATGTGATGGACCTACTCATGCTAAGGGCTGGACTCTGGTGGAGAACCTCACCCTGTGTATGCCTGATGGACCTACTCATGCTAAGGGCTGGACTCTAGTAGAGAACCTCACTATGTGTGTACCTGATGGACCTACTCATGCTAAGGGCCGGACTCTGGTGGAGAACCTCACCCTATGTGCACCTGATGGACCTACTCATGCTAAGGGCTGGACTCTGGTGGAGAACCTCACCCTGTGTGCGCCTGATGGATCTAGTCATGCTAAGGGCTGGACTCTGGTGGAAAATCTCACCATGTGTGCACGTGATGGACCTTCTCATGCTAAGGGCTGGACTCTGGTGGAGAATCTCACCATGTGTGCATGTGATGGACCTACTCATGCTAAAGGCTGGACTCTGGTGGAGAATCTCACCCTATGTGCACCTGATGGACCTACTCATGCTAAGTGGGACTCTAGTGGAGAACCTAACCCTGTGTGTGTGTGTGATGGACCTATTCATGCTAAGAGTTGGACTCTAGTGGAGAACCTCACCCTTTGTGTTTGTGATGGACCTACTCATGGTAGGGGCTGAACTGTGGTGAAGAACCTCTCCCTGTGTGCACCTAATGGACCTACTAATGCTAAGGGCTGGACTCTGGTGGAGAACCTCACCATGTGTGTACCTGATGGACCTACTCATGCTAAGGGCTGGAGTCTGTTGAAGAACCTCACCCTGTGTGTGTGTGGTGGACCTACTCATGCTAAGGGCTGGTCTCTGGTGGAGAACCTCACCATGTGTGCACGTGATGGACCTACTCATACTAAGGGCTGGACTCTGATGGAGAACCTCTCCCTGCATGTGCATGATGGACTTACTCATCCTAAGGGCTGGACTCTGGTGGAGAACCTCGTGTGTGTGCGTGATGGACCTACTCTACTCATGCTAAGGGCTGGACTCTGGTGGAGAACCTCACTGTTTGTGTGTGTGATAGACCTACTCATGCTAAGGGCTGTACTTTGGTGGAGTACCTCATCCTATGTGTGTTTGATGGACTTACTTATGCTAAGGGCTGGACTCTGGTGGAGAGCCTTACCCTTGTGTGTGTGATGGACCTACTCATCCGAAGGGCTTTTATTTGGGGCACTTTGGTACCAGAACTCTGTGCATGAGTAGAGTATGCATGAGTGGACTGTAAACTATCATTTTAAAAGGAATGAAGAAAAGAAATGAGTCTTAGAGATACCTGAGTACTCAGCTCCAACCCACCCAGCCAGCAGACTGGTCACCAACAGACCCTAGATCCTGTCCTTTATGATAGATAGCTACATGGTCTGAAAGACCACCCCGGAGGCACTAGCTCTGCATCATGGAGTGTATGGAGAAGTTGGAGATGACCCCTGCAGAGAATATTGTGGTCAAGCAAACTCAGACCTCCATAGGAGGGTGCAGTCAGGAGGTGGGCAGTGTGTGGTGCCACTGTGAGGTCCTCCAGCTGCCCAGGGAGACTGTTTAATCAGTTCTGCAACAGCACCTTGCTTCACCTTCTCTCTGTATACTGTGGTGTCTTCCTTCTGCCCGTGGCCTCTCCCTGCAGCATTCTCTGTCCTTTTGTCATTGGGCACAGCCCCACAGCCCCCATCTCCTGGGGATGCTGCTGAGTGGCCAAGCCCACGGGACCGTCAGCTGGAAAGGGAGACTGAGTGGACAGGGTGTGGGTAAGAGGAGGGAGAGGTCTGGGAGGTGAAGGGTGGGCGCCCAAGGGTAGCCACTTGTTTTCCCGTGCACAGGCCCCGTGAAGCTGCCCCATGAGGCCGCCGTGTGTCAGCCACATGGCACCAGTGTGGGGATCACAGGGTTGTTCCCAAGGCTCTGCCATGGGCCACTGGTAGTCAGCAGTGACCTGGTTCACGTGGGTCTGTTCAAGGACTTCTTATCTCACACGTCCTGCAGACTGGTGAGTCCTGAACTCAGCCCAATAACCCAGCTGAACCAGGCTCCTGGACACACCTTCTCCAGAGGCACCTGGGGCCTTCTTGTGCTTGGTCTCCAAGATGGAGCACAGAACCGGAAATGCGGGGTGCTTGTGGCTCATGGAGAAGAGGCGCCTGCACTGTGGGATGGGAGCGCTGGGAGCACCCACTGCTCAGGGCATGGGACATCCACAGGGCTCCTCAGGCTGTCACTGTCCTGTGCAGGTCATGGTGGCCGACACATGCCCAGATGTGGGTTCGGGTTACAAATGAATTTTAGCAAGTAGTGAACTGTTAATACAGAACCTGCAAGGGAGTGGGACATGAGAGGGCGGCCTGAGTGCAGACCCCACAGGGCACACGGCGGCAAGGCAGGCTGAGCGCAGACCCCACGTGGTGGCGGCAAGGCAGGCTGAGCGCAGACCCCACATGGTGGCGGCAAGGCAGGCTGAGTGCAGACCCCACGTGGTGGCGGCAAGGCAGGCTGAGCGCAGACCCCACGTGGTGGCGGGAAGGCAGGCTGAGCGCAGACCCCACGTGGTGGCGGCAAGGCAGGCTGAGCTGGCCCACCTTTGGGACATGGATCTGGCCCCAGATCTGCTGTCTAGAGCGGGTCCTCCCATGAAGACCCCAGCCCAGCTGTGTGAGAGCTTCCTAGGTCTCTGCAGTGTAGCTCTGCAGCTCCAGCTGGCCAGGTAGGAGGGGCAAGATGGCAGAGAGCACACTGGTGCATCAGTGGGCTGCGCACCCTGGCCACTGTGCGGTGGCCGTTCCCTAGTCAGGACTCTTCCCTGTGGTCTCTGACTGTCCAGCCAGGCCCAGTGTCCTCTGACTTTGTGCTTCCTCCTTTGAGTCCTGCACCTGCTGGGTCCCTGGCAGGACAGTACTCTGTCCCTAGCCCAGGGAGAGGCAGCCTCCCTGCAGCCCGCCCCCCACCACCTGCCGCTCTCTATGGTAAGCCTGCTCCGTGGCCAGCCTGAGCTCTCGGGACTCGCTGGGCCCAGGGGATTCTGCCTGCAGCTGGAGAATCCTGAGGCCACGTAGGGGGAATGGAGCAGAGAGGGGGAAGGAATGGCTCTTGCAGGGGTCTGAGCCAGGTGACCCCAGTGGATCAGCGCGAGGGTCTGCCCAGGGATGGGGTGCCACCTGTCAGGCAGAATGAAGCCTGGGCTCCACGTCCTGAGGCCCAGACCCCGAGAACAGGAGCTGCTGCTCAGCTGCCCCTGCAGCAGGGGGCAGGCTGCGGGGAGGGAGGCTCTGGCTCTGCGAGCACCTGCCTCAGAGCTGGCCTAGGGACACCCAGGGGAAGGTGGGCAGGCGGGATGCTCCCCCAGGCCACTGGGGCTTGCCACCTGTCTCTGATGAAGGACCAGCAGCTCCAGACAGGTGCCAGGGAGCAGGGAGCCTGCCCAGCTGGACAGGGAAACCGGGAGATAGGAGGGCAGGCTGGGCCCTGGGTAGGCAGCACTGTCATCGGAGGCCTGGAGTGGGGACCCTGGGGCCACACTGCAGCTGATGCTTGGGTCTGGGCTTTTTTGATAACAGGAGTCATTACATTGTGTCAGAGGAAGAAGGGGACGTCAGACATCCAGATCTGCTTTAGGACAATTTCTCCAAGTGCTCCACTGACTGAACCAAGTTCCCCGGGAGATGGACACCCGGAGGCCTTTGCACGCCGGGACACCGTGCCTCTGGAGCGTGCCACCAGGGCCTGTGCCAGTCTCATGGAGAGCACCACACAGCTGCGCCCCAGGACTGACAGCAGCAGGGCTCGGAGCTGTGAGCCCCGGGAGACCCAGGCACCACCCATTTCCACCCAAATAGGAATCACCCGATCCCTGCATGTGCCTGACCGGTCGCCATCTTAGGAGAAAGCAGTCGTACCTGCCTGAACTGTTAGTGCTGTCCACAGATGGCTACCCTTCCGCAAAGTGCTGTGCTTTCCCAGAACTGCTGGCCTGTGCACTCTGGAAAGCTCACGGGTGTCTTGCTTTCCCTTGACTCCAGCAGCTCAGCCCGACCCTTCTGGATCTCCTTGCCCACTCCCACGGTGGCCACGGGCTTGTGCACTGGGCCTCACTATTTTCCTGTTTGTTTGAGGTCTCTTACTCTGTCCACAGACATTGGTGACCCTGTCCCAGCAGGCGCACCAGGGGCAGCCTGTGGCCCCTCCCGGGTAGGCCACCTGGAGCCTGGGGCAAGGCAGCAGTCCACCCCACCTAGTGCCCAGGGAGCCTGGCGCCCAAGCCAGGAGCCCTCACATCTGTAACCCAGAGGCCCTCTACAGACTGTCCCCCACACCTCCAGCGCTCATTCTCTGTGTGGACTCTGGCAAAGGTGGAACCGGGTCCCATTGGTGTAAAACTCAGAGCCGAGCATCAGAGGCCATGTCCTCTGCCACTGGAGGCAAAATGAGGAACAACACACAGACTCATGGCCCAGACTCTCATCCGAGCGGCTGGGCAGCTCACAGGCGGGGCTCTCTGCCCTCACACTCTGGTCCCCACGGCAGGCGCTGTGTCTGGAGCCCGTGTTACCCCCCAGGGGTCTCAGGTTCCTGGTCTCGGCTCAGCCAGGAATTGGAGAACAGGGCAAGGTGGGGGCAAGCTGCGGCCTTACAGCAGATTGGTCTGAGGAGCAGGGGCAGAGCCCCGGCGGAGCCCGCAGGAAAGTGCTGCTGGTTCTTTCACAGTGTGGGGCGTGCCTCCTCTAGCTGTCTGCTCATCCTCCTCACTGGTACCCTGGTCCACAGTCTGCTTTAGCCTGCCGGTTGGCCCTGCCCAGCTGGGAAGCTGACCTGGCGGGGCCCTCTCTGGCTCTTCCTGTCTGGGTCTGCCCCGGCCCTCTTCACTGCCCCTGGCCCATCTCTAGCTCCCTGGGAGGCAGGCGCACCACCAAGCTGGCTGGCTACAACTGGTGGGGACGCAGGCTCCCTGGCACTCCCTGCCGCTGTCAGGCTGTTCAGGTCAGCAGTGACAAGGGGGGTGTGGGTGCTATGGCTGTCTCGGGGAGGTGGCGCTGTCCCGAGGCTGGGCCTGCCTTCCACCTTGTGTCTTACAGCATGCCCCCATCCGCACCTCAGCGCTGACCCGTGAGATTCAAAATCCTGAGGATTCAAGCTTTTGGAAAGTCCTTGAGTGTTATATGTGTCCCGCGGGGGTCCTGCTCCAGACCGTCCCTGCTGTGCAGGCCGAAGGGACCCTTTCATCCGAGGCCTCCCCGCTCTTCCTTTAACCCCCATTTCCTCGTTTGAAAGTACCCCCTGCCCATGAGCAGAGTCACACTGACATCAGAGAAGGGCCGGTACCATGGTGAGCCAAGACCACACAAACGCCTTTGTCCTGGGCCCTTCCTGCTACGTCTCGGCTGCTGCGCCCCAGCACCCCTCACCCCAGCGCGCCCCACATTGTTTCCACACTACTCTGTTGGGCCCTCTGACTTTTCATTGCTGGAAACTTCTCCGGTGTTCTCTGGATAGCCAATTGCCCCACACGTCACAGTTTAGCAGAGGCATGCCGCAGGGCACGGGCCACCTCCCTGTCTGCAGGTGGGGTCACTCTGCAATGGGCCGCGGCGCTCACTGAGAATGGTGGAATGGTCAGTGTGGCTGGCTCCTGAGGGGCCCAGTGGGGCCCGACGGAGGGCAAGTTGTATTCCCAGGACCAGCCTATGCCCACGGTCCTGTGAGGCCCCAGGCTGCTCACCGAGGAGTGGACCCACCCATCTTGCTGCCCGCTCCAGGGCAGGGTTAGCCGAGTGTGTTGCTGGGCAGAGTGGGGGGAAGGGGCGGCTCTTCACCAGGCCTTTGAGACAGAAGAACACCCTCTCACCTGAGCGGCTTGGGTCAGACTGTGTCCAGTGGGGACTCTTCGTGCTCCAGGAGGGTGGGACCCAGGCCTGCTAATCCACCTCAGTGGGGGTGACGGAGCGACCCGTGCTGGACATTACAGCAAAGTCTGGATCTTTACACTCAATTATTTTATGATCAAGGATAAACCTTTTGCAGACACTTTCCCAGGAACAGCCATCAAGTGGACATTTTGCACGGCTTTGGCAGTGTCTGCTTTCCTGTGTCCTAGGTTGTCACAGAACTCCTGAGAGGACTCTCCCTGGAGTGGTCAGTTTCTTTTCCAGATAGTGGCCCCTCAGGGTCCCTCTTCACCATGAAGGCTGGGTGGGCACCTTGGACAGCTGCTTGGACGGTTTCTGCCAGGAACTTCCAGAGCTGCTTGACAGCCACAGGCCAGCACCACCCTCCTTGTCAGTAGCCTCAGCCCCTCTTGTGATGCCCAGGGGTCCCTGTGGCCAGCACCTTCCTCTTCCTGTGAGTCAGTGCCCCCCGGGGTCCTGATCCCACATGAGGCAGGGGCTGAGCCAGACCCTCTTGACCCCTCCTGCAGTCCCGATCCTTAGTGCCTAGGCCAGGGTCTCTCATGGCCCCTTCCCCAGGGGGAGGCCCAGAGCCCAGGAGGTGGTATGCCTGGGGTTTGCTGACGAGGCTGGGGACAGGATGGAGGCCCAGGTGAAGATGGGCTGGTGTTCAAGGGGGGACTGCCACCAGTCACAGGAGGGTCTGAGAGGCAGAGTGGGGGAGAGGTGCCATATGGTGTTAAGCGCAAGAGCTGATCAGTGGGGGGGGGGGGTCCCTGGGATGACTATGTGCCCAGCACTGTCCTGTTTCTGCATAAAACACATGCACAGAAAAATGTATGGTTTAGAGGTGAGGTGTCCCCAAAGCTTCTGTGAGAGACAATGTAAGGAGGGGAGATGGCTGGGCTGTGAGCGCCTTGACCTGATCAGCATGTTCACCTGCTGGAAGGGATCACCTGGGTGGTAGCTGCAGGCAGGTGGGGGAGGGTGGAGAGGTGGGTCCTGGGGGGCATGCCTCTGGGATGCACGTCTTGTCCCAGGTGAGCAGAGCTCTCTGCTTCCTTGTTGCCCCGTCCTGAGCTGCTTCTCTCCACCGCGCACTCTGCCATGATGCTCTGCATCCTCAGGCCCAGAGTAGTGGCATCTGCTGACAATGGACGTGACCTCTGAAACTGTGAACCCCAAATAAACTTTTCCCCCTCTAAAACTGCACTTGTCTTTTGGTCACAGCAGCAGAAAAGCCGACTAAAACAAAAAACCAGCACCAGAGTGTCTTTGGGTTTAACAAAGAAAGTCGTTGCTTCATAGCCTGGACCTGCTGGGTTTCGATCAAATCCAACATCCATTAAGGGTGAATATTCACCATGAACTAAATTCATCACATGCAAAGACGATATGATGTGGCTGCTGCCGTCTTCTCCCATCGGTTCATTGACAATAGGTTTGGGTGACTTTTGGTGCTAAGCCTCTTCCTCTTGATGCCCCATTGCCTGGCACAGGCTGAATGCTCTTGAGAATGCCACTCTGGTTCTGCCCTGGGTGCAGCTCTGCAGCACCAGAGCTGGCGTGAAGGTGCTCTCTGAGTGACAGTGCATTGGCTCCCGGGGTGTACAGTGACTGGCAGCTTTGGAGAGAAGGTGAGAAGCAACAGGGAGAGCCCAGGCCTGACCTGGGGCCCCGGCCTGCAGGTACTGCACGACTCCACCTTGTAGGGTGCAGTACAGGAGGAGGACAGTGTGGAGCTCTGCTGCTCTGTGGGCCGAGAGGTACCCTCCTGTCCTCTGGAGAGGGACCTGCTAGCACTGGCAGACTCCGGGTGTTGGGTGACCCTCTTTTCTAGCCACCCCTACCAGCTCCCTTGTCCAGCAGATGAGTGCCCCAGTCCCCACTCTGCACTCGCATGCCTCTGTGCAGCTGGGAGATGGACAGGCTGGAGCCAAGGAAGAGGGGTACTGGGGAGGCTGCCTGTGGATACTCTGAGATCTGGGCACAGTGAGGACAGGGCAGGACTGTGCTCCCTCCCTGATCAGCACTTGGATTGGGCCATTGTTCATGCACTCAGGTTGCTTGATGAAATTGGCCACACACTGAGGCCTCCCTGGGAAGAACACCTTCTCTCCGCCATGCAGCCCTTCATGTGTATGCCCTGGGAGACTCACGTTCCTCTGGGAGCTCAGGGGTCCCTCTTGCAAGGTAGCTCCACTAGAAGCCATTGTGGCTTTGGGGAGAGGGATGTATTCATGGAGCTCTCTTGTTCCACAATGTGAATGAGGGTCCAGCACCTTCACATTCTGTGTGTTTATTTCTAAAGGTCTCTGGGTTTTCCTAGAAGGAAAATCACAACACCTGCAAGTAAAGGAGTGGCTTCCTTTTGATTCTGGAAGACTGCTGACTAGCTGTCTCATGGGGCCCACCGGGTGTCCACATGGCTGCAGTGGACTACTCACAGGAGCCAGCAGCCTGAATCAGTCCACTAACACCAAAGGTTTGAGGTGGACTTTTGTCAAAGGCCTCCTCACTGTGTATTTTTGAGATCCAGTAGATCCTGTTGCCTTGTGAAGACAGCAACTGTCTTCTGATGCCACAGCACCATCAATCTCCAGGCTGCCCCAGCACTCTCCATCTCCAGATGTCCCATCACCTTCCATCTCCGGATATCCTAGAAACCTGCAGCTCCCTCCATCTCCAGATGCCCCAGGTCACCATCCACCTCCAGATGCCCCAGCTCCCTCCATCTCCAGATGCCCCAGCTCCCTCCATCTCCAGATGCCCCAGCTCCCTCCATCTCCAGATGCCCCAGCTCCCTCCATCTCCAGATGCCCCAGCTCCCTCCATCTCCAGATGCCCAACACCTCCATCTCCAGATGCCCCAGCTCCCTCCATCTCCAGATGCCCCAGCTCCCTCATCTCCATATGCACCCAGCTCCCTCATCTCCATATGCACCCAGCTCCCTCATCTCCATATGCACCCAGCTCCCTCCATCTCCAGATGCCCCAGCTCCCTCATCTCCATATGCACCCAGCTCCCTCCATCTCCAGATGCCCCAGCTCCCTCATCTCCATATGCACCCAGCTCCCTCCATCTCCAGATGCCCAGCTCCCTCCATCTCCAGATGCCCCAGCTCCCTCCATCTCCATATGCACCCAGCACCCTCCATCTCCAGATGCCCCAGCTCCCTCCATCTCCAGATGCCCCAGCTCCCTCCATCTCCATATGCACACAGCACCCTCATCTCCAGATGCCCCAGCTCCCTCCATCTCCAGATGGCCTCTCGGTGGTGTTTGCATCATGAATGTTAAGTTGCTGAATCATTACTTCATCTCAGTGGTAACCTTGATATGTATTTTTTCGTAACACCTCTCAGTTTTTAACAGCAGGATCAGTTGGTTCATGAACTAACAGGGAGATTTTTCCCTCTCTATTTTGGTCCGGCCTGGATGGGGCCCCAGAGGAGTCACAGCCCCTGGTCCTGGATAGCGCCCACCTCAGGCAGGTGGCTGGCAATGCTAGGTTCCCCCGCACCAAGGCATCCCTCGGGCCCTTTACCCGACCTCCTTGGCTTTCTTGGAACTGGATCTCCCCCTGCCCACTGCATTCCTTTCCGAGCCTTCCCCAGGGGCTGCCCAGCCCCTACCACTCCTCAGTCTGACCCTAGATACTTCGGCCTGAGACTGGCCCTTTCTGACCCGGTGGGAGGTTGGTGCAGTGGACCGTGGCCACCACACCTGGGTGAAGCGAAGGGACCCCTGTACTCGGTGCGCACCTGTCCCACGGGATGAGGCTGCGTGTCCTGCTTCCCTGCCCCAGGTGCTCCTGGGAGGGACAGGCACGCTGGTCGTCACACAAGGGCAACATGCCACTGGGGCTTTCAGCAGCAAACAGGGCCCTGTGGCTACCTCCGTCACCAGACAGACCCCACGGGGTCCCTTCTGCACCAGGAAGGACCTGAGGCCGTCCACAGTGGCAGGGCCACACTTGGCCTTGAAGCTCAGTGCTAGAAAACGTCTTCCTTGCTTTGGTTTCTCCTGGGGATTGCTGTCTATTTCCCTGTGTCCCCTCCGTGTGTCCAGTTGGGCAAGGTCCCTGCTCAGGGCTGTCTCCCCAGCTCTCTGTGTGGCTCCGCATCCATGCAGGAGCTGTGGAAGGCCATTCTTACACCACCTGGTGTTTCCTGCTGGCCTCCAGCTGCACCTCATATTCTTGGGGAACTGAAGGCCACCAGGCTGCTGGCCTGTCACACCCAGGACCTTAGTATGACGAGGGGTGTATGCCTCCCCCAGCACAGCGGCAGGACACAGAGTGGGCCCCTTCCCCTCAGCAGGTGCCCCCAGCCCACTGCCCACTTCCTCCTAGGTCTCTCCTGAAATGGGAGATGTGGGGTCAGGGCGGAGGGTACAGGAGGCCAGTGCGAAGGCCTGGGGTGGCCCTGGCACTAAGAGGCGTGCTGTGAGGCAGCAGTGTGGGCACCCCTGCTGCAGACCCCAGCCACAGAGTCGAATGGGGACAGGGAGGAGTGGCCCACAGGAGAGGAAAGGCAGGTGGAGTGGCAGTGTGCTTGGCTGCTGCTCCTGCAGGCCAGGCCTGGGTGGGCCTGAGGGGCCCGGGGTCACTGCAGGTGCTGTTTCCCACCACTGTGGAAGGAGTCTGGCTTGGAAGCCGAGCCTCCACCCCGGTATTCAGCCTGTCCGCAGGGGCAGCACTGCACCTGGCCATGTGAGCAGGTGGCCAGCATCAGGGAGAAAGTCCAGTGACCCTGCAGAACAGTGTTCCCCACAAACTGCCTCCAGGCTCAACAGGAGCTCGCCACCCGCACTGCCTGCTGCGACCCCATGCTCTGGGCTTGGCCTAAATAGGCTTTTAACTTCTGATTTTTAATTTGATTTTCCCTGAATTGCACTGGATGATCCCACATGGCCAAGCCATCCATTCTCACTGCGGGGCATGGCCAGGCCCTCCCCACCAGAGCTCGCCTTCCCTGAACTTGGCAAGAGAAATAACACCACCATCCGAGAAAATTCTATTCTGTCCTAATTGATAGAGGGTAGTAAAAAGAAAGAAAGAGAGAGAGAGAGAAAGAGAGAAAAAAAGAAAGAGAGAGAGAGAGAAAGAGAGAAAGAGAGAAAGAAAAGGAAGGCTTGGGCCGGCCACGAGGACGCCTGTCGCCTTTCCCAGGGTGGCAGGGGACCCGCAGCTCCGCTGGTCTAGCCAGAGCCCCACCCAGGCTCCAGAAGAGAAGACCCGGAGCAGTCAGTGGGTGGGTGACACTTCTCCTTCCTGAACCAGAAGACGGTTAAAGCCGAAGAGAGGGTCCGTGCAGAGAAGGGCTGTTGGACGGGACGGCCTCATGGGAGTGTGGGTCTGCCTCCCTTCTTTTTCAAACATGATTTATGCCGGGCAGAGTGGTGCGCACTGGTTATCCCAGCAGCTTGAGAAGCTGAGGCAGGAGGATGGCAAACTCAAACCCAGCCTGGACAACTTAGGAAGGCCCTAAGCAACTCAGCAAGACCCTGCCTCTAAATAGAATACAACAAATGCCTGGGGGTGTGGCTCAGTGGTTAAGTGCCCCTGGTTTCAATCCCTGGTACCAAAACAAAATTTTTTTAAAAAAAACATGATTTATCAAAAATTATATGTGGCTTAAGCACCAAAAATGGAGCATTGGTTTATTTGGATTCACCCAATAATTTTGAAAAGGAAGAACAAAAGTTGTTTGCACTTGAGTCCCAACTATAAATCACCCCTTGTGGCCACGAGGGAGGGTCTTATGAGACAGCCCACATTTCCGAGTGCAGTAGGGTGGTTAGCCTGTGGTCATTTAGGGAAAGATTAGTTGAACAGGAGGCAGGATTTGCAACGTGAATGTACTGTGTTGGCGTCTTGCATATCCCTGCTGAGCCTCACCAGCCCTGTGGGGATATGAGGGATCAGGAGTGGGGTCTTCTTGTGACCGGGATGTCCTTTCCAGGTTGGCTCCCTGATACCAGTAGGAGGCAGATTCAATGAGGCCATGACCATCTCTGGGAGCCGCGTGTGCTCTAGGCATCTGGTGGCAGAGTGGACTCTAGGGGAACAAGGGTCTGTGCCCTCACAGAGCCACAGGGAAATGGGGGATGGTGGACACCTCACCCCTTCAGCCTCACCGCGGGCCTGTGGCCAGCTGAGGATGGCAGGAGGGACAGCTGCGGCACCTTTCTGTTGCTGATTCGACAGCCTCTACCACCTGCTCACTCCCCAGGGCGCTACGCCCAGGTTTCATTCCATCTGCACAAGGACCCTGTGGAGGAGTGGGGCAGAGGTCAGCAACACACAGGCAAGGGTAGCCAGAGGGTCAGCGGAGGCAGGCGTGGTTCTCTCAGAAGATGACCACAGCCGTCAGACTTCCTGCTAACCGCGGAGGAGCCTCTAGGAAAGCAGAGCCGTGGCCACCGCCTCACGAGGGCGGGAGAGCCGCGAGGCAGCGTCCCTCGGGACCCTCGCCTCCGAGCACCCCAGGACGGCCCTGTTTGAAATGGAGCAAAGGACCCGCTTGACATTTCCCCAAAAAGGACTGACGCCTGGCCACCGAGTGTGGGGCAAGGTGGTCCAGGCGGTTGGGCCGTGGAGAAAGCAGTGTAGGCCACCGTGAGATGCCCCTCCACCTCCGAGGACAGCAGGCGCGTGGGCACGGGGAACTTGAGCCCGTATGGGCTGCTGGTGGGACCTGGACCTGCCTGCACTGTGGAAAGCCACTCGGGTTTTGGCCGTCCGCAGAGACTTAAATAGCTTGGCCCTGCTGTAGGGCAGTCGCTCCCAGGTGTCAGCACGAAAGGGCACAAGCCAGAGCCCAAGCCAGCCCCACAACACGTGCTCCCGCAGCTCTCCTCACGGTGGCCCGGGGCAGGGTGACCCTGTCCACACACAGCACCAGAGCACACGTGGACACTACTCAGCCACAGCTGGGTTGAGTGCTGACGGGCCACCACAGGACACGTGGACACACGTGTGAGCGGTGTGCTGACTCACGCACACGTCATGCTGCTTGGGGACCCGGGGTGGGTAGCAGAGCAAGGGCTGGCGGAGTGTCTTAGGCACAACTGGCCGCAAGGTTAGGAGAGGCTCCCAAGACCCTGAAGCCACCCTGGACCCCAGAACTCCGAGGCCACCAGCTCTGCCTGTGGACCATGCACAGAGGCATGGTTGGGTCAACAAGAGGCCACGGAGTGCCTATGGAGCAGCCGCCTGGGCCACCCTAGGAAACAAACACACAGGGTGCTCCCGGGAAGAACAAGCCACCCTGACCTGGGACACTTGGAAGTGACGTTGAACCCACAGGCACCTCTCCATCCCCTGCACGGGACACTGTTCTGGGTGGCACATGGTGACCATGAGGAGGCCCTTGGCTTACTAGGACAGGCCCCAGCTGGGGCTGGCAACCAGGTGCCTTTGATCCAGTGCCTTTGTCCATCTGGAGGGACTGTGAGGGCAGCACCTAGGCTCCTCTGAAGTGTCAGGAGAGCAGGCTGTCCCCGTCGCCATGGAAACTCCTCCCCAGGTGCTGTTGTGGGTCCTGGTCAGGGTGGCAGACATGAGTGGCAGGGCTGCTGCACCCCCAGGTGTGTGCTGAGGGCAAGGACAGACGGGCCGTCTCCATGCTGGAGTGCAGCTCTGACTCTTGGAGTCCCACGGCTGCGCCTGGCCCTGCCCGTCTCCTGGCTTTGGCATTCAGGAGCAGGCTGTGCCGTGAACAGACTCAACTCTGGGTCCCCACTCTCATCAGTGGCGGTTCTCTGGGCACGCGAGGGTCACCTGGCAGTCCCAAGCTGGGCCGTCGCAGGTTCTTGTGTTCCAACCTTAATATCTAGACTCTGAAACACACAAGCCACACCTACTTCACACAGTGATAGAAAACAGGTCACAGAAAGACCCAGGAAGGGCTCAGCCACTGCAGGGTTGCAGGATGCTGAGCCAGGCACAGGCAGAGGCAGGAGTGCAGGGTGGAGGAGTGCCTGGGTGGGCAGACAAGGAACGGTTCCCAGAGGGGTCGAGGCCGAGGACCTGGATGTGAGCAGTTTCGGTCTCAGAGCATCAGCTGGGTGTCAGCGTGGAGTGGGCCATGGTGGTTGTCACAGGCGGGAGAAACCCTGCTCTGCTGGGTTCCCTGCTGTGGCAGTTTTCCTGGGTGAGGCTCCTGGCAGGTACACAGTTGACAGGGTTAGGTTTCACGGTGTCCAAACTTGGGGGCACCTCCGTATGCTTGTCCTGGGGGGTGGATCATCTGATGTTTCTGATATGGTGTGTCCAGATGCGCCTGATTTAGTTGGATGAGTTGGCACATCTCTGTGTCTTACGGTTGTGCTGGGCAGGTGGTGGCTGTTTACTTGTTTAAACAAGATGTGGAGTCATTGCACCTTGGCACATGGACTCAAAATGGAGTGGCTCATGGCAACCACTGCTTTACACCCTGCCGGGTGGGCAAAGTTGCCCTGGACCCCTCAACGGCGGGCTCTTCTCCGTGCTGTGTGGGCTTTGCTCTTCTCTGTTGCCCCACAGTGCCAAAGGAGGTGACGCAGACCGCCTGTGTGATGTCACGTCTCAGAGCAAGAGGTGACCCTGGTGTTGCCTGTGTTGGGGGAGGAGGCCGGCTGTTCGGGCTCATTTGTCTGCTGGGCTTCCCCACAGCTGAGAGACGTGGAGAAGAGGTTGTGGGCCAGGCTCTCCGAGCGGCTTCTTGTCCACCCTCTCTGAAGTTTAGTGTGATGGGCACCTCAGTCACCAGCCTTCCCTCCCCTACTTCTTCATGGCAGGAGATTATCCAGGGCCAGGGTGGAGGCAAGCCTTTGACTAGCTCTCCAGGTTGACTTCCAGTGTAATTTGGTGTAATGGGATTTAATTTGTTAGTAGATAAACTTACCTAAAGGGACCATCACAAGAACAGGAATCTCACAGCTTATATAAGCAACAGGAAATTAATTAATGTGGAAGTGCTAATGCGCTTATCCAATTTGCCGAGCTGCCGACTGTGTGGAGGGAGGTGGACCTGCCGACCTGAGTGGGGGCTGCAGGGGCCCACAGACAGTGCCTGCCAGGCAGACTCGGGGCTGGGGGCCCGCCTGTCAGTCCCCTGGCCGGTGACCTTGCTGCCCGGGCACATTTCTGTTGTGGGGAAATACGGATGTGGCTGGGTCCACTCTGTCTTACGTAGACACCACGTGCTTATGAAAATCCTCTCTGGACACTGCCCCTTGTGCCCAGCCCTGCGAGGATGCAGTCCTGGCCCCAGCTCAGCCCTCCTCCTGGATGTCTGTGCTCTGCCACGGGGCAGTCTGCAGCTGCAGGGTGAGATTGTCATTGATCCCTGGATTGCCGTACAGCCATCTGACCTGTGGGTAGAAGGGGCCCTCGGGGAGCCACCCTTCCCCTGCCTCCACCGTCACCTGAGTACGCTCCTCTGGGGAGCCATCCTGGGCCCAGGCAACCAGGGCTGCTGCTTCCCGTTTCGCCCTGCTGTGTCCAAGTTGCTTACCGGTTGGCTCCATGGAGAGGTGCTCTGAGCACTCTGCGTGGGGCGAGGTGGTGCTGCTCCAGGGTTCCTGCGGAGTCAATCTCCAGGGAGCGGGGAGGAGGAGAGCACTTCGCGGCAAACACCTCTGCTCTGTTCGGCCTCTCCGGGTGGGAGCCCGAGCCCTCAGCTCCCGTGGGTGCCCGCTGCGTGCTCTTCCCCAGGCACCTGGCATCTGTGTGTGCTGCTGCCACTGTGGTGTCTGCGCGGGCTCACACCCTGTAGCCCTGGTCATTTCCTGGGTCTCACTGCCCCATGCTTCATCCTGGGAAGGGGAAGCTGCAGCCGTGGGAGTGGTGGCCCTGAGCCGTTGCTCTTGCCAAGTTGCCCTGAGCCAGTTCTCGACAAGGCACACTGCGGTTCCCGGACAGTGACACTTGCTGGCCACGTGGCTTTGAGAAAGTACCTCGAGTTTTCCTCCTTCAGAGAGCAATGACAGCCAGTTGGCTCTGTCTGGAGGGCAGCCAGGACCTGGGGACAGGGCCCGGGGCGGCTTCTGGGCTTCTCCCAAGGAGGATCAGCTCCCTGCAGACCTTGGTATTTGGACATTGGTTTGCTCTGAGAAGCTGTGTTGAGCTTCGATGTTGTGGGGTTTATGCATTTAGCCTGCAGTTCTAATCTTTTCTTAGCAATTGTCGTGTTGTTATTTGGGTAAAGCACCCCCACTTCCTTTTATTTTTCTCTCATGATAAACTGTGAAATCTTGTATTTTCTATTTTCCTCTTATTATTTTGAAAAGCACAATAATTAAATAGCTACTGGGCTTCCCTGTGTGGCCTCTCTACTTCCCCAGACAGAAGTTCTAAGCCAACCCAGGCCCCCTCCCACTTCTCACAGCCGCTGGCATGGAGCCTGACCACTCAGGTCACCCTGGTCCTGCTGCACCTGACGTCACGTCCCCTCTCCCATTCCTGCTCTCACATCACCCACCTGCCACCAAAGTCTCCCTCACCCCTGCTGACTATGCAGCTCGCCAACAGCTCCCAGCCTGCAGGAGTGAGCTGCGCATCTGGACACGAGCTCTTTTCTAAGCACACAGGTCACATCCCTGCACGGGACCTGGCCTTCCTTGCACCAGCCCCACTGTCCCACAAGAACCTGAGCTCCAGGTGTGCACAGGAGTGCTGGAGTTCCCACGATGGCTGCAGAGTGCACCCATTCCTCTTGCATACTTGTCTACACTCGGATGCCTGCCACGGCACACAGCGCTCAGTAGGGGTGCTTCATGAATCACTGTGGAGCGAATGGTACACTAGAGGCCATTTTCAATCAAGTTGGATGATATTGACTGGGCATGTGACTTAAAAGCTTTAAGGATGCAGAGATACAGTCTCCTGAGGGAGGAAGAAGAAAATCAGGATACAATGAGAGTAAAGTGTTATGAAAGGTGCGGTGGAAACGTGCCGGAGGGGCGGGGAGCCGTCATGGCGCACTTATGGCTGATACCCAGGAGGGCCCACGTTCAGAGTAAATCAGAGTGAGTAGGACTTCAGAAAACAGGTGCAATCCACTAAAGTAAACCGAGAGCTGAGTGTAAGAGGGCGTGTCCTAAAGCAGCCCCGGCACCACGTCTGCATGACCTCGAGGTGTCACACTTTCTTAGCTGTGACACCAAAAGCAGGGTGAGGGAGGGTGCAGTGGCTGAGCTCCACCCGAAGGAGCTGGGAGGTCAGCATCATACAGTGAAGCACACCCCCACTACGGGGAACACCCTTGTAAATCGTCATCTAAACAGGCCTGTATCTAGAACTCACCAGGACTCCGTAACTGTCGGTCTCCAGAAGACAGGCAAGCAAGGCAGGCGAAGGGCTTCCAAAGGCATTTCTCCAGAGAAGGGCGGCTCGCGGTGGTCAGCCTGCAGGAAGTTCAGCAGAAAGCACCATGGCGCCACTTCACACCCTTCTCACGGCAGGAACCAGAGACCAGCAACAGCAGGTGCTGGCCAAAGTGGAGAAGCTGGAAGCCTCCTGTGCTACTGTTGGGACTGGAAATGGTGCAGCCTTTGGGGTCAAATACTGAGTCACCATGTCACCAGGAACTCCATGTCATGGTGTGTCCCCAACATAAGGGAGCATACCACCCAGGACCTTGTGCAGGAAAGTTGGTCTGGCATCATTCTTCAAGGAGTGGAAGTGGTGTAGTGTCTACCGCCTCGGGGATGACGAGCTCTCTCGCTCTGCCCACCTGGACGGGGCAGCCTCGCCACGAGAAGAGGTGCAGCCTGGTGTGTGCAACAAACTTGTCGAGCCTTGGAGACCCTCGGCCATGCAACAGGAGCCAGTCACAGAAGCCGCTGCAGGACCCATCCTGGGAAACGCTCAGCACAAGGAAACCTACTCAGAAAGCAGTGGCTTGCAGGGTCCCAGGCAGAAGGGATGTGCCTGACCCCACCAGGCACAGGCTTGTTGTTGGGGTGGTGGAAGTGTTCTAAATTGATGTGGCAGTGGTTGCGCTGTTTTGCAGCATATTGTCGAACATGGGACTTAGGAGCTCCCATTTTAATGAGGAAATTATATGGTGAGTGAGTGACATCTGAAAAAAGCTGTTATTTTTTTTAAATCATTAGTCGCCTCCCAGGCAGAACCGGGCAAAAAGACACGCAGATCTTAGTGCACACAGACACAGCGGGGCCAGGTGCCTCACTCGGAGGAGGGGACCAGGACTTGTCCCTAATAAGATCCACTCAGGAAACAGGCCTGTTAAAATTTCTGTTATAATTGTTCCTGTTACTTTACCAGCAATCAGTAACTAACTTTCAACTCCAGTGAGTGTACTTGGCTACTAAGTATCTTAAATGTGTCACAGAGAGGATCCTGCAGGCATCTGCTTCTTGCTTTGAAATCCCCTAACTTCTCATCAATTCAATGCTCAGGATGTGGGTAATTGGCTCAAATAAAACTGAGCAATTCAGGAGCGGCCCCCAACCATGGTTGCGGAGTTCTGGAGACAGTCATATCTGGAAGTGTAGAGATACTTCCACTACATTCAGTTCTGTCCACAACGTACATGTACATAGGTTGTATCTGCATGTATTGGAAGTGACCATGCCTTTGAGTGCACTGGCCGCTCCAAAGCCCACCATGGCACCCTCTGCCCTTCTGCTGGTAGCGCTGCTGGTGGCTGCCCGGGTGCAGCAGGCTCCTCCTGTCTCCTCCCCTCTGCCCACCAGGGAAACAGGCAGGGCCCTGAACTGGGGCTCCTTCCTGCTCCCCAGAGGCTGCATGGTCAGTGTGGTCTTGGGAGCCCACATTTTGAATTAATTCCAGCCTTTTCAGAACTGGAGACAAAGCTTCCAACATTACTCTGTTTCTAGCTAATTTAGAATATTTTGTAGAGTCTAAAGCTATTGCAGACTTATTCTCTTTGAAAATTGAAAGATAAATTAAAAATTGTTCCTAAAGACCTTACATTTACAAGAAGGTTTAACGGCCTTTCAACCTTGTGCTCTGCCTACTAGTGAGAAAAATGGGAAAAACAGGTCTCTGTGATAGGTCAAAAAACGGAAAACAGAAATTCAAGTAAAACAGCGTATGACAGCCATGCCTAGGGCCTGTTGCCAGGACTTCTGCGTGGGGTTCTTTCTCTGCGCAGCAAACAGTGGACCCAAACCTGACTGTGGATGACGGCCTCCGTGCAGGTGCTAAGTCACACCAGGGCTCGAGCCCTGAGCCTTCCCACCATCACTGAGTCCCAGCCAAGAGCAGAAGACAGGCTCAGGAATGAGGGGCATTTTGCTGACACTTGGATCAAAGAAAGGACCCCCAAGTCAGGGAAGGGCATTTGATGCCCATGTGCTAGTGCAAGTGTTCAGGCTCAGGGAACCGGAGAGCCCTAGAGCAGCCTCCGACAGGCCTTCTCCTGTCTCTGCCCCCACAGGGCACGTGCCCTGGGCCAGCCTACCTGGGCTACACCAACCTGGGCCTCTCAGTACATGTCCTTCATTCTGACAGCAACAGGAGAAGTAGGTCAGGTCTCCTGAGGCCACCGTTTGTGTTCTGGGTGTGGCATTCAGAGTGTGTAGGGAATAGAAAACGCCTACTCTAGGAAACATTGACAGGCATTCGTGAGCCAGGGGAGGACCCCC
Source organism: Marmota monax (assembly GCF_021218885.2). Lineage (NCBI taxonomy): Eukaryota > Metazoa > Chordata > Mammalia > Rodentia > Sciuridae > Marmota > Marmota monax. Next base: position 2,425,280 of record NW_026691979.1, on the reverse strand, counting down.
CTCTGTTAGGACACTCACAGCACACACATCTCATCCACATGACCCCATCTCCACACCTGCCAGTCTGCTCATGTGAGGCGTATATGCAGGAGACGCATATGTATGATTTACATGTACATAGGATGTATCTGCATGTATTCATGTTGCAGATACACACAGTTCTGTAGTAATAGGTGACACAGAGCACGTGTATTTGTGTGCATAGCTGCACATACATGTGTGCGTACATGTGCACTCCACGTATGCCTACAGTCAGAAGCCTGTGGGAGTAGTGGGTGGATGGCTCAGGGTGGGCGTCGTTGGTAGCACAAATGCAACAGGAGGTCGACATTGTTAGACTGATGGACAGGAACCAATAACGTGAGATATGACTGTTGGAAACATCCTCTTTCTCAGCAGCAGGAAGTTCAGTGATGCCCCAGTGCATGGCCAGCTGGGCACGATGTCCTCAGGGCTCCTGAATGAAGGGTGGAGACCTCCCAGAGCCACAACCACAACTCAGAGGACCTCAGGACCTGCAGGGAGGAAGGGTGTTGGTCTGCTTGATTCGATGCAGGGCAGGCAGGCACCTGGTGGCTACTCCACTGCCCAGGCTACTCCTGTCCGTCTCTAAGTCCATCTCAGCCAATGTCCTAGCCACCCGCCCCTGCCTGGCGGAGCCATGGATGAAGTCCTGGTGCTTGTGATCCCGCGGCTTCATGTCCTCATGGTGGGAGTCGAGCTTCTGCACTTAGTTAACCTGTTCTGGAGGGTCTCGGGTCTGACGCGTCCCCTCATCAGAGCAGGTTCCGGCTTTGGGGTGCCTGCAGCCAGCTGCGTAGGAGGTGGAGGTGAGCAGGACCTGTGAGAAAATGCAAAATGCTCCCAGAGGGTGCAGGGACACCCCTAGATGAGGGGTTTGTGCAGCACGGTCTTCACTGGATAGAGAGACACTGGTGTTGGGATTCAGGATGTTCCAGAGGGAAAAGGTGGGTCAGGCACTCTCCCACTTGGGATGGAGCCCCAGCTCTGCATGGGGCCCATACTCTGGCCAGGGAGCAGCTCTGAAGCGTGGGGCTTTGCAGGTGCCGAGGGACAGCAGCTTCTCTTTGAACATGAGGGGGAACACAGGGGGCCTAGAGGAGGGCCAGGCATGGCCAGGTGTGTGCTTTCAAGTCACCCAGTGGGTGCTGGGGGCTCTGGCACAGGTCAGGGGGTGCTAGCAAGCAGAGGTGCTGCAAATGCTGGAGTTAGGGGTTAAGAGGTGTCAGAGAAGAATCAGTCTTCGTGCTTCCGCCCTGATCCGCTGTGTGCACAGGGCTGCTGCGGGGTGGGGGCTCGAGACAGTGGCCCCAGTGCCCAGACCAACCAGGAATCAGGGCACCTGCCCTCACATGCCCTGATTTAGGTTGGAGCCACAGAGGGTTCGGGCTGGACCAGCTGGGCAGTGAGTGTCCAGAGCTAGGTGCGGGAAACCACTCGCGTGTCCTGAAGCTCGTTCTAGAATGCTCTGTGCTCTTGATGGCTCACGTTGGCCACAATGCGGGTGCTGACTCAGAGACTGGCAGAAACAGTGGTGCCTGGACCTCGGGGACCTGGGCAGAGGCACCTGGAGGCCTCCGGGTGAGGCTGGGTGGGCTGCCTTCTTGTAGAAAAAAGAGGTTTCGGGTCTGGCCTGGGAGCCGGTGTCTCAGAGGACGGCATGCCGGGCTTCAGCCAGGAGCACAGCGTTGGCAGCAGGCGGGCCTTGGAGCCCGAAGCTCGGGGCCTCCTGGGCACAGACGAGTGGTAGTTAGAGGCATGAGGGCAGATGGCCGACACGCGCAGCCATGAAGACAGATGAGCAGCGGCACCAGCATGGCCCCAGGGCACCTCGGGGTCCTGGGAGAGGGGCTGTTGTGGTGGCTTATGACATCAAAGAGACTGAACTGGGACAGACTCAGAAACCAGGAGTCACATTAGCACATGGTCCCCTGCTGCCCTGCCTGGGAGCGGCTGAGTTGATGGGAAAGGACAGTCCTGTCCTTGTGGATCTGGGGACGGGAGGGTTCTTAGCGTTGAGCATGCACTTCAGAGCACACCGGCCGCCGTGGAGCTGGGTGGCTGGCCCTGCCCGGGCACCTTGCCTGTGCCCAAGTGTACATCTTGCCCTGGGTCTGTGGGCGCGCACCACTCGTTCGGGTGAGTCCCATGGGCCTGGGCCGTTGCAGAGGCTGCCCTGGAACCCTGCTCTGTGGCCCTTGGTCATTTCTGACGTGTGGGAGTGGGTACAGAATGGTCTGCTGGCAGAACAGGTTGGACGTTGCCAGAACCTTGCTCGGCCTACTCCGTGGCCCGTGACTGGCCACAGGCAGGTCACACTTCTCACGGGCATCTCTCTCTCTAACTGAAGGAGGGACTGAGAATGCTGGCTATTCACAGAGCTGTCGTGGGGGGACGAGATTAGTGTCATGAGCAGTGTCCATGGTCACAGATGCAAATGGATAGTCAGTGTGGTCGGTGGGAGAGCCGGCCCTTCACCTTTGGGTTGTTTCTACTCTGTGGGCCCAGAGAATATATTTGGATTGAGTAATAACAGGATGCTGTTTTCCTCAGAGATTCCAATAAATCATTCAACTCTTCTAGGTTGAGCTGATTCTGAAGGTCAGTTCTGCCCCCCAAATTTGTCCCAAAGGCAAGCATGACCTTCAGGATCTGGCTCTGGAGAGCACTGTGGCTCGGGAGGGGCTGCAGCTCTGCGCGTGCGCCTAGCACTGCCTGGCCTCGGCAGGAGGGCTGAAGAGCAGAGGGGTCGTCCGCTTGGCCCCAGCAGCACCCCCGACGGCAGACACTCCAGGATGGGCTGAGTGGATGAGTGCGTGGAGGTGTCCCTGAGGAGACAGGCGCCTCCGGGGCAGCGGTCATCGTAGTCATCATGGTGTCAATGGGGGTGATCCCCCACAAGGGAGCGGTCCTGGTGGTGTGTACAGCGCGGCCCAGTGCGGGCACCTCAGGACCTTCCCATCCTGTGAGCCTGCTCTTGTCCTGCTGGGCCTCTACCCGCTGCTAAACACACTGCCGGTCACCATGATGTGAGGCAGAGCCTGGCCCCTGCTCCACGCTGGCCCACGAGAGGTCCTCCCTAAACACCTAGTGAGCCGTAGACACAGGACCATGTCAAAGTGAGGTGCAGGCAGCTTTCCTCTGGGTCCTATGTGGGGTACTGTACCATGTGAGCACCACACCCCACGTCACACAGATCACAATCAACGTAAGTGTGTCTCGGGTGACGAGGAGTCAGGTTCTTGGCAGTGACGTCCCGTCATGTGATAGTGTTGTAGTCATGACACACGTCACGCAGTCACCTTGTCACCTTGTCCTGTCATCCCAAGGCACCCTGTGTGGTCATGCTGTATCCTGCACGTATGTGGCCACATTGCCAAAGAGGCAGGCTGTGGTGTGGCCACGTGATTGTGGTGTCCTGTGGCTTATGCTAGGACAGGTGAGTGCCTGTTTGCCTGACGGCGGTCAAGGCTCTGTGGCTCCAGAGGTACTGACAGTCCCAGGGGCTACTCTGAGGTGGCCAGGCCTCTCCAGCTCTGTCCAGAGGGCATGTGGAGCAGGGTGGAGCCATGAGACCTGTGCCCTGAGGCCGAGGACAGGAAGGTAGCAGTGGTGTCTGCTCCTCTGAGTCTTGGCCCCAGCTGGAGGCGGCCAGGAGGCTGTAGGGAGCTGCTGTCAGGCCCTCCTTGCCCAGTGCCCACGGCCTCCTTGCCCTAAGCCTTCTCTGGTGTCCCTTCTCAGCCAGTCCCCCTCTCGGGGCTGAGCCCCGGGGCCTTCTGCTCAGGTGGCATGAGGCCTACTCTGCACGATACTTTGGCATTTGTGGCTGGATTTGGAGAAGCTTCAGGAGACTGGTGCCCCTGCTGTGACCTTGTGACTCCCCTAGCCTGGAGTCTTGGCCACGTGGCCTTACCTGCTCAGCCCTGCTGCGGCCACTGCCTGCTGGGCACCCGAGCACCAGGATGCAGGAGGTTGTGTCCCATCACCTGCACCCTGACCCCTGTGGCCCCTGGAGCTGGGGAGGGGGGCCGGCTGTCCACTGTGAGGCAGGAAGAGAGCCCGTGTGGACGCTACTCCATGTTCAGAGCTGGGCGCTCCTTTCAAGCATGTGTGTGCACTGAGTTCCCTCCGCAGGCAGGTGCTTTAGGAACTTACACAGAGGCCCGCCCTGCCCTTTCCTGGGAAATCAAATAAGGTGCACACAGGATGGGTGTACTCAGGGGCAGAGCACTAGCCCTCACACGCAAGGCCCTGGGCACAATCTCTAGCACTGCCAGAAGTATACAGGACTATCCAAAACAGGACATGCCCACGCCAAGAAAGTGTGGGCTGTGCTCTTGGGGTGCATGCTGTGGAGCTTTGGGCCTGATCCCCTTCTCCCAGGGCTGACCCTGCACAGGGAGATCACAGGCTGGGTCAGGCCAACTCTCGTCCGTGGTGACCAGCATGACTGGGCCCTGCTCTCCTGATCCCAGGTCTGCACCAGTGCTCAGGCGTCCGCGGTGCGTCTGTCCCTCCAGTGCCATCTGCCTCGGGTGTGCTGTCAGTGGGTGCTCCCTGGGGAGGGAAGTGACACCTAGGTCCTGCCCTGGAACTCCATGGGGAGATTGCCTTCCACTGGGCTGGATCCTGGGGACTGGGGACAGCAAGCACCAAGGCAGGGAGTGGCCAGGGGAGCACGCGAGGCAGGGGATGCAGGCAGGGCCTGGCCTGCACTAGCCCCAGCAGGGCGCCTGCCACCGGGCCCGTGTCCTGCGGGACTTGTTCCCTTTGCTGCCAGCAGTGGCTCCGCCCACCCTCGGAAGCGGGTGAGAGGGTAAGTCAAGGCTCGGAGGCCGACATGTGGCCTCGAGCCAGGCCTCCCCCGATCACCGGCACGCTGGGTCTGAGCCCTCGATGCCTGGCCTCCTGTCCTGTCCTCTGTGGGGATGAGCCGCACATTCCTGTGTGAAACAGTATTTTATGGTGAGTCGTGATTAAACTGTGGCCCTGTCAGGTACCCTGTGTCCCCACTCATTCTCAGAGTCACAGAAGGAGATGACAAAGGACCCGGCGTAGGCCTTGAGGTACAGACATGGCCTCAGCAATGCCTGCTGTTGTCCCTGGTGCTGCCATCCCTGTTGGATGGTGCCTCCCCAGGACACCGCCGCCTCTCCGTCCCCTCCCGCCCCTTCTGCAGGACGACCCTGGGGTCCAGACATCCTGCAGTTTGACCTGCCTGCTGCTCCGCCTGGCTGGCGCCTCCTGCCCAGGCAGGCTCCCCAGGCAGCCAGTGAGGAACGCAGCCCCCTGCTGTAGCATGTGAGGACCCCAAGTGACTTCTAGACAAGGACCCCAAGCCACCCCTGCCTTCACCCCATGTACCGAGCCGCCCGCACAGGTCCCGCCTCTGAGGAGACCCCCCTACGCCTACAGCGAGGACCTGACTGCCGTGCTGGCCTGTCACTGAGACGCTGAGATAATCGCTTCTAAGGAGGGGAGGTTGATTCTGGCTGACAGTTTCAGAGGTTTCAGTGCAGGGTTGGGTGGCCTGTGGTTTTGTGCTGTGGTGAGGCACAGCCCCGTGGGGGAAGGATGTGACAGAGGAGACTGTCACCTCGGGGTGGCTGGGAGGCAGACAGGAAGTGACTGAGCCCAGGAACTCCTGGAGGGCTTGCCCCAGTGAACACCTCCCCCAGGTGCCACGCGGCCTGCTGCAGGAGCACAAGCGGGACACCAAGCCTGCAGCACCTGCTACAGACGGGCCCCCTGGTCCTCTCGGTGGGCCTCCTCCCACTGGCTCACAGCACTGAAGGTCTCCACCTGCTAGAACACAGGCTACTTGGTCCTCATTCTAGGTCTGCGCCGGCTGGCTCATGGTGGGTTGTCTACACCGGCTGGCTCACACATGTTCCTCCTCACTGAAGGGTCTCAATGCCAGGGAAGGCACACATCCTGTATTTCCATTGGCATGACCTGGCTCTCTACGAGGACCCTCTGCCGTTCACATTCTCTGATTGACGGAAGGACGTGAACCAATGTGCAGCCAGGCTGAGTGTGGAGGGTCCGCGTTCCTCTGTGCAAAGGATGTGCATGCCCTGAGGCCCCTGCAGGACTCGCCTCCGGCTGGGGGTGGTCTGCACAGTGAGCTGCCCCAGGCTCCTTCCCCTGGTGCGTTCTCCCACCTCTGGGAAACCCCAGGTCACTGGCCGAACCGGCAGCTCCCAGGTGAGCTCTGCAGGGAGGGTGTGACTGCACAGCGTGCCGTGCCTCCTGAGTTTCACTGCTGTGCCCTGCTGACCCTTTGGGCTGCCTGACCCTGCTCTCCAGGACCCTGATGAGGGTAGGAGCTGCCCGGGGGAGCAGGGGTCTTCAGTGTGGCGTGGGGTCATTACCGTCAGGAGTGTGCTTGGTGAGGTCAGCCAGCCCACGGCAGGTGGTTCTGCTTCTGGAGACTGACCTGTAGAACGGGGAGCGGGATGCCCCACGGGCCTCCCAGTGGCAGGCTGGTGGCTCCCCAGGGCCTCCCAGTGGCAGGCTGGTGGCTCCTGTGTGCTGGCATTTGTCCCAGATCCCAGCACACTGAGCCTTGGTGCTCTCTGGAGTCAACTGCTTCAACGCAGATTCGCTTCCCCAAATGCATCCACTGGAAAGAGCACAGACCTCGCCACCTCGCCTGATAACCCAGGGCTGCCCTGGGAGGCTCAGTCAGCCTCTGTAGAGGAGGCGGGGAGGTGTACCCCCTCATGGTTGGGCCAGCCCATGGCTAGGCTCAGCACATGAAGGTAACAGTTCCTGAAGATGTGGCCTGGGCTGCGTGTGAGGCCAACCCTGCGTTGCGTCCTTAATGGCAGAGTGTGGTCCAGAATCAGGTTGGAAGCACGTTCCAGGAACACAGCACACTGTGGATGTCCAGTCCCTAGGGGCCCCTTTCCCTCCCACTGTCCACTGTGGGCCCAGGCTGTGGTCTCCCAGCCCCCCTGCCTGGGGCCCTCTCCCTTCCCACTGCCCACTGTGGGCCCAGGACATGGTCTCCCAGCCCCTCCACCAGGGGTCCCCTCCCTTCCCACTGCCCACAAGGACACAGGCTGTGGTCTCCCAACCCTGCTACCTGGGGCCCCCTTCCCTCCCACTGTCCACTGTGGGCCCAGGCTGTGGTCTCCCAGCCCCCCTGCCTGGGGCCCTCTCCCTTCCCACTGCCCACTGTGGGCCCAGGACATGGTCTCCCAGCCCCTCCACCAGGGGTCCCCTCCCTTCCCACTGCCCACAAGGACACAGGCTGTGGTCTCCCAACCCTGCTACCTGGGCCCCCTTCCCTCCCACTGCCCACAAAGGCCAGCACATGGACAGTGAATAAGAGGCTCCCTCCTGCTTCTCATCCAGAAGAGACCCCAATGTGCAGCTCCCCAGTGTCCTCCAGATGTCCCCAGCCCCTGCCACGAACCCTGTCAGGAGGCTCCTGCAGACGAGTCTGCAGTCCTGCTTGGCCACCCTCCCCAGGCCTCCTGGGTGTGGCTGTTCCCTTCTCCTGTCTACAGCTTGTCCCCAGTTTCACCCCCGTGGCCATGCCTCCCCTGTGGCCCTGGGCTGTCAGTGGGACGGGAGTATGTGCTTGCCTGGTGGTGTGGGCCCAGCAGCCAGCATGGCCAGGACCAAACCCAGCTGCTGTCACAGTGGACACACCGGCTCCTTGATTCCTCCCAGCCCTGCGGTGGACATCACTGTGCCTGTGTCAGGGCTGCAGGGTCCCCTGCCCCAAAGTCCTACAGGAGAGGTGATGGTGGCCAAATCCTGCCTCCCCTCCCACCTCTGTGCACTTGTGTCTCACAGCCTGGGGATCAAGGTCACGATGCCCGGCACCTTCCTTGGTTCTGCAGAGCCGAATGTGAAGTCATGGGCCTCTTTGTGGAGGGTTCCACCCATATTTGTAGATTTTAGTGTTTCTACCAAAATATGTTTTACCTTTGCTCATAATTCATGTGTCTGAAAGGAGATACAACAGAGTTTTGGGCAAAGTAAAATTTAAATATTGAAATTAAATGGTAAAATAGACCATTCTTTTTCCGTCTAAGTAGCTTGAGTGTGCTGAGCCGGGCGCAGGGACGGCAGTGTATCTGACGGTGCCTGTGCCTGTGGTAGAGTGAGGTCATTATTTTAATGCAATGTAACACAGAAGACATCTGTCAGGGGTGGTTTTGGGGAAAGCCTGCTGAAGTGCAAGGTCGGGATGGCTGCGTCTGCCGAGGTCTCCAGACTGTGGCGTGGCCCAGCTGCTCCCCGTCCGTGGAGCTGCGGCGTGTGGCTGTGCGTGTGATGGGCCCTGCGGGCTGCGCTCTGGGAGTAACCCTTCTCTCTGTTCTGTTGCAGAGTCGCAGTGCACCCTCTGCGGGGAGCCGGAAGGTGAGTACTCCTGCCCTGTTCACCTGCTCAGGTGGGGACGCCTGGGGGTGAGGCTGCATTGGTGTTGACGGAAGCTGGGGCTCCTTAGAGAAGGCGGCGTTGGAAGTGTGTTCTTTGTGGTGTTGATGGAAACTGAGTAAAGTCAGGTAAGGCACCTGAGCGCTGGGCGGGGGAAGCACCAGTGCCACAGCCAACTGCAATCCTTTCTTTTCTTTCTTTCTCTGTTTTTGATTTGCAAATTTTAGCCATGTTTCTCCAAATAATAGATATCAAAACATATTTTTGGCTTTAAATATATTACTGAAGGTGCCAGGGACGATGAGTGTTTGGAACCGAGTGGCATGTGGGCCATTGCTGGCCGTCACTGGCCGTTGACGGTCTGCGGAGTTTGAACTCCACCTGGAGTCTCGATGTCTAGGGCACACTTGAAAGTGGGTCTTCTGAACTGACCATTTGTTAGCTATGTTCCAAGATAGCAAAAGCCAGACTGTGCAGGGTTTTCAATGCAGGATTGGGGCATGAAGGAGCATGCAGACTCTCGCCCCCAGGGCGGGGACTCCAGTTAAGCTGGGTTCTGTTCTGTAGTCTGCTCTCAGCAGAAAGATGCCAATGGGTTTGGAAACAGGCAGTCCCAGGGCCTGGGGAGACAGCCTGGCCCGGCCTGCCTGCGGGTGCCGGAGCTCCCGCAGAATGCTCTGGAGACCAGTTTGCTCAGTGCTGCAGCTTGGATCCACCTAGATCTTACCCGAAAATGAAAAACAAGAGAAGGCAGACTAACTTGGAAATTCTACCACACGTGGTTTCCTCAACTGGGAGGTAACTGGGGCACTGGACCAGGGCTTCTGCTGTTCCTGGTGCCGCTGAGTGCTTGTGCCTGCCTAGAAGCATCAAAGGTGAAGTCAGTAGCCCACATCTCAATGTCGTGAGCTTCTCTTTTGCACAAAGCCTCTGTGGCTGGACTCAGGGCTTCTCAGAATGGGGACCGTGGGTGGGGACATGGGTCCTGGGGATGCCAAGGCAGATGTGAGCTGTGAGGTCCCCCACCTGTCTGTGTCCTTCGGTGTCTGCCTCTATGGCTGCTCCTGTCTTTCCCACCCAGGAGCGTGTGCCGGCTGTCCGTGTCTGGCTGTCCGTGCCCTTGTGGGAGGCTCTGGGTGCTCCTGTGCTGGAGAAGTTGAGATGTGTCCTCAGGCTGCTCCCATCTGCTGCTCCTGATAAGGCACGCCTGTGTCCTGCCCAGGGCTGTGTGCTGCGTGGATTGTCCCCCCACTGCACGTGGCTCAGTGCTGTTGGGTGGCAGTGAGGTGTGGTGAATCATGCTGATTCAGATTGAGGCCGCAGGGCACTCACCACGGTGGGTGTCGGGCCATTTCTGTGAATGTTCTGGGCAGTCATGTGGAGCCGAAGTCCACGGGTCTCCTGGGCTGACCCGAGATGCTGCAGTGTACTTGTACTCAGAGAAGTGGGTCACTCCGCTCCAGGTTCCCAGCCCCACACCCGAGTCATCCCAGCAGCATGCCCACCTGGTCGCCTGGGGTGCCTGTCTCCTGCCCTGCTTTAATCTGCACATCACCAACCTCAGCAGTGCCAGTTGAGCTGTGCATCACAGGAGAGGGACCCAGTGTGTCCATCACTGCCCTAGAGGATGGATCAACTCCCCGGAGAAGGATCCCAGCTGTCTGGCCAGAGGAGACCGTGGGGCAAGGAGGACCGTCCGGCTGAGGTTGGGGTCTGTGGGGCATGGGATGAGGGCAGTGGGGCTGGCTGCCCCTGCCTCCCCTGCTCCCTGATGTGACACGGTGCCCTGGGGCCTCCTGGGGCTCAGATATGCGGGCAGAATTGCTCTAGATCAGAGATAGCCAGGAAGGGCTGCCTCGGCTCTGCCTTATCTTTTGAGACGCACTGTCAGATGAATATTCATACGTTTTAAATCATTTAAGGAATCAGTCTGAGAGCTGGCTGGGTGCAGGGATGGAATCTGGAATCCGCTTTGGTTCGGTCATTGCTTCGGCAGCACCTATTAGCTAGCTCACAAACGCTCTGTGCAGGAGAGGTCAGGGCCAGGCCTGGACACTGAGCAGCTCCGAGCTGGCTGCACCTCTCCTGAGGTCCCGAGTTGAGCACCAGCGTTTCTCCCCCATGTTTGAAGCTGTTAGCAGCCTTGTGCCTTCCAGGGTGGGTGGAACACCATCTGTTGGAGAGAGTGTTCTTTAGTGAAGATTCGATGATTGGCAGTCTCAGAGAATAATACCTGTGGAGCAAATGAGTCAAGCAGGGCCATTTATAGGACCCCAGAGGCCTCAGAATTCTACAGCTGTAGCCCCTAGAGTGGCAGGTCCTGGTTTTCAGGGTACCCCAAGTTATAAGTGTTATAAAATGTAGACAGGAACTTCCACAAACAAGCCATTGCCTGTCTATACTGCAAGCTCCTGAGACCTGGAGGACTGTTTCTATGAGGGGTGATGCTTTGGGATCTGCTGCTATTTACGGGCGTCTTTCTTTTGATTCAAAATACAGAGGTCACCCAGCTGTGAGTCCTGGAGGTGTGGGTCCACCTGAAATGCGGGGGTCTTTTAGTTGTGTGCAGACCCACCACTGCTGCAGAGACCCATCTTAAAACAGATAAATAGCCATAAGATTACTAAGAACAATTTCAGTTGTTGTAATAACTTGCCAGTTTAATTCTGAGACGACTGCCTCAATTCGTATCATTTTCCTTGCATTTCCTGTTCATTTTAAACAGTGAATTTACTGGCCATACAACAAGAGAACTACTGTTAGTTTATCTCAACACAGCAAAAATTCCTGTACCATCTGTCAATTTGATGCAGAGAAATTATTTAAGAGTGTAAATAATTTTCAAACTTCATTGACAGGTGCATGATAGCTACCATTTGCGTATTAGTAAGACTACGGGACAAAAATACAGGTATTTGGCAGGGCCGCAGATGCCGGCTCATGGACTTGTCTTTGCCTACGTTTTATGGTTAATTTTCCCTCCCAGCAAATAGATGTTGTAATGTGGAAGATGGGTATTGATGATGGAGGCTAGCACTTACCACAGTCCTCTCCAGTGTGCAGACAGCGGCTCAGACCCATGCTGCTTAGCCGAAGTGAAACTAAGAGACGAGCTGTTAGGATGCCCACTTGGCATGCAGGAGTAGTGGCAAGATCACTGGGGTGCATTTCAGCTTACAAGTCCTCAGAAGTAGATGCCTGAGATTGTGACTCCAGGGAGAAGTGGGCTACTTGTGGTGGCATCCACACACACGGGAAAGCAAAATGCAGGTTTTAAAAACAATCTTTAAAAGCTTAAGGTAAACTCTACCCATCTAAATCTATTTTTATTTTGTTTTGTATTTATTTCAATCCTCTAGAAACACACAAATCACATGCTGCTCTGGGAATTTTTGACGAAATCTTATATTTAGCATGGAAAGAAAGAAACAGAAGTACCTCTTCCCCCTTCACTGTGCATGGTTAGGAAGCAGCAGGGGGTTTCTGTGCTAAGTAGAATCTTTTTTTTTTTTTCAGAGAGAGAGAGAGAGAGAGAGAGAGAGAGAGAGAGATTTTGATATTTAGTTTTCAGTTTTCGGGACACACAACATCTTTATTTTATTTTATGTGGTGCTGAGGATCAAACCCAGCGCTCCGCACATGCCAGGCGAGCGCGTTACCGCTTGAGCCACATCGCCAGCCCCCTAAGCAGAATCTCATTTTTGACTTTTTAACATGAGAAACCGGAGGTTCTCCCCACAGTGACTCTGGACAATGGGAGACTCCTCTATGTTTTTGTGCCTGTGTAAGAGTCATCTTGATAAGTCACGTCCAGATTCGGTGTCGAGGCTGCTTTGGAACAGTGGACGTGGCTGCCCTTCTGCCCCCACAGCGTCCCTCTTCCCCCCTCTCTGCAGACATAGGGGTGACTACTGCACACTCCCCACATGAGACATGTGTGCCTTTGAGTCGTGTGCTTCGGACAGGGGTGGCCTTCTTGAAGGCCACTCTTAAACAGGGAGGGGAAGCTGACCCTCACCACAAAGTTCTCGGCATGGCCAGGCCTTCCAGAAAAAACAGTGTCACGTGGGAGCTGCAAAGCCATGCAGCTGGTCTCCCAGGGCCCCAGAATTGTCCCTGTTTTAGTGTCCTGAAAGTCCAGGGTGACGGGCCGTGGAGAGGTGGAAGTCTGAGTGGATGCAGGAACTGTCCTTCCCACTAAACACACGTGAACGTGCTGCAGTGTGGCACAGTGACATTCACCTCACTGCATCGCTCAGCTTGAATGAGAGAAGGAAAGAAACCAGCCCCAGGAAGGGACCTGAGCCAGGCTGAGAAACCCAGTCCAGAAAGAACCAGGCTGGTGCAGCACGCTGCAGCCCCAGGGATGTGGTGGCCCAGTGAGCCCAGGCGGTGGAGGGAGGCACCCGGCCTGAGCCCCGTAGTTAGATGTGGTCAGCGAACCTCCCCGTGTGTGAGGAGACAAAAGAAAACCACTGGCCAGGAAAGCGTAGCAGCAGTTCATCCCTGGCCCTGAGCTATGGGTGGAGCATGACTCTCCCACAGAAACGCTCACCACAGGTGCAGGGGCCAGCTCTGCGTGCCCACCACCTGGGCACTGGGGAGCAACTGCGGGGTAAGGTCTGTGAACAGGACCCCATCAGCAACCAAGGCTCTGGGGGACAGAGCCTCTGATGCCCAGGGCAGGGGCCACCTCCTCCATGGATGAGCACCCTACTCTAGATAAGCTTAGAATATAGGGTCACAGCCCAAGTAAAAACCTCAGGGGGCGAGAAGGTAGGGCAACTCAAGAATGAGCTAGCCACACACTGGGAACAGCAGGCTGCATGGGCATGGGGCATGCTGAAGATTATTGAATGAACTTCCTTTTAAAAGGAAAGGAACTCCAAACGTAAGCTGGTATGAAAAAGAGGTTAAAATCAAACTGAACCATGTGGTGATTAGAATTGGCTTCCTTGTGGTCTCTGTAAAGTGGACTAGACGGAGCTGGAGAGAGAAGGAGCAAACTAGAAAATAGGCTTGAGGACATCACCTAGAGCCTTGCATGAGAGACATAAAGATAATAGGAAAGAAGAGCCGAGGTCCTGGAAGGTGGGCCTGGAAGCACGGACGCAAAGTCAGAGTGGAGAGAAGGGGGTGTTAACCTGGCCTTCCTCTCTAAAGACTCCCAAGACCAAAAGCACATAAAATACACTCACGTTTCACAAAGTAAAACTTCAGAACATGATGCAGATAATGTTGCGTGTAGCCAGAGAAAGCACGTGGACAGACTGCCTGCAGTGTGGTGACTTTCAGGGGGTCCCCGTCATCAGGATGGATGCAGGTGACACTGGAGTGATGTCCAAGGTTGCCGAGACGGTCAGGGGAGTAAGGTGCCCCAGCTCAGTGTGGCTCTCAGTGCAGCCGGGAGCGGGCAGGGGCAGGAAGCAGAGCACAGAATGCACCGTGGCAGGACTCGAGTGTCCTGAGAGGCAGAGCCGGGTCACTAGTGCTCCACGGGGCTGCAGCTCCATGTCTGCACTGGAAACGAAGGGCCAGAGGGAGGAAGCCACACCCATCCCTGTGACACACGTGCCTTGTCCATGGGCACAGGGGCTGCTGGTCACACCAGCCAGAGCAGACGAGCTCTCGCCTGGTACCGCCGTGGGTCGCTGTCCGCCCGCCAGGAGTGCGAGTTCAGGGTGGTGCTGGACCTGGGGCCGGCTACTCCTGTGGCGTGCGGAAGTTCAGCACGTCCTCACCCCAGCAGCTCTGCTTTTGAGTGAAAACACCTGCAGAAACTCAGGCCCCTCTTGGTTTCCGGATGGACTCGGGTACACCTGGCTGACATTCTCTGGGTGGGGCAGGGTGGAGCAGGAGGCAGCACCTCTGCTTTCTCCTCCCTGGGGTCCTCAGAAGCCCTGAAAATTGTTCCTGGTCACCCTGATGCTATGGCCAGATGTGCCCCTACCTCCGAAGGATGGGTCAGATTCTACCATTTCCTTCCTCAAATTTTGTCAGGTTCCTCATTGTCCACAGGACGAGTTCCACCTTCAAAGTCTATGCTCTGGCCAGGTGGCCACCCTCTGCCCCCGTCAACCTCCTCCAACCAAGGAGCTGCACAAAGCACGTGCCCTATATATTGGTCACCGGCAGTGACCTGCGGCTCCTGGGTTTGGTCAGCTCTGAGGGCCGGGAGGACCAGGGAAGGAGAAGTGCTGTGTGTGTGTGTGTGTCTGTGTCTGTGTGCACGCACACACACGCACACGCATTTCCTGAGAATGAAGTACCTCTGCAGAAGTTAGTTCATCTCCACTCACCCCCTGGTTTCCCTAGCGGGCACCTGCAGCTCTCCACTGGCCAGTGTTGTCGGAACAATTTTGGGGTCTCCCTCCCACTGGGCAGGGGCCAAGACACTGTTGAAGACAGGAGGCTTGTGGTCAGCATGGCCCTGTGGCTCACAGCTGCCTGCCTACCCCCGCGGGTGCCAGGCTGAGCATCGAGGCTGCCTTCACAGGGCCTGCAGAGCAGCTGCGTCAGCCATGGGTCTGAGACCATCGGCGAGGGAGACTGGAGCTTCTACCCACTGAGCCAACCCCTGCCCTTTTTTACATTTTATTTAGAGACAGGGTTGCTGAGTTGCTGAGGGCCTGGCTAGGTGGTTGGAGCTGGCTTTGTGCTCACAGTCCTCCTGCCTCAGCCTCCTGAGCCACTGTGATCACAGGTGTGTGCCGCAGTGCCCAGTGAGAAGCCTTCTTTGCACTGAGGGGGTGCTGACAGACTATCCTGAGGCTCCTGGGCTCCTTCCTGCCCACTGGTGCTTGTCCTCCTCCTGGCTAGCTGCTGGCCCCTGGCCCTTTTGATTTTCCCACCAGCATCCCAGGTGCACAGTCCCAGGACACCACGGGGTCTGGGAAGAAACTTGGGAGGGTGTCCCAAAAGGCAGGGTGCACAGGGCCCCTGGGGAAAGCCGGCCCACGTGGAACCTTGCTGAGGCTGGGACCTTCCTTTCTCTGTGTGCCTCTCTGTGTGACTGCCGGGCAGCCCCCAAGCCCCTGTTGTCATGGATGTGCCTTCCTAGCTCTGCGGTTCCCTCTCATTAGCAGCCTTATGAGTAATGAATGGCCGAGGCTTCACGCCATGCCTCTCTGCAGAACGACCTTGGAAGGAAATGCCCAACATAGAATACTGTTTCCTCCCCAACCAATCTTGTGAGGTAATGACCCAGAACTCGAGCCGTGGGCCTGGGGCAGAGCCAAGCGGGGGCCAGGATTGACCAGCAGGCTGGCAGTCACAGGAAGTCACTGGAGGGAGGAGCCACCCTCTGAAGGCACAGGCTGGACATTTGCTCCTCCTGGTTTCTGAGAGGCGCAGAGGCGGCACGGTTTGCTATGGAGGGACTGGGAATCTCAGAGCCCCCCCTTCCTGGTGGGGCGGGTGGCCAAGGCCTTGGGCTCTGGCTGCGGCTGCTGGGAGTGCCTCCCGGTTCTCCTTCCCCTGCACCATGCTCTTCCCATCTCACTGTGCACCTGCCTCCCGCTCAGAGCCTGGCCGTGACCAAAGCTGTCCCTGCTGACCATGGTTGTGAGATTTGAAGGTAGTGGGTGTCTCACCCAGCAAAGGGGATTCCATGTGCAGGGCCCTGAGCCAGGGGATTGGAGACCTAAGGGCCCTGCAGAACAGGCTCATTGTGCAGGAGCAAGCTTTTCTGGCAGCCTTTAGAAACAGGGGTAAGGACTCACCGGACCTGGGCAAGAAAGGCCCTAGTGTGACCACTGCCATCCTGGGGAGACCTGGTGTGACCACTGCCCATCCTGGGGAGACCTGGTGTGACCACTGCCTGTCCTGGGGAGAGCCTGATGTGATCACTGCCCGTCCTGGGGAGGCCCTGGTGTAACCACTGCCCATCCTAGGGAGGACCCTGGTGTGACCACTGCCTGTCCTGGGGAGGCCCTGGTATGACCACTGCCATCCTGGGGAGACCTGGTATGACCACTGCTCATCCTGGGGAGGGCCCTGGTGTGACCACTGCCTGTCCTAGGGAGGCCCTGGTGTGACCACTGCCATCCTGGGGAGACCTGGTATGACCACTGCCCATCCTGGGGAGACCTGGTATGACCACTGCCATCCTGGGGAGACCTGGTATGACCACTGCTCATCCTGGGGAGGGCCCTGGTGTGACCACTGCCTGTCCTGGGGAGGGCCCTGGTGTGACCACTGCCATCCTGGGGAGACCTGGTATGACCACTGCCATCCTGGGGAGACCTGGTATGACCACTGCCATCCTGGGGAGACCTGGTGTGACCACTGCTCATCCTGGGGAGGGCCCTGGTGTGACCACTGCCTGTCCTAGGGACGCCCTGGTGTGACCACTGCCATCCTGGGGAGACCTGGTATGGACCACTGCCCATCCTGGGGAGACCTGGTATGACCACTGCCATCCTGGGGAGGACCCTGGTATGACCACTGCCATCCTGGGGAGGACCCTGGTGTGACCACTGCCTGTCCTGGGGAGACCTGGTGTGACCACACCTGTCCTGGGAAGGGCCCTGGTGTAACCACTGCCATCCTGGGGAGGGCCCTGGTGTGACCACTGCCCGTCCTGGGGAGGCCCTGGTGTGGCCACACCTATCCTGGCTCACGGGCAGGACTCTGCACCCTGCTGTTGCTCTGAAAGCAGTTTCCAAATGTGTGTCTTCTCCTGTGACCCTGCCTTGCGTCAGGGTCATCTCCTTTCCTGGGACGTAGCAGGCTCTGGCCCAGGGGGAAGGGCTGGACCAGCGGCCTGGAGACAACTTGAGGCTGCCTGCTGGGCCTCGTGCTCATCCTGAGGGTCTGGGCCTTAGTGCGTGCTCCTGTGCTCGCTAGGGCCTGCTCAAGGCCGGTGCTGCCCCTGGCGTGTGCGTTGGCCTAGGTCCTGGCTCTGACTCTGCACCATCGACTTTCTGTCAAGAAACTGACCCCTGTTACTGGACATGTTGCAGCGCTGGCCAACAGGAGGTCATTATTCAAAATGCCAGAATTGTCATGAGGGATGACCGTTCCTTGTTGTTTAGATTCATGGAACCTGCCACATCCCCATGAGATTGACAGTAGCAAATCTTGTAAGGTTAACCATTACCAAGCCGGATGACAAGCTATGGATTAAATAAGCTAAATCATGCTCTGCAGAAGAGAAAATGTGGGGGTGGATGAGGACTATAGGGTGTGAACTAAGCAGCTCTGGGGCCAGGCCAGCTTCCCCCCAGAACCTCCAGACCTTGCGCAGACTCTGCTCCGTCCTGAATCAGTCGGGAAGGCGGCACTGCGTTCCAGGGACGCTGAACGTTGCAGTGTTTAGCGTAGTGCTCAAGACTGCTGGATCAGTGAGTTCTGTGTCTTGCTTTGCCTGAAGTTCCTTGTCCATTTGTGGATTCTCTCTCTGATTTATTCCAAGTCTGTTGGCCAGGACTTGTCCCAGGTGTTGGGGAAGCCCAGAGATGCTCAGGAAGTTCCTTTGAAGACAGTCAGGCCAGCTGTTGCTGAACAGGTGGTAGACAATCTAGTGGCGGTACCGTGATGGTGGTCATTATTCATCTGGGTTTTTAAGACAAATGGTTTCCAAATACAGGGACTGTGGTGTCTGAATGGGTTCCGGGAGCAGCGCTCAGGGCTGGGAGAATGAGCTGGGTTCTTGCCACTCTCCCTCGCATTCCAGTTCTCCTGCAGGAAGCAGTGGGGGACTTTCCCCGAGTCCCAGTGCAGCGCCTTCCTCGGCATAGGTAAGAGAGCTGCTCCTCGCACGCGCTCCTGCACTGGAGCCGAGGGAAGGCTGGAATCCCGCCATGGCAGCAGCAGCCGGAGCTGGGTGCAGGAGTCAGGCCTGCAAAGCGCAGCCCGGTGTCCCGCCCGTCAGGCCAAAGCACTGGCCTCATGGAAGCTGAGGCTGGCGGCCACCAGGGTTGGGGGAAGCTGGTGTGAGGTTCATGCTCATCTCATGTCAGCCCTGGGGTCCTGAGGGACAGCAAGGGTGGCCCTGCTGTGTCCCCTCACACCTGAGGGACCTGGACAAGGTGATGCATAGGCCACTAATGAGTTGTGGTCACTCACAAAGTAGAGGCATGTGGAAGGTCATATTACCCCCCTGAGTGTCTCCATCGATGGTCACACCTCAGAAGGCACCCCAGTGAGGGACACAGTGCCCCGTGCTGTGCCTCGGTTGGACTGGGCTCAGTGGGAGGCAGCAGACATTTGCAGCCCCCCGGCAGCCTCACTGTCCAGCAGCCGACGGCCAGGCCCAGCAGACCTGCTCAGGAGAGGTGGAGCAGAGCAGAGCCTCTGGGCCTGGACGTGGCCAAAGACCCTGAAGGACCGTGGCCATCCCCGGCCACCAGGACCGTGGCTGTCCTCCAGACCCTGCCACCAGGACGATGGCTGTTCCCCAGACCTTGTCACCAGGGCCATGGCCATCCCCCCACACCTTGTCACCAGGATGGTGGCTGTTCCCCCAGGTCTTGCCATTATCCACACTTGGGCTGGGGAGGTGTCGGTGGGACGGGGGAGGAAAAGGAGGCCCTTGAGCACGCACTGCTGACCCCTGAGGGAAACCCAGCTTCTACCTGGGTCTCTGGAACAATCAGTCGGGATTCTCTGGGATGTAGCTTAGGAGGAACCCTCAGAGTGATCCACTGTGTGACTGGGTCTCGCGTCGCCGTGAGGCCTCCGTGGGCTCCCGCAGGAAGTTCACGTGGATTCCCTAAGCCACACCCGGAGCTCTTCCACAGGCCTGCGTGACTCTGGGGACACAAAGATCGGGATGTCATCAGACACTCAGGGAGATCTGTGGCCATGAAAGGAAGACCAGGGCACCTGGAGCAAGTGTTCTGTTTCTGATTCTTCAGTGCCACCACTGACCCCGGGTCCTGAGTTCCTGCCCAAGGCCAGTCCCTGTGAGTTGCTTTGCGGTTGCTTTAGGGGCAGGCCTCACCACTGCAGATGGCCTGGGGTGATGTGCAGCTGCAGGCAGCCAGGCAGCCAGGGAGCCCTCACCTCCACCCAGCCAGCAGTGCCCACGGCCCACAGGCAAAGCCTTGGTGTGCGTGTGCATTTGAGCCTGCTTGCTCACTGTGACCAGAAGACCCACCTGTGGCACAACTTAGAGGAGGAAGAGTTTATTTTGGCTCCTGGTTTCAGGGGTCTCAGTCCATAGACAGCTGAATCCATAGCTCTGAGCCCAAGGTGAGGCAGAGCATCATGGCAAAGTACGCAGCAGAGGGAAGCAGCTCTGGAGATGCGATCAGGAAGCCGAGAGAGCTCCTGTCACCAGAGGCAAGATAGAAACCCCAAGGCACACCCCAGGGACCCACCCACTCCAGCCACTCCCCACCTCTCTGCAGTTACCACCCGGTGGAGCTCTATAAGGGGACGTCCTGCACTGATCAGGTTCAGGCTCTCGTAGTCTAATCATCTCGCCTCTGAATGCTCTTGGTGGCTCACACATGAGCTTTTGGTGGACACCTGATGTATTAGTCATAGCAGGGAGCACAGGTCAGCCCTACCTTACCCTCCAGCAGCTGCAATGATGTGTGGCCAGGGCCAACAGGGCTCCTGCTGGTCCGTGCTGTGCCCGTGCAGCAGTCGGTGTCTCTGGACTGAGGCCAGGTGCAGAAGGTGGTGAGCAGTGTCCAGCTGTGAGTGTGGTGTGCACAGGGAAGGCTGCTCTGGCTCCGCGGTGAGAAGCACGAGAGCATTCTGACAGGCAGACTGCGGATGCGTTAGAGCCTCTTGACGTTCACTGCAGACAGATGTTGGATCGATTTGAATTTGATTCACATTCTCCACCTTGCTCATTTCTATCTTCACTCGCCACGTGGCCCAGCGTGCCCTGGGGTGTGCCTGCTGCAACTGTGCACTCTCGCTGCATTACGATGAGCTGGCTGGAGAATCCCCAGAGAAGAAGGCGGAACACCATTCAGAGTGGGACTGTCCTGGCCTCGAGGGACACTCCAGATGGGTCTTGAAGTGAGTTCTTCTGACCCTCCTGGGTTAGACACCACCAGGAATCTGCCCCTCCTCTGACCCTCCTGCCTTGGACACCACCAGGAATCTGTTCCTTCAGCCTTGGACACCACCAAGAATATACTTTTTGTGCCTTTGATATCCATCAATGACCTGAGTCACTCAATGCCCATTTTTTATATATGAAAATCTCAGTGATTTAAATAACAGCTTTGTGGTAAAATTGCTTATGATGCCAGCTCATCTGGGTGGATGAGCTCTCTCATGCTTATTTGACAATAGTCAGTATTTTTATTTTATGCAAAAAAACCCAGAAATTTAATTAAATTTTAATTTAAATTTATATTTAGTGTAATTCTATATTTACTTTTGTCTTAAAACACCTTAAATTTACTTGGAGATAAAATTATTTAAAATAGTGACCCCCTGTGTTCCCAGTGTGAGTGTCTGAAATTGCTCACACACTCATAGACAAGTACTTGCACACTCAGATGCACACACAGACACACACGGGCATAAAAACAGGCCAGCTCTTTCGCCAACCTGACCGTGCAGCGGGAAGGAAGTTGTCTCATTTCTATCTTCACTCGCCACGTGGCCCAGCGTGCCCTGGGGACACGGCAGTGCGGATGCTGTGCACATCCCCCCACTCCACGTACGAGGAGGCAGGAAGGCAGCATGGCTCCCCAGATGCCACACTGGCTCGAGTTCAGGGAGAACACTCAGCCCCAGCTGTGGCCGAGAAGGTGGAACCAGGAACACCACGGGGCGTGCTGTGCCTCCGGCTGAGCGGCAGGACATGCCAGCCAGGCCTCTGTGAGGCTGTGGGCTGTCTCCTCAGTGTGGGCACAGCAGGCGCATCAGTTCCAAGTGTGTGGGCATCTCTGTGTCACTGTGACCTAAAGACCTGACAAGAAAAGCATCCGGGAGGGAACATTTACTTGGGGATCATTTATCAGACCTTGGAAGTCCGTGGTCAGCCGACTGCACAGTTCTGGGCCCACACTGAGGAAGGTTGGAGGAGGACAGAGCTCAGGACAGGACAAGAGGCACAGAGAGAGCTCTGCTCACCAGAGATGGAACACAGTCCCCAAAGGCTCGCCCCAGGGACCGCCCCCTCCAGTCGTACCCTCCTGCCTGCAGCTGCCACCCAGTTACTGCAGCTCAGGGGTTCACCAGTGATTAGGTGCACCTCCTCATCTAGTCCCTCACCTCCCACGTCCTCACAGCGCCTCACACTGAGCTTTGGGAAACACCTCAGATCTGCACCGTGACAGCAGGTCAGCCAGATTAGTTTCCTTCCCAGACCTCTAGGTAAAACAAAGGCAAAGAGATAAAGCAGGACTTCTACTTTTAAGTTGTTTATAGGGAACGGATTAAAGTCAATATTTGTGAATTTAGGGCTTCTGACACTTTTCTCCCAACCCCAAAATTAAACAGTATATAACATCTCACACAAAATAAGGAATTTAGGAGAATTCTATAAGGACTAAAGTAAAATAAGCTTCTTGTAAAAATCAATATTCCATTTTTGGAGACATTAATTCATTGATATATGTCCCACGTAAGTGCTACTTTTAATCTTTCTGATAGTTTTCCTCAACCTCATTAACCAGGAGCAGATCCATAACGTGAGACAGAGGCAGGAGCTGCCCCGCCACCTGCCGGGCACGGTGCCTTGGCGGTTCCTAGATATCGTATCTCTGTGTAAAAGGGTGCCATCGTGGGGACTGCTGTCACCCACGACACCATGGGCAGTGGTGTGTCAATGTCAGTTTCAGGTGGTCACGTGAGCTCCTGTGGAGCAAGGCAAGACCTGCCAGGGGGCAGTGGGGCCAGCACCTGGTGTCCATGGGGCTGCGGGTTGGGTGGTGGCCCTCCCAGGAGGGCTGCCCGTCCCTCGCTGGCCCCTCTCCAGTGCCTGAGGACTCCTTGTCCCAAGGTGTTTCCCTGCTGTGGTCCAGACGAGGAACCCCTTGAGGATGAGTGATGGCTGCGCTTGGACCCACCTCCCAGGGACAAACGGCCACACGCCCCTCCATGCCCATCTAGGCTGGCGCGTGTGACAGGCAGTAGCACTGGTTTGATTCCAATAGAGCCTTTGTTACAAACATCGCCCGTCGGCTGCTGAGTCGACAGTTGCCTGCTGGTGACAACTGTCTCTGGAGTTGGAAGGAGAATCATCTATTCTTACATTAAAAAGGGTGAAAATTAAAAGTAGGCAGGCTTCCATTTCATGGCTTGTCCCAGCAAGGTCGAAGGTGAGGGTGCAGTGCTCTGCACGGCTTCGCGTGAGGCAGCTGCAGATTGTGCAAGCTGATGGCGCGGCTTGGAATGTGAACTCTGCTCTGAATGTGCTTCTGAAGATGGTTTTCAGAGCTGTGTTATTCCACTGCCTGGTCTACGGGTTCACTGGATGAGTCCCCTTCTATGGAACCATGAGCTTGTCTAATCTTTTTACCATTATAAGTTTTACCTTCATGAATACATTCATAGTTTTATCTGCTTGTTCATTCGTGATTGTTTCCTGGGGCTGAGTTCTGAAGAGCTCAGAACAGCAGCTGTTGGTTCAAGGCACGTTACTCTACTAGGGAAGTTCCGGCACACCTGAGTTCTCCGTGACTTTGCTTTGTACCTGTCCCGAAGAGAAGGTCAGGTCTCTCTGTGTGTGGTTACTCCAAGTGTTCAGAACACTGTCTAGGGTAGCCGAAATTGGTAAATCCAGCAAAATCGACATACATGTATAGATACAGATTTGCCTGAGCTGTGACGGATTTGTAGGGTCAGAAGGGAATGACCAGTTTTGCCAGGAGGCAGTGGAGTAGAAGAATGAATATACAAGGGCTGATTCTGGAACCACACCTGGTGCCCACAGTGCACGGGCGGGCACATCGCATGGTGGGCTCCAGCTGGGTGTGCCTGCATGGAGCTGGGGTCAGGAAGCAGCATGCCCCATTCCCAGACAGGCAGATCTGTGGCGAGGGGTCTGCTCCCAAACCCATCTTCCTCCCAAATCAACTTAACGTGGCCCCAGCCCCAGGGTGCTGGGCCAATACCCATGAGGACAGCTGAGTCCCCGTTCTGTGAATGAGGAAGTTCAGGCCGTGCACCATCATTCTGGATGGAAGCAAGAGAGAGTGGTGGGAAGGGGTGGCGGGAGGGCAGCTCGTGGAAATTCTTGAGGAACAGACTATTTTCATTTCTGTCACTAATAATTTCTCAGTGGTCTCTTCCAATGCCTGGGAGATGAGGCCTTGGGCTTTCGGTTCTTGCAGAGAGACGCCTGAACCAGATCACGTGGAGCCGCCGTGCACACGTGGAGTGGGGCTCTGACCTGCTCTTCCTCTGCCACGCCTGAGTCAGAGGGCCCCTCTGCGTTCTCAGCCTGTCCACATGTGGGTGTCCAGGTGGGAGTCTGCCTCCTGTCTGGGTCCCCTCTGACTAAGAGCAGAACCTGGCCTGGCACTGAACCCAGAGCTGTCTCTTCAGGCTGCAGCGTCCAGTCAGTAGCAAATCTCGACTGAGGTCAATACTCAATTAATTTTCTTGCCATTGGTGAAGCAGTGAGTCTCAGGAAGAAAAGAGGAATTCCAAGACTACTAAATTCTTATGCTGAACTCAAAAACTCAGTTCTGCTTAATTTGCTTCCTGGTCTTGTCAGTGACTCGATGAATCTTTAAAATTCATGTTTAATAATATTTAGGTTTTAATAAAAGTGACATATTAGGACTAGTTGAAGAGCAGGGGTCCCAGCACCGGGCGGGGTCAGGGTAGGCCCGTCTCAAGGCTTCGTGCACTGCACACTGATGAGCTCACTGGGTGGGAGGAGGAGACCCTGGGGAGTCCTCACCCCACGGCCCTCGATGGAGACAGGAGCACCGGCTCCCCAGGGGAGGATGGCGGAGCCGGCAAGGTCTGACACCCGGAGAGGGCTGTGCACAAGTGCCTTCCCACGACTTCTTCAGTGCAGGCCAGGAAAAAACAGAAAATTTACAGCCAGAGACATGAGCTGTATCCACCCCATGAAATTGATTTCAGTTGCAAACATTTGCAAAACAAAACCAAAACAGCATTTGTCTGAGACTTGGCAAAATTGCAGATGGTGGATCTCTGTGGACCTTGGTTCAGTGTTACCTTGCAGCTGGGAGTTCGCCACCCCCACAGCCCTCATATGCACAGCTTAACCCCTTGGTACCTACACCGGGCTTGTCAGCTCACTCGGGAGCATTCTCCACCTCACTGTCACTTCCTCGGGGCTGGACAGCTCCCCGCTGTGCAGGGTGCTCCACGCTAACAGGAGACATAAACACGCAGCCTGTCCTGCCTGGTGGTATCCAGAGGATGAGAGTGAGGCGTGTCCAGAGCACACTTCACGGCAGAACTGAGCATCCAGGTGGCCCAACAGCGTGCTTTCAAGGAAGCGAGGTCCAGCCATGTTGGTTTTCTATTGCTGCTAACAGATCACCCTGAACTTGGCAGTCAAACCAACACACATTCGTTACCCCACAGTTCTGTTGTTGGGAGCCTGCTGGCTCTGCTGCTGTGTGGCCAGGCTGACCACAGATTGGTGGGGCTGTGAGAGCCAGGCCCCTGGTGGTAGGATTCATTCCTCCTGGCTGTAGGGGGCCAGCCTCTTGCCTCTTCAGTGTGAGCCTCGGAGGTGGAGAACCCAGAGTGAGCCCCCGTGGATAAGCACCTCACCCAGGGGCCCCTTCACCTAGCCATCTGCTGGTCAGAAGCAAGTGCAGGTCCTGCGGTTCCACACCTGCTGGAGCCCAGGGGAACGAGGTCCCGGGGCCCCCTACCCGACCCTGCCTGGGGGTGGAGCAGCATGGACAGGAGCCCAGGACTCCAAGGACGCAGAGTTCAGTGGTGACCTCTGGCAGGCAGGTCTGCGCTCTCCTGCTGGGGACCCCTGTGGCCTCCTCACTCTGGTGCAGTGGGTGGTGGCCGCACGATGGCTTGGTCAGGGTCCTCTGCGTGTACTGCTGCACCTCAGCGCAGCTGCTGCTGGTGCCCGCCAGCTGGCACACGCCCAGCGCCTTCCTATTTCCCCCAGACTGAGTTACCAGGAGTCTTGGCTGAGGAGGATCAAAGCCCCTTATGCCGCTGCATTCATCTACCTCCGTTTGGTTATAAGCATCTGCTGATTTCCCCTGTGTGAGAAGAGCAAGTGCCACCCAGGAAAGAACTGAGAGAGGGAATCAGGACAGGTAGCACCTCGGGGAGGGGATTCCTGTGACTCACAGCTGAAAGGGGAATTCTTAGCAGTGACCGCTGACGTGTGTTGAGGGCTGGTGGGTAGCTCTGCAGTGTCCCCAGGGGCTGGTGTTGAAGGCAGAGTCCCCAGTGTGGCCAGGTTCAGAGGTGCTACTTTGGGCAGTGAGGGTGGATGGGGCTCTGACCTCATCAGGGGCTGGCTGGACTGCGGGGAGCTGGCCCAGGGAGGAGGGAAGTCTCTGGGACGGGCCCTGGAGACCCTTCCCCTCTCTTCCTCTGCCGCCTGCGAGCTGCCACGGCTGAACAGCTCTCCTCCCCTGAACCTGTCCACTGTGATGCTCTGCCTCTCCTCAGACCCCAAGTGCTGAAGGCAGGTGACCGCAGCTGAGACCTCTGCAAACCAAGGGCCAAGGACATCTTTCCTCCTCTAAGTTGCTCTCGTCAGGGGTTTTGGTCGCAGCAATGAAAAGCTGTGACCATCACAGGGAGGAGGATTCTGTCCCTGGAGAATGGGGAGCCTGCCCTGAGCAGGTGAGGTGTGCATGTCGGGAGGACGAGGATTTGGTGCTGTCCTGCAGGGGCAGAGGGGTGTGTGTCCTGAGGCCAGGAGGGAGCCCCGGGCCGGGTCGCCCTGCACGGCTCAGGTTGGTGGGTGGCGCAGTGGTGCACAGATCCTTGAGGGGCTCCGGCAGTTTCAAGCCTGCCCTAGAGGGACAGGGGAAGTTCGCGGGCAGGCTCCTGCAGGACAGGAGCTTCGCTCTCACATCAGAGGCAGGGGAGCTCAGGTTTGGAGCCAGCTGGCCTGGACTGGGTCCTAGGGTGAGCCTGGGACCTTGCAGGCCCTCTCTGTAGAGCTGGGACAGCAGCAGCTAGCTCAGGGGATGTCAGGGCTGGCTTGGTGAGACAGTGGTGGGGGTGCTGCACACAGTGCCTGGCAGCGGGAGTGTTCAGTGGGCTTAGTCGGGTCCTGCCACCTCAGGCAGCACGTACCTGTGAAGTGCCTCCTCTTTAGCTGTGGGGGTGACAGAGGTGGCGGCCGAGGCCTCTGTCCCTGTTGTTGGGTGAAGGCCCTTGTGGTGTGGCTCGTCCTGTCACTGTGACTTGGTGGCTTCCCTCTTGGCCTGAGGTCAGTCGTCTCTAAGGGTCAAATTCCTATGGTCCCAGCCCTTCAGTCCTTGGCCAGGCCTGAGCTGTCTCACAATCATAGGAACCACCTTCGCGTCACCGCAGGGGACACTGCCGGGGCTGAGGCTCAGGCGGGTCTCACTCCCAGCTTCCTGCTTCATGCATTTTCAATAGTGGTGCTGTGTGGGCCGAGCGGCCACCGAACCTCCCACACCCTTCATCAAAGCCCTGTCACCTCATGAGAGCTTTGGAGGTCTTCATACCCTGGGCTGATCTCGGGACACTGTTCATGAAAAGAGGTGCCCGTTGAGGAAGAGCCTCCAGTTCCAGCACGTGCGTCCCAACGCGGCCAGCAAAAGCCAGCTGCTGGGAGCAGCCCTCGGGTGGGCCGTCCGTGGCTGCTGAGGGTGGACCCGTGACCGGGAGCACGCGTGGTCTTCAGGTGGTGCCTGTGGTGCTGAGCCTGGGGCAGGCCACACACCTCGGCTTGGAAGCAGCGCTGACTCGCTCTGGGTGGGTGTGATCTGGGGGGGCCAGGTCTTTGGGAACCTGGAGGTTTCGGGTTTTCCTTCTCGTGGATCCTAACCCTCTGCAACAGGCACACACACTTCTGGTCACAGGAAAGGTGTGGACGGTTGCCATTGCCAGCCCGTGGACTACCAGGGGAGTGACCCGAGGGGCCTTCCCAGCCCTGGCTCTCACTTGTGGGCTGAGAACCTGGTTTCAGGACCCAGGGCTCCCTGGGGCCTGCGGTCACTCAAGGCCGCTGCAGGCTTATACTTCAGGGGACACTTTCTAAGTCGCTTCCAAGGGACCTGTTGAAATGATCCTTTCAGCGTAATGGAGATGTGAGAGTGATCAGGTCACCACCTCGCTAGTCCAACAGCACTGGGAGGGAGACAGGGGTGCAGCAGGAAGGGCCATCAGGAGTGGCCAACGTGGCCGCTGCAGCCCTCCGTGGCAAGGACTCTGTTCTTCACGTTCCCCTCCGTTCGTGCAGGAAGGCCTCTTCTTTTCCTCTCCTTCCCCGACATGGCGACCCTCCCGTTGTGTGAGGTGTTCCCAAACCTTCTAGTAGATCTGAGGGCGGCAGGCTTCCTTTCTAGAAACCACACACGGTGCAACATGAAGCTGAGCACCCAGAAAACTGTGGGCATCCCTGGGTCAGAGGATCTTAGAAATGCAGACATCTCTGTGAAGCCCAGCTCAGGGCCAGAGGCCTGGTTTACACATTTCTACAAACTACTATAGTGGATATGTTTGTGAAAAACTAGTGAGGGGGTGTCCAGCACCAAGGGCGCTGATTTCTTCCCGGCCAGTGGCCAAGTAAATCAGGGCTACGTGAAAACAGGAAGTTTACCTATGTTGAGCTCTTTTGCAGAGACTCTTTTGCTGACAGTCCTAACATCAGCCATGAGAGGATTTCTGGAGAAGCCCAGTTAAGACTGTGTGGAGGAGGGGTGTCACTATAGTGCCCTAGGGGAGCCTGCCCACCTGCACTCTGTCCAGACCCACACCAACACACTGTGCTGCTCCTTTGAGATGGACCTCAGGTCCCCACCACCCAGAGGCCCTGCAGAAGCACCCACCTGAGCACAGGGTGGGGGACCCAGTGGGCAAGGCCTCGTGGGACATGCAGGCTGCTGCTGCCCTGTTAGGGCGGCTCCACGGGCACAGAGTGGGTGGAAGAGCACCCACTTGTGCTCCCAGAGCAGGACTGCAGCAGCTAATGGAATGGAGGGACGCTCCTGAGACACGTGGGTGGTTTTTAAGTGGCTCTGTCTGACCCAATACTCCTGACCATCAGTGAGTCTCTCTGAGATGAAATGAGGGTTCTGGGTTGAGAAGATGTGGGCAGGAAGGGTGGAGGTGTCCAGTGAGCCCAGGGCTGGGAAGCAGTGGATTTGAGGGCCCGGTCCTGTCTCAGATCCCTCCCGGTCCAGTGGGAAGCCCGGTGATCCCTTCAGCCCTGAGGGAGAGCCAGGCCTCTGGGCTGCAGCCTCTGTAGGCGGCCCACGTGGAGGAGACAGCCTGGGACAGGAGCCAAGCTTTAGTCTCCTGTTTCCTGGGATGTTAGACTGTGTACATATTTAATATTCAAGAAAACACCTGGGTAAACACCTGTGTGCTGTGTGCGGAGCTCAGGTTCAGGCCGGGATGGCTGAGCGCTGCTGGGGGCTGACTGTGTGAGTGAGGGAGTTCTGAAAGACAGTGGAACCATTTCTACTGCGGACACGCGTGCACACAGCGTGGCAGCCCTGCAGCACACCGCATGTCCCGTCACCCGGCCCTCGCCCTCGGCACAGCTGAGACGGCAGCCACGCCCTGAAGCCCCTGGGACAGTCCCCATTCACCCCGGCGCAGCACTCCCACATGTCTGTGGAGACACCGTGTGCCGCCTCCTCAGCCAGGCAGGTGCCTCACCTGGAGGGAGCCTCCGTGCCAGCAGCCTCAGAATGGTCTGGACTTGCATCCTTCCACCCCGTGTCCCCAACCTCTGAGGTGAGTCCCCTTGAGAGCATGAAGACAGTAGCTCTGGGACCTGTGGACTCGGGAGCAGCTACACACCTGGTCCTCGGGGTCTCGAGGCACAATAGCCACAGGGCCACCAGCCAGGGTCTTCAGAGCTGCTCTTGGTTTTAGGTAAACTTGCACTTGCTCCTCCTTTGGCTCAGAAGTTAATCCTGATTTCTGGGCAGTGTGAGTCTGTTAGCTGTGGAATCCATTTAAAACACTGATCTTTGGCCTTGGGAAGAACTGGCTGAAGCTCTGGCTCAGTCCTGGACTAGTCTGTGGGCACCTGACTTCTCCAAGCCTCAATCGTACCTTCAGAAAATGGGCAGCACAGGGCTTTGGAGGGGCCGGCCTGCAGTCTGGCAAGGCCTCACCGGCAGTGGGCACCCATCACATCTCGCCTCCAGGGGGCTTTGTCTCCTAGAAGGGCATAGGTTCCTCCTTGGCGCTCTTCCCAGGTCCTGACCAAGGTAGGAGCATGGTTCACTAAGAAGGTCTGGATTCTGAAGGCCTTTGCTGGGTCATTATCCACCGATTAGTAAATCAAACCTGCATCCAGTCTTCTTCCCAGCTCAAGCGTCATGTTGTAGAGTCAGAGCTGCTGCTTTACTGGGACATTAGTGACCTCACACCTTGCCTTGCAAAGGGTCACAACTTACTCTCCAAGACAACTGCGTTTTCAAAGCTCTTATCCAGACTCCTAGCCCGGAGGCCAGCAGCAGTGTGCACACACCAAGGTACTTTGCCTTCGCAGGAGTCTGAGGACATCAGTGGACATTGGCAGTTGAGTGGCAGAGTCCAGTTTTCCACCAGGCATGGTCACTGTTCTGAAGGTGGGCCTCCCTGCTGGCCAGGAGACTCCCACCTGCCCTCTCCTTACCCAGGGAAATGCCGTGGAACAGGACCCTCCCTCGCCTGGCGTGGCAACTGGCGTCAGCGTGCTGTCTGGAGCAGGAGGAGAGTCCTCTGCCCACAGGGAGTGGACGCACCTTGAAAGGTTCTGGAGGGGGAGGTCAGCGGATATGGGGGATGTCGAACAAGCAGGAAGCGCTTGAGGAAAGCAGTCTAAACGGCTCCCTTCCGCATACACCCCAAATGTGGCCACCGCTCTAGGACCCTGCTGGCCACTGGCCATGGCACTCTGGTGAAGCGGATTCCCGCTCTCCCCTGCTATCTACATGACATGTGTGACCCTCAGAGGAGACCTGTAGGTGGCCAGCAGGCGTGTGGAGCGCTCAGCCCCACTGAGATCAGGGCCAAGAGCACCACCAGAGAGCGCTTCTCGCCCAGCAGATGGGGTTTGCAAAAGCAAAACAGAAGCCAACACCAGCGTGGGCATGGCATGAGGAGCCAGAAGGTAAACGTTCTGGGTGCAGGGGGAGCCCGCGGGTGCCGGCAGTTCCTCCGCTGGTCACACGCCCAGGGAGAGAAGCAGAGGTTGAGTACCTCAGGCCCCTGCCTGAGAGAGATTGGAGAGGACAGTGCAGCAATGAGATCAAAATGAACAGTGAGGTCACAGACCCAAACAGCAGAGATTCTGAATGAAGAAGCCACCGAGACTCAACCGCAGGTTCCAGCAGGCAGGGGACAGACCCCCAACTTAAATATGGGGCAGCCGGAAGTACAGAGCCTGCCGAGACCCGAGAATGAAGAGGCCTGAGCAGAGCCCTGGCCTTGGACACCAGGGCAGATGGAGGAGTCCCAAAGGAGAAAGGCCAAGACAGGGACGGAGAGGACATTCAGAGAAGTGGAAGCCACAGGCGACCAGAAGTCGAGGAAACATGTCGATCTGCAGATCTGACAGGCTGACTGGGATCCAGGTGGCATGACCAGGAGAGGGTCACAGAAGGACACATGGTCACCCAACTGCTGACAGGCGGGGACCTGGGAGCAGCAGGGCAGGGCCTCCACGTGCCGCAGAGGAAGGCTCTCCAGTGCTCACCTGCTGCAGGCCGAGAGCAGGGCCTGCGTCCGGGGCCACTGCCCTTCAGAGTGAGGAGAGAGCAGCACACGCAGGGGACAGAAAGCAGAGCACGGGGGCCTCATGACTCCAGGTCCTGTGGGTCCCCCGCAGGCGGCTGTGGCGGGGAAGCCAAGGCTGCCGACTGTGGGGGTGGCGCTCCCCTGCATTGCTACAGAGGCGTGAAGTTCCACCGCCAACCCGTGTCTCGGGGCATCTGCGTGTACAGAGGCACCGTGTGACTACAGAAGAGCTGGGCTGTGGAGGCCACAGAAGTTGGGATCAGACTGGGTCACGGCCCAGAACCATCCAAGTAGCTCGCAGACACACCGTGCAGGGGAGGTGCCGGGCCCCAAGGACAGCCTGGGGGACAGGAGGCTGACCAAGGGCTTCATTAGAACCAGCACCCTCTTGGCAGAAGGCCCTGCTGAGAGGCTGAGATGACAGCCACCAGCTCCACAGAATCCCACAAGTCACAAGTGCAGCACAGGTGTCTGTGGGTGCAAAGGCCTCTTAACACCCACAGTGAGAACCTGAGCCGAGACAGGCAGAGGAAGGGCCCTGGGGCTGGGAGGGGCGTTACTGCTCAGGGTGCAGAGGGTCAGTTCTGGGCACTGACAGTACCCAGGTGCCACACACATACATGCATTTAGGCCACCAGATCACACTTAACTGGGTGGAATGGCACATTTTATGTCATTTCTATTTACCACAGTGAAAAATATTGACCAAAAATGATAAAATTCACATGCCTTTGACCTGGTTCATCAACTTGGAATTTATTTCATAGAAACACAGGCTCACTCACAAGTGCAGAGCAGAGCTCCTTACATAGACTTTGTAGGAAGAAAACGGGAAATGAATGTCAACGTCCACCGGTAAGGAAACATCTGCTGTGCGCATCGTCCAGAGCGCTGTGCGGTGCTCACAGGAAGAGGAGGCCAAGCCTGCCGCACCATGGACTCATTTCCAACTTCTGCTTCCTGCAACAGAAAAGACAAGAGTCTTGTGCTGCTGTGGGCAAGACCAGGCAGAGGTCAGGACGGAGCGCGTGTCCTGCAGCTCCTGTGGCCACCTGCTTCCTGCCGGGAGCTCACGGGGACAAGTATCTGGAAATTTCCATGGGGGATATTTGCATTCACAGCGTACAGAGACAGAATGTCTCTGAAAATGGAAACTCAGGCCAGAAACCTGGCAGCAAGAGTCCCCTGCGGGGGAGGGCAGCGGACAGGACCTTAGGGAGCCAGAGGGGCCCTCCTGTATTGCTCCATGTGTGTGTCCTGTGTGGGCGGTGCTGACGAGCAGCTCATCTTCCCCAAGAGCTGCTGAACGACAGCAGGTGTCCACAGGTGTCCACCCCGTTCACCAGACCCAGTCTCAGTTATGGAGCCTCGTAGGGCCCAAGGCCTTTTTAAGAATCCCGGAATGAACATACTGCATGGATACATCGCCCGGGGAAGTTTTCCTTCTTCTCCCAATAGATGTGATGCTCCCTGTGACCCTGGGGCCCAGTTGAGCAAACGCTGGCAGGTTGCTGGGCCACCTCCATCCAATAGAGAATGAGAAAGGCTCTGACTTTATAAAGCAAGCAAGCAAAAGAAAAGGAAGAAAGAGGCTCACGGGGGGAGAAGGACTCACCATCGGGTGCCTCTGACCTCTCTCACAAAACCAAGTTTCATATTTCCATCACTTCTTCCTAAAGGGGTGTGTGTGTGTGTGTGTGTGTGTGTGTGTGTGTTAGAGAATGAGAACATTCTCGTTTGAGCACTTGGGAAACTGAATTCAGCGAAGGCTCAGTGAAGGTCTGGGTCGCTCTGTTTCAGGGGTTCCAGGGAGACTCAGCTTTTCTGAGCACTGTGGCCTCTGCCCTGTGTACAGGTCTCCCTGCCCAAACGCCTGCCCTGCCTGAGCTGCTGCGGAGTCCCTGTCACGGGTCGTGATCTGCAGGCATTGGGCAGCCAGAGGTCCTTTAGCCCTGGGTCTCCGTCCAGCACCAGCTACGCACATGGAACACGGTCCAGACTCACCTCCAGTGGTTCCCACCAGTAGCAGCCACTTCTAAGTGGGGATCCCCTCCCAGAGCCATGGAGGCCAAGGCTCACCACGCCCAGGCTCCCCAGCAGCACAGGCAGAGCAGAAACGCACACTGCAGGGACATCCTCGCCTCCATCTCTGAGTGTGGCTCTTGGGCTGCGGACTTACCCATGAGGGGAGTCTGGGAACTGCCGTGCTCTGCTAGCTGTGGGTGCAGCAGCAGAGGGAGCCCCCTGTGTGAAGAAGACACAGACCTCCGACATGCCCCTGAGACACCTGCACAGGACCCAATGCAGCTGTGCCCCGTAAGTGACGGCAGCCAATGGGCACTGGAAGCTCTGACCTGGCTGGAAGAGTCTGAGCATGATGAGAGTCCACGGCCTCTGTGGGTCAGGAGCTCGGGTGCTCCCTAGGGCCAGGGCGCCACCGGCTTTCCTGGAGTGGCCCTTCACCTGCTACCTTCTCAAAGTTGACACCGCACACAGGCACACAGCCCAATGGATGCAGAAGGGCTGGGAGCACCCCTGAACGCAGGCCGTGGAGCTCCCTATAAAACTCCGTTACGACCTTGTTCTGGCACATCCTCGTTAAGTTCCAGGGTGAGTCACAGAGCAGCCCACCAGGAAGGGACTGAGAGCATGCAGATGCTGCGTGTGAGGCAGGCACACATCCTGCCTGGTTCCCAGTGCAAGGAGGAGCAGGCTGCACTCCTGGTGGAGGGGCCAGGGGGAGGGTCTCGCAGCCCTGCCCTCACCTCACAGCCACACACTGCTGCCTCCCTCCTCTCCAGGAGCAGAAGCACACAGCAGCAAGCCTGCTACACGGCGTAAAGTAGGGCGGCACAGGCCTTCTGAGCCACCCCGCTACGGGCTGGTTCCCCTTTGGCTCGAAGTCCCTTCTCCCCCTGCCACCCCCACCCTGAGCTGCAGAGTTGGTCTGCCTCCCCATCAGATAGGCCTCCAGGACCCCAACCTCTCATGAAAAGGCAGACATTTGACAAGTGTCCCAGTAAACCTGGGACAGTGCTAAGCAGCCTGCAAACCCGGGGCAAATCTGCAGGAGCAGCTGACTCTGGGAACCTTGGTGTGGTGTCTGCAGAGGGGGCTCATCTGAGGTGCTGAGCAGCTGCTCAGAGGGTTCTGAACTTCATAGGAATGAAAAGGCCACGTAGCATGGCCCTGGTTCCAGCTTTGACCAGACATGTGCAGCATTTACAGGCACCAAACAGGCAGAGCCCAGGAACTGGGAATCCGGGAGGCTGCCCACCTGAAGACCCTGCTGAAGAAGCGCCCTGTGGCTACCTCGGCTGTATGAGGAGCTTAGGAAATGAAGCAAAGTTAGGATCACACTTGCACTCTTGGACTCTGTGCAGTGCTCAGCCTGTGTGGCCTTCCCAGGCCCAGGGTCCATGCTGGGTTCTGGAGATCCATGACGCTGTGTCTTGTCTGGAGGGGGAGATGGTACCTCAGTAACCACAGAGCCACGTAGCTACGAGGTCACCCAGAGTCAGGCCGAGGGCTGCAAGGTCCAGAGCAGGAGCATGCTGATCCTTGGAGGGAAACAGCTTCACAGAGCAGGGAACTCGTGTCCTGGTCTTGGATGAGTAGGGTGTCGACAGCTGAACAAAGCATGAGAGCAATGCGGGAAGGAGACTTATCCTCTGTAAAGGACACTCAGGATGTCAGGAAGCCCTGAGGGTGATTTATTTATGTCATTGCTATGTTTATTTGTGTCCTCCTTTGATCCTGAAAGGATTTATTATGGTTCAATGAAGCAGATTTCAAATAAATTAGAAAAAAATCAGGTCAAGGCGCACAAAGCGTTACTGTGATGATGGTTGTAGTGATATGGTGAGAATGATGATGACGATGGTGACGGTATTGATGGTGGTAATGGTGATGGTGGTGAAGGTGGTGAAGG
This sequence comes from Marmota monax, assembly GCF_021218885.2. Classification (NCBI taxonomy): domain Eukaryota; kingdom Metazoa; phylum Chordata; class Mammalia; order Rodentia; family Sciuridae; genus Marmota; species Marmota monax. Next base: position 2,390,113 of record NW_026691979.1, on the reverse strand, counting down.
TGGTGAAGGTGGTGAACATGGTAATGACAAGTGATGATGGTGAAGACGGTGAAGATGGTGAAGGTGGTGACGGTGGTGGTGAGGGTGATGGTGAAGTGCTGATGATGGTGGTGGTGGTGATGATGGTGATGGTGGTGATGGTGGTGGTGTGATGGTGATGGTGATGATGGTGATGATGGTGGTGGTGGTGAAGTGCTGATGATGGTGGTGGTGGTGAGATGGTGATGGTGGTGGTGGTGTGATGGTGATGGTGATGATGGTGATGATGGTGGTGGTGGTGAAGTGCTGATGATGGTGGTGGTGAAGTGATGATGGTGGTGATGGTGATGATGGTGATGGTGGTGAAGTGCTGATGATGGTGGTGATGATAATGATGGTGGTGAAGTGATGGTGATGATGGTGGTGAAGTGATGATGGTGGTGATGGTGATGATGGTGGTGAAGTGATGATGGTGGTGATGGTGATGATGGTGGTGAAGTGATGATGGTGGTGATGGTGATGATGGTGGTGAAGTGATGATGGTGGTGATGGTGATGATTGTGGTGATGGTGATGATGGTGATGGTGGTGAAGTGATGATGATGATGGTGGTGAAGTGATGATGGTGGTGATGGTGATGATGATGGTGGTGTTAATGGTGATAGTGGTGATGGTGATGGTGGTGAAGTGATGATGGTGGTGATGGTGATGATGATGGTGGTGTTAATGGTGATAGGGGTGATGGTGATGGTGATAATGATGGTGGTGGTGGTGATGATGGTGATGGTGGTGGTGGTGAGATGGTGATGGTGGTGATGGTGATGATGGTGGTGGTGTGATGGTGATGATGGTGGTGGTGGTGAAGTGATGATGGTGGTGATGGTGATGATGGTGGTGATGGTGATGATGGTGATGATTGTGGTGATGGTGATGATGGTGATGATTGTGGTGATGGTGATGATGGTGATGGTGGTGAAGTGATGATGGTGGTGATGGTGATGATGGTGGTGATGGTGATGATGGTGATGATTGTGGTGATGGTGATGATGGTGATGGTGGTGAAGTGATGATGATGATGGTGGTGAAGTGATGATGGTGGTGATGGTGATGATGATGGTGGTGTTAATGGTGATAGTGGTGATGGTGATGGTGGTGAAGTGATGATGGTGGTGATGGTGATGATGATGGTGGTGTTAATGGTGATAGTGGTGATGGTGATGGTGATAATGATGGTGGTGGTGGTGATGATGGTGATGGTGGTGGTGGTGAGATGGTGATGGTGGTTATGGTGATGATGGTGGTGGTGTGATGGTGATGATGGTGGTGGTGGTGAAGTGATGATGGTGGTGATGGTGATGATGATGGTGGTGTTAATGATGATAGTGGTGATGGTGATGGTGGTGGTGATGGTGATAATGATGGTGGTGAAGTGATGATGATGATGGTGGTGAAGTGATGATGATGATGTTGGTGAAGTGATGGTGATGATGGTGGTGGTGTGATGGTGATGGTGGTGGTGGTGGTGAAGTGATGATGGTGGTGATGGTGATGATGATGGTGGTGTTAATGATGATAGTGGTGATGGTGATGGTGATAATGATGGTGGTGGTGGTGATGATGGTGATGGTGGTGGTGGTGAGATGGTGATGGTGGTGATAATGATGGTGGCAGCAGCAATGGCAGTCACATTTATTGAGTGATTTGGGTTGGGCTTACAAGTTGACTGTAATGTGCTCTGAAGACACTGAGCACCAAGCACTCTTCTACCCCCTGAACTCTGGGGGGAGTGAGTCTGATGGCATAGGAACAGAATGACAGTGGATGGTCAGTAATAGAGACCCTGAAACATGGAAGAGCAAGGAAGAGCAAGTAGCAGCATCCAGCAAAGAGACACTGGGTCTCACTGCCCACCCAGGCTGGAAGCTGGGCCTGGGCGGGACAAGCCTTGCCTCTGGCCACAGGGTCTGGCTTCATTGGTGGTTGCTGTGGCACCAGAGAGAGCCAGTCGGCCCAGTGGGAGGCCCCCATGCACATGGGCACCCCTTCCCAGCATGCTGCCTTCCCAGTTAGCCCCTCCTAAGCCTGGCTGCCATCAGCACCCAGCTTCTACCACTGACGGAGGCAGACACCAAGAGGTGCATGTTCTTCTTGCAGCCTGAGGCCTGGCCAGTACCTGGCAGATGGCAGTGCCCAGGGGTATCTACTGCATGAGCTACAAGCCCTCTGCACCGAGGCTCAACTCGTCCTCATGCGGGTGGGCCAGCAAGTCCAGCCGCTGCTTGAGGGTCTACCTGGCCGACCCACGTATGGAGATGCTGCCCCTTCACAGCAGCCCCACCTGCACCCAGTGAGCTCCTCCTCCCTCAGCAAGGACCCGCCATCTCTGCTCCTTAAAAATGCCTGACCATGCGCTCTGGTTCCCTCTGCTGGGTGGCTGTCAGCGTCTCTCCAGTTAGGTCCCCATCCACTCGCCAGCCCGCCTCCGTGTTTCCTCAGACTCTGAAGTCCAGGGTGTATTTCTTCCCCTTAAGTATTCTTGCAAACTCCTCTTCATTAATGAGCATGATCTTTCTAAAATGTAAATGTGCTCCATCAAAGGCTTCCCCTGGAGGAAGGAGAGCCTGCATGAGCCCGCTGCTCTTCATTAGCAGGCACCTTTCTGCTCCCAGGGCCAGGAGCTCCTGCCCTGGGCTGGCGGCAGAGTTCCCCCTGCACCAACTGACTCGCCGCATGAGGAGAATTCCTTGATAAGAAGAGGGTGCCCAGGGGAGCCACGGAGACCTGCCCGGACCCTGCAAAGGGCAGTGCTGAGGTCAGACCTGAGGGCTGCCCTGCAGGCCAGGGACACTGAAGAATGAGCAATGGCAAGCCAGGGGACGGAGATGGGCTAGCTGCAGGGGGTGGGGGCAGGTGACTGGGACCCTGCTCAGTCAACAGTGGGGGATGGAGAAGCAGGTGGGGGGGACAGTGTAGAGGAGCAGGTGGGGGGGACAGGTGTGGGGAGGAGGTGTGGGAGAGCAGGTGGGGGGACAGGTGGGGAAACAGGTGTGGGGAACAGGTGTGGAGGGACAGCTGTGGGGGACAGGAGTGGAGGGACAGGTGTGAGGGACAGGTATGGGGGACAGGAGTGGGGGACAGAACAGAGGCCTAGATGTGGAGGGACAGCTGTGGGAGACAGGTGTTAGGGACAGGTGTGGGGGACAGGTGTGAGGGACAGGTGTGGGGGACAGGTGTGGGGACAGGTGCGGGGGACAGAATAGAGGCCGAGATGTGGAGGGACAGGTGTGGGGGACAGGTGTGAGGGACAGGTGTGGGGGACAGGAGTGGGGGACAGAATAGAGGCCTAGATGTGGAGGGACAGGTGTGGGGGACAGGTGTGAGGGACAGGTGTGGGAGACAGAATAGAGGCCTAGAAGTGGAGGGACAGCTGAGGAGGGACAGGTATGGAAGGACAGGTGTGGGGACAGGAGTGGGGGACAGGAGTGGAGGTGACAGGCCTGGTTGGCGTGCACGGAGGAGCAGGAGTGGATGGCAGGAGAGGCAGGATCGAGGCCAGGCATGGTGGAGGCTGCCATGGAGGCTCTCACCCATCCCCCCCCCCCCGTGGCCGCCTGCATAGCGCTGCCAGTGGTCACTAGGACTTCAGGTGTGGCCCTCGAGGGCAGCTTCCCCCCGACTCTCTCATGCTGGTTGAGTGGCGGGCGACGGAGCGCCAGGGCACCTGTTCGGAGGAGCCAGGGAGCACCACGTCCTGCAGCCTACAGCCTGGCTTGGCTGTCCTGGTTTGGGGACGGGCCTGGCCTGGTTGGGGCGTGAGCGCCGCGTTGCAACCCGACAAGCCCAAGAGCTGGGCTTACAGGCCGCGCTGGACTCCAGCCAGAGCCCCGTCACTTAGGAATGCCGGTTTCTGATGAGAATTCTCATCTGGCTTTATGTCCCTCCTTAACGTTAATTGAAAGTGACTAAACAGAACTTCACAGTGAAAATTAATGAGCGCGCGACGTGCGGCGTGTTTGCAGGATGCGGGGTGGCCTGGGCTGTGCGCGACGCTTCTCCTCTACTGAGGGGTGCACCCTAGTTCTCACTGGGGCCTCGGTGCATTCACGACCCTTTATGTTCAGCCTCAAGTGCTTTCTGACCCCTCGTCTGTGAAACACAAAGGGCAGGACGGGAGCCGGGCCCTGCTGCTGCGTCCTTCTCACCGTCGTGAGCAGAGACTTGCACATCTTTGAGAATGTGTGTTCCCACCACCTCCGTGACCTGAGGCCCACACGGGCCAGTTCTTACCGGGTGCCCAAGACCACCTGCCTGCAAGGCTCCACAGGACGTGCTGGGCCTCAGCGCAGTCTTCTCACGTGACAGTTTGTCACAGTGACTGGCGGGGTCCAGGAGACCAAGCCTCTGTCCTGTGGGGTGGCGGACAGCTTGGTCCTGGCAGCAGTGTGGACAAGACATGAGTGCTCCCCACCGCAGCTTGTGGAGCCTGGGTTCCCTGCACAGGCACGAGGTGCTCTCCCTCAGGGCCCAGCCTTGACATCTGGCCTCCAGCCAAGGCCACTCTGACAATACGAGGCTCCAGGCCCCAGGAAAGCAAAGATGTTCACTACAAACCCACTCCAGCCACCCGGCAGGCCCAGGCCTAGGGAAACAGACTTCTCAGGAGGCCCTAGGAGCCCCGGCCGGGCCTTTCTTTGACTGTATTGTGTAGGGTTGGCGCATCCAGACAGCTGAGTTAGCACTTCCTGCACACCATGCAGTGCCAGTGTTCTTTTTCTTTGATGAAAATTAGGAGACAATTTCAGCACAACCTATTTTTGGATCCATTTGCACATGGAAGGTTGCCAGGCACCATGCTGAGCAAGAGAGCTGGGCGCCAGGAGTTGTCTGTTTCATGCACACTGCCGGACTCCATCCCCCACCAGCAGGGACAGGCGCAGAGTCCAGGTCCAGCACAGAGGGGCTGCTCATCCCATGCCCTCACCTGCATGTCCCCATACCAGTTCCCTCTCAGGTGAGGCATGCTGGGCTCCTGCCTGGCAACGGGCCCGGGAACATGCCGTGTTTAGATGTCTCCCAGGTGTGTGGGAGCATGCCGAAGGAAGCAGGGTCCCTCTCCAGTGGCAGGGAAGTGGCAGTGCAGGGCTGAGTGCAGGGTATGCAGGCCTTCGTGCTGCAGGAGAACGGTGCAGAGTTGGCGAGACAGCACTTGCTCTCTCCTGTGGGGCTGCCCGAGGCATTGCTACCCAGGACCACGCGGCAGAGGCCCACAGCCTGGACTGCCTTGCTCTGGAGCAGGCCATGTGTGACAGATGCAGCCAGCTGGCCCTCGGGCCTTCTGCCACAGCCTTCGTGCCCCTTCTCCCTGTGCCCTCGCGTGGCTTTCCCTGTCCACATCCCCGTCCTCCTAATGACACCAGTCTGTGGTCTGGGAGTCCTCAGGGCTTCACTTTACCTCTGTAGGCTCCTTTGTCCAAAAGCAGGTGCTGGGGGCAGAGGGTCAGCAAGTGACCATGGGAGGTGACTGGTCAGCACACACAGTAGCCCACTCCCAGCCGAGGCGCTCGCTCCCTGTGAGCCTGATGCTCACAGCCATGGGTTCCATGCTCCACACGGAGACACCGGAGGTGGCCACAAGTCTGTCCTGCCTGTGGCTCAGGAGTGGCCGGTGGTGAGTGCAATGCAGGTGCTGTGAGGTGAGACCCCCGAGTTCACAGAGGTTCCCTGCTGTGATTCCAGACCCACCCCGAGCGTGATGTGTCTGTACCTCACTGTGCTGCACATGGAGTAAGAGCTGGGACCTGCCCTTCACCCCTTACTTAAGACTGTGCTGCACATGGAGTAAGAGCTGGGACCTGCCCTTCACCCCTTACATAAGACTGTGCTGCACAAGGACTAAGAGCTGGGACCTGCCCTGTCACCTCTTACTTAAGACTGTGCTGCACATGGAGTAAGACCTGCGACCCGCCCTGTCACCCCTTATTTAAGATTGGGGAGTTCGGAGGGGCATTGGTCCAGGAATGTGGAAGCTGGTCTCATCCAGCACGTTTCTCTCCCACCGAGAAGGGACACCCACCCAAGGTGTGCACCATACTTGGCCCCCGCACTGGTCTTTGGACAGCGACCACTGTGGGAACGTCCAGGGCGTGGGAAGGCGTCCTCCAGAGTTCCAAGCTTCTTCCCTGGGAAGCCACCCTCTGTCCTGGTGCCAGCCTGGGGCAGGAGCCCACCAACCTTTGCGGCTTCATCCTTTGGAGAGAGGGCTGCTGAACACCTTCATCTTGGGCGACCTGAGGACGTGGTGTTGGGTTCAGGCCACTAGCTAAGGGTCTCTGCTCCTGCAGGTGCTGGTACCATGACGCTGCTCCAACCAGCTCCACGAGGCACTCTGCTGACCTCAGGTTCAGGCTCTCCTCCTCAAGCCAGTGGCCCTCACAGGGGCCTCTGCCCATGGCTGGATCCAGCCTGGCTCAGGGAGCTGAGAGCAGACCTGTCACTTGATGCATGAGAAGGGAAGGATGAGCGCTGGGCTGTCCGCAGCTGCTACGTGCCACTGGCCATCAGAAGGACCGAGGGGGAGACGAGAACCTGAATGCTCCCCCTCTATCCCTACTGGCCTGGCCCTTCTGGTCCTGCTGAGGTCCTGGCTGCCTGCATGAGGGCAGACAGTGCGAGCAGCTCTCTGCTGGACATCGTTCTGCTTCTGGAAAGGTCTCAGGAGTGTTCCCAGAGCAGCAGGAAGCTCTGTGGCTGGGGAGAGCTGGGGAGGAGACCACTGCTGCTGACCCCTGTGCCTGGGGGCCACAAACCAAGAGACGACAGGGTTCTTGTAAGTGCCCGACTGCATTCCCAGAAGCCGGGTGGCTCTCAGGGACGGCCATGGCCCCATTCTCTCAGTTGACACTTCATGGGTCGGATTCTCCCTGCAGACTTCAGAGTATTGCAGCCTGGCAGCGATTCATCTGCGGTCTCTACTGCAGATGGTTTTATAAGATGTGGTTTTATCTTTCTTAGCATTTTTTTTAAACGAGGACAAATGGAAATCTGCACATTTCCTTTACACACTTGTCTGCATCTGTGTTTCCTCCCCTTCGTCGTCTCAGAATTCACCTTAGCACCGGCTCTGTGGACAACTCTTGGCGCTGCAAGACGTGCAGATCTTCTCCAGTGTCCTCTTGGTCACATCTGTTTGGGGTAAAGGGCATTAAGTGGACTCTGCCACTTGGGTGATATGCTCCTAACTGGCTGCATAGTTCAGGTGGAAGCAGAACTGGGTCAAGAAGCCCCCGTGTCACACCCCTGCAGGGTCATGCCCCCTGTGAGCTGTGAGCTGGGGCTTAGCTTCTCCGCCAGGCCTCAGGTGGAAACCGAGGCTGGGAGCCAGAGGACAGCCACATTGCTCCGGAAACCGAGCATGCTCAGACGTGGCTCCTAAGGAGCCCCGCGGGAGAAACACGCATCTTCTCAGGGGTCTCTTGCAGCAGGACTCGCAGCCAGGCATCCACCTGGGTTCCCACAGATGTCTCCTTCCTCTGCTCCCAGGTGAACCCCTGCCCAAATGGAAACTTAAAGTGACCCAGGGTTGGAGTTTGGGAGGACGAAGACGTCCTGGAGGAAGGAGTGGCAAGATGCGGGCGTTAAACCCCACCTGCAGCCACTTGGCGTCGGGACCTTCTCTGCCGTGTGCAGCAGTCTGAGGGTGTCGGGGACTGGGGCAGAATGTGAGGAAGGGCCCGCCTTGCAGGGGTCTGCTCTGGGCCAGGGCAGATAGAACAAGTCCTGGATCCTCAGGATGTGACCCTGCACTGTCACCCTGAGACTCCTGCTGAAGCTTGGTCCTCGTCCCAATGCCAATCCAGTAATGAGGACAAGTTCTGAGAAAAGGGAAAAGAAGGCTCTTTGCTTTTCTAGGAAAGGAGAAACATGGGGGACTCCAGGCCCAGAGGCTGTGATTCTGCCATTGGCAGGAACAGGGGGCTTTCAAGAGGTGACTCAAAGCCTACATTCCACGTGGGCTCCGTTGAGTTGTGATCCACTGTTTACTTGGGAGATGGTCGTTTCTGAGGTCTTCTGGTGCCATCCCCAAAGTCTGATTACCTGGCTCCTGTGGTGGGTGTGTGCTCAGGACAGGTAACTCTGCCTAGGATGGGGAGAAAGGTGATCCTGTTTCCCCTGAGATTGGGGAGGGGGAGAGATCAGGGAGGAGCAGGAGAGAGGCAGCGTGTCCCAGATCTGCTCAGGCTGCGTTGCCCTGGGAAACCTGCCTGAGGGGTCTCCCCTAGTGCGAGCTCGGCCAGACTTCTGTGGACAGTGTCTTACTGTGGCAGAGCTGAGCCCTGAGTCGAACCTGCTCACACGGTGCGCATTTTCATCCAGGAGCCAAGCCTCGGTTTGGGCAGAGCTTGTCCTTTCTGGGGGCTGCTCTTACTCGGGTGTGCGTTTGGGGTGCCTGGCTAGCTGCTCCTGCCTCCTTCCCTTGTGTCTGGATGGTCACCTCCAGAGCTGCGGGCCTGCAGGGAAGCTGCCATCTGCAGCCTCTGCCCTGTCATGGCTTGTCCCTGTCACCTGACCCTCTGAGCTTTCAAGGACGCCAAGAATCTGGTTTCTGTCCAAAATCTCATTTTCAGATTTTAGGAAGTAATTTTTAGGAGATACCACTTGGGCGAAGGCAACCCACCTGCAGGGAGAAGAGGCTGCAGCGGTCAGCTCTGCAGGGGCGGCTGGAAGGAAGGGCAGCACCACAGGCTGTCCTGGGCCTCTCCTGGGCCTCTCCTGGGAATGGGGCCAGGACAGGGACGCCTAGTGGAACTGACTCTGAACACCCCAGGTCTCCAAGGGCTGAACAAGCTGAGTCTGGAGAGGCCTCTACAGCAAGGCCTGGGGGCCCTGCCCCATCCGGTGGTCACCAGCCGGTGACCCTAGAGAGGGCCAGAAGTAAGGGGCTACCCAGGGTCGGAGAGTGGGAGGCACCAGAGCTCCTCACCTTCCCGAGGGCATAGTAGACCCCAGGTTTTCACAGGTACCCAAGGTCAATGAGAGTGCCACTGGACAGAGGTGCGGGGCCAGGAGACCTTTCCAGATGCTGGGATGATAGATGATAGGAGAGACCGGGCTCAGTGTGAGCTCCGCCCACGGTAGAAGTGGGGAGCAGGGCCCGCCTGAGCCGGCCTGACCCAGGGACCCAGGGTGTCGACAGGAGACGGTCTTACCACTGGGAACAAGGACGTGACCCCTGCTTCACCAGGGACCAGGCAGGTGCCAGCTCCCTCAAGGCTGGACTCCAGAGGGTGGCTCCTGGTCCCCCAGAGACTCCTGGGACGTGCAACACTGGAGTGACGCGAGTGGGGCCACCGGCCCATTGCTGCGCAGGCACTCCATGTCAGGCCCTTTTTGCTCGAGCACGGAGCCCTGGCCGCGCTGTGCTGATGGGACACCAGGTGTGTGAGGCTGGGTGTGGGCCGTGGGGCCGATGCTGGGAAGCAGGCAGCTTTGCAGGGTGCGGAGATGGACTCTGATCTCCTGCGTCTCTGCAGAGCTTCTCCCTGCACCCTGGGCCAGCCGGGCCGAGTGCAGCTCCTGTGACTCCAAGAGGAGAAGATGCACTGGTAGGTGCTAGGGGCGGTGGGTGGGCTGGTGCCTGGGATGTGGGCAAGGATAGCTTCCGCATGTTGCTCGGCGGTAAACAGTGCTTGCTAAACCAAGAGCTCTTACCTGGTGTCCTCTGGCTATTCATGGCATTGACCTGTCCCCAAAACCAAGCATCCAAGCATGCAGAGACAAGCAAAATCAATCTCAGGTCCCAGCAGACACAGTCACACAGCAAATGCTGCTGAATTTCCCCAGGAGCTCCCAGGAGTGGGAAGAAGACACCCAGGAAAAGGCACCCAGGGCAGGAGCAGCTCAGCAGCAGCCAGGAGTGGGAGTGGGCACGGCACAGACACAGTGCACACGTCACCTCCCAGGGGGGAAACCAGGGGCAGCTGGCTGCCAGCTGCCCCCACCTCACAGAGCTGGTCCGCCGGGGTGGACTCATGACCCTGCCCCACAATGCATCGAGCTCGGCCTCTGCCACGGAGGAGCTGCCCACCAAGTGAGGCCTCCAGGGGTCAGCATGACTGACATCACTGTGTCCTGAGGGTCAGACTCCATGCTGGGGGCACAGGGAGTTCTCACAGGACAGGCACTTCCTGTGTTCCTCTGCACCTCCCCGCATCCAGTGAATTCTAATGTGCGGCTTCCTAAATTGTCAACACCTGTGTGTCTATTCCTTCAGGAGGAGGACATTGGTTACCCATTACTCCAAGGGCCAGTGCTGGGGACAGAGGGAGAAAGCACACTTCCCGGACTCCAGGGTGTCCCGTTCCAGTGGGGCAATGCCAGACAGAGGCTCTCCTGGGAAGACGTGGTGACCAGAGGGAGGGGGTGTGAGGGCAGGATGGAGGCCCTCGGGGGAGGTGATGCCGCAGGGCTCAAGCCTGGGTGGTACATGGGTTGCTAGTGTTCACTGGACCCAGCTGGAGTGTGGAGGACAGGGATCGCCAGGAAAGAGCAGGGCCGTGAGGCCTCAACTTCCTTCAGAACGCTGGAGGAAGGGCTCATGCTCCAAGTCCACCTTTCCTCGATTCCACAGCACATCGACTGGAAAAAGAAAGTGATGATGGAGTGTGAAGGGCGTTATGGAGAGACAGAGGATGTGGAGTCCTTAGCTAGGCGAGCATCGACCTCGGAGCCCCAGCACTCTGGGCTCACTGACCACCAGTAACAGTTTGAGGACACGTTTCCCTGGGGAGTGGGCATGGCTGTTGGAACAAGGTGGAGCATTTTGCCTGCGGCCCCTGCAGCCATTCAGGGGATACCGGGTAACACAACAGCAGGGTGGTAACTTGAGAATTCCTCTCTAGGAATTAAGTCCAGAGCCTATTCTTCTGGGTTCTCCTTTGGATCTCAAAGTTCTTTAGGAAGCCTGGGAACATGTTTTACCATGCTCCTGGAAAATTACAGACCAACACAGACACACAAGTTAGCATACGCTCATAGTCCCAAAGCGGAGAGCATGCTTGAGAGGCTGCATCCTCAGGCTGCAGGTGTCCCCGGGTGGGGGGGAGTGGTCCATGCAGGATGGGGCTCAAGTCACCCTCCAGAGCAAACTGTTTCCACTATTCCAAATAATCCTCATGCAGGCGTAGGTCATCTGGTGAAGCAGAAACAGCTTAGGAGGTGATTTCAGTCTCTGGGCTTGGAAACAATGCTGTCTTGTTCCTGTAACTAAGAATTCAGTGCGCATCTCACTAAACACAGCTTTTTAAAGCAGAGTTTGCTATTCTCTACCTACATTCTTTTCTGTGATTAGAAGATCACTGGTTGTACAAGAGCTCACAGAGTATCAGAATTCAGAAGCAGTGGGTTACTCACTTATGTCCAGCTGTGAGTCATACAAACTCGAGTAGGACCTGGCTACAACCTTGGAGCAGGGGCAGGTATGTGAGTCCTAGGGCAGATCTGTCCCTGTTCCGGGGCACTTCTCTCAGCCTCTAGATACCTTTTACCTGGGACAGCTGTCCCTGTGCCTGGGTGGTGAAGGCTGACCTGCCTCTCCCGCGAGGCCTCTTCCTTTATGGTGTGCACAGATGCTTCTTCCACCAGGTGCTGAACCGCAGTCCTCCTTCCTGTCACCCTGAGCAGGAAGCCCAGTGCCTTCTGGGTGCACAGGGCTGACACAGGTTCTTTGCATAGGCCCCACCCAAGGCCATAGTGCCCAGGGAGCCCAGAAGGTGAGTCGGCAACCTCAGAATTCCACAGTCCAGTGGGAACCACCGCAGTGGCTTTTGGTCAGTTTCCAGGAGGCTGTGTTGGCCAGACCAGGCTGCCCTGGTGGAGTTCCTCAGACTGTGGAGCTCAAAACCCTGAAGCCCATTTCCTCATAGTCCTGCAGCCTGCGTGTCCAAGATCAACGAGTGGACAGGGTGGCTTCCCCGAGGCCTCTCTCCCTGTGTGCTTGTGTGGTCATCCTCTGTGTGTGTGTCCTGACCCCTCTTCTATAGGGACTGCCGTCAGACTGGAATACAGGACACCCAAGGACCTTCAGTTACCTCTGTGAAGACCTTGTCCCCAAATGCTCTGAAGCCCTGGACCAGGGTTCCAGCGTGTGCACTGGAGGGCATGTCCACTCTGTGCTGTGATATAGCTCTCAGGCTATTTCCATTAGGACATGAGGCTCTTGTGGGCCTCCTGATGGTCCCAGACACTTGGGCAGAAGATGCACAGTGTCCACCTCCCCTCACAGTGACAGTGACAGAGCTATGCACCCTGTCCCTGTCCAGGAAGGACTGGCCTCTTGGGGTCAGAGCCCAGGACTTTATGTCAGTTGTGACTATTCACCTCTAACTTTGACTCCAGTCACCCCCCAGCAGAAGACCTTCCCTTCAGAGCACGTAGGAGAGGACCCAAGTTCAGCTGAAGGGACTCCTGGTCAGCGAGGCCCTGGCCCAGCCTGCCACAAGGTCAACCTGGCTGACCAGGACCCAGCACACTGGCCTGGTCTGTTGTCCAGTTCCTAGATACTTGAAATGAATAGCAGTTTTGCAATTTTTGTTCAAAATATATACAAATGAACATGTATTTCTCAACAGGAAAAGCCACACCATTAAACCTGACATTTATTGAAATCTTCCTCACTCCTTCTCTGCCTTCTCTGATTCCTTCCTGGAGAACAAGACTCAGGAAGGACGTGTATATCTGGTGTCCTTCTGTGAGTCTGTCATGTCTAGTGTCTGTCTACATCTCTGTCTTTCTAACTCTGCTGGGAAACCACGTGTCCATGACCCCACGGTAAGGTCATGGACACGTGGTTCTCAGACCTCTGTGCACTGCGCCTCCCCTGGGCCTCTCAGCCCTGACTCCCGGGCCCACCAGGCCGGCCAGGGCTCTCTCTGGACCCTGATGCTGTGGGTCCAGGGCCCACGCTTTGGGACCAGCACCCCCACCTGTGTGCCGGGCAGCGTCGTGACAGGTCAGCTCTGCGTCTGGGGGGGACAGCCTGTTCTGGAGATGCGGGTGGAAGCTCTGGGGAAGCTCTGGGTACAGGCCTCCTCCCTCTCCTGGTGCTCACCACCTGCCTGCTCCAGGTGAGCCGGGTGGAAGCAGTCCCCAGGCCCCGCCTCTCCTGGTGCTGGGGAAGAGAGACTCCAGGAGCCCCACTCCACAGGAGGTTCCAGGCAAGGCCCTGTGGGCACATTAGGTGTGTGACTCTGTGGGTGCTGTCCTGCGCGTCCTGGGACATTTAGGAGCAAGCCTGGCCCTCCTGCCAGTGCCAAGGCAGGTTGTGAAACAAGACGGAGAATGCAAGCCACCCCGCAGAGCACTGTGGCTGACGGTGGGCAGCTGGTGGTGGGCCAGACTTAACTGAGAGTGAGAGGGTGGTGTGTGCTGGAGGCAGAGCAGGGGGGAGATGTAAGGCTGTATTTCTCATGTTTTGTCACTGCATCCTTACCTGCTGTACTGCAGTGCGGGGGCACATTTCTCTGAGTGAAACAGCGTTAAGTGCAACCGAGTCAGGATTTATCGTGCAAGAATGCCTTAAATCGTGCTTTGTGCTTTAGTGTGAAGCCACAGGTGTTCAGTTTAAACCTCCACGCAAGACACCCCAAGTCCTGGGAGGATCTCGGTTGGAGAACCGTAGGTCGTTCATTAACTCAGGTGGCATGGGTGCAAACTGAGTTCAGTTCTAATCCAGTTGAACCTCAAGACCAAACGTGTGTGGGTCCTGCTGTTCCTTCTGGGGTCTGGGACAGGACCTGGGTGTGGACCGGGCTGGTGTTGGCCTGGGGGCAGGCTGCAGTGGGAGCAGGGCCGGCCTAGGGGCACATTTGGCTGGGCTCGGTGGGTGTTTGCTTCGGCCTGCAGCAGGACTGGAGCCGAGGAGAAGCCTTGGCTCTCGGGGACAGGCACGTGCCGCCCAGAGTGCCCAGCAGGCATGAGGCCGCAGAGGAGTTCCCTGGCTCTCGCTCCTCTGGAGAGCGCCGCGGCCTCCGCAGGCCTTGGCTCCAGCTGCCTCTGGGATCCTGCTGGGCACACAGGGGCGCCACTGCCCAGGGCCAGGAGGAGGCAGGCAGAGACCCAGGCTGAGTGCAGCAAGGGCTGCCGCAGAGGCCATTCCCTCAGCTGAGAGGCCGGTTTGGTCAGCATTTAGTGTCTCATTTCACCAGGCCGGGCCTTCCCTCTGTCTTCTCCCAATCCTGCCTCCTCTGGCGGGTGGAGCTGCAGCCCGTGGTTCAGAAAGCCTTCCGCAGCCAGGGCATCCACTGGTTAGGAACTCAGTGCAGCCGCTAGCATCTGCCACCTGTCACCTGCCCGCGTGCCTGCCAGGTCTACACAGCCAGAAGCCCTGGCAGGAAGGTCACTTGCCAGGCGCCAACCCCCACGGTGCTTGAGGGGTGCCAAAGCTGCTGGAGGATGTTCAGCCAGTGGGTGAAGGGGGTGCGCCTGGCTAAGTGCCAAGGGCCGTCCCTTCCTGGGAAGTCATCAGACTGGAGATCAGCAACTCCTCCGCACTGCGGCCCAGTGGGTCACAGGGGCCCTGGGATGCGAGGTGGGGTGCAACCCTGCTTGGAGCCCTGCCTTCCTGCAGACCCCCCTACCACGCCTCCCGTCCAGGTATTCCATGACAGGGCAGTGCTGCCGCCTTCCTCTGGGAGGCCAGTTCTGCCCACTTCTTAGGAAGGGCAGGTCGAAAGCCTCCTGGAGTCGTTCTGATGGGTGGTAATGCTAAGTGCTTCTGCGGGCTGCCCTCTGCTGATCGGAGGGCATCTGGGAGGGATTTGCTGTTGCTGTGCTGGCTGTAGCTCAGCAGTTCTCTGTGATACAACCATGCGGCACAGAGGATATTTGCATCAATTAAGAGTCAGAGGTTTGAACTCCACACTCACCTCTGGCTTTTATAATCCTGCCGTTACTTGTCTTTTCGAGGCTGGTTAGTTTTGCTTTGTGTTATCAAGACCCAGCGTGAATGCGATAGTGGATGGTGAGGTCACTGAGCCAGTGTGGCACCTGCCTGCAGTGTGGCCTGGCTGCCCGTGTGCACTGCCCCGAGACCTGTCTCTGCGCAGTGAGTGGGCACCGGGAAGGAGGGCCTCAGAGCTGCCCTTCCTCCTGAAAATGAGCCAAGCTCCTCAGGTTGAGCCCAGACCTCCTCAGGTGACATGGATCACAGAAGAGGAGTCTGGGCCCCACGTGAGCCCTGAGAGGGTGCTGGAGGCCCCGGCCTGGCAGACCCAGCAGCTCTGCCCCCAGGGTACAAGGACCCAGTGCTGCTGCTTCCCACTCCACAGACAGCTCTCTTGAACCGCAGCTCCTCTAGAGAAGAGCAAGCTCCGGGCAGCCTCCCCGCCTGGCACACGCCCAGCCCCCTGCCAGCAGGGCTGCCCCAGCTTCAGGACACGAGTCACCAACTCCAGTGACTCAGGTCTAGTCACCGACTCCCGAGTTGGGGCCTTCCTTCCTGTGGCCTTTGCTGGCATTCTGACATGGACGCTGTGCCCGGCGCCAGCCAGAGCTTCATCTTCGTCGGCTGCTCCCAGCACAACCACCGGGCTGGGCAGTCACATCCGTCATCCCTTGTTTGAAAGATGGAGACGCAGAGAGCTGAGCACTGCCAGGACTCAGAGCAAGGCTGTCAGTGAGGCCCCCACCTCCTACGACGCTCCCCTGCGGCTCACGCCTCCCGGCCCTCAGCCAGCCAGCCTCTCCTGTGGGCTCCCCCACCCTCTCCTTAAGGCCCACACGCCCATCACTGACCAGGTCCCTGCAGGTCCTGGTGCTGTAGAGACGGGAACAGTCCAGGAACTGTTTGCTTTTTAGTTGGAGAGGGCCCTGGCTGGAGAGTGGGGTCAGAAGAGCCTTGGCCACTGTGTGGGGGACGCGGCCTCAGCTGCCTGAAGTGACCCTGCCATGCTGCCTCGAGGCATGACCCCTGACCTCTGGTTTCCCTGTCTTCATGACCAACAATGCAGAGCTTCTCACCCACCTGCCAGGGGTCCGCAGGCAGAAGCAACCTTCTCTTTTTTCTGTCATTCTTCTTTATGTCCCTGGCCTGGCCAAGCAGCGGGTTCTAGGAGCATCTCAATAAATCCTTTCAAGTGAATATGCGCCAACTGGGCACCAATGAGGGTCAGCATGGGTGCTGCAGACCCACGTGCAGTGTGCACTGCGAATACGGCTCCTGGCCACGCCTGTCCCCTGGCCTCGCTGCCTGCTTCCCTGCAGGTGAGCTGCACCTGTTAGCCGCAGCAGCCACCTCCCCAGAAATCACAAAACAAAATTCAAGTGCCGCAGAGACATTTCAGTGACTGTAACTGAGTTGAACCGAGCCCTCGCTGTTGGAAGAGCACGACTTGGGCAGAAACTCGCCCTGCAGATGTAAAGGACAACCTGGACAAAAGACACAGCCGTGACAATCCACCGGGCAGCCTCCAGCCCTGCCCGGCTGCCCGGTGCCCAGCCAGGGCAAGGGAAGCGCCTGGGGAGGACCAGCCCGAACACACCGCCTCCGGGACGACCATCTGCTGCCTGTCTGTGGGCCAGGGGCGGCTCCTGAGCCCCTCCAGAAATTCTCCCTGCCCGTCCCTCTGAGTGGGTGGCGGCTGGCTATTAAATGGGACAAGGCACAGCTGTCTAGGAAAAAGTGACATTGGATTCCTGTGTAGCACCTGAACTTTAATCCCAGGGGACCAAAGGTTACAGTCAGGGAGGGAAAGCCATAGCAGCCCAGAACAGGCTGTGCACCTGTGTCCTCTCTGCTCCTGGGGACATCCAGAGATGATCCAAAGACAAGGAGAGAGGCTCTTCTACTTCACCTGATAAAACACTAAGGAAATCCTTTTTCACCAAAATCAGACTCAGAAGAAATCTCAAATAGAGACACCAGTGTATTGAAGCAGAGTTAATCCTCTTTCCCAATCTGTAAAAAGGTTAATCTGTTCTAAAGCTTTAACAGACACCGAATAAAGATGGACAAGAGGAGAAAACGGGGGCTTGGCAGGATCCACAGAGAATGAACACAGTCCAGGCTTCAGACAGATGTGCAGCTCCAGCCCCAGCGACTGGACACATCCAAACGAGCTTCCCCTGTTCTGTCAGAGTGGCCAGCTCCCGTAGCCAACACCAGGCAGCCCAGGAAACAGGCCTCTCGCCTGGAACGCTCACGTGCTGAACTCGTCTCCAGCTCCGTCTGACAATTTAAAGTGAGCATGGCTCTTTTCAAAATGCAGATGCCTGGGCAGACTTACACCTGGGTGATGACCAGCACACTCCAACTGCTCAGCGCCTTCGTCTCCACCCAGCTGAGCACGGAACTGGCTCCACACCTCCCTCCCCGGCCCTGGTGCGGCCTCGGTGCTCTGCGTCTGCACACTTGGCATGCTGAGACCCCACATTTGGGTGAGATGTGTAGCACTGTCCTGTGTGTGGCTGATCTGCCTAGCAAATGTCCTCCAGGCCCACCCACGAAGCCACACGTGGCAGGATTCCCTTTTTCAGTGACTGAGCGGTAAGCCTGTCGAAACACCATGTTTCCAAAAGAGCACAACTGTTCAGAGGAATCCCACTGCTGCAGACTTAAGGAGACATGGGATATGAATTTCTGCTTGCCCCCGAGCCCAGCACCTAGAACACAGGAATTTTTTTACACATTTATTGGGTTTGAGGGGAAATCAAGCAAATATACATAGATATGTGTGCAGCATAGGTGTGACTTGTCTTCACAGAACAAAGAAGTTAGAAGCCATACTGAACATGCCATGGAAGAGGAATGGTTAGATCAACTTAACCACTAAAACCCCGGGCATGTGTACTGTGGCCTGGGCAGAGAGGCCCCGTCAGCAGGGCAGAGGCCTGCCATACTGTGCTATGTAAGGTGACAAATACGCTTCATCATGTTGTGTAAAGAGGAACTGAGTGCCCTCATCAAGGGCAAGTCCTGTCCTGTCTGGGCTAGGAGCTGGCGGGGCAACCCCTGCACGTGTGTAGCAGGTAGCACCAGCCTATGATGCATAGTCACTCACTCTGAAACAATAAAAAAGAAGATGAATTTGTTTTGAAAATAAATGCAGTGCTCTCTGAGCTGTCCTGAGGCCTAGGGGATAAAGTACTAGAAACCCTTGGAGAGGTAAATGTGCCCACCTGCTCCTGCTAGAGGCTGAGTCTCAGAGAGACTCGCAGCACCAAGGACAAGGGACGGAGCCTCAGGCTCCGTAGAGGGACCCAGTGCCACCACACCAGTTCTGTGGCCTGGCTCCTGCACATGGGAGGCCAGGCGACATGAAGGGGCCAGCTCCGCCCAGTGGCTCAGGCCAGGAGAAACGTCCTGGTGTTCCAGGCACATGGGGCCCCCATCAGCTTCACAGAGACAGGGCCAAGTTACATTCCTGGTCAGATGACCACTGGCCGATCTCTGCAGGCATTTCCCAGCTGAGTGAACTAATGAATCTGTGTATTCTTTACGCAGCGGAGTCCCTGAGCAGACGCCCTGGGCAGGAGCCCCTGCAGGACAGAGGCCCTTTGTTTCTGCATCTCCAGTGCAGTGGGTTCCGTGCCTGGGCTTAGTGATAAAATACAGGCCGCCTGTCCAGAGGGACTTTCATTGTGCAGTAGCTCATTTGGGGCAAGAATACACTCTTATTAAGCATCAATTAATACAATATCCAATAATAAAACACATCTCTAAAGCAGAATTCACTATCTTGGTTCCAAGTCTGCAGGCCCAGCAGTGGACACCGTGAGTAGAGGACTCGTCCAAGCCTGGAGCTGATGTGGCCTTGGGCATCTCTCTCTAGGCTACTTTTGTCTTTGCTGCATAAAGGGAATGGCAGAGCCCACCTTGCCCACCCTGGCCACCCCATGAGACCCTCGTGAGCACAGGCTCCTGAGCCCTCCAGAGCCAGCAAGAGCCATCAGCGCTATCTGAGGTTCTCACACTCGACCCATGAGACTGGAAAATTTGAACAATTCCAGGAGGGACTTGTGGGACATGTTAGGTACGTGATTGTGAACATGGTCTATTCTACTTAGATCTGCAAGACAAAGTTGGGGGGAAAAAGTCATGGAAAGTGGGATACAAAGAAAGTAAGGGTAAATGAGGTGAAAAGATGCTTGCTTACAGCGACTCTCCAGAAACTCTGGAATGGGCCTAAGGAGTGTTGTCTGGGAGTCTCGGGTTCGTTGCCTCTGCTCAACAAAGAATTTTGGAACAGGTCACAGAGAGAGCAGCTGACAGTTTTGTTACGGGAGCAGAAGCCCAGCAGGGAAGCACCGACTTATTTTTTGTGGACGTTGGGTCTCTTCCCCTCCCCACGCTCCCTCATTGTCACTCGTTGGCAGCCCTCCATGTCCACCTGCCTATCTTAGTCCTATTATGGGGTCCCCCACTCATGTCCATGAGCACCTTCATCAGCAGGGAAGTCCCTCTTAGTGCTCAGACCATCGGGGCCAGCCCTGACTCCCTCATTATTCTGGATCTTCCTCAGTGTCAAAGAGCACAGAACATTCTAGAAAAAGCGCAATCCTGAGATGGGGAGCTCAGGATTACAAGGCACACTGTAGGAAATGGGCCACAGTGCTGGGCGTGGACAGCATGGCCGCCGAGCTCTCAGAGACGACACAGATGGAGAAACAGGGCGCTGGGCTCTACCACAGCACCGCGACAGCAGGAGGAAGGTGCACAGCCCTGCGCCCCTTGGAGGGCACAATCATACTGGGGCACGGTCAGACCACCCACCCAGTGGCCAGCTGGGCACTTTTCCAAAACACTTTCTCAGCAGGCGCCCGGGGTATGCTAGTCCAGAGCTAAGAGAGGAGAACAGAGAGAAAGTTGTGGACTCTGGAAAATGAGGAGCTTGGCAGAGGCGAGTGGAGGCCACACAGTGTGTGTGACCCCCCAGGTGCACCTGACCTTCTTGAGGGGAAAGGACGGGTGACTGTTGCGAATGCCGGCCTGTGTCAGCAGTGGGGACCCAGAGATTGTGCACGCTGACAACGAAGGGCGCTCCAGGGAGCTCTCTGTGCAGGTTTGCAGTGAGTGGCGTTTCCTGGGGTGCTGTTCCCGCTCTGTGTCAACACGAGCTGCAGCGTGGTAGGAAGGAGAAGAGGGAGATCTTGTAAGGGCATTGTGGTCCCCTTGCAACTGTGGTGAGTACCAGGACCGCCGAGGAAGCGTGGGGAAGGGGTCAAAGCAGTGTTGTGGGGACCCACGCTGGTGGTGTTGCCGATTTACTCAGTGTCACTGGATTTTTGTGAAAGCGCACGTGTGCACGGGATAAAGAAACTGTCAATCAGAAAAGACGGTGAAATGAGTTTGAAGAGTGGACACAGTGTGCTTGGGCAGAGGCGGGGACAGAGCAAGAGGGGTGGCTTTGAAATACCTGCAAGGTGCACATTACGGACTGAAGGTCAGGCTCCTGGGGGGGAGACTCAGCTTGGGAAGAGCAGAATGTCTGGAGATGGTGGGCAGTGACGGTTGCAAGACTGAATGACCCTCATGTCACGAATGGTCCACTTAAGAATGGCCAAATGCTGACTCTGTGCACTCTGCCCCACACGGTTGGGTGCCTGGTTGCCCTGAGAGTGAGGAAGAAGGTGAGCTGAGCTGGCCCTGGAGCTGGGCTCCTGGATTCAGTGAGTGCTGGGGCTGATGGCGGTGGCCAGGGAGTCCAGAGAGGGTGCAGTCAGCACCTCGCTGGGGTTTCTCTTAAGCAACAGGGTGGAGGGCTGGCTCCCTCTACTGTGGGGACAGGAGGAGGAACAGAGTGGTGGGGAAGTTCCAGTGGAAGGACAGGGGACTCCACAGCACAGACAAGCCAAGGTGCTCTGTGCGTGGTTCACACGTGGGGTCTCGAGCTCGGCACAGCCAGACTGCAGGTAGGAACACAGATATGGGGCCTGTTGCAGCATCCGAGGTCAAGCCTGCAGAGGGCTGGGGTGCTTGCCCACCGGAGAGGGAGGAAAGGTAATGCTGAGCTACAGGCTCCCTGAGAAGGAAGAGGCAAAATGTGGGTTTGCGAGGCAACAGTGGGGAGAGGGTTGCTGCAAAGTCTTGGGGACTCAGATGGACCCCACAGAGAGGCACGTCCAAAGAAGAAGGCCAGCATTTGGAGCTACCACCAGTAGCAGAGGAGGGGCGCGTGGCAGGGACACATGGAGGACGGGTGGCAGTGCTGGGTGTGGGCACAGGGTGAGGCAGCACCACCTGTGCAGTCTGTGTCTTTGTTCACCCTGGACAGGCTTTGTCCACCCTGCATGACTAATCCCAACCTCAGGTGTGCAGCGTGGTGCTCTGAAGGCAGGACTACTTGTCCCCAAGACAGTCTTTATTTTTATCTTTCCTTAATGACAGCAGGCAGCAAGGGAACCGGCAGCCGCAGCTCAGGCAAAGGTCCGGATTCAGTGCCCGTGAGGGCAAGAGCAGAGCTGCCCCAGAGCACAGCAGGCCGAGCTCAGAGTCAGGAGTGCTGGCACTCCAAGGGGTCGCTCGCCCAGCTCCTGAGACAGGCCAGGGGACTCTCACTAGTTCACCAACAGCAAGGGCCGCAGACTTCTGGCCTGTGCCAGGGAGCATGTCCAGATGGGCTTTGTCCAAGATGTCTCAGGACAGGATCAGCAGGCAGACCTTCCACAGGATGGAGCTTGCAGGGCTCTGGCGGAGCGCTGGGCTTAAGGGGAAAGCTGTTGTGGGACCAGTAGGAATGGAGCCAGTGTGTGGGCTGTGGGGAGGCGGCTGACCCGACCCAGAATGGCCTCTGCCTGTGGAGGCTGGGCCTCACACACCGTCCACTCTGAGCACCATGCAGAGCTGGTCCTGCCCAGGAGTCCAGGGGGGTGGTGGGGAGCTGCTGGGGGAGATTCTGGAATTCACGGAAGGTCTGGGATATGTCTTCCATGCTTGGTTTTACTCTCATATTAAAATAAACTCATTGTGAGCATGAGGTGTGCGACTCACCCCAGGTAGAGCCAGGTGGCCGCCAAGGAGAAGCAGGCTCACAGATCTGGGGTCTCGCGGAGCAGCTGAACCTGCTGGTTAGTGAGCCCTTCTGCGCTCCTCCACAGACTGGCCTGGCGCTGCAGTCAGCCGTGGCCTGCTCACCCCGCGGAGCTGCCGCTATGTGTCCTCTGACCCCCGCCTGCACCTGGTTGTCACCCCTGAGTGTCAGGGCATCCAGGAGGCCAGGCAGGGCCCCCCTTCCTGCTCTTACTTCACTCCGGGCGGTGGCCTCAGTCCGCCCTGTGCTGGCCAAGGGCAGGCCTTCTCCCTTTCTAAAGGCCGGGCAGCATTCCCTTGTGTGCCGTGCTACCTTCCCTCCCCTCGTCCCCTGGTGGGTGTCTGGGGGTCCTTACCTCAGCTTCTGTGAGCACTAGGGCGGGCGCTGGGCGTGAGGGAGCTGGGGCCTGTTAGCGTCTCTGTTCTCAGAGGGCCAGAGCAGCCCCTCCCCGCCCATTGTACAGGCGTCCTTCCTCCCCACCCTCACCGACGTCGACCCCGAGTATTCAAGCCAGGATTTAAGGAGCCACGTCCAGCAGTCTTTCCCTAGTCCTGGATGAGACCCTCTGTCCGGAGCCCACTCTTCTGGAAGCAGCCGCTTAGGGGTGCAGAGGCTGTCCTGCAGGTCAGCAGGCCTGTGTGCTGGGCCCTCGCTCCTGGCCAGCCACCCACCTTGGAGGGTGCGCAGGGGTCACAGGAATGTGGGTATTGTGAGAGGAAGGGCTGGCCAGCACTGCAGCACTGACACCCTCCAGACCTCGGGACCAAGAGCCGGTCAGTCACCTTATCTGTCTCCTTCTCCAGAGCAGGACACTGAGTGCCAGAGGCTAGGGAGCCTCCTGACTCAGGCTGGGGTCGTCCTGACCTGTGCTCCCAGGAGGACGTGCCCAGGCCCCTGATTGCAGCACCTGCTGGTCCTGCTTTCCAGTGTTGTCACCAGCCGTGCTTTGTCCCCCATATGAGGATGTGACGGCTGAGAGCTGGTAGACCTGTCTGGAATGGCCCCAAATAGGCTGGCTCTGCTCGGGAGTCGCGGGGCTGCTAATGGACTGTCAGCTTCCTGCTCTCTGGAGAGCAGCAGGCCCCGGTCAGCACCTCAGCACTTTAGCCTTGCATTGAGTTGAGCCAGGAGAGGGTACAGCCTTGGTGCCCGCTGCTCTTTCTGAGGATAATGGCCTCTGGATGTGACTTCCCAACACAATCCCGTGTGTGCAGGGGCATGCGTCTCTGGGCGATGAGTCTTTTCCCACCACTCTTCCCAGAGTGCAGACAGACCAGGGAAATGCCTTCAGGAAGCACGTGGGCTTGTGGACTCAAAGACTTTGAACCCTGATTTCCCAGGCCTTGATCTGAAGTCTCTGCTCTTCTGGCATTGGCAAGGCCTCTTCTGAGGAACGCCTCACCTGATGGCATCAGCTGAATGTCACAGATTTGCTACAGGGAGCAGAGGGCTTATTGTCAGGTGGAGTGTGTGGCTAAAGGAGACCCAGGTGACAGGACCATCTACCCAACCAGCACACTCTCACCTAGAGAAAGCCCAGGGCACCAGCAGAGCAGGGCCTTCTGGTGTCACACAGTGGGTTCAGCCTTCCTCCTGGCCCCAATCACTGCCACCCCTTGCTCCCAAGCCTGGCAGGGTCCCAGCGGTCACCTGTGGGTGTCGTTAGGGGACATTCCTAGCACACCACAAGTGACTTGAGGCAAGACAAGGTATAAGCTTTTCTAAATTCACAGATGACACCGACCCCTCGCCCAGCCATGCTCACACAGTGAGTCCAGCCTCTGCACTGACCCAGCCCCCGCTGCGTGTGCTAGGAAGGACCACCTGGCCCAGAACAGAAGGCCCACGAGACCTGCCCCTTACTGACTCCCACCTTCTTCCCTAGACAGGAAGGGACACTAGCTGGGCAGCTGGACAGCATTGTCAGGGGTATCTGCATCCCATTGAGGAATTCTGTCAGGACTGAGAGAGGAGTCTGATGGGGACGCCTGCTTGGGTCTCCTTAAGAGCAGACTGGTCACAGGTGCCCACTGCAGAGGCCGCAGCTGCCCTCTGGATCTGCACAGGGAAATGTCGGCCCTCCTGGGGAGCAGTCTTGCCCCTGCCCATGTAGATACCTCCCGACACCAGAGCTAGCTGTCCCTGAGCACCTGACCTGCCTAACCAGCAAGCCGGGATGCTGCTCTGTGTCAGAGTGTGGCCCTCAGGGGCCAGAGAATCCAGACAAGCACAGAGCCGCTGTGAGAGCCGTGGGATGAGGCCATGGGGGGCCAGGCACATGCCCAGAAGCAGGCAGGGACCTTCAGCACCTGAGCTAGGACCAGGGAGGAGCCAAAGCAGCCGGGCCTGAGGAAGGATGTCCAGGGACCTGCCAACAGCAGCCCACTGGCGGGAAAGCCAGCCTCCAACCTGAGTGCAGCATGGGTGTCCCTGCAGGCAGCAGGACAGAGCTCCAAGCTACTCAGGGAGGACAGGACCTGCCTGGAAGGAGTGACCCACAGGCAGAGTTCAGCAGAAGATGATTCTGACTCCCACGCCCCCAGGCCTGGAGTAGGGAGGCAGGGGGACAGGGGCCGGAGAGGGCCCCAGCTTCCTCCTCAGCCACGGCACAGGGGAGGAACCCACCGCAACTCCCAAGCCCTGGGGAAACTCGGGCTCCCAGTGACCTCTCCCGAGTGAAGACCAGCTACCGCAGGAAGCCACACCAGCCCTGCTCAGGCCACCTTCCCACAGCCTCGGAAGACTGCTGGTTCAAATGAAGCAGGACACGGCCACCCGCGGGCAGAGATTGCCACGTCTTCTGAGTCTAGCTGCTGAGAACTGGAGGTTGCTTTCAGAGCCAGACGCGACGGCTGCAGGGGGTCAAGGCTGGGGGAGCCTCTCCCTGCAGTGGGGAGGGACGGGAGCCCAGGACGCAGCCCGCCAGCCAGGAGCGTGCCTCGGCCCGAGCCAACACACCTCCCACTGCCAGTGCCGAGTCCTGACGAAGAAGAAGTGAGCTTGGGTTCCGCTGTGGATTTTGACGGGGTTTCTCAGACCAGCAGCTCCCACAGAACAAGTAGAAGCAGTGAGCTTACAGCTGGTTGGACGACTTGGGGACGGGTGGGCTGCGGTGAGCACACACCAAAAAGTACCAGCCTTCTTCCCCCAGGAACCCACAGACAAGAGGGGGAGAACACGGCGGGGTAGAGAGGGAGGCCCAGGGAGGTGGGGTGGTGGGCTTGGGTTGGCACAGCACAGGTTCATTTTTACTATTCACATGGGTTTGTGTACTCAGAGGACCTGGAGCTGACCCAGGCCAGGGGTGTCTCCATGAATCTGTCACACCATGTGGTCTGTCACCCACTGAGAGATCATGGCCCCAGGCTGTCACACCAGCAGTTGTGATTTCCCTGCCAGCCCAAGTGTCAGGACAGGAAGGCACTGAGTGAGGAGCCTGGAGCACGTGAACTGACCAATGCCCAAGGGATCTCCTTCCTGCACAGGTGGCCACTGTCCAGAGGACCTCCTTCCTGGACAGGTGGCCGGTGTCCAGAGGACTTCCTTCCTGGAGCAGTTGGTCTGTGTCCGGAGGACCTCCTTCCTGGTCAGATGGCCAGTATCCAGAGGACTTCATTCCTGGAGAGGTGGCCAGTGTCCAGAGTACTTCCTTCCTGGAGCAGGTGGTCTGTGTCCAGAGGACTTCCTTCCTGGACAGGTGGCCACTGTCCAGAGGACCTCCTTCCTGGACAGGTGGCCAGTGTCCAGAGGACTTCCTTCCTGGAGCAGGTGGCCTGTGTCCAGAGAACCTTCTTCCTAGAGCAGGTGGCCAGTGTCCAGAGTGCTTCCTTCCTGAACAGGTGGCCAGTATTCAGAGGACCTCCTTCCTGGACAGGTGGCCAGTGTCCAGAGGACCTCCTTCCTGGAGCAGGCTCCAGGGTTCCCATCTGCTGGTGCCTCACCCACACCTGGGCGGTCAGCTGGGCTCCCCCACCCTCTTCCCCGAGGCAGAAAGGCATGGTGGTGTGTCAGTAGGAAACAAGGGCCGACCTGCCCTGCGTTGCTCAGGGTGCTGAGGCCCACCATGGGGTCAGAGCACATGCTCCATACACACTTTGCTCAGGGTGCTGAGGCCCACCATGGGGTCAGAGCACATGCTCCATACACACTTTGCTCAGGGTGCTGAGGCCCACCATGGGGTCAGAGCACATGCTCCATACACACTTTGCTCAGGGTGCTGAGGCCCACCATGGGGTCAGAGCACATGCTCCATACACACTTTGCTCAGGGTGCTGAGGCCCACCATGGGGTCAGAGCACATGCTCCATACACACTTTGCTCAGGGTGCTGAGGCCCACCATGGGGTCAGAGCACATGCTCTGAACACACGTTGCTCAGGGTGCTGAGGCCCACCATGGGGTCAGAGCACACGCTCCATACACACGTTGCTCAGGGTGCTGAGGCCCACCATGGGGTCAGAGCACATGCTCCATACACACGTTGCTCAGGGTGCTGAGGCCCACCATGGGGTCAGAGCACATGCTCCATACACACGTTGCTCAGGGTGCTGAGGCCCACCATGGGGTCAGAGCACATGCTCCATACACACGTTGCTCAGGGTGCTGAGGCCCACCATGGGGTCAGAGCACATGCTCCATACACACGTTGCTCAGGGTGCTGAGGCCCACCATGGGGTCAGAGCACATGCTCCATACACACTTTGCTCAGGGTGCTGAGGCCCACCATGGGGTCAGAGCACATGCTCCATACACACTTTGCTCAGGGTGCTGAGGCCCACCATGGGGTCAGAGCACATGCTCTGAACACACTTTGGACCTGACCTGTCTGGCCTTCTTAGCTCTCACGAACCCCAGATCACATGGTGCTGCAGGATGGAAACAGGGGGTCTGTGCACAGGCACACAGTGCCGCGCACGTCTAGTGAGACAGTCAGGCAGCCTAGCTGAATAACCCCGGCAGAGGATAACATGGCTCCTGGATGGGCATCAGTGCTCTGGGTAGCGCTGACATTCCTGCCAGATCGTAATCCACATGTCATCAGTGTTCTGCCATCCCTTTGGTAGATTTTAATTTAGATTCTAAATCAGCTTTGGAAATCATCCTTGCTAAAAGTGGGAAAAAAATAATCACTCAGATTAAATATGAAGAGGCTCATTACTCTAATAGAGGCACTACCTGGCCCTGCTCATGTGTGTGCTGCCTTAAATACAGCAGAAGCGTGCTGTTTCAGGGAAGCTGAATGAGGCCAGGGGCCATGAGAGGTGGGCAGGCGTCCCTGGAAGGAGGCGGGACTGACTGACGTGGGAGAACCTGCCCAGCAGTGGGGCCATAGAGCCTCTAGCAGGCCCCTGGGCTTGGGCCCAGCGTCTCTGATGACAGTGAAGACGAGGTACAGGCCAGTGGAGGGTCCCTGTTCTACAGGATCAAGGGAGGCGTGACTGCCTCCTCACTTTACCAAGGAAACATGACGTCCATGGTCAGGAGTGTTTTCCACATCCGTTTGCTCCTGTGCAGAAGCACCCTCAACTGTAGGAGAGGTTGGGGCGGGGGGGGGGGGGGGGTTAGTAGAAGGACCTTGGCATCTCTACACTGAAAGGCAAGATGGACACACCAGACCAGGATTCATCCATGAGGAACGGAGACTGAGTGGGCAGGACCAAGTTCCCAGCTGCACAGGGACGGTCTCTGGGCTGGGGACTCTCACTTCTGCCTCCCCAGGCTGTTCACTTGTAGGCTGTGGCCGGCACCTGGCTCTCCCCCGCGGTGGCTGTGGACTGTGCCGAGAACAGCGGCCGCGGGTTCCCCAGGTGAACCTCAGAACTGAACCGCCTTCCTGTCCCGGGCCGTCTGTAGAACTCACTTCTTGAGCCCAACACACTGGAATCATTGTGTTTAAACCCTGATTCAAATTTTAGGGAATTTTTAAAAAGACCAAAGTGACTTTTTGGTGGCAGTGAGTTCTGTTTCTCTTCCCTTTCTGTTCACCGATCACGTGCCCCTGGACGCCTACTACCTGTGGTGTGAGTTGTGCCAGCTCAAGCCTAGAGCCACCCTGGCAGCACCAGGAAGGAAGAGCCGCTTGCTGTCCGGCCAACACGCCGGCCCTTCCTGCACAGGCTCTGAGTGACCCCCACTTGTCCCTGTTCCCCTGCTCATGGAGGTCAGGGAGCTTGTGCTGTGGACTCTGTCGGGTGGCCAAGGGAGCCTCCACCCCCGGCCACTCCCTGGGACGCTGGCCAGGACGCCGGCTGGCTTACATAGCCTTCCTGGCCTTGGTGTCCCCCACAGAGGAACACAAGCGTCCAGCTCACGGGCTGTCCTGATGCCCATAGGCATCGTGGATCAAAAGGCCCTCCAGTGGTGGCCAGGCAGTCACCCACAGCCATGGTCAGGCTGAACCAGGCGCTCTTCCGGGGCTGGTCCAGCTGCACGCGCTCTGGCAGGCAGTGCCTCGTCTGCCGTGGACAGTCAGCGAGGCCGTGGAGCGATGAGGTCAGCAGCACTTCAGAACCCTCCACTGATTTGTTTTGCTTTCTCTACAAAAGCAGCTGCCAAATTCAGTCTGAGCAATGACCTTTACACTCACGAGCTGCCGCGCGGTTTCAGAGGAAGCAGTGAGGCTAAGCAGCCGCTCGGTTCAGAGGCCAGAGCCTCCAGTGACCCTCAGAGGCCTGTGAGCACCTGCTCCTGGGTCCACAGGAGGCCGGTACATGCTCCCCAAACGGCCCCCGAGATTGCTGATCAGGGAGGCAGAGTAGAGGCGATGGGACGGAGCAAAGGGTGTTGAACTCATGAAATCGATTCTGTATCTTCACTTTGGAAGTTCAAGGCCATTTTCCTGCTGATAGTGAAAACACTGGGTTCAGAGGAGCAGGCTGGCCCAGTCCAGGGCTGGTCCTGGACCATCCGGGGCCTGGGGGTCTTCAGGAAGACCACCGAGGAGCGCCAAATGATGAGCACATGTGCAAAGCCACCTGGCAGACCCTGGGTCCTGGGAGGTGGACCGCCCACAGGTGCCCACGTGGCCCATCAGGCTTTCGTCCCTCCAGAGGTCCCCAGGCCTCCAGGAAGCCTGTCCGGATGACGAACCCCTTAGCCCATGTCCTGCCTGGTGGGCCACGGGAAGGGGTCCCCTTCTAGTGTTCTGAGAGGACCCAGTGATCGTCCAGCCACCGCTGCTGCACGTGGCCCTGAGGAGCAAGAGTGGGTGAAGCCCTGGTCAGCCCGGCATCCACTGGACTGAGGGCCAGGGCCCAGCGCCTGGACAACAGTCCTTAGCAGTTGCTTTGCGGGGGCCAGGGGCGAGGTTCAGTAGAAGGCTCGCCTTGCACATGCCAGGTCCTGGGTCCGATCCCCAGCACCACAGATAACTGAGTGATACATAAATAAATAAACAGCAGCTTGGCCAGAGGGCTCCTTAACCCACACACAAGGCTGCTTCGGATGAGACTGGCCGCCTCGGGAGTTGCCCCTGGGGTCTCCAGTGGGACCACGCGCTTGAGGCTCCGTCCAGCTCAACAAGGCAGAGGTGTGGACCAGGTGATTTGGGGCTCTTCCCGTGCCCACCAGCACGCACCCAGCAGACGCAGTCAGGTAGGGGACTGAAGAGGCACCCAGGGGAGGAGAACCTGGCCCTTGTGCCGGGGCCTGGATGGTGTGCTCGCGTGGTGAGCAGAGCCGGCCCGGCTTCCCCGAGCCGGTTTCTGTCGCAGCCTACAGGAGCCTGTTTGCTGCGTTTCTCCACCACACGAGCGTACTCCAGTCTTGTTTCCAGCCCCTGAAAAGCACAGGGCAAGATCTTTCCTGCAAATAGGGAAGTGGGAGCCTGGCCAAGCCCTGCCCCTCCTCCAGTGTTCCTGGGCAAAGCCAGGGCCCCGCAGGAGGGGGTTCAGCAGGGGAGGGTGGGACAGCTGGGCTGTGTTCTCCTCTCGGGTGCGTCCCCCTTGGTAGGCTGGAAGTGCTGGACTGACCCTGAGGACATCTGGGTGGCTCCCCAGCGGTCATCCAGGTCTGTGGAGACGAGGTCCTTGAGGGAAAGTGGGTGACATGACCCCAGGCCAACCCTGCAGACCCGCAGGGACAGACTCACCCTCACACCTCCAGCCCTGCCCAGCTGTCTCTGCTCTGGGGCCTCGGGGTGCTGCCTGGGAGAGGGAGGCATCTGGCAGGGTCTGCAGGGTCTGTCCCCTGCCCCGTCTTCCCTCTACCTCCTTCCCACTCCTCCCCTCCCTCCCCTCCTCCCCTCCCCTCCAATCCACCCTCCCCTCCCCTCCTCCACGCCATCGGCCGTGGCTGAACGGAGTCCTACACTGGAACGCGCAGCCCGGGGACACCTGACCTGGTTCTGGATGTGTCCACATGTCCACACACAACCATCCTCCTGCTTCCTTCTGAAGCTGTGGCTGGCCAACGTTTGGGCGGCCACGTTGCCCCCCCATCTGCCTGCTGTGGATGTGTGGGAGCTTCTGATGAGGAGCCCCGGCCCTGCAAGCCTGGGGGCTTCTGCCTTCTCGCAGGTTGTGAACAGGAAATACTCAGGGCCAGAATATCTAGGCGTACACTCTGCACATGAGCTGTGTGGCTGAAGCAGGGTGCGTGGGTCTGGGCCGTGTGAGGAGGCCCTTGCTCTGTGGTGTGTGGATTAGGTGAGGCAGGAGTCGGCAGGTACCTCTGAAACGCGCTCTGAGGACACTGCTCCTAACGGCGAGAGGTGGAGTCCCCACTGTTCGGTAGCACGGGACAACAGTTGTAAGGGAAGCACCATCACCCAATTCCCAAGCAGATTCTAGAAGAGACCTAACCTCCCCCAATCCCTGGGGGCACAGGCCCCGCACACAGGCCCACGTCCCGGCGCTCGGCTCCTGGGGCAGCTCCTGACCCTGAGGAGCTCACTGCACCCCTGTCGACTTGGTGAGCCACTCTAGTCCACAGATCAAGGTCAGGACTGTTGGAGGGCTGCGGGAGACCTAAGGAGCACCCTTGGCCCAGCAGAGCACTGTCCAGCCGGGGGCCGTGTCCACCTAGCAGGACGGAGCGGGTCAGGAAGGGGCGCCCTCTGAGAGTGACCAGCACCAGGGCTGGCTCCCGTGGATCAGGCACGCAGCAGTAACAAGTTTAGACTCCTCATCTGCTCCCCCAGGCCCACCCCTCCGTGGCTGCCTGGAAGGGGCCTGGGCTCTCCTTCCCTGGGCCTGAGACCCTGAGACCCACTGGGCTGCGTTTTTTCTCGTCTTACTGATCCACTGCTGAGATCAGGAGGCTGGTTCCTGGGTGGTTGAATAGCTCCCACAGAGTGCAGTCAGCAGTCTAGCTCGCAGCAGCAAGGCCCGAAGAGCTGTGGGCGGTTAACAGACCCTCGTGCGTGCCCCGCGGCGGCTCACCCCAGCTTTTGGCTAGAATCTCTGAAAGAATCAGTTACGGCTAGAATGTTTGGGGAAGCTTGCCATGAAGCAGGAAGTGAGGGGTCTTTCTACAGGGAGCAAAACTAGGGTGGTCCTGTCCTGGGTGCTTTTCCAGGGGGCCCTTGATCCCCCCAATGGGAGCTTCCTCAGAGAACAGCTCTGCGGACCACCACGGCGGGCTCTTGGCACGGGAGCGCAGGCTTCTCCAGGGACAGGTGCGGGTTACCATGGGAACCCGCTCACTGGTGCTGCATGCTCAGACACCACTGGGATGGGGATGAGGCCACCATAGACATGCTGACACCCGCGGCCTCTCGCAGGAAGAGCATCGTTTCCACAATTGTCAAACGTGAGCATGAAAATAGGAGTGTTTGTTAAAATACGCAGGCCATTTAAAGATAGCTTTTGTTTATGAAGAAACGCAGCCTCCGTTTAGAGCCAACAAGTACCACCTGGAGCAATGGGAGTCAGGCCGTCGTCCTGAGTCAGCAGCTCATCTCTCCTAATGATCTACTGACCCCGGTGGAGGGTGCTCAGGTGCCGAGGGTCTATTATGGGATGTCATGGAATACGGGAACCCTGTCCCCGGCATAGGCCCCCCTGGAGAGCAGCCCCGTCTGCACCCCAGCCGCACAGCTGCCTGCGCCAGCCACTGTTGGTGATGCGTGGGGGGGGCAGGGCACGCAGAGCTGCCCAGGTGAGCTCCAGAGGACCAGACAGTGCAGTGTGTGGCCCTGTGTCCCTGCTGCTTACCCCTGGTGGTGGCTGGTGGCACAGCACCTCACCTCACTGAGGTAGCCGAGGATTCAGCCGCCTTCTCAAAGTTGCACAATTGTTATGTGGCTGAGCCGAGATTCCCTGCAGGCCATTCAAGCCCAAAGCCAACTGGCTTTGAAGTCCACTTCATGACTCTTTTACCTGACAGATGAAGAATGGGGCAGGCAGGAGGCTGGAGCACGGGAGGCAGGAGCAGGGCATGAAGCAGCGGCCACCTCGGGAGGACGGCGGGCTCAGTGGGTGGGCTCACAGCAGGCCGAGGCTATCGAAAGGCAGCAGCTGGCACCCTCAGGAGACCCCAGGCTGTGATGGAGACGGGCCCAGATCTGAGGCCATGTGCCTGTTACCATCAGCAGACCGTGAATTCGAATCCAGGTTTTATCAGGTGATGGAATATTCTGGAATTTAAACAGGTCAATGTGCAAGTCACTAAGTTCTTTGAAGATGGTAACACATTCACATCTGCAAACCCTCCTGAGCAGCTCTTGATTCAGATGGGGAAACTCAGGCATGAGGAACGGGAATGTCAGGAAAGCCACACACCCACCCGTGACTGAGGGGGGACGTAGGGAACAATGTGACTTGACCACTCTGTTCTCCTCTGAGCCAAGACCCCAGCCCTGCTGCAGCAGGAGGAGGAATGTAGGATGCCATTTCTCATTACAGAGCACAGGGGGACTGGCACACTCCCACCTGACTCGATGCACGCCCGGTCCAAGCCTGACCTGAGTTAGGTGCCTACTGTACCCTCAAACCTGAGTTTTAAGGTTTGTCAAACGTAACTTTAAAATGGACCGACATGAGAAATGGACTTTATTTTTTATACATTGAACTTTGCTCTAGAGCCAATTTTTCAAAAATAAATACAACGTATATGTACAGCCCACCAAGCCAGCTCACAGGCACCTGCGCAGGGAAGGGCCTGCCCAGCCCACAGGGGTTCACAGCTAGGGGCAGGCCTGCCCAGCTGCCCAGTGTGGAGGACTCAGGAGCCCACCATCGGCAGCAGGGAGGGTCAGGCTCGGAGGAAGCCTGTTAGCTGCAGGAGGCCACACGATGAGCTTTGTAGGGAGAGGCAGCTAAGCCCAAGGGGAAGGGAGGGACGAGGAGAGATGTGTGGGCCAGCCTGGAAAGAAGCCAGTGACCAGCCTAGCCGTGCTGCCCGTCCTCCTGCTCCTCAGCAGGGGGCAGCCCTCATCGCTGCCAGGCCATGTCCATCAGCTAGTCTGGCACAGTCAGCTTAGAAGCGGAAAGGCCCTTCCCACCCCCAGCTTGGGAGGTGTCAGGACTTGGCCAGTTGGTCCCACTGCTCCGGGGCCATGGGGTGGGAGCACAGGCAGGCAAGACTCTGCCCCTCACGCTGGGACATGAAGTGTGAGGACGAAGCTGGAGTTCCACAGGCTCCTTCGAGGACACTCCCCCAGCGACCCGAGACATCTGTGTCAGTCAACTCTGCAATGCTGTGACCAAAATACCCAGCAAGACCAGCTTAGAGGAGGGAAAGTTGATTTGGGGCTTACGATCTCAGAATTTAGGTCCTTGGTCAGCAGATTTCATTGCTCTGGACCCAAGGGAAGCAGAAAATCATGGCCGACAGGAAGGTGGAGGATAGCTTCTCAGCTCACGGAAGCTGGGAAGCAGAGAGAGGGTGCGTGCTAGCCGGGGACAAGATGCATCCAAGGACACGCGCCCAGTGACCCTCCTTCCCCAGCCACATCCCCCGCTATAGCTGCCACCCAGCAATTCATTCAATTATTAATCCATCAAATGGATCAATCCACTGATGAGATCCCAGCTCTCACCATCCGACCATCGCCCCCGGAGCACTCCTGTGGGGTTTGACGTGAGCTTTGTGGGGGATGCCTCTTCTCAAACACCTCCGCCTCCTCCTAGCACCAAGCTGGGGACTAAGCTCACGGCACTTGGCCTCCATGGACAGTCCATGTCCAAGCCAGCAGACTCCTCCTGTCTCCACCTCTGCAGGCGAGCAGGGACTGACCCTCGGGGCAGGCAGTGCAGTGGCCAATGGGCAGCGCAGTGGACCAGGACTAGGAATCTATCAGTCTCTGCTGGGAAATGCTTGCTTCATGACTGCATGACTGAGGGGTTTGTTGGAGGCTATTGTATGGCAGAGATTTTTTGATATTCAGTCATTTTCTCACTTTTAACTATGACTTTGGTGCCCATGGGAGGGCTGCCTTCTGAACTGTGTTTTGTGGAACACCTACATGTGCCTTGGCCTCTGCTGGCACCGTGTCCTTCCAGCCACCAGCTGGGACTTACTTAGATGAAGTAAGTTCAGGGTTGGGGTTTAAAGACGTAAGAGCCACTGCGAGGAAGGTCTGTGCTAGAAATGGGGAAACACAAGCTCGAACAAATGTGGCTCTGAGGACACCATTGAGAGATGTGTTAATAAAATCGATGCGCACTGTTTATTCAGTGTTAATCTCTTCATTAAAATGCATTCTGAGTTCTCATAAATTCTGGAAGATTTAATTATGTATGCACTATTTATCATTGTATTCAAAATTTGCATAAAACTGTATTAGTTATGCCTGTGCTTGTTAAATAACAGAAATGTCTTTGGGTCCCCACTTCTGTTAAACATTCACTCTTCCAGAGGTTTGTTAACTTAAGGCCCCTGTTAGAGTAAAACTCAAATTCAGGGTCACTGTTTTGATTTGTTTTCCAAATTGGGGCCATTTTGCATCTGGCCCACTCTTCATCTCTGAGCAAGAGGTGACATGGGACCAGCCTCAGGGAAGACGGAGATGGCTTGGTCCAGCGGTGATCCTGCACCGAGCTGTGGGCCTCGCGGGGTGTGCTCGGGTCCTTTCCCATGAGCGAGGGCCAGAGTTCGCTTGCTGATTTCCTGAGGAGGTTCCCATGGCTGTGAAGTGGAGGTCACTGCCTCACCGTGCACTTGACCTCGACTGCACACTGCTAGACGCCCTGGTTATGTCACCCTGCTTGTGCTGCAGATGCGTGGCTCACTCGGGTTTTCCTGTTGCAGGAGCTAACTGTCATCATCGTAGAGAAGCTGAGAAAACTGTAGATAAGCTGAAGATCACAAAAAGGCACTGGATGGAACCCGTCCGTCCCCGGAGGCAAGGCGGTGGAGGAAGGGGACCTGGGTCCGCCCTCCCTCCCTCCCCTCTGTCCCCTCCCTCCCCTCCCTCCCCTCCCTCCTGTGCTGACTGCAGGCTGCAGCTGCGTCCTCCTTCTCCTCCGGCTACCCTCTTACTGCTGTGTCTCAGGGTCACGTTACTTGGACATGAGCCATAAAAAGCACTTGGTTTTTTTTGTTTTGGTGTTTATCAATCTCAGTTTTAGTTCCAGAACAAAACACAGGGGCTGGATGACAGCCTCCCGATTGTGCTCTGTGACTCTTCTCACTCTGCCAGGGTTGGGATCATCCTGCCCACGCTGAATCTGTGGTCTGAGAGGAAAGCCCCGTCTCCTCGCCTGCCTCTGCCCTGAGCCCCAGTGCCATTTCTGCACCCTGCGTCTCCACGGGGTGACAGACACGGTCCTTTAACCGAGTCCACACAAACGGCCAAAGCCTGGCATTGAAGTTCCCAGCTATTTCCAGGTGTGGTGGCACACACCTGAGGTCCCAGAGACGGGGCGCTGAGGCAGGAGGATGCCAGTTCAAGGCCAGCCTTAGCAACTTAGCAAAGGCCTAAGCGACTTAGCAAGACCCTGTCTCAGAGATAGAAAGAGCTGGGGGTGTGCTCAGGGCTAAACCCTCCCAGGCTCAACCCCAGTGCCAACAACTGAATGCTCAACCTTATTTGAAAGGGAAACCGAGGCTCTTTTCAAGATCAGTCTCCACGCCTCAGGCCTTCCCTGGGGACTCTCTGTGGTATCACCCGTGTGGCAGTTCCTGTGTCTCTTAGGAAGAGAACGCCATCTCAGGGAGGGCCTGGGAAACACCACTCAGGGGAGCCCCTGCCCCTCGCCCTCACATGTCCACAGGGTCTCCCCGCTTTTGTCTAGTGGTCCCTGACCTTGACCAGGTTCCCAGTGCACCCCCACCACAGAGCACTGTGATTCAGTCTCCCCCAGCCAGTTGGCACTTGGCACTCACCCCCCACAGCCCAAGAGAGTGACTAGGTAGCGGGACGCTCCGGGGACAGAGCTGAGGACCGCGGGCCGGGCCTGCCGTGACTGCCCATCTTGTGCATGTGGAGGCTCGAGCTGTCGCCCAGCAGCTGTGCTCCTCCATGTGCTGGTGTGTCACACACAGCCTGGTGGCCCTGGAGAGAGCTTAGGAGCAGGAGGCCGAGCCCCACCTCCCCTGCTCTACTGCAGCGCTTCCCGATGTCTCCCCAGTGTCTACCAAACATGGCACATGGGTGGTGTGGGTGTGCAGGGAACAGGTCAGAGCTGGGTTTGGAACGAAGGCAGAGCCCAGACCGCAGACAGCTCCTTGCGTCTCAGCACAGTGAGGGAACGTGTCCCGGCTTTCTAAGGCCGTTCTGGTGTGCCTGAGTCCCGGGCTCTCCTCCCTCTTGATGTCCCCTGTAGGGACAGTGGCTCACACATCTCTGCCCCTAGAGCAGTCCTCAGTTGACGCAGAGCCTCACCTCCCACCTTGATTGTCCCGACCAGGGGTGCAGTGTGACAGTGTGTGGGGGCGAGCAGTGCCGGGGCAGCCAGGTTAGCACAGTCTGGTGGATCAAGAAGGCTGTGCAGAGTGCACACAGAGCCGGGCCTTCAGGGCCACTGGAGAATGACCTGACCAAGTGAGAATGCGTTTCCTCGTGTCCACTCTTCCCGAGACCACCTGGGACTTCCTGACGTCCACCCCCTTCTTCAAAGGAAGAATTACCTGGAGGGTTAAATGAGATGAACAGTGGGTGCTTCTGCAGACAGTGGGTTCAGCAGAGAGTCCTCAACTCCATGTGAGATCTTGCCGTCTGCGCCCAGGGTGTGGAGAGCCAGCTTGGTAGGAGCGGAGCCCGTGGACAAGACCATGGGTTAGTGGTGTCAGAACTTCCTCAGTCCAACTAGGGGAGACCAAGACTGCAGCACTAGCTAGAAGTGCACCCGCCTTTGGGTGTGCCCTGCCCAGGACTGGCCCCCAGGGACTCCTGGCCATCACTAAGACACCCAGGCCTCTCTGCAATGGCCCTTCAGCCACCCCGTGTGGCACGTGCTCTGCCTTCTCAGCCCCTTGCAGGCGTGGGACACCCCTCTCATCACGGGCCCCTCCTGGGCCTTCTTGTTCCCTTGGTGGCACGTGCAGGACAGGCAGCTGCCACCTCAGCGCTGTGCTGGTGCTGGACGGGTCTGGACTCCACACTCGGCACACCCAGTTGCATACCCAGCTGTCTACCTCCCAAAGTTAGAGCAGCCAGGGGGCCCCATGCCTGTCACCTGGACCCCAGGACCTTGAGGATGCCCATGCCGGCTGCAGCAGCCTCCACGAGGCCGGGAGCACCAGCAGGCTCCTGCGCAGACAGCAAGAGTGAGCTGGGGGGCAAGTGTGTTCAGCCTGGGCCCCTCCCCCGGCACGCTCCAGGCCTACGCACCCCGGTTTCCCTGTGGGCCAGAGAGGCTTTCTGTGTGGACAGGGGAGAGGAGGTGGCCGGGTGTCTCTGAGCGAGCCCTCCACGAGCAGGAGTCCTTATTTCTGTGAACCATGATGACTCAGCCGGGCAGCGTGTGGGATGCAGCCCAACAGCACACACGGGGGAGACTGGGGCACACACATGCGCTCAGGGACTCCTGCTGCCCAGGAGTGGGCCTTTGCACCTGGCCCCAGCTCCTGCCTCTCAGCCTCTAGGAGCCTGTGAGTCACCAGGGAACCTGCCACACCTGGATCCTGGCTCTCAGCCACAGTGGTGCACGTCTAACACACTAGAGCCCAGGTCCACGGCCCTGGCCACAGACCAGCTTTTGAGACTGAGTCTGTCCCCCAGACCTAAAGCCACCGCGCTGGGGTGGGAGGCTCCAGGGCAGAACCTCTTTTACGGTCTTCGCTTGCTTGCTGTGCAGCCTCTGCTGAGCCTTGTGGCCTCGCCGTGCAACGTGCCAGACCCCGAGGAGGACGCTGATGTCCTGAGCAATGTCAGCGTCCATGCCCACGTGAGTGGAGTGCCACCTCAGACCTGAAGCTTTGCGTCCACTTCTGTGAGGCCATCTCCCCACTCTGCTCCCGCCCGTCCTTCTAGCCTCACCCACTCCGTCCCTCTCATCCCCCAGGAGGGCGGCAGCCCCTCATCCCCTGTCCTGGCTCTTGGGATCCACGGCCTTCACCATCCTCTCCAGCTTCCTCTCGCCCCCAGGGGCTTCCTCCCAGCACACCAGGTGGCTGGGCCCAGAACCCTCAGGCCCCTCTCCCAGCACCAGAATCAGCGCGGGCGCCACCAACAGGCTCCAGACGCCTGCCCTCTGCACCTCAGAGTGGATCCAAAAGTCTAGTTCAGACTTCAGAGAAACTGAGTCGCAGGTTCTGTCCAGCTTTTATCTCTTTGTTTCAATGCAGAACCAAGATTTGGAATCACATCTGGCACACAGCAGACCCTCGGGAGGGTCCACGGCTTTGGGCAGCTCCCTGTCCCTGTGCCTGGACCACAGTCACACGGAACATGAAAGGGCCCTGCTGCTGGGCTCCACCCTGTCACCTGCTCTCTGTGTCTTTGATTGTTAAGTGGAGGGGCCTGGCAGAAGTACAGCACAGCCACAGCAGCACAGAAGGACCTGGAGCTGCCTGGCAGGGTGTGTCCTGCCACCTCCCACCTTGGTGGCGCTTCTCCAGTGGGGTGCGGCCACCTGCCCCCAGGGCGTGAATGCAGAATGCTCAGGGCCTGTCTGACAGCTGCGACCCTGAGTCATGCCTCACATCACTTACAAACCTGTGGGGGACTCTGTCCTGAAAATACAAGGCCTCACCCTTGGCTCCCCACCCTTAAGGCCCTCTCCGACACACCACGGCATCGCAGCGCGTGGCCCCAGCCATGCCGCTCTTCCTGGGCAGCCCAGCCCTCCGGGAAGCTCAGTGCCGTGGCCCAGGCTCTTCCCCATCCTCCTGGCAGCCTTCCTGCCAGGCAGCCCCCTGCAGCCTCACAGGCCGCGGCCACAGCCCCTGGGCCTGCACCCTCTTGACCCAC
Source organism: Marmota monax (assembly GCF_021218885.2). Taxonomy (NCBI): domain Eukaryota; kingdom Metazoa; phylum Chordata; class Mammalia; order Rodentia; family Sciuridae; genus Marmota; species Marmota monax. The sequence continues at coordinate 2,350,818 of NW_026691979.1, read as the reverse complement.
ACGAGGGCCTGGAGCCCCACCTGCTGAAGTGCAGACCTCCCCCGACAAGGGCCCTCAGCCACTCACAGCCCTGCTTCCGGCTCTCCCTTCTCTGTGTCTGCCGCTGGGCGCGCTGTAGCAGATGTGCACTTCAGGACCGCGTCCCTCGGTCCGTCAGGAGCCTTCTCCCCTGCTGCGCCTCCTCGGCACCAGGGCTGCATGTGAGACGCCACCTGTCCTCCACGCAGGTGCCTCCACCAACAAAGGCACTAGCGGAAACAGGACGGGCGTGGGCACCCGGCAGAGGCCCAGAGCCCTAGATTCACTGACCCTCGAGAGCAAGCTGCGTAGGATGTGGCACCAAGGACGGCCTGGCTTCCAGGGCCATGCCACAGCCCTGCCCGAGGAGCAGGTGATGTGGACCCTGATGGTGGAGGACAGACTGCAGGCCTCAAGTCCCCAAAGATGGAGCAGGAAACAGGGACAAGAAGGGAGAGGAAAACAGGCCCAGAGGCCGACAGCAGCCGGCCAGGCAGGCTGGCCCCAGGTCCTCTAAGAGAGGCCTTGGCCAGCACCTCCACACACTGCCCGGGGCCTCCACGGGAGGGCCGTTGACGTGCCAGCCTCTGTCTGGGCAAGAGTGGCGGGTCTGTCACTGCAGGCCTCCGCCCAGGCCACCCACTCAGGGCCCCTGACTGTCAGGGTCCTGCCAGCACACTTGTGCCAAATGTGAACAAAGCTCAGGAGATTCACGACTCAGGAAGAGAGATGCTTCCAGTGGTGAATGAGGAGGGGAAGTTCCCCGGGCACCACAGGGCCAAATGCTGGGAGGGAGGTCTCCCCACAGCAGGCGACTCTGGGGTTTGAGTGAGAACCTTGTGGGGTAGGGCTGGGCCAGCTGGTGCCCTCAGGGCAGTCATGTAGGGCTGCAGGGTGGAGCCCTGAGACGGGAAGGGTCTCTCAGGTACCCAGGCTGCAGAGGCGAGGAGAAGCCATGGGGAGAACAGGTGAGCACCAGCTGGGGAGAGGAACACCCGCCGGTCATCCCGGAGTGTGAGGCTCAGTCTTCCTGTGCGTCCGTCTCCCCAGACGTCTCCAAAAGCATCGCCGACCCTAATGAAGTCCACCTTCTAACAGGGTGATGGCAAGGCCTGTCCCAGTCCTGCACACGGGGGCTCAGTGGGGCCCATGGAGTGTGTTGGTGTGTGGTGATGTTCAGAGAACGTCATTGAGCCCCTGAATGAAGCGCCCGGAGACCAAGTAGATGACCCTGAGTGTAGTCACTCGCTAACTGAATGTGGTGATGCCTCACAGAGCATCTCTGGGGCCCTCTGAAGGGCCAGGTTCAATCCGTGCCCCAGGCACTGCCGTCCAAGATCCACCCAGGCCCGGGGAGGGGGCCTCCTCAGGGTCACAGAAGGTCCAGTGCCACTGGCTTACCGTGTGATCAGAGCGTTTGTGAGGGCCACGGAGGGCATAGCAGGGAAAGCAGAGCTCATCAAGTGCTCTCGTTAGAACTTGCAGTTGCACATTAGAAAAATGTGTCTGGAATGATAAGCAGCAGGCATTCCAGCCTGCTCCACAGTGGTGAGGCTTCAGGCAGGAAGTGGAGGAAGTAAGGACGCCTCTCATCAGCCAGTTTGCTTGATTCCAGTCTCCATAGAAACAGGATGTTCAGATGCTGCGGGATATTTTTGTCTGGAATTTTTGCCGGTCTTGGAATTTGGGCACATGCATAGACAGAACGCCAGATGCGGCATGTGGCACACGAGGCCTCAGAGAAGCCGGTGCTGGGCAGAGAAACCAGCCCACCAGTGGAGCTAGAGGTCCACTGTCCAGGGGCAGATTGGAAAGTTGACAAAACCCTGGGACCCTCCTGAGAACTGACTGCAGGTGGTGCTTGTGTGGGTGCATCCCTGTGACCCGCGCGGTGGCGGGTGCTCAGGCGGATGTTTGGGGCAGCTGTGGTCAGGGGTGCCTGCGGGAGGCCCGCCCTCTACCTGCTGGGGCTGGACTTGAGTGAGCTTCGAATGCTCTACACAGGTTTTATTCATTTTCTTAAATGTACTTGAAAGTAAAGGGGTTTTTTGCCTTCTAAAAAGTAATGCCCTGATCTGATTGAAGAAGGACAGTGCTGGCTAGGGACAAGTGGGAAGAGGGTCTCGCAGTCCCAGGGCCTGGCTTGGGGCATGCAGCAGCCAGCCCTCATCAGAAGCAGCCTTGGAGCATTGCCTGCTAGTGGGTGGGTTCGTTCACCAAAGGGAGCATTTATTTCAAGGAAAACAGACTCGTCTCAAATGAAATGCCTACACATTTCTGAGCTCCATTCCTGGGCTAAAACGGAAATCGATGAACATCTCCGAAGACGCCACGCGCAGCGTCGCCCTCACTTTCCCTCAGGCGGTCAGACCGCAGATGCACTCTCTCTTCCTCCTGGTGCAGTGGCGAGCAGCCTCCTTGGTCAGCAAGAGGAGAGCAGGAAGAGGCCAGGTCAGGAGCCAGGCTTGGGGCCACGTGGGCAGAGGGAGCCCCGATGGCTTCTGTCCAGCCTGCTCGAGCCTGACCCAGGAGTGAGCAGGGGAGCTGGGTGCTGGAGCCCTTCCTGACAGACACGGAGCTGCTCAGCCTTCACCCCTCCTCGGGGCTCCCCCAGGGCGGGAGGAACATCCCCTCAGGATCCAATGGCAGGTCCCTGGCGAGGCCACTCCCGACGCCAGCCCAGGCCAGACTCACATCCCGCTTAGAGAAACCCACCCTCCGCCTCAGGTGGGCGTCCCAGTTGGAGCCGGAGCTCTGCGAAGGCGGGTGCACCTGCTCCTCACAGCCAGAGCCTCAGCTCGGCCTCAGGGCAGCACGTGGGATTGCGAGGTCCTTCCAGGGGCTTCCAGACCACGTTCCGACCTGGCGCAGGTCATGCCACTCCTAGGAAGAGCCACTCCTGTGTCAAACACTGAGCCAGGGAGGACTCATCAGTGTCATCGTGAGGGATCTGCTGTTGATTGCCATGTAGGCTTTCTCCAGCCGTTTGTTTTGATATATAAATTTTAGTATCAATGGACCTTTATTTTATTTATTTATATGGGATGTGAGGATCGCACCCAGGCTGCACACAAGCTTAGCAAGTGCTTCACCACTGACCTACAACCCCAGCCCTCTCCAGTGGTTTTTGATGAACAGATTTCTGCTACCACTTAGTATTTACTCTGGAGATGACCTTCTTGCTGGCTTTTTGAACAACCTCTTTCCTACCAGAGCTGGACACTACAGGGCTTTGCAAATAGGAAGCTTTCTAGTCTCTGAACCCAAGTGCCCAGAGCTCTGCTGTCCCTGAAAGATGTGTCTTTGAATCTCCAGGGACACTGCAGGCTGGTTAAAGCCCTGCTGTGCAAGCTTCCCCTGGCGCAAGACCACATCGTCCCTTTAAACAGGATGGAAGTCCGTCAGTCTCACGAAGTGGCGGCACCACGTGGGTTCCAGGCCATCACAGGACTATTCACAGATGACTGTGTGTCTTTTGATACTTGCACCTGGAGGACTCTTGAGATTGGTGACCTCAGAAATTGCCAACTTAGTAGTAGAAGCTGTTCTTTAGAAATCGCTGTCAGATCTTTTTTGTGCCAAATTAAGCTTTTTAATCAATAAAACAAAAAGTGCCACCAAAGAAACATAAATGGCATCCATTAAAAGCAGAAGTGAGACAGATGCTGGTGAATTGTCCAGGGTGCTCATTGCTTGCTAAAAGCCACGTATCGAGCGTCTCCACAGGTGACTCCTGTGTCTGTGTGTCACTGAAGCTTTTGAAAAGAGCCCTGCGTGGTGCCAAGGAGCCAGGCTTCTGGGTCAGCAGGACGGGCACTGGGATATGGCCTGTGGTGGCCTCCACAGAGTGTTCAGCCTTCTCAGGACGGCAGGCCAGGGCTGCATATCAGCAGGTCCTCTCTGCCCTCTGAGTGTCCCTGAGGCTGATGCAAGACTTCTGTTTCATCAGAGTTGCAAGATTTTTAAAGGTAACATTTTTCTGAGTAGATTAAACCAATAGGTTAAATTGGGAATTTGGGGGTGAATTCTTTCCCCTCATTTTGTTTTGTGTATTTGCATTTTTAAAGAAGACCTAAGTCTGAGGGGTGGTTTCCAATAATGCTCATAATCCACCCTCACGTTCACGGGGGGCAGCCATGACAAGCTGTGATGCTTCAGGTCAGCAAGAGAACACGGAGACTTCTCAGTGTGCAGAGGTGCAGCCCGGGCCAGGAGGAGAGCCGGGCAAGCCGGCAGGAGGGCCGTGCTCTGCATGTCCCCTGACAGTGGCCGGCACCCACGTCCTTGGCCTCAGTTTCTCAGACCAAGGTGCACCCTGGGCTGCAGAAGTGGCTGAGAGTTTAGAGACGTGTGCCCCAGCGTCGCTGCCTTGTCCCAGACATCTCAATGCAGGGACTGGGTTAAGAGATGGTTGCCTGTCAAATGCGTCTTGCCCCTGTTGGAAGTCACGACGCCCTTAACCCTCCATCAGTGGTGCAGCTGAGGGACGGGCTGTTGCTCACACACTGGTTGGTCACCGTGGTGATCATGTTAAGGGGCTCAGAGTCATTTCTTCCTCAAATTGTCTGCAACACCAAGCACGCATCGCCGGTAAAACTGATTAATGGTGTGTACACATGAAATATGAGCTGGCCACGGCACCAAGAAGACCTGCCAGTTTTACTTAGGGCCTCTCTCTCTCGGCACTTTATGATTCTGTTGTCTCCTTAATGGGAAGCAGAAGGGCTGACAGGTCGTCTACCCTGAGACCTGTCCATATTTAGTGGAATAAAGTCAGCAAATGCTCGTTTCATGGTGTAGGCAGGATGACTACCCACCTGGGGTGGAGAGGCATGGCCATAGAAGAATGCCCTTCATGCCAGTGAGAGGTTCCAGAGCCCCCGTCCTGTCCCCTGTGTCTCCTTTGAGCAGGGAGCTACAGGCTAGAGAGCAGCATCTGCCTTTTCAGAATTGTGCTGCATTGAAGACCACTTGCCCCAACCCCATGGCCACTCAAGAGCACCTGCCCAACCCCCCATGGCCACTCATGACCACCTGCCCAACCCCCCATGGCCACTCAAGACCGCCTGCCCAACCCCCCATGGCCCCGCCCCATGTCCACCCACTTGCTGTCCACTGGGGTCTTGTTGTGGATTGTCTTGATTCCCTGGGGAGAAACCATGAGCCTGACTCTGAGTCTTCTCACGAATACCCGTGGAGCATGGCAGAGTCAAACGCTGGCTGGGTTTACCCTCACTGCACCGGTCCTCGCAGGAACCATTTGGTGACACGATGGCCACACTGGATGGAAACAGTGGGGACGGGCATCATGCTAAGGCTGCACACTGGGGTCAGGACAGGACTAACCAACTCCCCTGTCACAGTGTGACCCTCCAAGCCACTGTGCCTGGGAGTCATCCGGGTGGCTTCCACGTGGGGTTGATTTCCAGGACTGCCAAGCCCGAGTCCTTCCTGCAGATCGACTCTGCACACCATTTCCTGTGCATTCTCACGTACGAGAGCAGGCACCATGTCCTCGGCTTTCAGGAGGGGAAATCTCACATCCACCTGTGCACAGGCTCTTTGGAGAACTGGGGCTGGGTGTAGAGGATGGTTTTTACTTCATTGTGAGGGGGAAGCCTGCACCGTCCTCACGGAGCCCGGCCTGCTGAGCTGTGTGGCCAGCGTGGTCTCCAGGCCAGTGTTCGCACACAAAGCCTTCGGGTCGGAGGGGATGCAGCATCACACGCTCCGTGGAACACAAAGAGCAGGGGACCTACGGAAGGCGTTGAGTCTGGAGAGTGAGTCTGGCTTCCCGTCTCACAAACCAAAACAAGTGTCGCAGAGGGCCCCATGCAGCACTGGCACCGCTGCTGAGCAGGGGCTGGAAACGGCCTGTCACAGGCCGGCGGCAGGGAGGCACGGAGGCCGCCCACCCATCCCCCTCCAGTGCAGTCGGTCTGTGGTCCCTAGGCTGTGGGACGTGGCCACACAGCGTGGGTTGCTTGGCAACAGGTTCCTTGGAGGAAAGGGCTGTCGGTGCAGCACGGTGTCTGGTGCTGGCCACTTCCTGAAGAGGCGTTATCTCTGCAGAACATGCCAGCCCTGTCCCACTGCGCAGCGGCCATTTGTGATGCTGGGATCCATTTCTCTGACAGGGACTGGTTCAGGCTCCCAGCAAATGACTCAGATGTTGTTCCTCATCCCACTGCATGAGGTCTCAGGTCACATCAGCCAGGAGCAAGGTGCAGGCAGGTGCTCCGGGATCACAGCCGTGGGCAGCTGCCCGCAAAGAGCCCACTGCCGGCTCCTGTGAATGCACAGGGCTGGCGTCCAAGCTGCCCGGCGCAGAGAGAACGCAGTCCAGGAACGCAGTGCCATTCCAGCCCCTGCAGACAGGATTGCAGTGCGTCCCAGCTTTCCTGGGGGTGTGATCTTGGCCCCCTGCCACAGGAGGCTGTCTTCCTGTTGGCCCACTCGGGAGGGTTCTCCGGAAGCTGCTGGAGGCAGGTGGAGACAAACGCATGGCGGGGCGTCACCTGCTCCGTGTTGTCAGAACCTGCCTTCCTCGGAAGGTGGCAACCTGTCTTTGCTGAGGGTTCTCCAATGCTGGCACCCTGCCATCACCCCGGGTCACCCCAGGGCCAGAAGCACCTCCTCTGCAGTGCCAGGGTCCTCCTGCCAAGCTGCTGCTGGGCCCCAGGAGAGTCAGCCAGCCACAGGCCTCCCAGGAGCTCCTGCTGTCCGAGGGCATCTACTGTGGGCAGACGCTCTGCTGGCCTCCTCAGCATGTCCCCAGGGCGTTTCTCTAGGGCCGCCCAGAGACGGCGTCCCTGGAACTCAGTTTAACTAAAGCGTGAGTCACATTCCCGCCAAGGTTGGCCCCTGGGCCCTGCTGCCTCTGCAGGTAGCTGCTTGGGCCACATGGCAAGTCCCCTGCCACTGTCCAGAGAGGGCCTCTGCGGTCCCATGACCAGCAGCCCCTCCAGCAGTGTGGGAACTCGTTCCGGCTGCTTCTGTGACATAGGGTTGATAAATAGTTTTAATATCTTCTCTGCAAATGTAGGATTTTGCCATTTACTCCCTTCCTGATTACCAATGAGCTCAGACATGGCTGAACCGTGGCCTGGCTACAGCAGGAGCGTGAACTGGGTCCACGTTGCTTTCCCTTAAGTACCCGAGGCGGGCTGAGTCCCCAGGTGACTGGGTGAACTCTTCAGCACAGTGCAAGTGGGAGTGACTAGTGGTCAGCCCCATGTGGCACCTCACGGGCTCCCCCCGGAGCTGAGGATCTGATAAAGGTGCCGCATCCTGACGGCCACTTCCCCTCCCGGGACCGCTCAGCCTGGCCCTTGCCACCTGCACCTGTCACCAGCTCAACGTGCAATCAAGGATCCCACTGGCCTCTGAGCTGGCCTTGCTCAAGTCACGCTGGCACCCGTCACTCAGCAGTGTGGGGTGAGCTCCCAGGCTGGCTCCTGCCTCGTCCTCACCATCCCTCCCATCCCTCTGCTCAAGTCCACCCGAGAAATGGCTCTGCATCAAGACAGGAAGGGCTTCAGGGACCCTGTGAGCCTCGGGTCCCTGCGTTCCAGTGTGCCCCTGGACTCAGATGGAGCTCTGCATGACAGCTGGACAGGTTCCACACCCCTGCCGTGCACACATGACCCCTGTCTCCATCTCCACGGCTCCCAGAGTCCAGCGGAGCATCACAGGTCTCCCATGGGTCCTGGCATGAGCCCAGGCTAGATGCGGCTTCAAGGTGAGCGGTGGGTGCAGCACAGAGGCCTATTCTCATAGCAGCCACTGCATGTGACAGTCAGACCACGGGCCCTGGGAGCCGCCTCAGGCTTCTGTGGCCTGCCAGAGCAGGAAAGGACAAGACCCCAGGTGGCCAGAGCCTGCAGAGAACGTGACACTGCACCTGGAGACCTTGGAAGTACATCCCAGGCAGAGGAGCCCAACTAGAAGAGGGTTTCATGGGTGAGGGCTGCCGGCAGCGGTCACCCCACAGGAGGTCATTCTGAGCAGGGGTGCTGGCTGCAGGTCAGCTGGATTTGGTGGCATTTTGTCTTATTTTAGGACAAATGGCTTGGCCTGAGTGGTTTACCAGAATGGCTCCCATGTTATTTTAGAATAAAGTTCACAGGGATAAGGGCAGGAGCAGGGGCCCTGGCACCAGGCCGGACACGGGGGAATAAGAAGGAACTGTTCTCCCCACCTTTGCCCTGCCCACACCCAGAGCACCAGCAAGAGAGGTGCGGGCGGGCAGGCGGCGCCCTGGACAGCGCAGCCCCTGAGGTTCCAGAACCGAGGCTCAACGGGCTGCTCTGGGGAGGCCGGCCTCGGCGGTCTCCGCAGGAAGTCGGACCTGTGGTGACTGAAATGGGAAGAGCAGACACACCCAGCACCACAGCGTCCTGCAGCCAGTGAGCATGGCTTTAGGAGGCCGCCTGTGGCTCCGGGAGCATCGTTCAGCCCACTAGGATGAACGGAAAGGCGCGCCCTGAGTCCTCCCGACCACCAGCGTGGACCCTGCGTGTCCCGGGTGACCACACAGTGCATCCATCCAGGGAGCACTCCAGGTGGCAGGCCAAGGGGGCACTGGCCACGGCAGGGGTCGCAGCGCTGGGCAGGTGGGAAGCCTGAGGGCAGCGGTGTGCTCAGGGAAGCAGACGGACGGACGTGCAGTGTCCTCTGCCCTGCGTCCCTGGAAGGCAGAGAAGCAGAGGCACCTTGGGTTCCCAGGGCTGGAGGGCACCACAGAGGCTTTCGGGGACTCGGGTGACGGCATGCTGACAATGTCATGGGCTGACACCCCACGTGCATCCCCATGAGCCAAGGGCCCTGCAGCTAAAAGAGGAGCTCTGCTGCATGGAGCTCACAGCTGGCCGTGCAACTGCAGGAAGGGGAGGTCAGCCAGCTCTGAGCTGGGCCGGGAGCCCGAGGCTGGCCTCGTGTGAGCCGGCTACCAGAAGCCGAAAGCAGCTGGGGTCTAAGAGTAGGTGCACAAAGGCCTAACAGAGGTCAGTGAGGTTGGCTTGGTGCTGTGGGCTTACCATGCTGAGCACCTACCGTCCAGGGGACTCTTGCTTCCTGGTCTGTTCTGTAAGGCCCTCAGAGCATCAGCCATTGCTGCAGGGACTCCTTCTCCTCCACGGAACCCTGCAGTCCACGTAGAGGCTGGCTGACTCACGGCCCGTGATTGCTCTTTAGCATGAGCCATGCTGCTGGCTGGTGCTGAGTGGCTTCAACCAGGACGGGTGCTGCTGGGGCCCTAACGGCCTTGGTCAAGCAGGCCCACGGAGAAGCCTGACATCTCTTTCTCCCATCAATCCTGAGCATCAGTGACGACGCTGGGACTGACCAGCTTCCGTGCGGTCTGTTCCTCACCCATCCTGCAGGGCCGCGTGTCCTCTAGGAGCCCTGTCCAGAGCACTCCCGGGTCTCTGCAGGGCAGGAATGGCACCATGGCTCTGGATGACCAGGGAAGGCTGGTCAGGCAGCATGAGTGTCCACTCTTCTGTGCTCTTTTGAGAGTACAACTTACAGGACTCTCCTTCCAGCCAAGAGGACAGGTTCGATGTTTCTGCAGGTGATTTGTTTTGTTTTTCTCTATGAGACCTTAGAGCTGCCTTTTCTTTATTAAAAAGAGAAATATCCTGTATGATCACTCTCCGGGTTTGATCTGGCAGTGGTAGAGCTGGCCAGCATTCCTTTGGAGGAGAATGTAGGCAGGGCCTCTTCTATCGGGTGCGGTGGGAGTAACTGAAGAACCACACCAGGCCACAGGCCTCCCTCTGGGAAAGGGCAGAGGAAGGACCCCGCGCTCGAGGGTGGAGATGGGCTATGGAAGTGGCCTTGCCCTTGTCTCTCAGCTTCAGTCTTAAACTTTTTGAAGAGAAATTCAAAGCTCTTTTGGAATCCTCCCTAAGTCTTCACGCCCAGGTGTCTGAGAGAAGTAGCGCATCCTCTTGTTGCCCCGGCGCTCTCGTTTTAAGCCACATTAGGACACAGGTCTGTTCACCTGGGCCGACCTGGCTCTGGGCTGGGAGGCTGCTGTCCTTACAGTGACACTGGGACTAACGAGCAGCGGTGCGTGTCCCGCTGAGTCGAGCCGTTTCCTGGGCATTTTCACCCGGTGCTTCCTCTGGGTTCCTCCCCCGTTGCAAATTCAGGAACTTCAGGATGGTTGTCCCGCGTGTCAGCCCCAGGGGTCAGTCCCACTGGCTTGGTGGCTTCCTGGACCTGCTGGTGACGACTGAGTGTTCTCACTGGACTTGCTGACCTCGCGACCCTGTCGTCTGCGGGCCCTGTGCAGCCCTCCAGGGGTCTGGGTGTGCAGACAGGCTTAGCCTGCGGGGACTGGGCACATGGCCTCTGCCACCGCAGGTCACTTCTCCTTCTCTCTAGACAGGACCTTTGGTTGCAAGAGGGTTTGCTCGTCCCAGGGTGAGCATGGTGGGATGACGTGTGGGAGGCTGGACTGGCCGACACAGGGAAGGAAGCCCCTGTGTTCCGAGTTCAGGTCTCTGAAGGGGACAGGCCATCCTGTGGTGCCAGGATGGACACAGAGGACACGGCCAGCGATGTGTGCGGGAGTGCCCTGCCCACATTCCCATGCTGCTGGCCATCTCCACGGCCCTCTCCCTGCCCACCCCTCACAGCCAGCTCAGGAGTCCTCTGTGGGTCCACCTGAGGCGTCCTGCTGGGCAGTGTGTCCGTGAGGCACAGCAGCTGCTGGCCGAGGGTCTGATGCAGACCTCCCTGCTCCATGCCTGTCTGTGGCGATGATAAGCGGCCTTCCTGGGCCTGTCTGCCCAGAGCAGTGTGGCTCCCAGGTGGCCAGTGGGTTTTCTTCTCACATTTATTTCCCATGTTTAAACATATGGATTATTATGGGTTCGCAGACTCGCAGCCCACGGAAAATTAGATTATGTGGCCCAGAATGATTCAGAAGGGGGCCCAGGAGATACAATGCCAAATGAGACTACGCCCCAGGGCAGTTGGATAGGCACAGTTGGGGATGGGCTTGGGGAAGACAGCCCCTGAGGATCCCAGTGACCATGGCGGACTGCCTGAGGCGGGCAGCGAAGCGGGTCCATGCATGCAGGAGCTGCCTCCGCGGCTCTCCTCTGCACGGGTGGGGCGGTCCTCCGCGGCTCTCCTCTGCACGGGTGGGGCGGTCCTCTGCGGCTCTCCTCTGCTCATCTTCCTCAGTTGAACTCAGCTATTCATCTTCTTGCATTTGTCCCTAAGAGCCAGGCCACCTTGGTCGTCTCCCCCTTCAGGCTGACCACTGGGAGCCATCCACATGCCACCGGCCCTGTCCTCTAGAACCTGCCCAGGACAACACACACGGGCCTCAGGGGGCCCAGAACCTCCCAGCTCACATGACATGATGAGGGTGGGGTGCAGACGTGGCCTGTGCACCCCGGGTCCCCTCCAATGCCTGTCAGCTCCCAGGTACATTAGGGCCACTGCTTACGTCCTGATCACTGGCCGCCCACTGCTCTCGACCTCCCCTGGGCTCAGGGCTGTCCCTCCCGTGTCTCTCTCTCCGTTGCTCTGTGTCTGCATGAGTCGGCTCTTCGTGGGAGCCACGTCATGCTGCAATCCAGTGGCGCTTCTCATTGCAGGGGCCGTTACTCCAGCATCCTCCTGGGTGACAGCAGCAGGTTGTGTAAGAGAAGGAGGGGCCAGCGTGACCAGATGCGAGTCTGAGAGGCCCAGAGGGCAGAGCACGTCCTCAGCTCTGCAGCAGCACTGGAGCAAGCAGAAGGGCAGCTCTCAGAACCCGCCGTCTGAGCTACAGACACAGAGGACCTGGGCAGGATGGATAGAGGTGTGCACAGCCAGGTGGAGCCCAGCCCTGGGCCACACAGGTGGCAGGCACTCTCCAGTGTCACGGAGGGAGAGGATCCACAGGTCTCACAGACCACCCAGTTACGATGACATCCATTCCCAACACGAGAAGAGGCTTGCTATGCGGTGCTTGGTCACCAGGCCAGCAGAGAGGAGCTGGAAGGGCAGGCAGTGTCAAGCGCCCAGCAGGGTGAGGACAGACCTCTGCTCAGAGCATGTGTCCCCTTGTCCCCGGGTTCCTGGGGGGTGACCTCCCAGTGATCCTCCTGGGGAAGCTTGGTCATGAGAACTAGGTCGGTTTCCTATAAGGAGTGAGAACACAGTACACTGGGCCCCAAGTAATTGTAAACAGGTACATGAAAGTCGGGCTCATCCCTAAAGGGTGGGCAGCAGTGTGTTGTGCCTGATGGAGGACTGAGTCGACCAGCTGCAGGTGGCCATCGCAGTTCCTTTGGCCCACTGACCCTCTAGGAGGGTGAGTGGCGCGGCTAGCTCATTCCTGCCGTCATTGACTTCCATCTCCCCTGCCCCTCCTGGTATGCTAAGGGCCTAACCATCCTCAGTTTGGGGGACACAGCTGATTGCCAGGTCATCCTTCTGTGGACCTCATCAGAAGCCCCTGTGGCCCAGCTGGCGATTAATCTTGTGGTATCTGGAATCCACGGGGCTTCGCAATAAGGTACTATGAATAGCACATGGAAACCATCACTGGGGTAGAAAATGTGAACGCTGTCATCATTTACCCTGGTAGGGTTTATTGTGAAAGCATCTCAGTTGCAAATCTAAATTGGGCTGTGGGTGTGACTGGTGGTTCTCCTGAGAGCTCTAACTGTTTCACATTGTGCATTCTCCTGAGAAACAGGGAAGATGCTCAGGTGTCGAGAGAGGACAGCCATTCCCCCCAAGGACAGAGGAAGTTGTGCAGATTTGGTCCCTGTGGTCTGCTACAGACCAAGCTTCAACCAAATCCAACTGAGCTGGCTCTCTCCTCCTGCCCAGGACTGAAGGGCCAGAGGAGCTTTGGGGCCTCCGAGGCTGGGCCCTGATTTTCGGTCTCCCCAGAGCCTCTGCTTTCCCTTGGAAGTTGGAGAGAACAGGATGGGAAACACGGAAGCTGGCCCCTCTGCATGCTTGATGCTCAGGAGCACGCAGAGGAGGGAGGGAGCCTGCACACACACACTCTGCTCAAAAACTACTTAAATCAAGCAAGAAGAATGCCACTGGAGCAAGCACACGGGACGGCGATCCTCTGTCCCTGTTAAGTCACTTGTAAATGACTTGCCAGACACAGAGCTCGTGCTGACAGAACAAAGAAATGCCCAAGGTAACAGCAAGCCCAGGGGTGAAGGCTCCTCATTCAGCCCACGTGGCCGATGTGCAGTGACCTTAAACAGATGGGGGTCTGACCACCGAGCAGCACAGTGGCTCGGCTGGCGAGAGTCGCTCTTCCTTTCCCACCGCAAGGGCTTTTCTGGAAGTCTTAGGAAGAAAAGTCCAGTGAGGTGATATTTCACTGGATGTGGTTTTCTAAGGCACTGGTCTCAGGAGTCACACCCAAACCTCTGACGCTGGTGGCCCGGGAGCTGCATGGGAGTCACATCTCAGGTCAGGCTGACTCCTTTGACGCAGGATCAGGGCCACCTGGAGGAGGCTCTCGACCGTCTCCTGCGCCTACAGCCCCTGCCAACGTCCCCCAGGAGGAAGCTGGCCACACCCCATGGAGGGGGTCAACTGGCCACACGCACAGCCACCAGAAACATCCCAGGGGCCGAGTGGCTTCTGTGGCCCTGGTTGCAGGACAGCATGGGAGGAAGTGCATGAGGCCACGTGTTTCGGGTGGCTTAGAATCCAGAGCAGTGTCGCTGTGCGCACTTCAGGAGGGCTGGCTGCCATCCAGCCCCGGGAGCAGGCCAGGCGAGGCCACGCTAGCCGCGAGGAGGCTGTCCAGCAGCACCCTTGCTGTCCACCTCGTGTGCTTGGTTTCTGGATACCTTTGTGCTGTTTGAAGGACAGACTGGTATTTGTTGGGAATTAGAGTATTTCTTTTTTAAAAAAAAAATCATTAAGAATGGGAATAGAACCCTGAAGCGTGTTCAGAGGGGTCTGGGGCCTCTGACCGATAGACCCTGAGGTAGGAGCTGGACGGGGACTCCTGGTCAGAGTGGCCTGTGATACAAATGTTCATGTTTTTTTGTTTTTTTAATTTTTAAACTCTCATGGAGGATCTGTGAAAACTCAGGCCATCCCTAACTGCCCGGGGAGTTCGAGGAGGGTGGAAACAGGTTGCCCTGGGTCTCTGTGATCCCGCATGCACCCTCCCACAGAGTCACCGGCCAGGTCGGTCTCTCCTGGAACAGAAGTGGGTTCGTCCTCCCCCTGCCGGGCCCCGTGCTGGCTGACCCACTGGGCTGTGGGCTGCAATGCTGATGAGCAGATGTGATCTCTAGTTCTCGGGAGAGTGGACACCTGGGTGGGAGCTACGCTTCAGCATCAGGTGCCGCCATCTTCTCTGCAGAGCTGTGGAGAACAGGGTGGACGCTCATGACCAGCCTTGAAGGAAGTCACAGAAGTGAGCTTGGAAATCTGTGTGACTCTAACACTCTGCCCTGTCATTTTCCCATAATTCTTCTTGCCTTCCTTTCTCCCATCTTGCCAGACAAGTAGGATAAGCTCTTTAGCCTAATTTAGATGAGGTGGATCAGCCAGACCTGCTCTCTGCCATAAATGCAGGTGATGAATTGCAGATTTCTTGTGTCATCTTTCCACCCTGGAGGACAGGCAGGACTGATCCGTTATTCAAATGCAGGAAATGTTTTTCGGAGCAGTCGTGCATGTCCAATGCTGGTGAAAGGCCAGTCTAGAGCCACAACGGCCAGGGCACTTTGTGTGGGGAGGGCACAGATTTAAGTAACATATTCCATGAAGAGAAATCCCTGTGGTCAGGACGTAACTGCGCATGTGGCCGTGGCCCTGTGGTGCGACACTGAGACAGCTCCGTGTCGTGGGCACCGCGCCTTCCTTCCTCAGAACACTGGACTGGGAACACCAGAGGGTCTGAAGCACGGGCCCTCTTCATGGGTGGGAGGCGCAGGGGGTCGTGGAGGGCTCTGGGCTACAGAAGTCAGTGGGTCAGCAGTACATGGTGTCAGGACCTCCGTGCTTCTCACGTACCGCTGGCCAGGTCGCTGTGTGCTGGCCAGGCCTTCCTGTCCTGCCCAGCTCCCCCTGACAGGATACGATGGGTGCGTAGCACCTTCCAGGGGCCATCTGAATTCAGGGAAGTGTGGACGACGAGGAGGGAGGCAGAAACCAAGTGTGGGTCACAGGCCCCAGACTGCCGAGGTCCCTGGGGTTCTCGCACTTCATCCAGGCCTTTGACCTGAACGGCGTTGTTCCATCCTACAGATCAGGCAACCAAGGCTTGAGTCACTAGCCCCAGATCAGACGAGCTGGAACCTGCCTCAGCCTAGACGTGAGCTAGCTAGCCTGCAGGGAAGCTGTGCCAGCCATGTGCTGGGGCAGCGTTTGTAACAGGCCGCAAAGGCCATGGAGCCAGGAGTCGCCTGTGGAACACACAGAACCTCAGCCCCCTCCTGCAGCCACGCTCCACCTCTGGATGCTACATGCATTGTGCTTGAAGCCTGTTGGTTCCACATGGTTCTGAGCAGCGTCTGCCTTAACTGGGCGGAGAGAGACCCAGAATCTTGTCTGCTTGGCATGTTCAAGATGAGGAGTCGCTGGCACTCGGTTTCCTCCTGAACTCACCCAGGTTTTCCCTGCAGAAATGGAGTTGCTGGGTGGTGTGCATGGCAGGAGATGTCTCTGTAGTGGCAGTGTCTGTGTCTTTCCGTGGTGTTAAAATGCACACGTCCTGCAGCTGTGACTCAACATTCTGCAGATGGGAAGCCTGCAGCCCACAGTGCAGTGTCCATCTGCATCCCAGGGTCACAGCACAGTCCACCCAGGGAGCCTACAAGGGCCTGGTACACTGGGCTGGCCTAGCGGCCACAGCATTACTTAGTGATTTTGGATGAATTTCAGGGCGAGAACTATAAAACTTGTTAAACCCCCATCGATTCAGAATCCAAGGGCTTTGAAAATGAATTGCTGTCTCGGTGCTGCTGTGAAACCCTGTCCTTGTTGGGTCCCTGCAAGGGAATTTGCTGTGCAGTGTGTTTAAAAAGGAAGAATGAAGCCTTGGGTGCAATTTGTCAATGACTAATAGGTAACCAGTTTCGTCTGTCATTTTTAACAAATATTATTCACTTTTATTAATATCCAACATGAAATTGATGAATAATGGCCAGGCCTGGGGATATAGATCAAAATTCAGTTTTAAGGCTAAGTAGTATCAAAACTGGGCATTTACAAAGACTCCGGGCACAAAACAACCAGCCACAAATCATGTCTCTGAAGTTGCTTTCTTTTAGAAATTGAGCAGACAGCAATACTGTAGCCAGGAAATATTTTGATATAGAGATTTATACAATTCTGCATGCAACAGATTGAGTTTGTTCAGTTCTGTAGAACAACAGAACACGCATTTTAAACAGTGTTGCTGGAGTTGAAAGGTGATGCTGAAAACAGGCCTTGCCCAAGGAGGCATTGCCCACCCAGGTGGCAAGCCCAATGGGGTGGACGCCAGGAGAGCAAAGCTCTGTGCAGAGGCTGTCTGAAGGTATACCCAGTCACATCAGGGCAAGACCAGGTCAGTGGTCGCTGAGCATGCTGGGAGCTGCTAGTCTTTCCCAGGACACCCTAGATTTGGTGAAGTAGCACAGGGGAAATATTGCCATTTGCATGATATTTAGACAGAGGAATTTTGGGAACGGCTAAGAATGTTCCATGACAAGGTCAAAGGGGCTCAGTTCCTCCCACAGTTCCAGGCTTTGGGACGTTCTTCGGGGTTCCCAACAAACCCACTGGGAGCAGAGCCATGGGGAGGCCCACAGTGGGAACTGGAGGACCCTCCCCTTCCCCACGCATCCCAGCAGCTGCACGGAGCATCCCCTCGCAGAGCGTAGCAGGGGCCTGGAGTCTGCAGAGTGGAGACAGAACTAGGCACAGCATACAAGCTCTGTGAAGGCTCTTTGCCATCCATTTTCCCATTCATCTCCGTGAATTTGGCATCTCTGAGCCCAGGTGTCAGTGCAGAAGAAGAGTGGTTTAGAGAGGAAGAGCAGGGTCAAGAGAACACCTGCGGGAGAGGGGAAGGCCAGGCAGGGCAGACCCTGGTGCACACAGTCCTGCAGCCCCCAGGCCCACAGGTTGGCACAGCCAGGAGCAGCACAGGGCAAAGTGTGGACCTTGGAGCTCGAGGGCAGTGTAGGACCCATGTTCTAATCTGACCTCTGCTGAGCAGCCACAGGACTTGGGGTCAATCACTGACCACCCCTCACTCTCCTCTAATTTGCAGGTGGAGACCATGACATTTAATACTCAGATTAAGTGATTTCCAGCTCTGAGGTCAGGTGGTTGCAATCAGGAAATGCCAGCAACAGGTCAACCCGAACACACGACCCGAGGGGTCATCAAGGTCCTGGTGTTGGGGGGAAGGTGAGCAAGGTGCATGGTTGTCATGGCTGCCATGTCCCACCTTCCTTCTGAACCGTGCTCAGGAGGTGGCTTGGTGGGACTGGGCAGGCAGAATTGGTCCCCAGCCTCTGTAGTCTCTGCCTGGAGTTCAAGGAGGTTGGGCGGGAGGCCCCTCAGGGCTGTTCTGGTGAGAAAAGAGAGAAACAGATGCTTATCAGGGAGATGACCCCCCCCCCATTTTACCGCTATCCGTTTTCATTCAAGGCCGTCCAATTCCAGAGAAGAAGGACGTCCAGATGTGGCTTTGCCGCAGACCACTGAAGGCCAAGCATTTTAGGACTGTGCACTTACAAAAGGCTTGCAGCTGGTCGAGAACATTGGCAAAGCACAAAAAAATGGAAAGGGGAGAACCAAATGCAGCTGAAATCCCTCCAATCAGAGACAGAGGCCCGAGGGCCTTGGTAGACGGCGCCAGGCTTCTTCCAGTGCTGTCATGCACAGGGGGTGCATGAGCCTTCTCACTCGGCCCCCTGCTCGGACTTTCCGAGCACTTGCAGGCTCTCCATCGCTCTCCATAACTGTTCTGAACTTATTTAACCATTCTGCTTTAATTGGACCCTTGAAAATCAAGGCTTGTCATTTTATTTAAGGAAAAACTGGAGCATGATGACTTACCCTAAAGCTATTTGCACACAATCCAGGAAAAGGTGCAATGTACTTGGAGGTTTCCTGACTCCTGCCATATCCGAGGACCTCGCCTGGGGGTCTGGCCAGCCCTGTGGACATGGAGAGGCAAAGCCAGATGTGAGAAGTTCATCAAGTAGAAGATTAAGACAATATGTCAAATAAAGAATTCGGGAGTGTTTAAACCCAATGCACATTAAATTGCCTTAAATTCAGGGACACATCTGCGAGCCGGAAAGCATGTTGTGTAACAAAATAAGACAGACTGTTGACAGATTCTGTCCCCCAGGTGAGGTCAGATCCCAGCAAGGCCAGCACAAGGGGTCACCCTTGGCTTCCGTGTACCCTCAAGGACACTGGCCACAGCCTGGGCAGGGGTGAGCGTATCTGGGAGGCCAAAGGCAGGCTTTCATAAATTGCTCTTTCAGAGCTGGTGAGCCAAGGCCTGGCTGCACACTAGGTTCACCTGTGGGCACATTAACTGGACTCTCTGCCCCCACCCCCAGAGCCTGAGTCACAGCCTCTTGGGGGGCAGGCAGGAGCACCCGAATCTTCCAAAACTTCCCCAGGGGTGGCAAGGCAAGATCGAACAAACAGAAATAAGGTTACACTTGAATTTCAGAAACAAGATGTTACATGGGACGTACTTACCCTAATAATTCTTCATGGCTCTTCGGAAATGTGGTATAACTGGAGGCCTGGCGGGTCCTCCGGAGCCCTCCCCAGACCTTCTACTAAAATGAGCACTAGCTGTTCCTCAGAGCAGGAGTCAGCTCAGTTTCAACACTGTAAGGGCAGGCACCTGTGAGCAAAAAGAGGCCGATTAAAAGCAGCTGAACAGGCTTTATTGAGATTCACTCCCGGACGAGACCCTCCAGTCCCACAGAGGGTCTGGGGCAGTCGCACCCTGGCTCAGCTGGATTGGAACTTTATTGGGTTTAGGGCAGGAACGGAGGGCTTGGGACAGGAAAGGGAGGTTTTTAGAGTCCCTTGTCCTCCTGGGGTTGGTTGGGGAGGATCTTGCTGAGACCCATGTCCTTCCAGGACTGGTCAGGAGACCCTGCGGATTGACAGGTGGTTATCACTGCTTGTCTGTTGGTGCCTGATGGTTGTTCTTTCGCGGTTGCCTGGTGCTTTGTTCCCTTAGTCACCTCAAACCGACCCAACAGACACCAGCCACTGCCATCTCTGAGACTTGGATGGTGTGATATGAGCAGCAGTCACTTGGTTTGGAAGGCCACATTTTCCAAGCTTCGTAAAATGCTCCTTATTCTGTCTTTAAAGTGGTGTTTTCCAGGTGGACACATCTTTAAGGAATCTGTGGTCTAAAACCTTACTAAGTACTTGCTCCTAGTGCAAAGAATTGAATCCCACCTGCGTTTGGAATTTGGACTTAAAGCATATTATATAAAATATAATGAGTGTCAATGTTCAAGTTCAACTGCAGACAGATACATTCAGTGTGAAGTTTCACATATTTAAATAATGAACTGCCTTTTCAGTTCAGCACTTTTTAATCTTTTTCTTTTTAGTCAAGAACTTGAAATTAAGGGTGTGCTGCTCTTAGTCATACTGGATTCGTTTGGGAGATGTGTCCAGCGTTCAAATGCGCGGTGGGGGCCAGCCCAGCTCCGTGCTGCCCTCCTTCCCGGCTTGGGAAGCAGACACCCACTTCAGCGCCAGGTGCTGCTGGAGCTGTTTGCTGTCACCCTTGGCAGAGTGGGGGCACTGCATGGGGGACTTTGAGCTCTCTCTTAGCCTGATCTGTGTGACATTGAACTATTTGTGGGAGTCCTGCGGACTTCAGGGACACATCTGCTGAGATTCGCTGCTCCATCCCAACTAGAATCAGGAGCCTCTCTGCATTTCCCTAGAAGAGCCGGCAGAGGGGCGGTGCAGCTGGGCGGAACGGGAGAGGGGCCAGGCTGGAGGCTCATCAGTGCCATTGTCTTGCCAAGCACAGATGAGCCCTCAATCTAGGAACCTTCAGTCCTGTCATCAGAGCAGCAGCCATGTGCCCTCGAGAATGCAGAGAACCCAGGCCCTGGGACACGGCCTCCCGGACCTGGCGGATGACTCAGCACACGGAGCCCCCAAGGGTCCTGGGCTGGGCACCCCGGAGCATGGCCCATGGGCCTGTCCTGGGCCAGCCCCACCCCAGGGGCTGCAGCAAGGACCTCACTGGCTGCAGCCTAGGCTGTAGACAGAGCTGCGGGGATGCCTGTCCACTGCCCACCTGCTCTCCCCACCCTCAGGGTCACTGTCTATGAGCCCAGGTGCAGCACACAGGAGATAGACAAGGAGAAGAACGCCTGAGATAGCCAGGGGCAGTGGCAGGCGTCGGAGTGAGGCAGGAAGGACTCAAAGGTGAGCTCAGGCACACTCACAGGTAGGACGGAGGCCTTGGCTGAGCCTCAGCCGAGAGGGCGGAAGGTGCGGCTCTCAGGACAGACTGGAGCACTGTCGTGCCCTGCAGGGACGTGCCAGGAGCCAGGAGGGCTGTGTGTGCTCCACCAGGGCCCACAGAGGGCAGGAGATCTGAGCAGGCAGGGGCACCAGGAGGGGGTGCCGTGGAGCCAGAGATCAGAGGCCCAAGCTGGAGCCAAGGCCACACCGGAGGTCACGGCTGCCTCTCCTCCCCTCTGGCCTTGCGAGATGCCTCTGAGGGCCAGGCCAGATCCCCATGGAGGCTGAAATGGAAGGCGGGTGGGAGGCCATGGCCTTTGGTGATGGTCAGATTCTGTCACCTTGATTCTGGAGCAAAGTCTCAGGCTCCTGTCCAGTGGGAGGCGCAGACATTGCACCAGAGAACACCTGAAGCAGTGAGAGGAAGTGGCCAGCTCCAGAACCAAGGGCCAGGCTGGGGACAGGCCCCTCCTGGGGTTCTGCAGAGAAGGCCAGAGAGCTCTGCTCATCTCCTCCGGAGCAGCCTCTAGTCTCTGTCCAGTAGCTTAGGGTTCTGTTTAGAAGTCCTTTGAGGAAAGGGAGGTGCTACAGGAGACGCAGCCAGGAAGCACCATTCTGTGGGACTGTGGGCAAGTCCTGTCCCCCGAGGGCCTGCTACCCAGTGAGATGCGAGGGTCTGTGGGTGCTTGGTCTCACACGTTCAGAGACTGAGATCCACGGACACCAAGGGCCACAGCCGAGTAGCCGGTTTATTAAAGTGATAGGCAGAAGCGGAGCCCCCACGGCAAGAGGGTCCCAAGGGCTGTTGTCTAGGGGTTAGTGATAAGGGTAGAGGGAGTTGGTGGCCGGAAGAGCATGGGCCAGGGACGTTAAAAACAGCAGGTCTCGTGTCCACCTGTCCAGTCAGGGTGTGCATCCCACCCAGCTTCACCTCGGAGTTCGGGGGCACGCCTGCAGTGGTGTCCGGAGCCAAGCTGTCTGCTCCATGAGTGCACTCCTGGGGGGGCAGGCCCCTCAGCCCTGTGTGCCTGACACCTCTGTGTCCTGTTCTTCCAGGGCACCGTGCCTTCCCCACCATTCCCACAGGGAGATGCGAGCAAGCCCGAGTGACACAGATTTAAAAAGTGACAGACAGAAAGAGCAGCAGACTGTGGGGGCCAGGAGGAGCCACAGCCCTGAGCACCCCCATCCACTCCGATGCCCTCCAGAGATGCAGAGAATGAGGGGGCTGCCCGGCCCACAGTCTCCTAGGCAGTGGCTCAGGACCCCCACCTGCCCCCAGAGCAGCCCAGGAGACGGCACTGCTCTGTCCACAGAGGGCAAGGCGACTCCGGCTTCCGTGAAAGTCTCACTCTCCTGGAAGTGGCCCACTGGCCACTCCGCTGTCACTCTCTTCTGCCTCTCTATGGGAGATTTTCTCTCTGACCTCCATCAGTGCCCAGAGGCCTGTCGGGGAAGGCCAGTGCTGGGCTAACTGCAGGACTGGCTCACAGAGCAGAGGAGAGCATGGGGTCTGGGCCAGCCGGGGAAGCCGAGGCTGGGTGCCCTCAGATGGACAGCTCCGCTTCTCTGGTCCTCACTGTCAATAGTTGGTGAAACACCACCTGGTCCCTGGTTGGGAGGTGGGTTTGAGGAAGTGCCATGCTTCCTCCTCTGGGACGCACAGGCTCTCCCCCTTCAGGGCAGTGAGTAGCTTTAAGTCTGAAGTAACTCATCCCATGAGCGGTGGACAAGCAGTCCTGTGGGCCAAGATGGTGCCTGCCCAGGGCTCAGAGCTGCAGAGCACTCAGCTCTGCCTTGGCAACCCAGGGTCCGGGCCAGCAGGGAGCCATTGACCTGAGGCAGGCAGCGGACTCCAGAGAAACTGAAGTGCAGCCCGGGCCGGGGTCAGGTGCGATGGCTTGCCTGGGGGTCAGGTCGCACACTGAACACCCCTCCTCGCAAGTCACCCAGGCACCGTGTCAGTGAGGGCACTGCACCTGGAGGGTGGGTGCTGACTGTGGGAGGAGGCCTCCTTCCAGCCCACCCACAGGTGCATAGCAGGCTCCCAGGGTGGAGCTTGAGGGAGCACAGCATCAAATTCTGTATATAAGAAGATACGTCCTAGAGTGGACTCAGCCAGGAAGCACGTGAGGGAGCGAGTCAGGAAGAGGACTCCGGCAGGAGCCGAGGCGGTAAAAGACGGCCTCTGCACTGAAGCCGCAGCTCCTTAGAGGCGCTCGGAAGAGTAAGGGACCCTTTCCAGGACTGTTCAGTCTGAGGCACTTTTCTATTTCTGTTAAGCAAGTGTGACGGGAGTCTGAGCAGGGTGTTGCCTGGAGGCCCATTAGTGCCGCAGCCGATTCATGTCCCAGTCGCCATCGCCAGCACCTCCTGGTTGAGCTGCTCAGTGGGACGGTGGCAAAAGGAGCTGGCCTCAGGCTCACAGCGACAGCCTGGGAGGGCATCGAGAGCAGGGGTGAGGAGGAGGGTGAGAAGGAGGGTGAGGAGGAGGGTGAGGAGGAGGGTGAGGGTAGGGTGAGGAGGAGGGTGAGGAGGAGGGTGAGGAGGAGGGTGAGGAGGAGGGTGAGGGCAGGGTGAGGAGGAGGGTGAGGGCAGGGTGAGGAGGAGGGGTGAGGAGGAGGGTGAGGGCAGGGTGAGGAGGAGGGTGAGGAGGAGGGTGAGGAGGAGGGTGAGGAGGAAGGTGAGGGCAGGGTGAGGAGGAGGGTGAGGAGGAGGGTGAGGAGCAGGGTGAGGAGGAGGGTGAGGAGGAGGGTGAGGGCAGGGTGAGGAGGAGGGTGAGGAGGAGGGTGAGGGCAGGGTGAGGAGGAGGGTGAGGAGGAGGGGTGAGGAGGAGGGTGAGGAGGAGGGTGAGGAGGAGGGTGAGGAGCAGGGGTGAGGAGGAGGGTGAGGAGGAGGGTGAGGAGGAGGGTGAGGGCAGGGTGAGGAGGAGGGTGAGGAGGAGGGTGAGGAGGAGGGTGAGGAGGAGGGTGAGTAGGAGGGTGAGGAGGAGGGTGAGTAGGAGGGTGAGGAGGAGGGGTGAGGAGGAGGGTGAGGAGGAGGGTGAGGAGGAGGGTGAGGGCAGGGTGAGGAGGAGGGTGAGGAGGAGGGTGAGGAGGAGGGTGAGGGCAGGGTGAGGAGGAGGGGTGAGGAGGAGGGTGAGGGCAGGGTGAGGAGGAGGGTGAGGAGGAGGGTGAGGAGGAGGGTGAGGAGGAGGGTGAGGGCAGGGTGAGGAGGAGGGTGAGGGCAGGGTGAGGAGGAGGGGTGAGGAGGAGGGTGAGGGCAGGGTGAGGAGGAGGGTGAGGAGGAGGGTGAGGAGGAGGGTGAGGAGGAAGGTGAGGGCAGGGTGAGGAGGAGGGTGAGGAGGAGGGTGAGGAGGAGGGTGAGGAGCAGGGTGAGGAGGAGGGGGAGGAGGAGGGTGAGGGCAGGGTGAGGAGGAGGGTGAGGAGGAGGGTGAGGGCAGGGTGAGGAGGAGGGTGAGGAGGAGGGTGAGGAGGAGGGGTGAGGAGGAGGGTGAGGAGGAGGGTAAGGAGGAGGGTGAGGAGGAGGGTGAGGAGCAGGGGTGAGGAGGAGGGTGAGGAGGAGGGTGAGGAGGAGGGTGAGGAGGAGGGTGAGGAGCAGGGGTGAGGAGGAGGGTGAGGAGGAGGGTGAGGAGGAGGGTGAGGGCAGGGTGAGGAGGAGGGTGAGGAGGAGGGTGAGGAGCAGGGGTGAGGAGGAGGGTGAGGGCAGGGTGAGGAGGAGGATGAGGAGGAGGGTGAGGAGGAGGGTGAGGGCAGGGTGAGGAGGAGGGTGAGGGCAGGGTGAGGAGGAGTGTGAGGAGGAGGGTGAGGAGGAGGGTGAGGAGGAGGATGAGGAGGAGGGGTGAGGAGGAGGGTGAGGAGGAGGATGAGGAGGAGGGTGAGGAGGAGGGTGAGGAGGAGGGTGAGTAGGAGGGTGAGGAGGAGGATGAGGAGGAGGGTGAGGAGAAGGGGTGAGGAGGAGGGTGAGGGCAGGGGGAGGAGGAGGGTGAGGAGGAGGGTGAGGAGGAGGATGAGGAGGAGGGGTGAGGAGGAGGGTGAGGAGGAGGGTGAGGGCAGGGTGAGGAGGAGGGTGAGGAGGAGGGTGAGTAGGAGGGTGAGGAGGAGGATGAGGAGGAGGGTGAGGAGAAGGGGTGAGGAGGAGGGTGAGGGCAGGGTGAGGAGGAGGGTGAGGAGGAGGGTGAGGAGGAGGGTGAGGAGGAGGGTGAGGGCAGGGTGAGGAGGAGGGTGAGGAGGAGGGTGAGGAGGAGGGTGAGGGCAGGGTGAGGAGGAGGGTGAGGAGGAGGGTGAGGGCAGGGTGAGGAGGAGGGTGAGGAGCAGGGTGAGGAGGAGGGTGAGGAGGAGGGTGAGGGCAGGGTGAGGAGGAGGGTGAGGAGGAGGGTGAGGGCAGGGTGAGGAGGAGGGTGAGGAGGAGGGTGAGGAGCAGGGGTGAGGAGGAGGGTGAGGAGCACAGCCCAGGGAGCTGTCGTCCCTGTACACAGCAGTCTCATGTAGATGGCACTTGTCTTTTGTGACATGATCAGCCAGTGGTTCCCGGGATAGCAGGCAGCAGAAGAGAGATGCGCCCTATGAGCGAGTGCCCTGGTGTCTTCTGACCTGAGGGGGCCGACTGGGGCCCCCGGCGTCAGCAGAGAGGACGTGGAATCTGAGAGCCTCACGTGTCCTTTGGTGTGGCCTGCTCAGCGCATTCCTCAGGCGCATGGCGAATCCCCAGCAGTGGAAGCCGAGGTGCGAGGAGCACCAGGACTCCTGGATAGCGGGGGCCCGCTGAGCAGGGGCCTGCCTGGCACGATTCTGGGCAGGGGTGGGTGGGTGGTGCACATACAGAATCAGGCTGGAGTACAGGCCTTGTTGGACAGGAAGGTACCAACTCGCACCCTGAGCAGCACCAAAGGCCGGCGCCATCGATGCCCAGACCTGAGCCTGGTACAGCTCCACAGTTGGAAGGTCCTGCGTGAGTGAGGCTGCGCCTCGCCTTGTGTTCCCGATCTGACGAGCAGCAAGGTGAACCGTGCAGCCAGCTTTCTTCCAGAAAGATTTAGGGGTGACTTCCATACCCTCCCACCGTCAGCCCTGGGTGCTGTTCCCGGATGTTGGTGTGCTCCTCCTGTACACCGAGCTCTGTGGGCCTGTGGCCCCATGTCTTGGCTGTGCCCACCGTCCGCCCAGCTTCTGCATGTCGAGTGCACTCATGATTGAACAATGGGTCGTGTTCTCATGGTTCAAACCCTGTGAGTCCAAGCCCACACTTGTTTGTCTAAGTGTGTTCCAGGGAGTGAGAGAGACTGAGGCTGGGGACTTGTTTCTTGGGTCACCCCTGAATCCTATCCTAACCCGTCAGCCTGCACCTGTTTCTAAGGTGACACAGTGACTATGTTCCATGAACTACTGAAGTCCACAGGCCTGTTGCGTTTTGAAACAAATGAAGACAGGCCACTCCTGGGTTAATATGCTTGGTGTGGTCACTGGGATGACAGCTTTGCAGCGGCCAGCTCATCAGCAGGAAACGCAGACCGAGCAAGTGCTGTGACCCTGCTGGAGTGGGCCAGCCGTGGGCTAGACCACCAGAACAGGGTGTCCTAAGATCCGTGACCAACTCAGACCTGAGCTCTTTAAGTCAGTGCCTGGGAGGTCAGGAGCCCACCATGTCCCCGGGAGCCCGGGGAACCTTCCTCAGTGCCTCTGCAGCCAGTCCGCCACGTACCCTCCTCCTGACAGCAAATTCTGACAGGCTGGTTCAGAGGGTGACAGCAGACTGACCAGGCTTTGCCACCGTGTACTGCCACGGTCCTGCACAGACCTGTGTGTGGCCAACACTCTGACCCTGAGGCCCACAGGTGTGGGGCACCTCAGAGCCACCAGTGAGAGCTGGAGGCCCACAGGATGGCCACACCTGGGCGCACGTGTGTGTGCACAGGTACTTGTGTGTGTGCAGAGGCTTTCATCTTGACACATCCCATGTGCATTTATACAAGTGTCACGTGTGTGATGTTGCTGGAAGGCACCCTTCCTAGAACCCTGCTCCCGAAGAGCACTGTGTGCCTGACTGTTGCCATGGCAGGAAGCCCCGGTGTCACCCCGCCCAGATGGCCCATGGCCCTGGGAGGACAGTGCCTGGTTATCCAGGCAGAGCCCAGGGCAAGGCCACAGCTGACCCTGAGCCCGGCTTCCCAGGGGCTAGCAGGATAAAGCGCCACTCGGCTCCCTGCATCTCTGCAGCCCCAGCTGTGCGGGGGACAGTGCCATGTGGCCCAGGCTGTCCCAGGCACAGGACGGCAAAACTGTGAACAATGAAAGCCCACGACCCGAGGGGCTCCCAGTGGGAAGTGAAGGTGCTGCTTTGGGCAAATTGACCAGGGTGGCCCAGTGTGAGGCCGCGCAGCAGTGACTTCGGCTCTGCCCATGGAGGACCAGGAGGCACACAGAGCTTTGTGGACGGTGGGGGTATTTCCCACCAGACCCACCTGGCTGGAAGGAGCCAGGAGGGTGGGAGAGGGCCAAGTCCCTGCAGCCGTCCCGATGCTGATGAGGCCCTGGAGCCCAGAGCTCAGCCACAGGGAAGCCGAGGGCCATTTCACCAGCGGCCTGAGATCCTGCCTTTGGGGGAGGGCCATGTCCTTTATCACCAGGTTTTTACAAAAAGTGGTGGTGGGTCCCAAGGTTATTGGCACAAGATGCTGGGCTCTGAACAGTGGCCCTGGAGGAAAACAAGTGTCTCATTTGGATGAGCCACGTGGGTGGTAAAGACCTTTGCAGCTGCGCGTGCACAATGAAGCCACATCAGAGCCATAGTAAAGTGTGACTTTGTTTCTCTCTTTGCAGAGGAAGAAGGAGGAGACCTGGTCCAGCCGGGCCTCAGCTTCCCGGGGCCAGCGGAGGAAGACCTAGGTAGAGTACAGACGCCGGCGCTGTTCACACTGGGACCACACAGCGCCTGCACGCTGCAGCACACCCGTCAGTGGGACCTTCCCCCCGAAAGTGTTATGCAAGTTTGCCTTAGAGATGGTCCTAGTAGGAGCTAAATTAATGGTGCCAAGTTTTTTTTATTTCAAAAATAGTTGTTCGAACACCTTGCAGGAGTTCTTGGAGAGAGAAGGTCATCCCAGGCCCTGGAGGCAGAGGGAGCTGTCGTGGGAGGAGAAGTGTGGCCCTCCACGCAGGAGCAGCTCTCCTCCCCTCCTGTGATGGGCACCTTCTGTCAGAGGGCCCTAGCACTGCACTGTTCCGCCCAGCTCTGTTATTGTGGGGCAGCAGTCCTCTCCTCGCCTCCACCCACACACTGGTCTGCAGGCTGCCTCCAGAGGAGGCTAGGAAGGCTTCACCAGGGCTGGTCATGCAATTCCCTTCTGGGGCCCCAGACACAGGGGCTGGTGCCGGGTGACCATCAGTCTCCTGACTTGGAGTTGTGCACAGGTGAAAAGGGGCAAAGGCTTATGCTAGAGGCGTGGAATGTGGATCAACCCAGAAAGGAAACCCTATGGTGGCTCTGGGTTCTTGACCTCCATAGTGCAGCTGCTCAGAAGCCTGCAGGTCCGCTGTGTCCTTTCCTGGCCCCTGATAGCCAAGGCTGTTGCTGCCCAAGGGCCAGGTCAGGGGTGCTCAGTTCAACTTTGAATCTGAGCTCTTCCTGGTTTATTTCAGACCTTCAGTCACTGGATCTGCTGCTGGGTTGAGTGGTGCCGAGTTGTAGTGAGAACCGAAGGCTCTCTTTCTGTAAAGCCAGGGTGCTTTGTAAAGAAAACCACAGCCCCAAAACGTTTTCTTCTCAATTTAAAGTATGAGGACAGGTGGTGTTGGAAAACACAGCAGCACCTTCCCACGGAGAACCAGTATGAAATATCTGGCCTGACACCCCAAGCAGGCCTCTCTCCCTGGAAATATGAATGTGTCAGAGTCTCCCTTCCTTCTGAGCTGAGTTACATCCATTGAGCTGAAGGACCATGCTATCCACCTCTCACCCCTGCAGGACACTTGGGCTGCACCACTTACCAGCTGCAATGGAGGGAGCTACAGTAGACATGCGCTTTCTTCTCTTGGGAAAACTAGAAGTACTTTGGCCTCCTGTTAGAGAGAGTGACAGCCATTTTATTTGAGTGGTCATGTACCTCTTTATGTCCCTCAGCATAACTCTCCACAGTGACTGTGGCTCCAGGCAGGCCTCAGGCTCCCAAGAGAGCATGGAAACACTTTGACTTTTGTTAACTGAGGTGTGGGTACACTTATGTCATTGTGTTTGGTGATGGAAAGAGTTATGTGCAGGAGTGGCGGTGATGCTGCTCATCTCTGCGTCAGTTTAGATGAGGGAGCTGCAGAGGAGGAGGGGACATGCAGAGGAGGAGGGGACATGCAGGGTAGGAGGGGACATGCAGGGTAGGAGGGGACATGGAGAGCAGGAGGGGACATACAGGGTAGGAGGGGACATACAGGGTAGGAGGGGACATGCAGAGCAGGAGGGGACATGGAGAGCAGGAGGGGACATGCAGGGTAGGAGGGAACATGGAGAGCAGGAGGGCACATGGAGTGCAGGAGGGGACATGCAGAGGAGGAGGGGACATGGAGTGCAGGAGGGGACATGCAGAAGAGGAGGGGACATGCAGGGTAGGAGGGGACATACAGGGTAGGAGGGGACATTCAGGGTAGGAGGGGACATTCAGGGTAGGAGGGGACATGCAGGGTAGGAGGGAACATGGAGAGCAGGAGGGCACATGGAGTGCAGGAGGGGACATGCAGAGGAGGAGGGGACATGCAGGGTAGGAGGGGTATGGAGAGCAGGAGGAGACATACAGGGTAGGAGGGGACATACAGGGTAGGAGGGGACATGCAGAGGAGGAGGGGACATGCAGGGTAGGAGGGGACATGGAGTGCAGGAGGGGACATGCAGAGGAGGAGGGGACATGCAGGGTAGGAGGGGACATGGAGAGCAGGAGGGGACATGGAGAGCAGGAGGGGACATACAGGGTAGGAGGGGACATGCAGGGTAGGAGGGGACATGGAGTGCAGGAGGGGACATGCAGAGGAGGAGGGGACATGCAGGGTAGGAGGGGACATACAGGGTAGGAGGGGACATTCAGGGTAGGAGGGGACATGGAGAGCAGGAGGGGACATGCAGGGTAGGAGGGGACATTCAGGGTAGGAGGGGACATGGAGAGCAGGAGGGGACATGCAGAGGAGGAGGGGACATGCAGGGTAGGAGGGGTATGGAGAGCAGGAGGGGACATGCAGAGGAGGAGGGGACATACAGGGTAGGAGGGGACATGGAGAGGAGGAGGGGACATGCAGAGGAGGAGGGGACATGCAGGGCAGGAGGGGACATTCAGGGTAGGAGGGGACATGGAGAGCAGGAGGGGACATAGAGGGTAGGAGGGGACATACAGGGTAGGAGGGGACATGCAGGGTAGGAGGGGACATGCAGAGGAGGAGGGGACATGCAGAGCAGGAGGGGACATGGAGAGCAGGAGGGGACATGGAGAGGAGGAGGGAACATGGAGAGCAGGAGGGCACATGGAGTGCAGGAGGGGACATGCAGAGGAGGAGGGGACATGCAGGGTAGGAGGGGACATGCAGAGGAGGAGGGGACATGCAGGGTAGGAGGGGACATGCAGGGCAGGAGGGGACATTCAGGGTAGGAGGGGACATGGAGAGCAGGAGGGGACATGCAGGGTAGGAGGGGACATGCAGGGTAGGAGGGGACATGCAGGGTAGGAGGGGACATGGAGAGCAGGAGGGCACATGGAGTGCAGGAGGGGACATTCAGGGTAGGAGGGGACATGGAGAGCAGGAGGGGACATACATGGTAGGAGGGGTATGGAGAGCAGAGGGCATGGAGAGTGGTGGGCAGGGTGCACCTAGATTCTAATTCTCCAGTCCACATAACTTGGAGGCTTGGTGATCACGTCCTGGGGAAGAGGGTGGTCTGCAGGTTTGTTTTTGGTGCAATGGCCTCTCAGGCCGCGTGCTGTGCTCTGGCGGAAGGGCAGTGGGAGGGTGTGGAGGACCAAGTCTTGAATACAAGGTGCATATGAGTTGGTAGATCTCCCAGGAGAGGGGGTTTGCTGAGCTCGTACCTGGGGCCTGGATGAATCCTTCAGTGTGTCTGTGGTCACATGAAGTGACAGTGAGGGATGAGGCCAGGCTGAAGGAGTCAGAATGTCACACTGCTTGTTGTGCAGGCCAGAGGTAAGGAATAAAGCTGCTTGTTACAGTGGCCAGGTATGAAACATGAAATTTACTTTTCTACCTGTTTATGCATGCTGTTCAGTGGCATTGAGGACACTCACACGGTGTGCGGTGGTCATTCCCATCAACCCCCAGAACTCCTTTATGAACTGAGATGTCCCCCTGAACACCACTTCATCCCCGGCCCCTAGCACCCCATCCCACCTTCTGTGCTTTGCATTTGAGGACTCCAGGAACCTCATATGAGTGGAGTCACAGCTCGTCTTTGGTGACGGGCTTGTATCACTCAGCACAATACCCCAAGTTTACCTCAGGTGGTAGCGTGTGTTGGACCCCCTTCCTTTCAGGCTGTAGTACACTCTGGTGTGTGGATGGGCCACACTCCGCTCGTCCCCAGGTCCATCATGGTGCTCAGATTGCTCCCACAAATTAGCTCCTCTTGGAGAGTTGCCGTGCGCCTGGCCCGCCCTCTCCGCTGTCTGCGTGCTGTCTGTGGGTGTGTATTCAGAGTGGAATTCTGCACTGATGGCACACCTGTGCTCACTTGTTGGAGGACATCCACACTGTTGAGCAACAAAGGTGTTTGAGTCAGCTTTTTCGCTGCTATGACTAAAAGATCTGAACAATGTTAGGGGAAAGGTTCATTTAGAGGCTCACAATGTCAGAGGTCTCGGTCCGTAGACAGCCAGGTCCTTCCTCGGGGCTCTGGGCGAGGCAGGACATCATGGTGGAAGAGTGTGGCAGAGGGAGGCAGCTCACATGAGGATCAGGAAGCAGAGAGAGGCTCCACTTCCCGATGCAAATATATGTCCCATAGCCTCACCCCCAATGAGCCCCCTCCTCCAGCCACACCCTCCTGCCTCCAGTTACCACCCAGTTAATCCCCATGAAGGATTGATTCATGACTATGTTAAGGCTGTAACCCAATCGTTTCTCCTCCAAACATTCTTCATTGTCTCACATGTGAGCTTCTGGGGGACACCTCACATCCAAACCATAACAGAAGGTATTCAGCCATCTGTGCCCAGAGTCTGGCTGTGGCAGAAGGAGCAGCCAGATTCCAGAAGCTCTGGAAGAGAACTGAGGGTTTGGTGACCACTGGCCTCAGGGGCTTCCAGCCTCCCTGGTTTTCCTGTGTGAAGCAGGAATGAAGGCAGGGATCCTGGCTGGCCAGGGAGAAGGCCAGGGGTCCGCTCTGGGGACAGGAGGGGGTGCGAGCCCGGCACGGACAGGAGCTGCCTTTGAGCCGGCTCACTAAGTGTCAGACCCAGCCTGTCCTGCTTCAGCGGGTCTCACGTGGGAGCGCCAGCAGTCCCAAGACCCACACCCCCGCTGTGCACCTGTGGGTGGCACTGGGGCCTTGCCACCTCTATACCTTGCCTACCTGACTCTTCTCCCCTGTTTTAGTGGGGAAATGCTTTTCATTCGCTCGTGGTTTTTCTGGCTTTACTAAGTCACAGCTGATAAGTAAAAGTCGTGCACACTTGCAGCGCACAAGGAGAAGCTTTTATATCTGTCCACGTGGCAGGGTGGTCCAGGCAAGCCAGTGAACCCCTCGGCTCACGAGCTTGTTTTCCTTTCTGTGGTGAGAGTTGAAGATCAGCTCCCAGCAGCTTTCCAGTGTACAGTGCATTGTTATTAGCTGCAATCACCAATTGCACAGGAGGTGGCTTCAACTTTCCCCTTCCAACAGAGGTTGTGACCCACACTTTGACCCACATCTGCCCACTGCATCCCTGGCCCTGTCCCCACCCTTCTGCTCTCAATTTCTGAGGTCAATGTTCTTAGGTTTCACATGTAAGTAAGCTCCTGGGAGGGACCTCTCCATGCCTGGGTTATCTCGTTTGTACGATGCCCTCCAGGTTTACTGGTCTTGCCACAAATGCCAGGATTTCATTTATTGTGGCTGAATAACGCTCCATCTTGTGTGCACCCAGGGTCCCTTGTGCACTCCTCTGGCTGAGCCCTGCTCTGTGAGCCTGCAGCACCCGGTCTCCTTTCCTTTGAGCACAAACACAGCCGTGGGGCAGCTGGGTCACCACTCTGTGGTTCTGATGGGCACCAGGGATGGAAACTTGATCTGCAAAGTACAACAGGGAAATTAATTTAAAAGAAAGAATGAAAAAGGGGAAGGATGGAGGAAGAGGGGAGGAGAGAGAGAAGTCAGAGTCCTATTTCTGATGTTTTAACTAATCAGGAGTAAAAAGCATGATTCTGTTTTTTTCCAAATGGTATTTTCCACTTTTCACATCTCTAAGTTGGGAGGGTTAACCAAGTCTCATGTTCATGGGGCTATAATTCTACTAGGCCAAATTAAAGATATGGTCTTGGTGCTGTGAGAGCAAATGATCATCATTCCCAAAACACTGCAGGGCGCTCTCAGCGTCGTCCAAGCTGGGGCCATAAAGCAATAGGTGGCACTTGTTTGGGGGCCCATGACAAGCGCCAGGCCTTCTCTCAACGGTCCTTGCAGGCCCCAGGGTTCTCTCCAGGGCAGCTGCGTTAGCAAAGCCATCTTTTCAGAAAGCAGGACTCTCGCCCCCGCCATATTGCTATCACTTCATTTTAAGAGCACATGCGTTCTCTGAAGCTCATGAAATGTAGAGCAGGAACATAATTTTATCATTAGGAAAATGGCCCTGAAATTTAGGGAAATACAGAAGCTTTCTATAAAATTAATCTAAAGTCAGTGATAAAAGAAACTAATGCTACACCATTCAAAAAGACCACAATGGAGTAGAAAACCCAACTCTACCCAGAAAAGCCACTTCCAGGGGAGACCCTCAGATGTGCTGAGACGGCATTGCTCTGTGAGTGATCTCTGCTAGACTGGCTCACTGGAGACCATCCTGCAGCTGGCCCTGGGTATCTGGGTATTCAGCCAACCTCAGAAAACACCTAAAGAAAAGCCCTGACTTTGCTGAGCATGTACCAAGCTTATCCTCATCACCCCTAAACAGCAGGGGAACTGCACTTCTCCTCATCACCCCCAAACAGCAGCAGAACCACTGGTACCAGCGTGTGGTAGCAGGCGTCTGGGCCAGCTAGACTGCTGGAGTGAGCAGGAGTGCATGGTACCGCTATGTGAAAACACTGTGTGCTTTCTCTCAGGGACTGAGCGTCGCGGGTTTCTGTATTCCCAGGGTCCTGGAACCCATCCCCAGAGTGTTAATTCCAGCTCTAAGGGGCCGGTGGCTTATTTGCATTTATAAAAACATTTATATTGACCCAAATTTTACATTGGTAAGTTAATTGCAAAGTAAAATGGGAGAAAATTGTCAGGTTAAATAATCAAAGCATATTAAACCATGTTAGATGTGAGACCCAACACCAAGAAAATGGACAGGTAGAGGAGATCTGTCATTTTAAAACAGGAGAGTGTTGGCACAGCACCTGCAGCCCCAGCACCTCCTCCAGGTGGCACACACTGCAGAAGTGTCTCTGGGGGGGCACCCTGTGACTCCTCGGAGGCCTTCAAGTGGGAAGAGGCCCACAGCAATGGGGGCTCCTACTTTATTTAGCAAGAATTCCGCTTTAGATATTCAATGGTCTTTGGCAAATGGCCCTGGCCATTATGCTTACTTACATTGACTTAGTGACTTCTGGGCATCCAGACTTACCTCAAGACAAATTTCTGCTGACCTCTCCGCGCTCCTCCACTGTTCACTCTGCATGTCCTCCTCCTCCCCTCACCCTCCCTTCCTCAAAACCGCTTCTTCGCCAGGTGCCCTCCCTGCACCGCCAGCGGGGCCCCTGCTCCTGGCATGATGTGAAACACGTCGCAATTCCATGCTGTGGAAGAGGACGAGGCACTGAGGAGCAGGGACAGATGCTCCATGCCTGGGGACCAAGGGAACTTAACAATGCCACTTCAAAACCTTATTTCTATGCAAATCATGTCCCTGAGCATGGTGCTAGGAACACCGGAATCATTTGTAAGTGAAAGCTGGCTGGTTCTACCAGAACAAGGGTACAGACGCTCTGTAGCAGCTGTTGTGGTCAACTCTGAGTTACAGTGACCTCTCCATGTCATGGGAGACCGGCTCCAGGAGTCCCTCAATGCCCAAATCCTTGGAAGCTCAGGTCCCTTATATAAAAGGGCACAGTATTCACATACGACCTATGTCTGTCCTAAATCATCCCTCGGTAACTTATAAACCTAATACAATGAAAGTGCTATAAAAATTTATTTCTGTGCAAACAAATTAAAATCAGTTTTAAAGTTATGCATAGGTAATACTTGAGAAAACCAGGGTATTAGAGTTTTTCATGTGGATTTCTGGAATGCATTCTGTAACGTTGCTCCTAAATATTTCTTTTCACCTTCCACAACCTCCAAGACTAGTTGTGCCCAGTGACTCTTGGTATCTTCGTGGACGGCTTCCCCATGGTGATTCAGGGCTCAGGTGTGGAGGGCTCTCCCCTCAGCCTGCAGCCCCTGGCCTTAGTGGGCCCACAAGGCAGGGCTTGGGGGTTAGAGGGAAAAGAGATGCGTAGCTGTGTAGTCCACAGGGAAACGAGCAATTAGAGGTGCTGACCACAGTCTCTCAAATCATAGCCAGAGATCAACCCAGTGCAGGCCGAGGTCGCAGTGGGTGGTGTGGACGAGATTTCCCTGTTGCACTCGGACAGCGAAGAGTGAACTTGAGAAAACACAGGCCTGTTTAGGAGCCCCAAACTGGTCCACTCAGCAGCCTTCTAAGGAGAGAAATGATTAGCTGCCATGGGGGCACTCCCAGTGGCATAGCACCTGGCCAGGAGCAGGGTGCCTGAGCTCTCCTCTTGCCCTTAGACTGCCGGGCGGGCAGGTGCTGTGCTTGACTTGCAGGAGCGCAGCCCGACGCCGCTCCCCGCTGGGGCTCTGCAAACAACAGACTCTTGCGTGACTCCAGCAGAATCCCTCAGCCACTGGGAAGAGCTGCCGGACAGGAGAGCAGAGAGCTCCCAGTGGGACAGGGACCTCATGACATGGGAATCGGGCATTCCTGCAGCTGTCTGAGTTGAGGTCGGACCTGGAAGGGCAGGAGGAGGATGCTTCCTGGGCAGGCTCAGCCTCCAGCCTCAGCTCAGCTTGGGAACCGGCTCTCCGCACTTGGAGGCTCTGTGTCCAGCAGCACCGGCCTCCACACAGTGGACATAGAGCCTCCCCAACACAGGTGGTGACGACCAGAAATGTCTCCAAACACGGCCAGCATCCTTGGGGGCTGAGACTGCCCTCTGGTGGTGAGGGTCCTCGTCCCTTCTCCTGCCCCAGAACTGCTCTAAAATCCTGGCTGTGAAAGGCAGCAGAAGAGCCTGAGCCAACTCACAGCAGTCCATGTCAA
This sequence comes from Marmota monax, assembly GCF_021218885.2. Lineage (NCBI taxonomy): Eukaryota > Metazoa > Chordata > Mammalia > Rodentia > Sciuridae > Marmota > Marmota monax. The sequence continues at coordinate 2,314,835 of NW_026691979.1, read as the reverse complement.
ACAGCTGTCCACATCCAACAGCTCTGCACATCCAACAGCTGTCCACGTCCAACAGCAGTCCACGTCAAACAGCTGTCCATATCCAACAGCTGTCCACATCAAACAGCTGTCCACGTCAAACAGCAGTCCACGTCAAACAGCAGTCCACGTCAAACAGCTGTCCACGTCAAACAGCTGTCCACATCCAACAGCTGTCCACATCCAACAGCAGTTCACATCAAACAGCTGTCCACGTCAAACAGCAGTCCACGTCAAACAGCTGTCCACGTCAAACAGCAGTCCACATCCAACAGCTGTCCACGTCCAACAGCTGTCCACATCTAACAGCTGTCCACATCCAACAGCAGTCCACGTCCAACAGCTGTCCACATCCAACAGCTGTCCACATCCAACAGCTGTGCACGTCAAACAGCTGTCCACATCAAACAGCTGTCCACATCCAACAGCTGTCCACGTCAAACAGCTGTCCACATCAAACAGCTGTCCACATCCAACAGCTGTCCACGTCAAACAGCTGTCCACATCAAACAGCTGTCCACGTCAAACAGCTGTCCGCATCCAACAGCTGTGCACATCCAACAGCTGTCCACATCTAACAGCTGTCCACGTCAAACAGCTGTCCACATCCAACAGCTGTGCACATCCAACAGCTGACCACATCCAACAGCTGTCCACGTCCAACAGCTGTCCACATCCAACAGCTGTCCACATCCAACAGCTGTCCACGTCCAACAGCTGTCCACGTCAAACAGCTGTCCACATCCAACAGCTCTGCACATCCAACAGCTGTCCACGTCAAACAGCAGTCCACGTCAAACATCAGTCCACATCAAACAGCTGTCCACGTCAAACAGCAGTCCACGTCAAACAGCTGTCCACATCAAACAGCAGTCCACATCCAACAGCTGTCCACGTCAAACAGCTGTCCACATTCAACAGCTGTCCACATCCAACAGCTGTCCATGTCCAACAGCTGTCCACATCCAACAGCTGTCCACATCTAACAGCTGTCCACGTCCAACAGCAGTCCACGTCAAACAGCTGTCCACATCCAACAGCTGTCCACATCCAACAGCTGTCCACGTCAAACAGCTGTCCACATCAAACAGCAGTCCACGTCAAACAGCTGTCCGCATCCAACAGCTGTGCACATCCAACAGCTGTCCACATCTAACAGCTGTCCACGTCAAACAGCTGTCTACATCCAACAGCTGTCCACATCCAACAGCTGTGCATGTCCAACAGCTGTCCACATCAAACAGCTGTCCACATCCAACAGCTGTCCACATCCAACAGCTGTCCACGTCAAACAGCTGTCCACATCCAACAGCTGTCCACATCCAACAGCTGTGCATGTCCAACAGCTGTCCACATCAAACAGCAGTCCACATCCAACAGCTGTCCACGTCAAACAGCTGTCCACATCAAACAGCAGTCCACGTCAAACAGCTGTCTGCATCCAACAGCTGTGCACATCCAACAGCTGTCCACATCTAACAGCTGTCCACGTCAAACAGCTGTCCACATCCAACAGCTGTCCACATCCAACAGCTGTGCATGTCCAACAGCTGTCCACATCAAACAGCTGTCCACGTCAAACAGCAGTCCACGTCCAACAGCTGTCCACATCCAACAGCTGTGCACGTCCAACAGCTGTCCACATAAAACAGCTGTCCACGTCAAACAGCTGTCCACGTCAAACAGCTGTCCACATCCAACAGCTGTCCACGTCAAACAGCTGTCCACGTCAAACAGCTGTCCACATCCAACAGCTGTCCACATCCAACAGCTGTCCACATCAAACAGCTGTCCACATCCAACAGCTGTCCACGTCAAACAGCTGTCCACATCAAACAGCAGTCCACATCCAACAGCTGTCCACGTCAAACAGCTGTCCACATCAAACAGCAGTCCACGTCAAACAGCTGTCCACATCCAACAGCTGTGCACATCCAACAGCTGTTCACATCTAACAGCTGTCCACGTCAAACAGCTGTCCACATCCAACAGCTGTCCACATCCAACAGCTGTGCATGTCCAACAGCTGTCCACATCAAACAGCTGTCCACGTCAAACAGCTGTCCACGTCCAACAGCTGTCCACGTCCAACAGCTGTGCACATCCAACAGCTGTCCACATCCAACAGCTGTCCACGTCAAACAGCTGTCCACGTCAAACAGCTGTCCACGTCAAACAGCTGTCCACGTCGACTGTGATATTTGGGAAAAATACTAAAAACAAATCATCAAAGTGCTGCCCCAAAGGTAGCTGTGGGGAAGGAGCAGGAACAGGTTGGTTGGGGGCCCAGCTCGTCCTGTGAGCTCAGGGCATGCTGGACTGGGGACACGGGGGACACCACGTGCAGTTGGGATGGGCCACCTTGCTGGGCAGCACCCAGGTCAGCAGATGTGTCGCTTGCCAGTGGGCAGAAGACACGGACACTGTGAGCAGTGTCCCTGTGGCCAGCAGAGCCCCTCCAGGGGCCTATGCTGGGCACCCCCAGGCAGAGCCAGGTCCTGCCTGCACCACCCCACCTCTCACACATGTCTGCGACCGTCTGCGGCCCACCTGGCCAGGTGACAGAAAGGGGCACAGACATCTGCAGTGTGTCCTTGGGCCAACTCAGCTCCCAGAGCTGAGGAGTCCAAGTCCCTCCTTATGCCCAACATCTGCTGCCACAGAAGAGGCATCCATCTCAGAAGGAGCAAGAGAGCCACACAGGTTTGTCACATGCCACGTTAAAGGCCGCTTCACATTTCCAAACTGACCCTCCTGAAATGACCCTTTACTGCAATCGCAACTCACACCGACAGCTTCTGCAGTAAATGGTTTCTGCACTGGGTGCGTGATCAAGGGCAGAAATGATGAAGGAAGAGAGGGAGGTGACAGAGTTCCCTTCAGTAAAGAGGCACAGCTGATTCATTCGCCTTCCCTAACTCGGGGCCTTTATTTAATTTCACTTTTTTCAGATTTTTTTTCTATGTGACCTAGAATGCTCATTTTTGAACCATGGGCTGAGACTCATTAACTTGTCCAATGAGTCCAAGTTACAGGGTCACTACCAGCAACTTCAACAACGGAAACAGCAGTAACGAGGTACAGAAAACCCCCAGAGTGGGTGTCCAGTGAGACGTCTGCTGCTGGGCGTCCTGTGCCGGGATCTGAGGTGAGCAGGACGAGATCTAAATGTCTGCAAGCCACAGGCAGAGCCAGGCCCTGGGGAAGTCGTCTGCAGGCAGCCGGGCGGGAGCACTGCCCTGGGCCAGGACTCGATCCCCTGCCCGCCCTGCTCCTCACAGTCTTTGTTCAGAAAGCTGGAGGCTGTGGAGAGACAGACCACTTCCTGTCTCGGGGTGAAGGTGATGAGTCTGAGTCCCCGAGATTAGGACAAGACATAGCTCACAGGAGCCTGCTGAGTGCTGACCCTGTCATTTCTACTGTGCTCTGGCCAAGCCACCTGGTCTGTCCAGTGCGATGAAAAGTGCATCTCAGAGGTGCAGGAGGATACAGAACACAGCCGAGGGAGGGTGGCTGCAGGCCCCCACGGACATTGTCACTTACTGCCACCTCAAAGCATGGTCTCCATGGTGACAGAGTCCACTTCAAACTACAAAGACTGGCAGCCCAACTCAAAATTAGTTTTAGATTCTGAAGATTTTCTGTGACGGGATTTGCTTCATCAACCACATGTCATTAGCAGGCTTCTGTGCAAATGGGTGTTCAAAAATGAATGTGAACTCGTGTGCCGAGCTGTGTGATTCAGATGTCGACCAGGCCAGTTGGAAAAGTACGTGTTGTGTCCCTGGAAATGTACGAGGATGAGTGCTGGGCCTGGTGAGGTGTCCCTGGTGAGGAGGGTCCTGGCTGATGTCCTGGGAGGTAGCACTGGAAGGCAGGTCCTGGCTGATAGACTGGAGGTGTCCTGGAGAACAGGTCCTGGTTGATAGACTGGTAGGTGTCCCTCTAGTGGAGGGTCCTGGCTGATGTCCTGGGAGGTGTCCTAGGAGGGCAGGTCCCGACTGATGTCCTGGGAGGCAGGTCCTGGCTGATAGACTGGAGGTGTCCTGGAGAACAGGTCCTGGTTGATTGATAGACTGGTAGGTGTCCCTCTAGTGGAGGGTCCTGGCTGATGTAGTGGGCAGTGTCTGCAGAGCAGGGTCCTGGCCCCTCTGAGCACTTGGAATCCTTGCATTTCGTCCACAGGCCTGTGGGACAGAAGTCTCCATCCTCAGGCCATGAGGCCAGGGACTAAGTGAGAGATTCAGGGATCTGCCCAAGGTCACTAACATAGGAGAGGCCATTCCGGGTCTGAGGTAAGCCAGGCTTTGCAGGGTCTTTCACACGCTGTGCTCCCTCAAGGAAACTCAAGTCTTCCCTCTCTGGGTCTGACACGTCTGCCTTGTAGACTGTTCAGGTGTCACAGTGACATCTGGTGTCAGCTAGGTGTTGTACAACGACAAGGAGCTGAGTTTGGAACACAGAAGACATGCCTGCTTCACTGGCTGGTCGATTGGGCTCCCCTGGTGAGCGGAGTCAGCCTTCTCCGTGAGACTATGGGATGTCGCGTGTTCTCAGCCAGCGCTGATCTCCCCAACCATGCACCAATGCAGACACCCACTTCTCAGAAGCTAGGCTGAAACGGGACTTTCCTCCGTGGCTGGCCCTCCTGGGAATGTGGGCCTGTGGTCCATGACAGTCAGCATGTCACATGAGGGAAGACAAACCCCAAATCTGTTTAGGAGTTGAGAGAAGAAACATATGTTCCAAGTTTTACCAAAGCATGACTAGAGCGTTCCTATTTTATGTAAACTTTAACTCTGCCAAATCCTAAACTTGATAAGAGAAACACTGGCTATAATCAGCGTGAGTTAAGTATTTAACAGTCTACAGAATCCCCCAGGGGCCAGTGCCCTTGGACTGGCTTAGTGTCAGCCCCCAGGGACAGGCAGAGGCTGAGGTCCCCTCGGACCCCGATCCACACAGTTGCTGCAGCTGTAGGAAACGGTGCTCCGAGCAAACCAGTAGCAGAAGATCGGGGCTTCTCCAGCTCATCTCCAGGAGGAGCACGTCAATCCGAGGACTTGTCACACCTCCCTTGACACTCAACCGGAGCTGTTTATTTAGCACAATTTCATAAGCAGTGAATACCAAAGTTCGGGTGAACTGTGGCTCAGTGACCGAGGATGAGGGGCGGAGGTGCAGCAGGAGTGCCAGGTCCACTCCCTGGGCCCCGGTGCTCCCCGCCCGGGAGCCCCGCAGGGAGCATGCAGGGGGCCCTGCAGCTGACACCCAGCTTGCAGCAGCCCGGCAGGCCCAAAACTCTGCACGGAGGCTGTTACCTAAACCCAGGCAGCAGGCCAGGACCTGCCAGGCCGTTCTGCCGAGGGTGCCTGACCCATCGCTGTGTGCAGGCAGTGGGGGCCCCGAGCTCTGCTACACCCTGGGGCGAACCAGACAGACTGCTGGGCCATGTCTCGCGTGTTCTGAGAAGTCTCCGTCCACGTTCCAGCGTGGCCTGCCAGGGACCCAGCCTTCAGGCCCCTTGCCACTTCCCGTCCTGGCTGCTCTCTCCTTGGGGTGAGCAGGGGTGAGCCTCCCGGCGAGTGGCTCGGCTAGCACTCTCGCTCTTCCCCCTCCATGCAGAGAGGCTGTCACAGTGACGAGGTGCACAGCCTGTTGGGGCAGCCCCCGCAGTTCTGAGGGATCGCCTCTGCTTCCAGCGCTCGACGGCCCCCTTCATGCCACAGCTCTGTGACTGTGAAAGCAAACAAAAGCTAAGGTGGGAGCCTGGAATCCAGACCCGGGTCCTGGCGGGTCGCTGGGCTGTTATTTGATGTGGGTTGCAGTGGGCGGCTTTTGATTGTAGTTGGACTTCTCAGAATGGCTGAGGTGGACAGCTGCTGGCTGGGCAGCTTCAGGCCGTTCCACGCTGTTTCCAAACAGGGCAGGCAGCTATTGTCAGTAATCAGCGCGTCCTGCAACCCACTGCTGACAGGGCAGGCAGGCAGGTGGGCCCAAAGCCCCCGGCCCCCAGGAGGGGACCTGCTGTAGGTGAGCAGAAGTGGCCTCTGAAAGACCTCGGGCTCCCGGACTCAGATCCCACCGAGCCAGTGTCTGTTCAGACAGTCGCATGAGCCCCCGAGACCCCAGGCCGGGCACAGAGCTCCTGGGCCACATTCTCTTCGTCTCTGAGAGGCTCCTGCTAGTGCGTCAGGGTCTGGGCAGTTTCACAACGTGTCCTTTCCTTCCTTCACCAGCGCTACCCAGTCTCTCCAGCACCCACCCCGCCTGCCTCTCCGCCCAGCCCGCCTGCTCTTAGGAGCCTCAGAGCACTGCCTAGGCTTGACGGGGCCTGGAAGGAGGGGACAGGGCCAAGGGAGCTGTGCCTGCAGAAGGCCACCTGCCCCTCGTCCAGGCTGGAGCAGGGCTGTGGCCGGTGGCTGCTGTGTCCCAGGGACCTCCACAGGATGCACTGACCAGGGCCGTTCACATTTCCTGAGAGAGGAAAGAATGGGAATCCACAAGCAGGCCTGGTGCTGGAGTTCAAACCCCAGCCCCCGACACCCTGGAGCGGGGGGAGTGCGAAGCCCTGCTCGGAGCATCCTGCCGAGCCGTCTGCGCAGCCTCGGAGGTCAGCAGTGTGAGCCTCACACCAGCAGGGAGCCCCTGCCTGGCACAGCCTCGCTCTGAGGGGAAGGACCCTCCTGCACGGGCCTTGCCCTCTGAAGGTCCGCTCCCTTCCCAGCCGCCACCTCCTGCTGACAGAAAAGGCCTCTGGTCTGCAGAGTGCAGCCTCCTGCGCCCTGGGGCCCCGCAGCCCTCAGCCCTCTCAAACCTGCAGCCCCCCACCTCTGGGTCCATGCACCTTCTTCCACCTGGAGACCTGCTCCTCCTGGGAGTCACATGTGGGGTGCCAAGCCGGGAGCAGGCAGGAGGGAGGGCGCCCCCCACCCCTGTGAAGCTAACACCGTACAGTGGCTGTGGAAGCACTTGGCTAGACTCCCAGCCCAGGGCTCCCCAGCGCAGTTCTACCCAGAGGCAGGACCCTGGGGGAGGCAGAGCCCGGGCCCCGCCCACACCTGCAGCCAGGGCTCTGAGCTGGGAATGAGGGTGGTGCTGACTCTCTGGACCCTGGGCCCCCAGCCGCAGCAGGGGCTTGGCCACCTGCCCTGCCCTGCCCTGCCCTGGGCCCTGTGGAGCTCTGCTGTCACCAGGTTCTCCTCACAGGCACAGAGCTGGGGAGCATGTATTGGTTGTATGCTCTCTGAGTAATGGGGGCTCTGCGCCCTCAGGGTGAGGAGGCAGGGGAGAGCGCCAGAGTGTGGAGCGTGGGGGGAGGCAGGGGCACAGGCGCGGGGGGAGGTGGGTTTGGTGTGACATGGTCCCACTGCAGGAAGGTTCCGGAATCCAAGCTGGGGCGTGAGGGCTCATGCTTCTGGCCAGTGCCCGTGTGGCAAGCATTAAAAATAACAGCGGTTGAGCTGGTCCAACAGGAAACGTCCAGCAAATATTTGCTCTTGAGCAGACACTGTGAACTTCCCATGCCCGCTGCTCAGCGAAGACCCTCAGGAGGGTTGTGACAACTCCGCCATCAGGGTGCACAGGGGCATCCTCCGGGGGCCCGGTGGCAGAGGGCCTCTTCACTGTGAGCACCAGCAGCAGAGTGGGCTCCTCAGGAGCCCAGCAGGCCAAGTCCCAGGGTCAGGGCTTTCCGTTTCCAGACAGGATTCATCGGATGCAAAACTCTATACTCTGTTTTTTCTAAATGTTTTATTTTAATTTTTTTCTTTTCTATTAGTTCTTTCTAGATGTGACAGTAGAGTGTATCTCTACATATTATGCATACGTGGGGTATGACTTATTCCAACTAGCATCCATCCCATTCCTGTGGTTGGACATGATGGGGAGTTACACTGCTCATTCACAGATGAGCACAGGAAGCTACATTCAACTCACTCCACTGTCTTTCCTACTCCTGTCCACTCCTTTCCTTTCATTTCCCTTGTCTAATCCAATGAACTTCTACTCTTCCCTCCTGCACCCCACTTATTGTGAGTCAGCATCCACATATCAGAGAGAACATTTGACTTTTGATTTGGGGGAAATGGCTTATTTCACTTAGTATGATGTTCTCCAGTTCCATCCATTTACCAGAGAAATGCCAAAATTTCATTCTTCTTTATGGCTGAGTAATACTCCATTGCATGTGTGTGAGTGTGTGTATGTGTGTGTGTATGTGTGTGTGTATCACATTTTGTTTATTCGTTTATCTGTTTAAGGTTACCTAGGTTGGTTCCAAAGCTTAGCTATAGTGAATTGAGCTGCTATAAACATGGATATGGCTGTGTCACTATAGTATGCTGATTTTAAGTCCTTTGGGTATAAACCAAGGAATGAAATAACTGGGTCAAATGGTGGTTCCATTCCACGTTTTCTGAGGAATCTCCATACTGCTTTCCAGAGTGGTGGTACAAATTTGCAGTCCCACCAGCAATGTGAATGTACGCTTCCCCCCACATCCTCACCAATATTTATTGTTACTTGCATTCTTGATCATTGCTATTCTGACTGGAGTGAGATGAAATCTCAGTGTAGTTTTAATTTGCATTTCTCTAATTGCTAGAGATGATTGACATTTTTTCATATATTTTTTGATCATTCATATTTCTTCTTCTGTGAAGTACCTGTTCAGTTCCTTTCCTTTGCCCATTGTTGATTGGGTTATTTGTGATTAAGTTTCTCTGTGTGTGTTAAGTTTTTCTGAGTTCTTGATATATCCTGGAGATTAGTGCTCTGGTGGGCAGTTGACAAGGATTCCCTCCCATTCTGTGGGCTCTCTCTCCATGTTCTTTGTTTCCTGGGCTGAGAAGAAGCTTTTCAGTTTGATTCCATCCCATTGATTGATTCTTGATTTTACTTCTTGTGCTTTAGGGGATCTTGTTAAGGAAGTTAGTTCTAAACTGACTTGACTAAGAATTGGGCCTATAGTTTCTTCTGTTAGGCGGAGGGTCTCTGGTCTAATTCCTGGGTCCTTGATCCACTTTGAGTTGAGTTTTGTGCAGGGTGAGAGACAGGGGTTTAGTTTCATTCTGCTGCATGTGGATTTCCAGTTCTACCAGCACCATTTGTGGAGAGGCTGTCTTTTCTCTAGCATGAGCTAACTGTGTTTATGTGGGCCTGCTCTGTGTCTTCTACTCTGTAACACTGCCTTTCATGTCTCTTTTGGTGCCTATACCACGCCATTTTTATCCCTATGGCTCTGTAGTACGGTTAAGACCTGGTACTGTGATGCCTCCTGCTTCCCTTTTCTCACTGAGGATTGCTTTGGACATTCTGGCCTCTTATTTTTCCAAATGAATTTCAAGATTGCTCTTTCTAGTTGTATGAAGTACGTCATCAGATTAAAAACTCCATTCTTAGCACGCTCACCTAGAACATTTATTCCAAATTTCTGTGTTTAATAAATGTTGAAAACCCACAAAGCCCTCAGGTCATTCTATCCTCTTCCCTTGGTGTGCTAAAGTCTAGGTCTTGCTCACCTGTGATGCTGACACACCCGCGTCCGCCATCCCCCAAACACGGGCCCCTGGCCAAGCGTGACTGTCTCTGGGGGCTCAGGCTCCCGCGGGCGGGTTCCGCAGCCACAGACCGTGCGCTTTTCTTGTATTATTTTCTAGGATAAATTTCCAGGTGAAATGCTTTGGTAGATGTTTCTAGACTTCTGTAAGATATGACTCCTCTTATTCCTGTAGCTTTTATGGTTTAACAGGGTAAGTTTTTTCACATATTTGCTATTTTTATTTTATGTCCAAGAAATCACTTCTGTTCTACCTGCCAATTTTTTCAAAGGAGTTGAGTGTCTCATTTCCATGAATCTTTGTGTCTAAGACCTTCCTGCTCTGGGTGCACCTTTCCCTTTCTGTGTGTGATATCCTCTCAGAGGAAGACCACTCTTTGACTGTGAAGTTGCACTTTATGGCCAGCTTTTTTTTTTTTTTAGTTTTACTGATTTTATTCTTTTTTAAATACAGGACAGTGGAATGCATCACAATTCTTATTACACATATAGAGTACAATTTTTCATATCTTTGTATATAGAGCATGCTCACACCAATTCATGCCTTTATACATGTACTTCGTTTTTGGGTTTTTTTTTTTTTTTTGCCTTACAATTCTTATAACACATAGATACCACAATTTTTCCTCTCTCGGTTTATATATAAAGTATGCTGGCCAGCTCTTGAGCCTGGCTGGGCAGCTACCTGGACTTCATGTTTCCCTGCTGCGCTGGCTGCAGGGACTGAGCCTCCAGGGCCTTGCCCCATGCACGCCCACCCTCTTTCTCTTGCTCTATGAAACATGTAAATGATCTTGAACAGTGTACCCTGCGTTCTGGTTTGCAGTCCTGAGGAAGCCCTTTCTGAGCATGTCAGTGGAGACACACAGCAACCTCAGATCAGTCTCCAGTCCCACCTGGAGCAGCCCTTGCTCCAGAGCTCCTCTGTGGTGCTGGACCTGGCCAAAAGCTGCAAACCTTATTACCGCTTCTGAGGTTTTGCCTGACCTATTTCCCAGAAGGTCCCCTAGTTTATCAAAACCCTCAAGTAACAGGGGATTTGTGATTTACTGCATGACCCTGTGGCACAGCCTAATTTTTAATATGTCTGTTGATTCAGAGAAACGTGTGAGGTATTTTTTACCCTGGGTTAGGTGGGTGGAAAAGATGGCTGGTTGATGAAAATACCTGGGCTCAGACGCCACTGGGTGGTGTGGAGGAGGCGCAGTCACATTCGAATGTCTTAGAACACGTCGGAGGAGTCTGACTCCCAAGTAGGTCTCTCCAGTGGGGACAGCGATCACGGGCGAGGCTCAGGGCACCGTGGGGGGCCGCCCTCTATGGTGGAGCCCTGCGCCTTCACATGGCCCAGGGCACATGACGGGTGCCCTCTCCACACCCTCCACCCCAGTCACCTCCAGGAAGGTCATCCTGACCTACAGCTGCCCAGTGAGATATTCCCCTGAAAGACGTGTCCCCTGTTAAAACATTCTGCTAGTCACTGGTGAAAAGAGTTGAACTCTGTGCACAAGTCCACACCAGGGCCTGGTTTGTCTCTGGCTTTGGCGAGGGAAGCCGCTGCTGCTGGAGTTGCGCTGTCCACCTGTGGACAGTCAGGGACACTGTCTGGCTGCTTTCAGGGGACGGCAGGAGAGTGTCTAAAGTCAGCTCAGCTTGCTTAGAGCTTTCAAGTTCACAAAGAAAAAAGAAAGCCATCAACGCCTCCTTAAACACCCCTGTGAGTTCCACTTCCAAGTCATATTTGCTTATGAAACCATTCTCAAAAGTGGACTCCCTCCAGCCAGCGTCCCCCCTTGGCTGGATTCTGATGAACACACTGGGAATCATGGCCGGCACTTTTGTCAAGGCACAAACTACATAAAGAGAGATTAGTTTAAATTAAGGAGACTCCATTTGTAACAAAGGGAATTCAAGTAGAAAAGTATTTGGAAAGCAATTATAATTACTTTTGTGAAGCCAAAGTTGCATTTCACAAAGTCAATTTTCTAGTGCAAAGGGTAAGTTAAGACCTTTTGGCCTCAGAATAATGGGATTAGGTTTACAACCAATAGCAATTTTCATGTGCTTTCAAAGCCATTGTTTGTGAATGTTGCAATAAAGATCCGCATAAAAGCTATTTATTGAGCCCATAAATAGATGTCATTTGTTAATTAAGTGCAATTAATTTGCAAATGCACTCACAGTACTGCTTAACTGAAAATAAAATAAAATTCTGAGACAGCAGAAGAGTGGAACACCTGAGTTCAGAATCTCGCACTGCACGTCCTATTTTTACTGTACTGCTAAAAGGCGTCTGTGTGCGACTTTCCTTTTAAATTACAGTTTGGGTGTACATGCAATCAGTGCAGAATTTCTTTTAAAAAAGCAATTTGTGTATATTGCAAATTATTGGTCATGGTATTGAACCTGCTGGTCAAGGAACCAAGATAAACGGCTAGAATGAGGGTTGTGCGTGTGTGTGTGTGTGTGTGTGCGCCCATGCGTGTCTGCGGAGGCCATCCCTTCCCCAGGGGCAGGTTTCCCCCACTCTGAGACACGGGTGCTCCCCTGAAGGGTGCGGTGGATGAACAACTATGCTGGAACACAGAGCCTCGCCTCGCCTCACACAGGGTGGACGGACACGCATGCCCGTGACAGGACTGGACACTGAGGTCCTCCCATGTGGCCCCTCCCTCCTGGGCGCCTCCGCTTTCCTCTGAAGAGACCCTGGGAGGGACCTGCTGAGGAGGATGTCCGCACCGCGTCAGGAGTGCACTGGGAGGAGCACGCGGGGGTGCTGAAGCCTGCGGTCACTCCTGCCGTCACGCCTGCTACAGCTGGACTTGGGATTGATGGGCCCATCAACAGAGCTCAGTGACAGAGGCTCAAGTTACTGTCAGAGACCCCCATGCGGAGAGGACAGTGGTCCTCTGATCAGTCCTGGTGCCCTGCTCTGTTGCTGGGGACTGCTGACCTTGGCCATGTCCTTCACCTCTGAGCTCATTTACTTATTTGGGGAATGTCACAGGGAGGATGTCCCCAAAAGGAGTGTCTTGAGTGTCCAGTCACAGAGTGTCCAGTGTAACCCAGAGAACATTCTGTATGGATGTGCTGGACACCCTAGGGTCTGACCACTCACCGCCGTCCCTCAGCTGGGCACAGCTGGTGCTGTGACCACCACTGCCTGGATCCAAGCAGAGCTCTTCCTGGTGCTCAGCAGCTGAAGTGACCAGCAGGGCTCTGCCCCGTGGCTTGGACGTTGCCTAGTCAACAGAAAGAAATACCCCTGTGCTTTATTCAAACAGCTTTGTACTTTTAGCCCTTACTCTCTGGGTCCTGGGTCCATTCTGAGTTAATTCCTGCAGATAGCAAGAGACAGGGCATTTAAATGTGTTCCTTCACACGTGCGGATCCTGTGCTCCCGACAGAATCACTAGAAGGACACCATTCTCTCTGTGGCGCCTCACTGCAGACGGCCCCTGGGCCCTCCCTCAGCTCTGGTGTGTACCCTGCGGCCAGAGCCCCACTCGGTGACCTGTGCAGTAAGCTGGGGATCCAGAAGTGAGACCTCAACTCTCCTTCTTGGGGCCCCTTGTATTTCCATAGGAACTGAGGATTGGCTTTTCCACTTCTACGAAAAATCTAGATGGAATTTTTATAGGAATGGCACTGAATATTCTGTAGGTTGCTTTGGAAAATACTCTCATCTTGACATTATTAAGTCTTTCAATCCATGTACGTGGGACATCTTTCCTTTTGGGGGGGGGGTCTTAATTTCTTTCAATAATGTTTTTAGTTTGCAATATACCACACCTCCTTGGGTAAATGTGATCCTAGGTGTCTTATTTATTTAGATGTTATTATAAGTAGAATTGTTGTCTTAATTTCCTTTTTGGATTATTCATTGCTAATGTATAGAAGCACAACTGATATTTATTTTTTGATCTTGTACCATGAACTTTGCTGAATTTTTTTATCAGATATAGTGGTAGCTTTCTTGGGGATTATTTGGGAATTTCTATACATAAGATCTTCTGTGAACAGAGACAGCTCTTCTTCTCCCTAACAGGTTGCTTTCTTTTCTTGTCTAATTGCTCTGGCTAGAAACACTCTACTACCATGTTGAGTGGAAGGGGTAAGAGTCAATGTCCTGACCTCCCCCATTCTCAGGGGAGAGTTTTCAGCCCTTCACTATTGAGAATGGTGTTAGCTGTAGGTTTTCATAAATACCCATTACTGTGCTGAGGAAGCACTCTGCTGTTCCTGGTTTTCACCGTTTTTATCACACAAAGATGACATATTTTGTCAAATGTCTTTTTCTGTGCCAATTGAAATGGTGACATGTTCTGTTAGTAGGATGTATTGCATTGATTGATCTTCCTATTTTAAACCACCTGTGCACTCCTGCAATTAGCCACAGCATATAATTACTTTAATAGGACGCTCAACTGGGTTTGCTAGTGTTTCCTTGAGGATTTTTACATCTTGGCTCATAAAGGAGGAGTGTGTATTTCTCTTTGCTTGTGCTCTGGCTTTGATATCAGAGTTAATTTTGACCCTGATACAATTATAGGAATGGCACTGAATATTCTGTAGGTTGCTTTGGATTAGGATTGAAAGGGTCCCTCCTCTTCTGTTTTTGGAAGAGTGTGAGGATTGATATTAATCCTCTATAGATGTGGGTAGAATTCACCCACAAGGCCACCTCGTCCTGGACTTTTCTTTGCTGAGTGACCTTTATTGTTGATTCAGTTTCTTTGTTTTTTGCTCTGTTGAGATTTTCTATTTGTACTTGAAGTAATCTGTGTGTTTGTGTGAATTTGTCCATTCTACCTAGTTTATCTAATTTGTTGCCATACACCAGTGCATAGTATTCTCTTATAATTCCTTTTGTTAGTTTGAAGTCATTAAGTTTTTTTTTTCTTTCTGATTTTGAGAATTCGGGTCTTTTTAGTCAAGCTGAAGGTCTTTCTGTCCTGTTGATTGTTTTGGAGAATCTAGTTGGCGTTTTGCCGTTTCCCTCCACTGTTCCTTAATTGCTGATCTTCATGATTTCTGTCCTTCTGCTAGCTTCAGGCTTGGTTTTCTTTTTCTACCCTTATGCACTTTAACATTAGCTTTTTAATTTCTACAAAGTAGTCAGATGGGATTTGATAGTGACTGTGTAGAATCTGAATCAATCTGGGAAATTTCTCATCTTAAACATGAAATCTGGCATCCTTGAATTTGCAGTATCTCCCATTTATCTAGACTTACAAATTTCTTCCAGCAATGTTTATATCAGAAATCAGATTTTGTACTTTTGTGTTAAATATTTACAGAAGTTTTTGTTTGGTTTTGGTCTTGGGGATTGAACCCAGAGCCACTTAACCACTGAGCCACATCCTCAGCCCTTTTCATGTTTTTTTTTATTTAGAGACGGGGACTCACTAAGTTGCTTAGGGCCTGGCTAAGTTGCTGAGGCTGGCTTTGAACTTGTGTTCCTCCTTCCTCAGCCTCCAGAGCCTCTGGGAAGCAGCTTCATTAGCAGGGCTTCAGGTGGGTTCTGGCATGTGGAGTGGCATTGGTCACCTGCACAGGTAAACGCAAGCCAGTACAGCGCAGCTGTGGCCACCACCTTTCCTGGCCTCACGGGGGCGGGGGCTGCAGCACCCCAGGAGTCCTAAGAGAAGTCCACTGAGCAGGTGTCATCTGGGGGACAACAGCATGGGCGGGGACGAGGATGGCAGAGAAACAGAGGGTCGGTGTGTTTCCAGTGCCAGCGGGGCCACCTCGTAAGTCTCCACAGTCCAGGTGAAGGCCTGGTGGTAAGTTCAGCCAGTGGGGGCGGGGGGAATGGGGGGATGAGGAGGGATGGGGGGATGGGGGGGATCGCCCCACTGCCCCTTCAGCCTCAGCTCCCCAGCTGCTGTGTGTTGGGGGTGTGCACTTGAGGGCCGTGTAGACAGTCCACACGGCCAGTGAGGCTGCGGCACACACCCACTCACAGTGGGCACCACGCCGTTAGCCTTGGTTTAGAGGCTCACTCCCACGCTAGCAGCACACTCTTTAGGATGGGTCGGCCATAGTGCGGGTATTTATTTTCTCTTTTGAACTCGGGGAGACAGTTGTGTGTTAATAAGTAACAACTATAATTGCTGTTTTCTCTTAATAACAAAAATGGTGTGGATAGCTAGGAATTAGGGAACTAAGACACTTTCCACGTTTTGTATGTTACCTTGTTTTCAAAAAAAGAGAAATTATTAGCCCCTAAGTATTTATTATGTGTTGTGTAGACTTATAAAATGTCCTACAGCACAAATCCTCATTATACTTTTTGGTATTGCCGTTATTTACAGTGCCTAATTATCTTGTTTGTGTTACTGTGATTCTTTTGACAGATAATATAGAAGTTTCCACACATATATCAGGAAATTCAATCTTATATAGAAAAAATGAGACGGTTATCAACATGTTGCATAATCAATTTAATTCATTTCAGTTAAATTCTTATCTTTCATACTCTTCTTTTACGTAGCCACATGCATATTATAGCTTCGAGGCTAAACATTAGGCAGAGGCAGGATATGTGTGTGCAGCCATAATGAGCTTGCTTTTTAATACAAAGGAAGATTAGAATCGTATTAAATTGCATGTTAATGGAAAAATAAAGCAAAACATAATAGGAAGACAATTGGGGCTGCTGTTAAGTCTGGATCACAGAACACAGTTTTGCTATTTATTGGTTGAATGTTGAGTTTCCTTTGGATCTTGCCCTTAATTATGTTAAGTATAATACATCCTAAGTATTCCTCGTAATGTGAAGAAGTGCTGTGGTTAGGCTGACTGCTGAGGCCAGAGGGCGCCTCAGCCACATTACAGGCAGCCTTTGGAGTCACAGGTGAGGCCCCCCCAGCCCGGGGAACTCACTGTGACAGGTGCAGGCTCCAAGAGTGGACACGAGCGGCAGCTGACACGCGCGCAGGGCCCTCGGCATTCCTGCAGAAGTGCTGGGTGCTTCTCTGCTGGGTCGTCCTGTGCCTGGGACACAATCCTCTTCCTTGTCACACATTACGGCTCTGAGCTGGCTGGACACGTGCAGTCCTGGGACTTGAGGCAGGGACATGTTTAGGCCAGGTCTGGGACTAGTCACCCAGCACAGGTTTCTCTCAGGTGAGGATGCTTCCCTGCAAAGGCTGCCCGGAGCATCAGGGAGAACCCGTGTCCATGTGTGTGGGGCTGGCACGGCATCAGCTGTAGTGTGACTGACAGCGGGATTATCCCAGGCTGGGATGGAGCCCTTGCAGAGGAGCAGGTGAGGGGATGTGAGTTAGGTGATCGAGCCCAGGTCTGAAGGAGGACCCCTGGAGTTCTGTCTCTCATGTGACAAAGACCCTTTCTCGTCCCTGCCTGGGCCTCAGCCTCAAGGGCAGCATGCAGCAAGGTTGTCTTCAGCCTTCTTTGAGAACTAACAGAGAGAGCTTCCAGCCTGGGGACAGAGGAGAAAGAACTCACAGAGTGACTTTGAGGAGTGGCAAGCAGCTCCATGCCTGGGGCACAGCCTTGCAGGGGTCTGGGTGGGAGCAGAAGAGGCCAGGCAGCCATTGAGCACCCTTGGTTGTGGCCCACGGGCTGGGCCGTGCGGAGCTGGCTTTCCAGAGCCCCTGAGCTGGGATGGGGGGCAGGACCCCCTGGAAAGCTGGGCTGCTAGAGCAGAGTGCTGGTTGGAGTCTGAGGACAGACGGGGAAGCGTGTCCAGCAAGAGCCATCAGGAGGCAGGCACAGTGGTCCTGGGACAAGGCCCCTAATGAGGGAGGTGGGCAGGTAGGTGAGAACCGGGTGGGGTAGGAGGAGGACTGAGAGGCCAGGGAAGCAGCCAGAGAACCTGGCTCTGCTGGGGAGCCTGGGCACAAGGGGCACACCTCTGCCCTCAGGAGGGTGGCACAGAGTCCTGGAGAGAGACAAGGCACTGGGTCAGGGGTACCACCTTGCCTCCACTCTCCCCAAGGACAGACCCCATTCTTATGGGTGATGGGTTGGGGTCATCAGACCCTGCCCAGGCTCCATCCCAGGCTTCATCCCCCGGGCCACATGCTAGCACCTGCCCCTGGGCCTTCTTTCCACTGTTCTCCCCCAGCAATGAGCTTGGAGCCTGCACTTCCTGTATTTCCACTGGCTGCCAGAGGGAGGCAAGGTCCACCCTGGGACTGAGAAGAGACAGTGGACAGCAGGGCAGAGGGAGTCAGCCTTCTCCAGGAGTCCAGAATCCAGGCCCATTAGGGTCACAGACCCTGAACTTTTCCAACGGGTCCAGTGGGTGACATTAACAAAGATTACCATCATATGCAATGGCAGATGGGCACTGTGGCCATGCCCAGGACGCAGCTCCCCATCCGGGGGCTCAGTCCTACCCTGCAACTGGAGAGCAGTCCATCACAGAGGCCCCTCTGGCTCTGGCCCTTCACCCTTGGAAGTGGGCTGGATGGCCAGAGCTGTCCAGGGACTGTCCAGGAGGCTCCCACACTGGATTGGTGGTGCCCCAGGATCAAACCACTCTTTACTTCACGGAGGGTTATTCTCAGTTCAGAACACATCTGGAATAGAAAAACCCCTGGTGAGCCCGTTTGGATCCCTCCCTCCACAGGCAGTCAACCACCCGGGAGGACCCAGGACGCTTGTCCAACGGGAGGACAGGTGGGGGCTGCTCTCCAGGACAGGCCTGAAGGGGTGCAGCAACATCCCCCACCAGTCTCCCACGAGAGCCGGATGTCCAGGTGGAGGCAAGCTGGTCCCCAGCCAGGCCGTCTCTCTCCACAACCCAGTCCCCACACAGCAGAGGGGTTGAGAGAGCCCCTGCACTGCTACCTGCCCAGTGGGCACGTGGCACTGAGCCCACAACCTCACAATATACACCAGTGTGTGACACATTCACTTACTAATTACACCAGGTGTTATTTTCCAAGCTGAACGAAAACCCCCCAATGCAAAATGTAAATACAGCTTCTCCCCAAATTGTTATTATTTATTAACTCAAAACCTGTGGTTTGAGAGACCAGTGAACCTGCTAGCCCTTAGACATGTCACTGCAGACCACCACTCGGGAACATCAAGGTCCCTTTCGGTATCCCTCACTTTGCAGTGGTCAGTGGGAACTGGTGCTGGTCCACTGGAACGCTGGAGCTCGGAGGACACTGACTGTTGGGAAGAGTGGCATGTGCTCGGAGCGGGGGCTTCTACAGGGGACTTGTGGGGTTCCCTTCGAGCATTAAATGACGTCTCTCTTGTGCCCACAGACCAGCAGTACTCATGGTCCCCGACGCAGCACTTCAATGAAGAACGGTACTCCCCGGCTCCCAGGAACATGAAAGGGTTGTCTGGAAGCCGGAACCCGCCGCCGCTATGTGCAGGCCACACCTGTGGCGTGGCGCCCCCTGCCGACTGCGAGCACCCGCTGGACCACCTCCGCCACGGGCAGGACACGCGGCAGCCCTACCTGCTCAGCCCGGCGGAGAGCTGCCCCATGGACCACCACCGCTGCTCCCCGCGGAGCTCCGTGCACTCCGAGTGCATGATGATGCCCGTGGTGCTGGGCGACCACGTGTCCAGCAGCACCTTTCCCAGGATGCACTACAGCTCCCACTACGACACCAGGGACGACTGCGCCATGCCCCACATGGGCGCCAAGATCAACCGCATCCCCGCCAACCTCCTGGACCAGTTCGAGAAGCAGCTGCCCCTGCACAGGGACGGGTTCCACACGCTGCAGTACCAGAGGGCCTCGACGGCCGCGGAGCAGCGCAGCGAGAGCCCGGGCCGGATCCGGCACCTGGTGCACTCGGTGCAGAAGCTCTTCACCAAGTCGCACTCCCTGGAGGGCTCTTCCAAGAACAAAGCGGACGGCACCAAGGGCGACGGCCGGGCCGACGAGCACCACCACGGCCACCACGCCCGGCACGGCAAGCGGAGCCGCAGCAGGGAGCGGAAGCCCGAGGCCAAGCACAAGTCGGGCTCCAGCAGCTGGTGGAGCTCGGACGACAACCTGGACAGCGACAGCACGCACCGGGCGCCGAGCGTGGTGAGCAGGCACCACCTGGACCCCTTCCCCCACTGCTACCCCGAGGCCCTGCAGAGCCCCTTCGGGGACCTCTCGCTGAAGACGTCCAAGAGCAACAACGACGTCAAGTGCTCGGCCTGCGAGGGCTTGGCCCTGACGCCGGACGCCAAGTACATGAAGCGGAGCTCCTGGTCCACGCTCACCGTGAGCCAGGCCAAGGAGGCCTACCGCAAGAGCTCCCTGAACCTGGACAAGCCGCTGGTGCACCAGGACATCAAGCCGCCCCCGCGGCAGTGCCACTACCTCCAGGTAAGGGCCCCGCCAGCGCCTGGCCCAGGGCGGCGCTGGTGGCTCTCAGTGGGCAGAGTCCATGAAGGTGCGGTTAGACTGTCGGGACCCACACGCTGTGGGCTGAGCCAGGAGCTTGGGTCCTACTCTTGGCCTGTTTTTATTTTGACACCTTATCTGTGCTATGTGGGAGGCCGTGGGCAGCTCCATGCGGGTCCACAACAGGTAATGATCAGATGGGGGGCGAGCTCCTCCGTGTCTCAACATCCACCATTTCTGTGGGAACCCGCCAGCTCCTCTTTTCTACCTGTGTAGAGTGTAGATTATGGTAATGACAGTCACCTGCTGAGCACACACTGCAGCTGTGCTCCATGAGGGCACTCTTGAACTCCTGTCCACCTGGAGTCTTGGGTCCCATGCCCAGCCCCACTGCTGGTAACCAACCTTCATGGCTCTCGGCGCCGGCATGGTGAGACCAGGAAGTCTTGTCCTGGGCCTCGCCCGTTTCACTTAGCGGGTGACCTCCTGGTTCACCGTTGCTGCAGGCGGCAGGATGGGCCTCTCTGCTGAGGCTGAGACTCTTCCCTGTGTCGATAGGACCACGCCTTCTCTGCCCACCCAGCCCTGGACTCTGCTCCTCGCCATCCTGGCTGCTGTTACGGTGCTGCCGGGATGGCGTCAGTTTCGACAGGTGGCAGAGAGGTGACCTCAGGCCATTCTGGGGGTCTCTGAGGCCCCCGGCTGCTCCCTGGAGCCACTCAACACCGTCGCCATCCCCTTGGGACCCCCAGGGCTGGAGGCCTAGGACACAGCGGCAAAAGCACACCTGCCTTCACAGGAGCTGTGGGTTCGGGAGCCGCCCCTGGCAGAAGCCTGACCTCCACGCCCACCTCCTGCTCCTGGGAGTGGCATCCCTGAGCCACAAGGCAGGAGGTCCGACTGTGGGAAGGAATCTGTCTCTGTGATGCTGATGAGATGAATTCACAAAGGCAAAGCAAACTGCAGACAGCGGCTGGCGAGAGCTGCACACTGCAGACCTCTGTGCGTCAGTGACGCCTCCCTCTCCTAACCCTGCTGTCACCAAGAAAGCCAGATCCGCCCTGGAGGTGCCTGCTCCACTGAGGATGCAGGGCTCAGAGGCTGCGGGCTTGGCATCAAGCTGATACATGTCACCACAGATCCCCTCTATTGCCTGAGAGCAGGTGCAGCGGCCAAATGCTGCTTCAGGGAAATGCTCCTAGCACGGAGTCACGCTGCTCACTGCAGTGAAGTCACCAGGCAGCCACCTAATGGGACAGAAAGACAGCCCTGCCTCTGTCCAGGAGTGCCGAGTTGGCAAGCCCTCCCCATGCCAGGCTCAGGGGCTCTGTTCTGAGAGGGGAGGTACCCAGTTGTTTGCATGGCAGATTTATGCAAAGAGACAGATTGGTTGTTGCATAAAACATTATTTATAGCAGTGGGAGAGACTTATGCTTTGATTGTACTTGGCCAGCCTCGATAGTATCCAAGGGTAGAGACTCATCTACTTATCTAAAGGACCGTGGTGACTAGAATGGGGTCCAGAAGCAAAGCTCTTGTTTTATTCTTTTTCCACTTGAACCTGAGACACCTGTAGATTGGTGCTCCTTGGACACTAAAGGTCGGTGGCACAACAGTGACGTTGCACTGGGTCCACGTCCCTGCCACACCTGCTCGGCAGCGTCCTGTGCCCTCAAGTCTACCTGCGGCTGCCCCCATGGCCCACACTGTCCTCCACCCTCCAGCAGCCCTTGTGATCCTGTGGCTGAGGAAAGTGCCACACACACATCCAGGGCACAGGTAGCATAAGGTCCCAGGCCCTATGGCCACCATCAGTTGAAGCAGACCCCACATCTCACACAACTGCCGCAGCAGACGTTCCCATGTTTGTCCCTGAAAGGTCCACGCTGAACGACAAGGTCAGATTGTGAATCGCAGCCATGACACAGGAGCAGACACTGAAAGCAGTAGTTCTGCAGGGCTCCCAGCATTAGGTCACGTTCGCCTTCCCCAGGCTCCAGCCTCTCCTTCCCAGTTTGTTTGAGCGGGATGCGATGAGGGGCCTCTTGAACCTCTCGGTCCACAGATTTCTCCTCTCTTTCTCTCTTCCCAACCCTGGAGGGCTTTTGGTTTTTAAACTTCATAGGCAGCATGGCCCCTAGGCCCTGCTGCTTGGGCTCTGTTCATGGTGTCCAAGGTCCAGTTTCGTAGGTTGGTGGAAACCTGCCCAGAGCCTGCAGTCCCTGCATTTCTGCACTGGCCTGGCTGGGCCGCCTGCCTGTGGGCCTCCTGCTCCCTCTGCCAGGCTCCCTCCCTCTCTCACAGGGGTCAGTCATATTTTTCAGCTGTCTTCTAGGAGCTTCAAGGGGAGGAACAGTGTCGATCTTCCCCCCACCTTCTGGGTCTCTCCACTGCCCCCTGCAGCTGGACGGCACCTGAGAGCAGCTGGCTGTGAGCCCCTGTGGTGGAGGGCACGCAGGTGGAGCCGTGGTCTTAGACAAATGCGTTTTCCAGGCTTCAAACATCATGTCTTTTATAGAACAGGAAACTGCTCTGGCCCTGGGAAGAGACCACGCGGGGGAGCCCGCACGCCTCT
The DNA here is from genome assembly GCF_021218885.2 of Marmota monax. Classification (NCBI taxonomy): domain Eukaryota; kingdom Metazoa; phylum Chordata; class Mammalia; order Rodentia; family Sciuridae; genus Marmota; species Marmota monax. Next base: position 2,292,344 of record NW_026691979.1, on the reverse strand, counting down.
GTGGCAGACCCCTGGTGTCAAGTGGCCCTGCACAGGACAGGGAGGACGGCCCCCGCCCCCTCCTCTCCTGAAGACTCTGGTGCCTCCGTAGCAGGCCTAGCCTGGCGCCAGCCTCCCTCCCACCCCCGGTTGGGATGACACGGGCCACAGCCAGGGGGACATTGCAGCAGCAAGGAGGGTGGGGGCACCCCAGGAGGCCACGCGGCTTCCAGGACCGCTCTGCCGCCTCCCTCGGCAGCAAACTTCTCCCCTCTCCGCCTCTCAAGGAAAACAGGCACATTCTGGAGGCAGCCCAGTGACTGTCCCTTCTCATTGTCCTCTGGAGGTCACGCAGGCTCGCTGGGCAACACTGATTAGGACGCAGCACAGATCACGCTCCGTCTCCTCGGGCTATGTTTGTCCGAGCACTCGGCTGAATCGATTGTCAAGGACGCCCGTCCGGGGTTGGTCCCTGCTGATTGCAGGCAACTTCCTGGTGGAAGATAGAGGCTTCTGGGCTCACGCAGAACACCAGGGAGCTGGAGGAACTGGCCTGCGGGGGCTCCTGTGGGAGTGGGGCCAGAGGGAGGAGAAGGGAGAAGTGGGCGTTAGTGCGCGGGTATGGTGAGCACCGCTAGGGCCTCGTGGAAAGCTGAGGCTCGGGCTGGCAGACGCCCTGCGTGCCTCCTGCCTTGGTGTGTAGCACTCACAGCTGCACTCCAGGAAGAGTCCTGACCTCAGTGGGTCCAAACAGGTGAGCAGAGGGCCACGGGCAAGGGTAGCCCTGCCTGCCCCTTCACAGTGCTCCTGAGCCTGCGTCTTCCGCTTCAGTGGAGAGAGGTCCATGGCCGGGGAGACGTGTTCCCTGGCCCACCTGTCCTCTCTTCTCCCCAGTTGGCCTCCACGTCCGCTGCAGTGTGGCCCCCTGACCACCCCCCACTGTGGTCTGTGCCTGCCCTTGCTGGCCACTGCCAGGAGTGGGACAGTGGACCCAAGAGGCTGCACTCCTGGGCCTCCGAGGGGCCTCCAGGCTGGTCTCCAGTGCACCTGGTCCAGGTCCCACATGGGTGCAGGCACGGGTGCAGAGCCGCTCTGCCGCCTCCGGCGTCTGCGGTTGGACTGTTTTGACAGCAGCGACGTCTCTCGGTGGTTTTGATTGGCATTTCCGTGATGACTGACGGTGCTGGGCACTTTGTCAGGCCCTTGTCTGTCTTACTGAGGGACGCCTTCCCTCCACGGGATCACTTTTCTCAGTTCCTCACTTGTTCTGCCGTTCACCCCTCATCAGACGGTGAGCCGGAAAGATTCCCTCCTATTCCTTAGTCTGTCTCCTAGTCAGCAGAAGCGTCTCGGCTTCTATTTGTCTGTTATTGCTTTGGTTACCTGTGCTATTGGGGTCTTTTAAAAGAAGAAAAACCATTGCCTGTACCCATTTTGGAAGTGCCTTCCCTGTTTAGTCGTCCTGGCGTTCCGGGTCTTACATTCAGGCTTTGGTTCACTCGGAGCTGATTTCTGTGCAGGGGAGAGACAAGGTCTTTCCGTCCTCCTGCTCTGGAGGCCAGTCTTCCCACAGGGTCTGCCTTTGGCACGTTTGCCAGAGATCCTGGGTTATGCTCAGGCCCTGGTTCTGTCCACTGGTCTGTAGGCGTTTGTGGCTGCCGCCTGCAGTCTTGGTTACCCCAGTCCTGCAGTAGGTGTGCCTGGAGGTCGGGGGCCTGGGTTTTTGATCTCAAGGACTTTGACTGTTGGGGGGTCTGGTGATTCCCCCATTTCCTGGAAGAATGCTACGGTTGTTGATGGCAATTACGTTTAGTCAGTAGGTTGCTCTGGGTAGGATGCTCATGACCAGTTTCCTGCCCTCAACACGGGAGTGCGGTCCACTTCTGTGTCCTCTACAACTTCTTCCTCCGGGTCTTATCATCTTCCTGGTGGAGGCCCGTGTTCCTGAGCACTGTGACTTCCCTCTCAGCGAGCTCCTCCTGGTGAAGACCATGTTGGTGGGTTTGCATGCAACCTTGCTGAGCTCACTTACCAGCCCCCACCACTTCTTGGTGGTCAGGTCTCCCTCTGCTGAGGACCCGGTCAGCTGCAAGCAGTGATCGTCTGGCCCCCTTCCCTGGCTGAATGCCTTTATCTCCCCCTCCCCCAGTGGTTCTTCTGTAGCTGTGGGGTGGCTGCGGCCAGGCTGTGTCCTCCCTGTTGGCGTGTAGTTCTCTCTGTGGCTATGCCCCGTCTGGTGCTGGCCTCAGGGTCATGCTGGCCTCATTAAATGCCTTGGTTCAGTTGTTTGGAAGGGTCTGGGCGTTCCTTCTTTAAAAGTTTGGTGGAATTTAGGAGTGAAGGTCTCTGCTGGGACACATCACGACTGGTTCAACCGTATCACCTGTCGCTGGACTAATTCAGGTTTTCTCTCCTGAATTTTATCTTGTGGCCAGATCCATCCACTTCCTACAGGTTTTGCAATTTGTTGGCATAGAATTGTTCACAGAAGTCCCTGGTGCTCCTCTGAGTTGGTACCAGCTGTGATGTGAACTGGGCAGGATGGGCCCCATCCTGAGCCTTGGTGCCCAGGCCCTACAGTGCCAGGGACCCACAGGACAGGCAGCTGTGGTGGGGAGGGGTTGATGGCCTTCTTCCTCACCTGCCACCTCCCCCGTGCCCCCTTGTGTTCTGTGGTACCAGCTGTTATCTGTCCCAAATGCTCCCTTGTGTTCCGTGGTACCAGCTGTGATGTGTCCCCAGTGCTCCCTTGTGTTCTGTGGTACCAGCTGTGATGTGTCCACTGTGCTCCCTTGTGTTCTGTGGTACCAGCTGTGATGTGTCCCCTGTGCTCCCTTGTGTTCTGTGGTACCAGTTGTGATGTGTCCCCCGTGATCCCTTGTGTTCTGTGGTACCAGCTGTGATGTGTCCCCCGTGTTCCCTTGTGTTCCGTGGTACCAGCTGTGATGTGTCCCCTGTGCCCCTTGTGTTCTGTGGTACCAGCTGTGATGTGTCCCCCGTGTTCCCTTGTGTTCTGTGGTACCAGCTGTGATGTGTCCCCCGTGATCCCTTGTGTTCTGTGGTACCAGCTGTGATGTGTCCCCAGTGCTCCCTTGTGTTCTGTGGTACCAGCTGTGATGTGTCTGCCATGTTCCCTTGTGTTCTGTGGTACCAGCTGTGATGTGTCTGCCATGTTCCCTTGTGTTCTGTGGTACCAGCTGTGATGTGTCTGCCATGCTCCCTTGTGTTCTGTGGTACCAGCTGTGATGTGTCCCCAGTCCCCCCTTGTGTTCTGTGGTACCAGCTGTGATGTGTCCCCAGTCCCCCCTTGTGTTCTGTGGTACCAGCTGTGATGTGTCTCCAGTCCCCCCTTGTGTTCTGTGGTACCATCTGTGATGTGTCCCCAGTGCCCCTTGTGTTCCATGGTATCAACTGTGATGTGTCTCCCATGTTCCCTTGTGTTCTGTGGTACCAGCTGTGATGTGTCCCCAGTACTCCCTTGTGTTCTGTGGTACCAGCTGTGATGTGTCCCCAGTACTCCCTTGTGTTCTGTGATACCAGTTGTGATGTGTCCCCAGTCCCCCCTTGTGTTCTGTGGTACCAGCTGTGATGTGTCCCCAGTGCTCCCTTGTATTCTGTGGTACCAGCTGTGATGTGTCCCCAGTGCCCCTTGTGTTCTGTGGTACCAGCTGTTATCTGTCCCAAATGCTCCCTTGTGTTCCGTGGTACCAGCTTTGATGTGTCCCCAGTCCCCCCTTGTGTTCTGTGGTACCAGCTGTGATGTGTCCCCTGTGCCCCTTGTGTTCTGTGGTACCAGCTGTGATGTGTCCCCCGTGTTCCCTTGTGTTCTATGGTACCAGCTGTGATGTGTCCCCAGTGCTCCCTTGTGTTCTGTGGTACCAGCTGTGATGTGTCCCCAGTGCCCCCTTGTGTTCCTTGGTACCAGCTGTGATGTGTCCCCAGTTCTTTCTTGTGTTCCATGGTATTAGCTGTGATGATTCCTTTTTCACTTCGTATTTCGTTTATTAAAACCAGTTAGGGCCTGGGGATGTGGCTCAAGCAGTAGCGTGCTCGCCTGGCATGCGTGCAGCCCGGGTTCGATCCTCTGCACCACATACAAAGATGTTGTATCCGTCAAAAACTGAAAAATAAATATTGAAATTCATTCTCATTCTCTCTCTCTCTCTCTCTCTCTCTCTCTCTCTCTCTCAAAAAAAACAGTTAGCCTAATAAAGGCATTTGCTATTTTTTGTTCATTTTTTTGGAAAAACCAGTATTCCTGTCATCAACGTTTTGTGTATTCCAGGTCTTCATTTCTGCTGTGCTCTTCCTTATTTCTGTTCCTCTACCACTGCAGATTGGGGAGCCTTGCTTTCCTGGGGGCCTGAGCTGCGTTATCAGGCTCTACACTTGACGTCTTCCCACTTTTTAATTGTTGGTCTATGATTTTACTCTGCCGTGGTCAGGGAAGGGAACGGCTCTGACTTGTTTGTATTTGCGGAGACTTGGGGCCTCGCGTGTGCTCTGCTCTAGGGGACGTGCCCCAGGGAGATGAGCAGTGTACATGCCACAGTTGTTGGCTGAAAGGTCGTGCAAATGTCTGTCGGGACCCTGGGGCACAGTGGGGTGGAACCCCACGTGCCCTGTGACTTTCTGTCTGCATGGTCTCTCCGTGGCTGTGTGAGGGGTTCTGGGTCCTCAGCTACCCCACACTGGAGACCAGCTCTCCCTTTAGAAATGGCCACATTGGTTTTATGAAGGTGGGTGCTCTGGCATTGGCACGGGTCTATCAAGAACCAGCCTGTGTCCTGTTGGTGGACTCCTGGATTGTGACACTCTGACTTCATCTCCTTTAATCACTTTCAACCTGACTTGATGGGGCACGAGTAGGGCTGCCCCACTCACGGCTGCTTTCTGTTCCCTTCAGTGTCAGGCTCTATGCTTCCTCACCACAGTGGTCATGGAGGCAGTGGACAATTGATTCATGGGTTTTGATTTTGTCCATCTCACCTGTCAGAATCCTTAAACTGGGGCATTAAGAGTTTCCATTGTGTCTTTGTGGAGTCCTCCTCCTGTCTCCTGGTTGGAGTGTGGAGTCTTCCTCGTGTCTCCTGGTTGGTGTGTGAGGCCTTCCTCCTGTCTCCTGGTTGGTGTGTGAGGCCTTCCTCCTGTCCCCATCGTTGGTGTGTGGGACCTTCCTCCTGTCTCCTGGTTGGTGTGTGGGGCCTTCCTCCTGTCTCCAGGTTGGTGTGTGGGACCCTCCTCCTGTCTCCAGGTTGGTGTGTGGGACCTTCTCCTGTCCCCATCGTTGGTGTGTGGGACCTTCTCCTGTCCCCATCGTTGGTGTGTGGGACCTTCTTCCTGTCTCCAGGTTGATGTGTGAGACCTTCCTCCTGTCTCCTGGTTGGTGTGTGAGACCTTCCTCCTCTCTCCTGGTTGGTGTGTGAGGCCTTCCTCCTGTCTCCTGGTTGCTGTGTACAGTCTTCCTCCTGTCTCCTGGTTGGTGTGTGGGGCCTTCCTCCTGTCTCCTGATTGGTGTGTGGGGCCCTCCTCCTGTCTCCAGGTTGGTGTGTGGGACCTTCTCCTGTCCCCATCGTTGGTGTGTGGGACCTTCTTCCTGTCTCCAGGTTGATGTGTGAGACCTTCCTCCTGTCTCCTGGTTGGTGTGTGAGACCTTCCTCCTGTCTCCTGGTTGGTGTGTGAGGCCTTCCTCCTGTCTCCTGGTTGGTGTGTGAGGTCTTCCTCCTGTCTCCATGTTTGGTGTGTGAGGCCTTCCTCCTGTCTCCTGGTTGGTGTGTACAGTCTTCCTCCTGTCTCCTGGTTGGTGTGTGAGGTCTTCCTCCTGTCTCCTGGTTGGTGTGTGAGACCTTCCTCCTGTCTCCTGATTGGTGTATGAGGCCTTCCTCCTGTCTCTTGGTTGGTGTGTGAGACCTTCCTCCTATCTCCTGGTTGGAGTGTGGGGCCTTCCTCCTGTCTCCTGGTTGGTGTGTGAGGTCTTCCTCCTGTCTCCTGGTTGGTGTGTGGCGCCTTCCTCCTGTCTCCTGGTTGGTGGGTAAGGTCTTCCTCCTGTCTCCTGGTTGGAGTGTGGGGCCTTCATCCTGTCTCATGGTTGGAGTGTGGGGCCTTCCTCCTGTCTCCTGGTTGGTGTGTGAGGCCTTCCTCCTGTCTCCTGATTGGTGTGTGAGGCCTTCCTCCTGTCTCCTGGTTGGTGTGTGAGGCCTTCCTCCTGTCTCCTGGTTGGTGTGTGAGGCCTTCCTCCTGTCTCCTGGTTGGTGTGTGAGGCCTTTCTCCTGTCTCCTGGTTGGTGTGTGAGACCTTCCTCCTGTCTCCTGGTTGGTGTGTGAGACCTTCCTCCTGTCTCCTGGTTGGTGTGTGAGGCCTTCCTCCTGTCTCTTGGTTGGTGTGTGAGGTCTTCCAGCTGTCTCCTGGTTGTTGTGTGAGGTCTTCCTCCTGTCTCCTGGTTGTTGTGTGAGGTCTTCCTCCTGTCTCCTGGTTGGTGTGTGGGGCCTTCCTCCTGTCTCAGGTTGGTGTGTTAGACCTTCCTCCTGTCTCCTGGTTGGTGAGTGAGGCCTTTCTCCTGTCTCCTGGTTGTTGTGTGAGGTCTTCCTCCTGTCTCCTGGTTGGTGTGTGAGGCCTTCCTCCTGTCTCCTGGTTGGTGTGTGAGGTCTTCCTCCTGTCTCCTGGTTGGTGTGTGGGGCCTTCCTCCTGTCTCCTGGTTGGTGTGTGAGGCCTTCCTCCTGTCTCCTGGTTGGTGTGTGAGACCTTCCTCCTGTCTCCTGGTTGGTGTGTGGTGCCTTCCTCCTGTCTCCTGGTTGGTGTGTAAGGTCTTCCTCCTGTCTCCTGGTTGGAGTGTGGGGCCTTCATCCTTTCTCCTGGTTGAAGTGTGGGGCCTTCCTCCTCTCTCCTGGTTGGTGTGTGAGGCCTTCCTCCTGTCTTCTTGGTTGGTGTGTGGGGCCTTCCTCCTGTCTCCTGGTTGGTGTGTGAGGCCTTCCTCCTGTCTCCTGGTTGGTGTGTGAGGCCTCTCCTGTCCTGATGGTGTGTGAGGCCTTCCTCCTGTCTCCGGTGGTGTGTGAGCCTTCCTCTGTCGCTGGTGGAGTGTGGGGCCTTCCTCTTGTCTCCTGGTTTGTGTGTGAGGCCTTCCTCCTGTCTCCTGTTTGTTGTGTGAGGCCTTCCTCCTGTCTCCTGGTTGGTGTGTGAGGCCTTCCTCCTGTCTCCTGGTTGGTGTGTGAGGCCTTCCTCCTGTCTCCTGGTTGGTGTGTGAGGCCTTCCTCGTGTCTCCTGGTTGGTGTGTGAGGCCTTCCTCCTGTCTCCTGGTTGGTGTGTGAGACCTTCCTCCTGTCTCCTGGTTGGTGTGAGGGACCTTCCTCCTGTCTCCTGGTTGGTGTGTGAGGTCTTCCTCCTGTCTCCTGGTTGGTGTGTGAGGCCTTTCTCCTGTATGCTTGGTTGGCGTGTGGGGCCTTCCTCCTGTCTCCTGGTTGGTGTGTGAGACCTTCCTCCTGTCTCCTGGTTGGTGTGTGAGGTCTTCCTCCTGTCTCCTGGTTGGTGTGTGAGGCCTTTCTCCTGTCTGCTTGGTTGGCGTGTGAGGCCTTCCTCCTGTCTCCTGGTTGGTGTGTGAGACCTTCCTCCTGTCTCCTGGTTGGTGTGAGGGACCTTCCTCCTGTCTCCTGGTTGGTGTGTGAGGCCTTCCTCCTGTCTCCTGGTTGGTGTGTGAGGCCTTTCTCCTGTCTGCTTGGTTGGCGTGTGGGGCCTTCCTCCTGTCTCCTGGTTGGTGTGTGGGACCTTCCTCTTGTGTCCTGGTTGGTGAGTGGGACCTTCCTCCTGTCTCCTGGTTGGTGTGTGGGGCCTTCCTTCTGTCTCCTGGTTGGTGTGTGAGACCTTCCTCCTGTCTCCTGGTTGGTGTGTGGTGCCTTCCTCCTGTCTCCTGGTTGGAGTGTGGGGCCTTCCTCTTGTCTCCTGGTTGGTGTGTGGGACCTTCCTCCTGTCTCCTGATTGGTGTGTGAGGTCTTCCTCCTGTCTCCTGGTTGGTGTGTGAGACCTTTCTCCTGCCTGCTTGGTTGGTGTGTGGGACCTTCCTCTTGTCTCCTGGTTGTTGTGTGAGGTCTTCCTCCTGTCTCCTGGTTGGTGTGTGAGGCCTTTCTCCTGTCTGCTTGGTTGGCGTGTGGGGCCTTCCTCCTGTCTCCTGGTTGGTGTGTGGGACCTTCCTCCTATGTCCTGGTTGGTGTGTTAGACCTTCCTCCTGTCTCCTGGTTGGCGTGTGGGGCCTTCCTCCTGTCTCCTGGTTGGTGTGTGAGACCTTCCTCCTGTCTCCTGGTTGGTGTGAGGGACCTTCCTCCTGTCTCCTGGTTGGTGTGTGAGGTCTTCCTCCTGTCTCCTGGTTGGTGTGTGAGGCCTTTCTCCTGTATGCTTGGTTGGCGTGTGGGGCCTTCCTCCTGTCTCCTGGTTGGTGTGTGAGACCTTCCTCCTGTCTCCTGGTTGGTGTGTGAGGTCTTCCTCCTGTCTCCTGGTTGGTGTGTGAGGCCTTTCTCCTGTCTGCTTGGTTGGCGTGTGAGGCCTTCCTCCTGTCTCCTGGTTGGTGTGTGAGACCTTCCTCCTGTCTCCTGGTTGGTGTGAGGGACCTTCCTCCTGTCTCCTGGTTGGTGTGTGAGGCCTTCCTCCTGTCTCCTGGTTGGTGTGTGAGGCCTTTCTCCTGTCTGCTTGGTTGGCGTGTGGGGCCTTCCTCCTGTCTCCTGGTTGGTGTGTGGGACCTTCCTCTTGTGTCCTGGTTGGTGAGTGGGACCTTCCTCCTGTCTCCTGGTTGGTGTGTGGGGCCTTCCTTCTGTCTCCTGGTTGGTGTGTGAGACCTTCCTCCTGTCTCCTGGTTGGTGTGTGGTGCCTTCCTCCTGTCTCCTGGTTGGAGTGTGGGGCCTTCCTCTTGTCTCCTGGTTGGTGTGTGGGACCTTCCTCCTGTCTCCTGATTGGTGTGTGAGGTCTTCCTCCTGTCTCCTGGTTGGTGTGTGAGACCTTTCTCCTGCCTGCTTGGTTGGTGTGTGGGACCTTCCTCTTGTCTCCTGGTTGTTGTGTGAGGTCTTCCTCCTGTCTCCTGGTTGGTGTGTGAGGCCTTTCTCCTGTCTGCTTGGTTGGCGTGTGGGGCCTTCCTCCTGTCTCCTGGTTGGTGTGTGGGACCTTCCTCCTATGTCCTGGTTGGTGTGTTAGACCTTCCTCCTGTCTCCTGGTTGGTGTGTGGGGCCTTCCTCCTGTCTCCTGGTTGGTGTGTGAGACCTTCCTCCTGTCTCCTGGTTGGAGTGTGGGGCCTTCCTCTTGTCTCCTGGTTGGTGTGTGGGACCTTCCTCCTGTCTCCTGATTGGTGTGTGAGGTCTTCCTCGTGTCTCCTGATTGGTGTGTGAGGTCTTCCTCGTGTCTCCTGGTTGTTGTGTGAGGTCTTCCTCCTGTCTCCTGGTTGGTGTGTGAGGTCTTCCTCTTGTCTCCTGGTTGGTGTGTGAGGTCTTCCTCCTGTCTCCTGGTTGGAGTGTGGGGCCTTCCTCCTGTCTCCTGGTTGTTGTGTGAGGTCTTCCTCCTATCTCCTGGTTGGTGTGTGAGGCCTTCCTCCTGTCTTCTTGTTTGGAGTGTGGGGCCTTCCTCTTGTCTCCTGGTTTGTGTGTGAGGCCTTCCTCCTGTCTCCTGGTTGGTGTGTGAGGCCTTCCTCCTGTCTGCTTGGTTGGAGTGTGGGGCCTTCCTCTTGTCTCCTGGTTGGTGTGTTGGACCTGCCTCTTGTCTCCTTCGTTGGTGTGTGAGGCCTTCCTCTTGTCTCCTGGTTGGTGTGTGAGACCTTCCTCCTGTCTCCTGGTTGGTGTGTGAGACCTTCCTCCTGTCTCCTGGTTGGTGTGTGTGACCTTCTTCCTGTCTCCTGGTTGGTGTGTTGGACCTGCCTCCTGTCTCCATCGTTGGTGTGTGGGGCCTTCCTCCTGTCTCCTGGTTGGTGTGTGAGACCTTCCTCCTATCTCCTGGTTGGAGTGTGGGGCCTTCCTCTTGTCTCCTGGTTGGTGTGTGGGACCTTCCTCCTGTCTCCTGATTGGTGTGTGAGGTCTTCCTCGTGTCTCCTGGTTGGTGTGTGAGGTCTTCCAGCTGTCTCCTGGTTGTTGTGTGAGGTCTTCCTCCTGTCTCCTGGTTGGTGTGTGAGGCCTTTCTCCTGTCTGCTTGGTTGGCGTGTGGGGCCTTCCTCCTGTCTCCTGGTTGGTGTGTGGGACCTTCCTCCTGTGTCCTGGTTGGTGTGTGGGACCTTCCTCTTGTCTCCTGGTTGGTGTGTGGGACCTTCCTCCTGTCTCCTGATTGGTGTGTGAGGTCTTCCTCGTGTCTCCTGGTTGGTGTGTGAGGTCTTCCAGCTGTCTCCTGGTTGTTGTGTGAGGTCTTCCTCCTGTCTCCTGGTTGGTGTGTAAGGTCTTCCTCCTGTCTCCTGGTTGGATTGTGGGGCCTTCCTCCTGTCTCCTGGTTGGTGTGTGAGGCCTTCCTCCTGTCTTCTTGGTTGGAGTGTGGGGCCTTCCTCTTGTCTCCTGGTTTGTGTGTGAGGCCTTCCTTCTGTCTCCTGGTTGGTGTGTGAGGCCTTCCTCCTGTCTGCTTGGTTGGAGTGTGGGGCCTTCCTCCTGTCTCCTGGTTGGTGTGTGAGACCTTCCTCCTATCTCCTGGTTGGAGTGTGGGGCCTTCCTCCTGTCTCCTGGTTGGTGTATGAGGTCTTCCTCTTGTCTCCTGGTTGGTGTGTGGGACCTTCCTCCTGTCTCCTGATTGGTGTGTGAGGTCTTCCTCCTGTCTCCTGGTTGGTGTGTGAGGTCTTCCAGCTGTCTCCTGGTTGTTGTGTGAGGTCTTCCTCCTGTCTCCTGGTTGGTGTGTGAGGTCTTCCTCCTGTCTCCTGGTTGGAGTGTGGGGCCTTCCTCCTGTCTTCTTGGTTGGAGTGTGGGGCCTTCCTCTTGTCTCCTGGTTTGTGTGTGAGACCTTCCTCCTGTCTCCTGGTTGGTGTGTGAGGCCTTCCTCCTGTCTGCTTGGTTGGAGTGTGGGGCCTTCCTCTTGTCTCCTGGTTGGTGTGTTGGACCTGCCTCTTGTCTCCTTCGTTGGTGTGTGAGGCCTTCCTCTTGTCTCCTGGTTGGTGTGTGAGACCTTCCTCCTGTCTCCTGGTTGGTGTGTTGGACCTGCCTCCTGTCTCCATCGTTGGTGTGTGGGGCCTTCCTCCTGTCTCCTGGTTGGTGTGTGAGGTCTTCCTCCTGTCTCCTGGTTGGAGTGTGAGGTCTTCCTCCTGCCTCCTGGTTGGTGTGTGGGACTTTCCTCCTGTCTCCATTGTTGGTGTGTGGGACCTTCCTCCTATCTCCTGGTTGGTGTGTGAGGTCTTCCTCCTGTCTCCAGGTTGGTGTGTGAGGCTTTCCTCCTATCTCCTGGTTTGTGTGTGAGACCTTCTTCCTTTCTCCTGGTTGGAGTGTGGGGTCTTCTTCCTGTCTCCTGGTTGGTGTGTGGGACTTTGCTCCTTTCTCCTGCTTGGAGTGTGGTTCCTTCCTCTTGTCTCCTGGTTGGTGTGTGAGGCCTTCGTCCTGTCTCCTGCTTGGTGTGTGGGACCTTGCTCCTGTCTCCTTGTTTGGAGTGTGTGGCCTTCCTCCTGTCTCTCCTGGTTGGTGTGTGAGACCTTCCTCTTGTCTCCTGGTTGGAGTGTATGGCCTTCGTACTGTCTCCTGGTTGGTGTGTGATGTCTTTCTCCTGTCTCCTGGTTGGTGTGTGGGACCCTGCACCTGTCTCCTGGTTCAAGTGTGGGAACTTCCTCCTGTCTCCTTGGTTGGAGTATGGGGCTTCCTCCTGTCTCCTGGTTGGAGTGTGGGGCCTTCCTCCTGTCTCCTGGTTGGTGTGTGAGGCCTTCCTCCTGTCTCTCCTGCTTGGTGTGTGGGACCTTGCTCCTGTCTCCTTGTTTGGAGTTTGTGGCCTTCCTCCTGTCTCTCCTGGTTGGTGTGTGAGGCCTTCCTCTTGTCTCCTGGTTGGTGTGTGGGACCTTCCTCCTGTCCCCTAGTTGGAGTGTGAGGCCTTCTTCCTGTCTCCTTGTTGGAATGTGGGGCCTACCTCCTCTCTCCTTGGTTGTTTTGTGGGGCCTTCCTCCTGTCTCCTGGTTGGCGTGTGGGCCTTCCACCTGTCTCCTGGTTGATGTGTAGTTCTTCCTCCTGTCTCCTGATTGGTGTCTGAGGCCTTCCTCCTGTCTCCATGTTTGGTGTGTGAGGCCTTCCTCCTCTCTCCTGGTTGGTGTGTAGAGTCTTCTTCCTTTCTTCATGGTTGGTGTCTGAGGCCTTCCTCCTGTCTCCATGTTTGGTGTGTGAGGCCTTCCTCCTCTCTCCTGGTTGGTGTGTAGAGTCTTCTTCCTTTCTTCATGGTTGGTGTGTGAGGCCTTCCTCCTGTCTCCATGTTTGGTGTGTGAGGCCTTCCTCCTGTCTCCTGGTGGTGTGTGAGGTCTTCCTCCTGTCTCCTGGTGGTGTGTGGGGCCTTCCTCCTGTCTCCTGGTTGGAGTGTGAGGCCTTCCTCCTGTCTCCTGGTGGTGTGTGGGGCCTTCCTCCTGTCTCCTGGTTGGAGTGTGGGACCTTCCTCTGTATTCCTTTGTATGTTGCTGCATTTCCTTAGAATCATTTTTTTTAATTTTTTTTCAGGCAATTCATTTGTTCCATTCCCTAAGTCCTCTTTTGGACGGTCACTGTGGTTTTCTTCTGGACGGTCACTGTGGTCCTCTTTGGACGGTCACTGTGGTCCTCTTTGGACGGTCACTGTGGGCCTTTGGAGCCATCATCTTACCTGACTTTTCCATGCTCGCGGGTCCCTTTCTTGGTGTTTGCTGTCTGGCAGATCTGTTCTCTGCTATTTCGTAGGTTGGCTTTCACAGAAGGTAGTGTCTCCTGGAATATGTCCTAGGGTGTCAATCCAGTGTGCTTGTGGGCTTTGTTCCAATGGACACAGTACGATGGTCTCTGCAGAGCTTCCTCAGCCTCGAATGGCGCTGGCCTGTGGTGATAGGAGGGGAATCCATTCCTGTGGGCCACGTGGTCACGTGGGGGGCAGTGAAAGGCCTGTTCATGCCGCAGTGGGGATAGGGCTGAGTGGGCGTGGGGTCACTCCAGGGAGCATGTCTGATTTGGTCTTTGTTGATTAGCTCAGTAAACCAGATATGGCTTATAGAAAGCACAAATCACACCCTTGTCACTGTGTCCACCTCTCCATCTGGCAAGGGTCCAACAGACTCAATAAAGATCCTCTGCATGCCCAGGGGAGGGTGAGCAGGCCTGGCCCTGGCCCCCCAGGATGCCACGTGTTCAGGAAGATCGGAGCCAGCCTGTAAGCCACTTTCGACTCCAGAGATCCGAACACTCCCTGGGCTTTTGGAGGCAGAAGAGTGAGAAGCATGAGCCTTCGGTCATGGTCCTGGCCTTGGGGGTGCGTCTGCTTCGCTGGGTGTAAAGCCTCCCACCTGCCTGTGCACTCCAACTGTGCCGCACTGGGGAGGGCAGGGTTCTGCTTCCTGAGCCTCCGGCCACAACTCTGGCCGTTGGTTGTCCCAGAACTTAGGTGTGGTCACTCCTCATTTACCAGCTGCAGGGAGCCCTTTCCTGGCACAGCGTCAGGGTGAGGTGAGCAGAAAGGACCGTGAGAGCAGGGCACTTGGGAACCCAGGTGTCCTGAAAGGCTGGTCCACGGGATTCCAGTGTGGAGGCCAACAGGCCCAGAGATGCCTCCCAGTAAGAGGAGGCACCATGAAGGGCCCCTTGGGGCAGCACCAGGGCCACAGGAGGAGAGGAACAAGGGGTGCTAGGCAGGAGCCCTTACTGCGGTTTCCACAGAAGGAGGCTGAGGCCGGCCGACTCAGGTTGGCTGATTGAGTAACAGCAGGCTCTGGGTTGCAGGCACTGTCCCTTGGCCACTGGGGCTGCTGTCAGGGATCCTGTGTGGACCCCACGGGGAGGTGGTGGCTGTCACCTTGCTGTGGTTGGGGGTGTCTGTGGATGGCAAGATTGCAGCCCTGTTGTGCACTTTGCCTGGGAACTGACCAGCCCTGCGAGGGGCCATCCTTCCAGGGCCAGCATGGTTAGCACACAGGGCCCATGGGGCTCCCAGAGGCGGACAGGCTGCACACAGCACTGTACCCTGCAAGCCGCTGGGTTCTCCAGTGGACGTGTCGGCTGAACTCAGAGCAAACACACAGTGAGCCTGGCAACCAGCGGGACGCACACAGAGCCTTGGCGCTGCGTCCTCCGGCAGGCAGGGCGTCCCAGCCCTCCGCTCCGTGGAGAGCAGCCTGAAGCCCTGCCGTCCCTCTCTCCTCGGCCTCCCACAGAGTCCCTCTGCTCTGCCTCGCACCAGGCTGACCCCAGGAACTGAAAGGTCTTCCTCTCCCTGGAGCCGCTGGCCCTGCGCTCAGCTGCGTTTCCCCCTCCGAGTCAGAAGAGCATTCTGAATCCCTGCTCTGGGGACAGCCGGCTCACGTCAGCATCGTGGTGCCCCAGGAGAGACTCAAAAAATAAAAAGCAGGAACTGAGAGAGACGTAGAGTCAGACCTCCCTGGGCGAGGGAGACCCAGGAGAGGGAGAGGAGAGACAGGGCCCGGGCAGCCAGGGCAGGACTCAGCCAAGAGAAGCTGAACGAGTCCGGAAGCCCAGGCCGTGCCTAGCAGGACGCCGTGGCCGTCTCCCAGGACACTCGGCGCCCCTGGGCCCAAGGTACCTGAGGAAGCTCAGGCGGAGCTCGGGCACTGCAGGTGGAGGTGAATGGGACGAGTCTGGGACTGCCCCAGAGATGGCCTCCAGCTCTTTGGGCGCCTCAGGGGGCCCTCCCTCCTTTCCTGATGCCCAGCCGCACTCTGCCCACTGCCTGCAGCTGCCCCCCCTTCTCTGAGCCTGCCCGGCCTAGCTGGGAGACCTTCCCACGGCCAGCACTGGGGTCCTCCAGCCCAGCGGGGTCCCTGGCTGCAGCTCCTCAGGCTCTGCCTCCGTGACGGCTCGTGTCCTGGTCATGCAGCTTCCCTACTGACAATGGCTCTCTCGCTTGTCAGCCTGATGTGCCTTCACAGTAAACAGGCACCACGTCCCCGACCGTCCTGAACTGCAGCCGCATGGAGCCAACCGGCACACGCACTGTTTAGGAAAAGCACGAATATGGTCTGAGCTCCAACGTGATGTAAAAATAGAGGAATGAAACTTTTTAATTTAATGTAATTTAATTTTTGATGCTGGGGATTGAACCTGGGGCCTTAAGCACATTGGGCAGGTGCTCTGCCATGGAAGGACATCCCCAGGTCAGAAAGTAACTCCTAACTAAACCCATCTTCATATAAAAATGTCAGAGTGCCATGTAGTCTGCACAAAAATGCCGGGTTCAGGAGCCTGCTGCTGGGCGAGGAACCTCCGTAGCCGCAGAGCTGCAGATCAGACCTAGGGGCATCGTGAGGGCAACCCAAACACCAGAGGCCTGCCAAGCCAGTGGGGTTTGTGGAAAGAGTGAACGGTTCCTGGTGAAGCGCCAGCGAAGCCATGTTCTCTCTTCTCTTGATTTACATGGTGGTTATGTTCCTGAAAAAAAAAATCATTTTTTATTTAGGCTGCAAAACACAAAACAAAGAGCCTTAGTTTTCACACAAAACAGGCTTGAGGCTCAGGGAACGGCAGATGGGAAACTAACCCGAAGTCTCTGGATGTGCGTCTGATCGCCCTCACTAAACACTTCCAGGCTTCCCGAAAACCAGCCCGGCTGGACGCCTGCAGACCAGAAATCTCCCCAAGTACTGTGGGGACGAAGCCACCCCGATGGACCCTGGAGTGGACGCCTGCTCCGGAGGGCGCGACTCAGGCTGTTGCCGTTTGCTGTAAAAATCTGGAGAGTGGGAACCCAGCTGCGTGGCTCTCAGTCAGGTCCCAGTGGCTGATGCCCTTGAAATGCTTGTGACATGCGCACGTGTGCATACACACACACACACACATGAACTGTCGGGGACTGAGGACATCTCCGGAGGGGGACGCAGCTTCCTTGGTCTCACTCCTGCAACAGAACGCCATCGTAGATCCAGCCCATAGGCCTGGGCCTTGCCTCTCAAAAGGAAGAAGCACAAACACCCCTCTACGTGCATGATGTTGATCCTCAGAAATGCCCCCTTCGGGTGCCTGGGGAGTGGCACCCAGTGTCCGCAGCTGGGCCTGCAGAGCTGGAAGGGGCCTGGGGAGGAAGCGTCCCCTTGCTCACGGGAGCTGGGAGAGCCCTGGCACTCCATGCGTCGGCCTGCAGGCTCTCACCCAGCAATTTCCAGGGAAGGGCGTTCACTGAGCACAGTGGCTTTCCGGATCCGTCTCCTGGCTTCTGACAGTCTGAGACGTGTGCCTCGGGGTTGGTATTTTGTTCTTGAATTTGTACCCAGAAACTGACTCTGGTTACTTTTCTGTATTGAAGTTTTTCTGTCAAAGGCTGTGAAGTCGGCGTCTTAAATCAGACACAGAGACACACAAGCTGGCCTCATTTTGTTAGTTAATTTGCAGGCTGCTGGAGAATCTTTACCTTGTTTTTTATGGAAACCTTTTTTTATTTGTTCTACATAGTTATACATGACAGCAGGATGCATTTCAATTCATCATACACAAATAGAGCACAACGTTTCAATTCTCTGGTCGTACACGATGTAGCATCCCACCATTTGTGCAATCATACATGTCCCTTGGGCCATGATGTCCATCTCATTCCACCATCTTTCCTGCCCCTATATCCCCTCTCCTCCTCACCCTCCCCTTTGCCCAATCCAGAGTTCCTCCATTCTTCCCACACCCCCACCCCCCAAATTGTAGGTCAGCATCCACTTATCAGAGAAAATATTTGGCCTTTGTTTTGGGGAATTGGCTAAGTTCACTTAGAATGATATTCTATAATTCCATGTATTTACCTGCAAATGCCATAATTTTGTCATCTTTTATTGCTGAGTAATACTCCATTGTGTGTAAATGCCACATTTTCTTTATCCACTCATCTGTTGAAGGGCACCTAGGTTGGCTCCACAGTTTAGCTATTGTGAGTTGGGCTGCTATAAACACTGATGTGGCCGAGTCCCTGTAGTAGGCTGATTTTAACTCCTGTGGGTATAGACCAAGGAGTGGGACAGCTGGGTCAAATGGGGGTTCCATCCCCAGTTTTCTGAGGAAGCTTATGGAACATTCTTGATTCATAAGAAACCCCATGAACCTGCGAGTGAACCTCTTCCTTGCTGTCTCCCGCCTGTCCCCTTCCTGCCACGGTCTCCTCGGACATTCGCGTGGGGTCTGCAGGGCATGGCCTCCCTGGCCACCCCTGACAGTGGCCCCCTGACCTGGTGCCCCCACGGGCCCCTGGGCCCTCGGCACACCTGACGCCCTTATTTTATGAGCATCTCCTCCACCGAGATGTGACGTCTCTGAGGACCATGACTTTTCTTAAATTGAGAATAAGGGTTGTTCTTTTTTTTTTAATCACAATAGTAATATATGACTCATTTAAAAATTTAGAAAATATAAGTAGAAAGAAAAGTAACTGAAACGTGCCAGCCCCTCCCCCAGAGACTTCCTGCCTGCTCCCTCCCCTGTCTGCCCAGCACACGCAGGCCGTCTGCTTTGAGAACTCTAAACACCGAGCATCCCTTCCAGGGTCCAAATGTGTCCCCAGAAGTCCCTGTGCTGGAGATGGACTCCCAGAGCCACATGATGGTATCCGGAGGTGGCCCTGGGCTGATCAGGATTCATGAGGTCATGCAAAGCCCTCCCTCCCATGTCAGCAGAGGCTGGCCTCACGCTCTTGCCAGCCTCCAGAACCAAGAACCAAGTGCCTTCTATTCTTTATAAACTACCTCACCTCTGTAGCCTCTGCCACTTGGACCAAGACACCTCATCACAAGCACCTTTCCATAGCAAATACTCTTCTGTAATATCATCTGGACATCGAATAGTCTCCATTGAATGGTTATAATAAATATTGCTGGCCATCCCCTAGAACACGGTGTTGCCACTGTTTCTCCTTTACCCTAACTAGTGACTGACTGATGCTGCCTGAACCTTCCTGTCCTGGGGTGCCCCGTGAGCAGTCGCGTCCTCTGATAAATGCCACAAAATTCGCACTGCCCTGTCCCCTCCCTGGCATGAGAAGGTACGGACTGGCTGTTCCCCTGCCTCCATCTCCCCACTGGCTCTGCGTCTGTGACGACTGAAGGCTGACTTTGGTAAGCGTCCATGCCCAGGAGTGACATGACGGGCGAATGGTCACTCACCACTCATCCTTCTTCCAGTGCAAGGCACGCAGCTGTCGAGAGGCAGCATCTCGGGAGACCAGGGCTCTGCAGGGCACATGGACACACGTTTTCTCCATTGCTGACTTCTTGCTGGACAGATGCCCTGGGTGTCACAGGCTGTGGTGTTACTCTGCCTGTGACATCAGTGGCTCTGCAGTGTGACCTGCTCACCGTTTGTTTTGAGGCCAGGTCACTCATTTCACGATGCCCTTCCAGCGTGGTCTGTGTTCCCGTCACCCCTCTGTGGAAGCCAGGAAGAGTGGTCAGCTGGGTGGGGACTGAGCCAGCTGCCCATCGTGGCTTGCCCTGTACAAGTCGGGGCAGAGCAGGAGTTTGCATGTGTCCACTCTGCCGAGCCCCCTCCTCAGCGCTGTGTAGGGGTCAGCCAGTGCCACACGCGGTTCCAGAGTCGCTGTGAGCCCCAGTGTCCCTGGGCCCACTCGGGAATGCTGTTTGGAGAAACAAAAGCCACAGATGGGAGCCACCCACCTGTGCCACTCTTCAGAGGGGCATTGTGCTGTGCCCTTCCACAGCAAGTGGCAAACAGAGTACCCGCCCAGCGGGGCTGCAGGTGCAGAAGGCATTGGGAGGCAAGGGGCCCTCTTCCCTCTGTCCCTGGGCTCCTCTCCCAGCTATGCCCCGGTGGACACCATCTGCTGGCAGCACACAGCATGTTATCTAGGGGACAAGCACCAGGCACCTCCAGCCGAGAGCACTACCTCAGCTGCCACCCCACCGCGCCTCCTGGGGGCACCAGACCAGCGGCACCTGGGCTGCAGCGGGCTGCGAGGCCCAGGACCCTGGTCAGGACCCCAGAATCCACACGTTCACAGGGAAAACCCCCAGCTCTGAAGTCCAGGCTGGGGCCTCCTTGCTCTCCCCCAGCCGAGGAAGCGCTAGGCAGGCCCTGGAGGCAGAGCTGCTGCAGCATCTGTGTCTTGGCTGTCAGCGTGGACCTGGCCGCGGCGTCCTCATCAAACCCCTGAGCCCCTGGACAGAGCCAGGCCTGAGCTGCGGGGACCTGGCTGTCACACTGGAAGTACCCGCTCACCCAGGACCTTCCGTCTACGTGGAGACCCTCTTCCAAGTCCCCGGTGCGGAGGGTGGATGCCACTCCCTGGCCTGCTCTCAAGCCAGAGAGGCAGTGGGAGGCCTGGCTGGGGCTTCTCCAAGGGCCCGCTGTGCCCATGGTGCGGCCCGGAGCCCCCGCTGGAGGAGGTGAGTGGGAGGGTGTGTGGGTGCGAGGATTTTGCATAGATGATGTCACTTGACTCCTAGCTGAGCCTCCCCTCCTGTAGCTGCATCTAAGGGGAAATTGACAACAATACAGGATTTTCTCCTCCTCCTTTCACTCTTTCACTCCTTCTATTTTCAGTTTTCTCAAGTTTCAATTTCCTTTGGCAGCAGAAGGAAATATATCTAAATGTTAGCCACGGTTTTTTTTGTGGCTTCTGCTTTCCTAACATTTTCTCGCTTTCCCCATAGTGTTTATCTCTGTTTTATAATGGGAAGAAAACCAGTCCTTTCCTATTAATATCCTCCCGGGGCTGGGCGACGGTGCCGAGCAGCTTCTACCCGCCCGCCCGCCCGTGGTAACTGGCCGCCCGCCGCCGTGTCTTCAAGAGCTGCGGCGAAGGTGCTGCCCCCGCGCCGAGCACGGCTCCACACGGCACGCCTGACGGGCACGTCTCTGCTTCCTCCTAGGTGCCTCAGGACGAGTGGGGAGGCTACCCGTCCAGCGGCAAGGAGGAGGAGATCCCCTGCCGCAGGATGAGGAGCGGCAGCTACATCAAAGCCATGGGAGATGAGGACAGCGGAGAGTCGGACTCCAGCCCCAAAACGTCCCCGACGGTGGCCCTGCGACCAGAGCCGCTGCTGAAGTCCCTCGGACAGAGACCGCTTGGAGACCACCAAACGTAAGAAAGGCCGTGCCTCCTCCGAACATGCGCTGTGTCTGAGCTCCTCTTCAAAGCTCCTTAGGTGTGGGCTAGCCGTCATCAGCTGAAACTTGAGTTGAAAATGTTCCAGCCAAGCCTTTGGTGTCCCAGTCCTCTGTTTAGAAGTGACCGGTCTGTGATCGCTTGTTATGCAGTTACCAGGGGAAGGTGCTCGGGCGATTTCTGTGTCTGATCTTTAAAGCTAGCGGATGCATGGGTGTCTTTCGGATCCTTCAGCTGATCCCCTGGGGAGGGATGGTGTGTCTGAGGTGGTGTGTGGAGCTGTGACGGGTCCCAGAAGGAAGGCCTGTGCTCACTGCGACTTCAGAGTGCACTTCCGGGTGGCATTGTTCCTAGGAGAGAGGAGGTGACCTAACTTTAAACACGTAGTGCCATGTGCTTTGTGCATCTGCCCAAAGATGCATTGTTGACAGATTCAGCTATTCGGGCAATCCTCCATTCACACGGAGTGTGAAAGACGACGGTCACTCCCAGGAGGGCGGGCCGTGTTGAGGGCACCCAGCCTACCTCCCGGCTCACAGGCAGGCACTTAGGACTGGTGGTGTCTCCAGGCTCCCCTCCACAGCTGCCCCTCTCCCACATGACTGGAAAGCAACAGGTATAGCCCCTTGTCAGGGCTTCACAGTGTTGCTTACAGAATCCTCCAAGTGAGGCAGGGAAGTTCCAGACTAAGGTGTCCTTGCATGTCCCCTCCTCCTGACTCCATGCCTGGCGCTCACAGCAATGATTTGCTCCAGTAAATCCAATAACCCATGAACGCTGGTTTGCAGAATGCAAAATGAGTTCTTGGTGGGTCTCTGAACCTCTTCTGCAGATACCCTGCAGCCCAGGTACTCCCACAGGAGCATCCCCATGTCTTGGAGGACAGATCCCAGGCACACTGTCCCCATGGGCCTCTGCACAGGGCCTGTGAGGAGCCATTAGTGCAAACAAGAGTGCTCACACCCACAGCAAGGCCAGGTGTAGCCATCACCAGATTACACTTACACTCTCCTGTAAACTACATAAGCCATCTTTATTCTAGAATTTATTTTATAGTCAAACACTGTTTGAAGCAAAATTGGTAATTCTCAACTCGTATTTTAAATATAGTTAGAAATAACTGGGCCCAACAAGACCTTGCTTGCTGTCCCTGCTTCTACGCCAGAGGACTTCCCTGCAGGACTCGATCCACACAGTCTGCCCAGGCGGAGCCGTCCCCATGGTGACAGTGGGAGTGAGAGTCCGCTTGTCCCCAAGAGGCCTTGTTCCCCTCTGGTGGCCCAGGTGACTCCCAGCACCTGCCACAGTTCAGAGGCAGAGGAGAGGCCAGCTGGAGGTCAGGAGGGCGCCTTGCTGCCCTGAGAGACCAGCTCACATCTTGTCCGGTCGCCTCTCGCTTGAGGGGCCTCAGATGGTCCACACACTGCTCTGTCCCTGGCACCAGGTTGCAGGGATGGGGAAGCCTGGGCCTTTAGCTGCCTTCCAGCTCTGAACCACGTCATGGGGAACCTCTGTGGCTGATCCACTCTCAGAGGCTGGCCTCCGGGCACTGTGCCAAGTGACCACTGAGAACTGCCCACCCTCGGCTGTGCAGAACCAGACTCACCTGCTGCTGTGACCCGCACCCCTGTTGTCCACACAGACACCTCCTCGTCTGCCTCGCGGTGCTCTCAAACAGTGCACAGTGATGGGAATGGCAGAGACGAAAGCTAGAAGAGAAGAGAAACAAGAGAAGCCACGGGTCGGAACGAAGCTGTGCTGGGTCTACCAGCCCTTGCGACCCAGCCGTCCAGGAAGGAGTCGGCACACCTGAGGGTGGGTGCATGGATCACCAAACTGGCTCAAAGAGAATCCATGGGGAGGCAAGAAGCAGAAATACTGACCCAAGAGCTGTGGGGAGCACCAAGTGTCCAACTCATACGACTGGAGTCCCAGGAGGGAAGAGAGAGGAGAGGACAGACAGATACCCCAAACCTGGCAGCCACAATTTTCAAAAACAACAAAACTTACAATCACAAACAATCTCAAGAAAGATGAATGCAAGGAGCAAAACACAGAATTTAAAACCCCACATTTACACACATCACGTTCAAACTACCAGAAATGAAGGGCAGAGCAAACCTTCAAGGGAACAGCAGACACATTGGGCTGCACCTAAAATTGGACAGTTCTTCAGGACAGACCACCCCAGCCAGACGGCAGGACGCGGATCAGAGAAACACCTTGTCAGATTGTGGACCTCGAGAAGGTGTCTTCATTAATGAACGTGAGTAAGACATGGAAGGAAGGAAGGAAGGAAGGAAGGAAGGAAGCTAGATTTCCTGCTGTGCTGCAGAAATGCTCCAGCAGCCCTCTGAGCAGGGGACAGAGGAGCACAGCAGCCCTCTGAGCGGGGGACAGAGGAGCACAGCAGCCCTCTGAGCGGGGGACAGAGGAGCACAGCAGCCCTCTGAGCGGGGGACAGAGGAGCACAGCAGCCCTCTGAGCGGGGGACAGAGGAGCACCGCAGCCCTCTGAGCGGGGGACAGAGGAGCACCGCAGCCCTCTGAGCGGGGGACAGAGGAGCACCGCAGCCCTCTGAGCAGGGGCCTGAGGAGCACAGCAGGCCCTGGACCCACAGGAAGGAAGCGCGCCCGCCCTGGGTTTGCTGGGAACTACTCGACCTTTCGCACTCCCCAGAATTCCCAGGGCTCTGCAGAAAGCGAGATGGCAGGGCTGGGAACTGCACAGAGCTGGCAACCCGCACAGAGAGCAGGGTAATCGGAGTCCTGGGCGGGCGCCCTCCAGGGATGGGGAGCCTCCAGCCTCAGACTCCTCCCTCAGTTGGAGGAGCCACAGGAAGGCACGGGTACTCCCAGTGCTGCTCCTGCCTGGGCCTTGGGCCAGGTGAGGTGACACAGCCTGTAAGAAGTGACGCTGCTGTGAGCACCCCTGGGAGCTCAGACCTTCCCATGTGCGCCCGCCATTCCCTGCACCGGGAGGGCTTTCCCCAGAGGCAGGACAGAAGGTCTTCGTGAACTGGGTGACTGCTGCCAGTGCTGGTCCTGGGCCCTGCCAGAGGGTCCAGGCCACCTGCAGCAGGGGAGCCCTGGAGACCTGGGGAGTGGCCGACGTGGACATCACATCAGGGCCTCCAAGGCAGCCCTGAGGAGGAGCTGAAGGCCCCTCGCCTCTCCTGACATGGTCTCCATCTCCATCCAGGCTCTGCAGGCTTCCTGCCGACCACTGAGCCCCTCGCCACGCACCTGCAGCCACCTGCAGCCACCTGCAGCCCACCTGCAGCCACCTGCCTCCAAACATGGACGTCTCCACCTCCACCCTGCTCTCTCCCCGCCACAGCCTGAGGGCCCTGCTGCCCAGGCAGGCTCTTCACTATGTGACTTCTGACAACTGGGCATTTCGTCCCTCATGTCCCCCAGCCTCCAGTCTGCACTCCAGCCTCCCCCAACATCTCGCAGCACACGAATGCAGCCTCTGTGGGCCTCGCTCTTCCCCCAGCGACAGCCCGGGAACACCACCTCCCTCCCCAGCCTCCCCTGATCTGGGTCCCCTGTTTCCCTGCTTGCCCCGCCATAGGCTCTGCTCTCCCAGGGGTCGGCACCCCTTCTGTGTGCCCACACTGTACCCTCTGCACCACGTCCCGCGTGAGCTCCACACACACTGAGTAATGAATGAGACCCACATCTGGTGACTCTGCATCGGGGGTCATTGTCAACCAACCTGAGGACACCCAGAAAGGATCACTCTGAGCCAGAGAGGTCGGGGAGAGCAGAGGACAGCGCCCTCCGCCTGGGGGGGGGTCCAGCCAGGCAGGGGTCGGCCTGTGGAGCATGGCACCCCTGTGTGTGCAGCTTCAGCTCAGGGGGAGCCATATGCTCCCCGGGGGAGGCTTCCTCTTTGGGTTCCCGGCCCCCTGTGGGTGGACGGCTTCCCAGTCTGTGGTTCCAGTCGGAGGAAACCAGGGCGATTGTCAGTGCCAGGCTCTGTGGGAGGCTGCTGCAGCCTGGCCCAGCCTCTCCGCAGGCGCCTGGGCTGCACGGGAGGCCGTCTCCACAGGCCACACCACAGGACCTGTCTGCGCTCCTGTCTCCGGTGCTCCAAGCCTCTGGCCCACCCTCTGCCTGGACTCTGGTGGCTTCTCCAGGGAGCTCAGCTTTTCTCCCGATTCCCTAGTTTGTTTCTATGCACACCGACTCTAGTCCACTCTAGTAGCTGTCCTCTCGTTTTGACTTTCTTATGGTCTAATCAAAAATGAAGCAGAAAACAAGTAGAGACTGGCAGTGTGGCTCAGTGGTGCAGCACTGTGAGGATGTGAAGCCCTGGTTCTCTCCAGAGCACCACAGTGGAAGGAGGCTCCTAGAGCCGGGTCTTTGCTGGCCAGTGAACAATGTGAGGGCCACAGCTGGACGGCAGCAGGTACCACCACTGACTGCCCAACCCTTGTATGTAACTGCACGCCGAAGACCCATGATCTGCAAAACAGGTCATCTTTTTTTTAACCAAGCAGGAGCCAACTAGAGGTGCCTCTTGGGGAGCTCCTCCATGGTGAGATCCCCCCATGTGTGCCTGGGAACCTGGAACCCCAGTTCCCTCTCCAGCCGGAGTGCCTCTGCAGTGCGTAGCCAGCTTCACAGACCACCAGCCAAGGAAGCCGATGCGTCATTAGACTTGTCATTTAAATGGTGAGATTGGTCACCCTCATAGTAAACCTTACACCAAGGTGACGGCATGAAGTAGAACGTCACCTGCCTCTTGCCTCCCCTGTCCAGGAGCACCCACAGCGACGGCCCACACTGCCCTGGCATGTTCCCATGCACGTGAAAACACGCATTTCCGGGACCGGGCTGTGCATGCCGCTCGGTTTGCTCTTTCTCCCCACTGTCCAGTACTGTTCTGACAAAGCCCACGCTCAGCAGCTCAGAAAAAGGCATTTCCTCGGGAAGTCCTGGTGCTGAGTCTGGCAGGGTCTTGCTGACATCCAGGTGTCCGTGGCTACGTGACTTCTGGACTCTGGGTAGGGAATTGGTCTGTAGCAGTTGTAGGATCAAGGTCCTCGTGTCCTTGCAGATGGTCAGCTGAGGTCAGCTCTCGGTTCCTAGAAGCCACTCTTGGCTGATGGTCCCTGATTTCATCTTGGAGGCCAGCTGGAGAGGCTCGTGTCCCTCTGTCTCTGCAGACCTCTGCTGGTCATCTTGTGCTGCTTCTCTGGCTCTCGCGCCTTCCTCTTCTGCTTCTGGGGCAACTGCACCCACAGTAGGCACCCTGGCTGCTCCTTCTTCCTCAGGGTCTGCCCATGATCACCCCCAGTTCCATCAGCAAAGTTCATTGGCTCTTGCCACGTAACCCTAGATATTGCAAACACCAGGGCTCAAAGGTCAGGGGCCACACCTTGCACAACCATCACGGTGACCTCCCTGGCCCCTCCTGACCCGTGTCAGTGAGCGGGGAGATGTCACCAATGATCTGTCAATCTGTGTTTTCATTATCGGACAGGTGTTGCAGGAAGGCATTTCTTTGTGAATGTGCAGAGAGGGACCTGCTTTCTGCTAGAATGTTTCCTCTTTTGGCAACATGTAGGAGAATTCTCCTAAGGCATGGCTGCCTCAGAATCTGCTATGTTCAACACAGTGAGGAAAAACCGACCAGAATGGGAGTGACTTCCAATGTTTTAATTTGAAACTAGGTTTGATTTAAATTGAATTAAGTTCATTAGGGCCCTTAATCCATGCATAGTTGACCTCCCTATCCTGAGGGAGAGGAGAGGACTGCTCTGAGGCTGGTCATTGCTTGTCTCTGAAAACCCAACAGGACACCCTCTTAGAAAACCGTGCCTTAAGAACAGCTTGCAGGTCCCCCAGTTCTAGACAGTTCAGCCTTGTTCTGAATCAAGGTCCCTTCGCAGAAACGCAGGGCCAAGTCATGCATCTGTAGAACATCTGCTATGGCAGTGTGTCCTGGGAATGTCCTTACTGATCTGCCTCTCGGGGAAGATGACTTTGCAGTGGTCTGTCAATCTTGGGCATTGTCTTGAGAAGGAAAATGTCAGTCAAGGGAGAGGATAGAGGATGAGGAGGACCACATTGCAGAATCAGCTGGGGTTGACTTAACAACCTTCTCTTGTTTTCCTGTTTTCTGATTACCCATTTCTGCTTTTGAGTTCCTTAGATCTGTTTTTTGCTTCATTCTTCAGCCTTCTTAGTAATCAAAATGTTTAAGACTATGAATGTTCCTAAGAGTGTATCTTTGGGTACATCACACACATATTGGTATGTGATTTTGTAATCATTTTCCAGATATTCTGCAATTTTGATTTTGATTTCCACTCTGACTCAAGGCCTGAATGAATTAAAGGAGGAAGAGGTAGGTTTCCTAGGAAAAATATAGTTGCTGTTAGTTGTTTTATTTTTCTTTAAATACTTTCATGAATTTTTATGTTTAAAACTTCTAAATATTGGTCACTTTTTCTTTTTAGGCCTTAATTTTGGTAGAAAATTTGCTTAGAGTCAAAAGTAAGATATCATTTTTTTTTTCTAATTTCTGATTCTGTGAGCTCTTGATTTTCCAGTGTTTCAGTTTTTCATTCATGAGGACACTCCTACCTACAAAATGCATCTACCAACCCTGTCCACCAGGGGGCCTGCTGTGTTGGCTGCTGCTGCAGCCCACCTAACTATGCAGGAACCAGGGGCCTGTGTCCACTCATCCTATGACTCCTGACAAGGCTCTGATATCATAGTATACAGTGAAGAGCATTCCGAGCAACTGTTCCTTAAACAGTAGTCACTCTTTAATTTTATGGACTTCAATATATTTAGCAGCAGCCAATGCTGTTACACAGGCCTGTGATGTCAGCACCCTGGGAGGTTGAGGCAGGAGGATTGTGAATTCAAGGTCAGCCTCAGCAACCTAGCAAGACCCCATCTCAAAGTATAAATAAAAAGGGCTGAGGATGTAGCTTAGTGGTAAAGCACCCCTGGGTTCAATCCTGGTACAAAAATAAAATGCAATAATAGCAGCAGAAAGATTTACCAGTTAAATACTTCTGTAAAAAGCCATGCGAGGCTTTCTGCTAATGACTCATTAACAGCTGTTGAAGACTGACCTTCAGAGAAAGCTCTGAGTAAAAAGAATAGCTCAGAGGAGAGAAATCTGTAATGTGCAGGGCACAAGTAAGTAAAATTAAACCCAACAGAGGAAGAAGCCGTGAGTTTTTCTAAATTGGTCATGTCCTATGTCATTCTCTCAAATGGCAAAAACAGCATCTTCCACTGAATTCGTTTTCCTCTTCAATGCACTATGCCTAATTATATGAGTTCATTTTTCAATTTATCCACTAAAGAAGAATGTATTGAAGACTGAGTATATAAATTATCATGTAAATGAACTCATAAAGAACTGTACAGATTGTTAGGATATCAGCTAGGAACCTAAACCTAAATACAGTTAATTTGAATTATAAAAGACATCTCACCCAGCTTTAAAACTGGAAAGATTCTAATGACCAATCTGCTTTTTAAAAAATAACCATTTGATTTGAATGAAAGTGTTTTTAAATTTCTGTTCATTGAGCAATTGGGCAACACATGTTAAGAACACGTCCTACCTGTAGGTTCTGAGGGAACGGTGAGTTCTGAATGAATCATTCGAGCCAAGCAGGAAGTGCTAGGGGAATTTCAGTCCCTACCTTTTGTAGTAAAGGGTCAGAGAGGCTAAATGCTCATAGTGTTGTGTCGGAAATGCTGCGCCTGACGTCAGTGTTCCAACAAGACCGTGGTGTTTAGAACTGTCTCTGTACCGAGGCCTCACCCTCATGGGGCATCCATAACACAAGGGGGAAGCTGCAGGTGAGATGCAGAGAGGGACCCGCGGCTCTGCCTTCCTGAATGTGGTGGAGACACAAACCTCCATAAGCTGTGCTGTGGCCCTCGGGCACTGTCCTGGGGAGCCGACCCCTGTCCCAGAGCCAGGTCAGAGCAGAGGGCGCCCCTGCTGGCGGCTGAGGGGACCCCGAGTCCACACAGGACAAGGACTGGCAGGCCACTGGCCCTGAGACAGAGGGTCCCAGTGGTGTGCAGCGGGGCCTCTAGGGCTGACATCCAGCCAGGGCCTGGACCAGCCTGCACGGATCCTTCCCTGGTGTGCAGAGGGGAGCTCAGCATGCCGACACCTTGGTCAACCTGTGAGACGGTGGTGGCCCCGTGCTCCCTGGCAGACAGGACCCACAGAACTATGCTGCTGCCCAGGGCTCTCCTGGTCACAGGTGAACAGGGGGTGTGTGTGCAGGCACTGAGGGGCAGGGGGAGACCCCCAAGAGCTGACACTCAGCAGTCCCCTCCTCCCCGGGCACCCAGCCTCCTCCTCTTGAGGCCATCAACTGTTTCAACAAGGCCCACTCCCACTGCAGAGGGCCATCCGCTCTATGAAAGTCTACCCTTTTACGTCTCAGTCTCTTCTAAAAAATCCTTTCATGGCAACGTCCACCTGGGGCTTGACCAAGCCACGTCCCAGTCACACCAACACATAAAACAATCACACACGACAATAGGAATCTGATGCAGGGAGGCAGGCAGGAACCCCCACTCTCATTTCCCCTGGGGAAGGAAGGTGTGATCCTGCCCAGTGCCCCGGCTCCTCCAGGAATGCCCAGGAACCGGGTCTGTCTGCCAGCCGTGGGTCTCTGATGGTCCAGCACATCTGGCCACCTGGGGACAGAGATGATAGTTTGGACTGATAGATGCCTTGGCTCCCCGGGCTCAGGGAGAGCCAGCGGACCAACCAGGGCTGCTGCTTCTCTCTCAGAAGGCAGGATGGGTGAGGCCCTCAGAATACCTGGCAGGATGCTGGGGGCGGGGGTCATGTCACACGTGAGGCAGCTGTGAACCTGGGAGAGGTGTCTCCCAGCAGGTCAAGGAGATGGGAAGCCAGAAAGACGCTGCAGACAAGAAACAAGACGAGTCTCCAGAAGCCAGCTCCAATGAAAGGAGGTACAGAGAACCAGACTAGCGCTCAGCAGGGTCAAGAGAGCCATGCGTGAACAACCCAAGAACCTCAGCAAAGCGATATAACATATAGGAAAGCACCGGTGCGTGGACTGAGAGACAGTAGGAGCCCGCAGCAGACCAGGCCAGGCAGGAGGGGCGTCCACGGGGAATAACTCAACCAGAGGAGGAGAAGACCAACCAAGAAGACCAGGGAAGAGCCTGAGCGCTTCTGAGGCTCCAGCCGAGCAAGCCTCGCGTGACCGGGTCCCAGGGGAGAGCCAAGGACTGGGAGGCACCTTCAGGAGACGATGCCGCAAACTGCCACAGCCTTCAAGGCAGAGAGGCTCAGGGACGCCAAGTAAGACAAAACCCCAAGGGACGCACCAAGACAACTGGTGAACTGTCGGCAGCAAAGAGGATCCCGGCAGCTGCAAGGAAGACCTTCTGGACCTGTCTTGTGCAAGGGAACCTCTCACCCTAGTAAGATTCTAAGTGGGTTTTTGGACAGAAATCTTGCAGGTCAAGAGGGAATATTATAATATTGCAAAGTGCTGAAAGAAAAATACCAACAAAGATACTATACACAGCAAAACTATGCTTCAAAAATGTGAGAGAGTCAGACTTTCCCAGGTGGACAAACACAGGGGGCAGCCCATCACCCCCAGACCCAGCCCATGAGGACTGCAGAGGCACAGAGGACCTAAGTGCCTGTAGTGTGCAGCTAAAAGTAAGTGTGCAAACATGCACAGAGCACAGTACTGCACCACGGTGTGCAGATCACTTTTAATTCCAGTATCAAAGTTAGGAAACATAAGTCTTGAAATTAAGTATAACCAAACTAATGAAAATACGCAGGGCTGGGGATGTGGCTCAGTGGTAAAGCACATGCCTAGCATGCCTGAGGCCCTGGGTTTGATTCCCAGCACCATAAAAATAAATTAAATAAATCAGTATTATAAAATAAAATGCACAGTGTGGGTACTTGTAGGTTGTGACAAGGATCACAAAGGGAGGGGAAGACAGATGGCAGAGTTTTGTACACATTTGAATTAAGTTGCTTTCCACTTAAATAACTTTGAGGTTGTTTTGTTGTTGTTTGTTTTTTGTGGTGACTGAACCACAAGCCCTGAACCCGGGGCCTGCACATGAGAGGCAAGCACTCTACCACCAAGCTACATCCCAGCCCATAAAATAATTAACTGATCCCCCGGCATCCACACAAACAAAATACCTGTATGAGGCACACGGGAGAAAGAGGACGGAATCAAAGCATAACCGATCTGAAAGCCCACGAGGCACAAGGGAAGACCCAAGCAGGAAGGTACAGGAGCACTGTGGGCTAAGAAGGCAGCAGGACGCGGCAGCAGGCCCCTCCCCAGGTCCTCTGAATGTGGACGATCAAACTCCCCATTGAAGGACAAAGCACCTGAAAAGGAGAAAAATACCGAGCAAGTCCAACCGCGTACCGTCAGCGAGAAACTCGGACATGGTGGGCCTGAGGACATGGTGGGCCTGAGACCCTCACGTGGGCGGAAAGTGAAGGGCTTCCCTGCCAGCGGAAGTCAGAGAGGGCAGGGTGGCCAGGGTGCGCTCTGTGTTGGTCGCTGTTTGCTTGCTTGCTTACAGTCACCCGGTGCTGCTGTCTTGGTGATGGCCCCTCTGTCCCTCCCCAGCCCTGTCAGTCATGATGGCTACAACCCTGGAGCTGGGCGGCCACCTTGAAGCTGACAGAAAGCCTGTGTAGAAGAAGCTAGTGTGAGGGAAAGCGCGTCCACCGCGTGCCTTGCAGAGGTGCTCCGTCAGTGTTGTGTCACCATGACACAGGAGCAGATCATAGTTTTATCAGAAAGGGTCAGACCTCTTGTGATTTCTAGTCAATGACATGCCGTGGCTGATAAATGCCACTGGAACGGGAACTTTCTTTAAAAGTCAGCCGCCTGGTGTGCTCCACCGCTGAGAGTTCTGTTGCAGGTCACCAAGAATCTTGAGCTTTGAAAGTGAACGTCAAAGCCAGAGGGAAACATGGGGACCCAGTAAGACCCAGAGTCCAGGTGCCAGCTTCAGGCTGCAGTCTGCTCACGCAGGTGGGCTGCATCCAGAACCTCCACCAGCCAGTGCCCAGCGACACCACCTGCAAGACAGCCACAGTGCCACTCACTCGTCCACTGACCAGGCGGCTGCTGGGCTGCCAGACCGCGGGGTCCCAGGAACTCAGAACTGCCGTGACCCAGCAGAGACCAGCCCTTGGGCTCCTTCTTAAACAGAAGACAGGCAGAAACAATGAACATCAAAGAGCCGGGGGGAGGGCAGAACCTGCTAAAGATGGGCCCTGGGGCTCAGAGTGCAGCCCCCGTGGGTTAGACTTCTGGCAGCCCCCGTGGGTTCCACGGGGCCAGGCTGCCTCTGAAACCGTGCGGCTGGCTGGGCTTCACTGTGAAGTTGGCCTTGAACATGGGGCACGCACCCTGGGCATTTCCAAGAAGAGAGTTCCTCTCAGAGGCCACAGAAAGCCAGTGACGGAGGCAGGGAGGGACATGCTCCAGACCTCAGGGAGCCAGCGTCCAGGCTGGCTTGAGCTGAAGGGCCCAGGACGGCTCCACAGGGAGCCCGGTCAGAGACAGGCCGAGCCGCAGGCCCTGGGGCCCAGTGTCACGTTAGTGCACACCCTGGCCTCGTGACCTGTGGGGGTGCAGAGGGAGCCAGGTATGCGGAGGACCAGTGAGGGTCCCTCATGTCTGGGGTGACAGGAAGCCTGCTTTGGGTCGCAGTGAGCTGGAGGCCACAGGTGAGCAGGAGGGAGGTGTCACCTGGGATCACAGGAGTGCTGTCCCGTGCTGTGAAGACAGCCTGCGGCTGGGGCGGCAGTGAGGAAGGGAGGGGCTCCAGAACCCAGAACCGGAGGCTCAGGGCCAGAGACCAACAGTGGAAAGAGGAGTCGGCTCCCTGATGGAGACCTGCGGGTGGGAAGAGCAGGGCGGCAGGAGCCCGGCTCTGCAGAGCTGGGATGGGGGGGAGGAGGGTGCCAGCATCTGGGGGCCCAGTGGGGGGGAGGAGGGTCCCAGCCTCAGGGAGGGAGTCAGTGGGGTGGGAGGAGGGTCCCAGCCCCTCCAAGGTCTTTACCGTGGTTGGTCTGAATCTGTGGTTCACAGAGGTGGGGATCAGGTAAATAGCTCCCCGCTCATCAGCCTGTGGATGGAGTTTGGCATTAGATTGAGTGGAGACAGGAAGTGGGGTGAGAGCTGGCCCTCGCCCTGTGGCTCGGTTTGGAGATCGAGGTGCAGAGGAAGCGTGAAGCAGCAGCCGGCTCGGACTAGCACAGGCCAGCTCTAGGCACAGTGAGCTTGGTGCTGGCCAGCTGGCCAGTGTGTGTGTGGGTCTGTGGGACACAGTGGCTGGTCCCTGGAGCGCTGGGCCCTTTCGGAGCCCCTGGGTGCCACTCCCCTGCGGGTCTGTGGACGCAGGTTCTCGAGCACCGTGGTGAGTCCCTGACATCAGTGCGGGAGCTTTGCATGCCTTCGTCATCTGTCCCCCATGTGCTGCTCCTGGGGCTCCCTCCACACTGCCTCCAGGAACAGTGGGGCGGGGACACCCATCCTCCCGAGGAACAGGAAACACCCCCCGTACCACAGATATCCATGCAAGGGAAAGGCCTGCAGTGTTCAATGCTTCTAGACCAGACCACCTGTTCCCTGAGTGCCCCCCTGGCAAGGAGGCTGATGTTCAATATCTGCCCATCTAACATGGGATGAGGTCTGTGTGATCACTAGACTCAGGGAGGAGGCCACCTCTGTCCCTGCCTCCTCCTGCCAGCACCACACTCCTATGACTGGTGCCTGGACCACACGGGTCCAGAGTCAGTGTGCGCCAAAGCATCTGTGAACGGCGCCAAGAAGAGGGCTGTTCTTGACAGTGCGGACGCTGCAGGCTGCACAGCTGGCCAGGTCTGCATGGATTCAGACTGACCACTTCCCAGGAAATGTGGCTCTGGAGTCAGGGGCAACATGCTGAAGTTCATCACAGCTTTCTGAAAAGGCAGATGTAAGCCACCTCCCAACACCAGAGGTGCCTGGCTGGTGCACCATCGCTGCTGTGGCTACGTCATAGATGGCGAAGACCTCCACTCGGTGCCTGGGGCACCATCCCTCCCTCCAAGTAGGCCCGGGCTCCTCGTGGTGTGGCCAGGTCTGCAGACCACCTGAAATGTTCATGCAAAACAAGGGCTGGGGCTGACCTCCCCCTCCAGATCCCGTCTCTGGAGACAGGATGCAGAGATCTCATTACTTGGAAGTGCGGGCCCAGGAGCTTTGGGTACAAGTTAGAATTTGAAAACCATCAGAAGGATGTTTTCTAGTTTCTGAAACACGCCTTTAAACACCACCGAAAACTGTCAGAAACGTTCATGGAGAGTGGGATTCACTAGGGTAAAGAATCCCGGCCCACAGGAGGCTGAGACGTACGTGACAGGGTCGAATGGGCTCCTGGTGACAGGCTTGGTGGCTGTTGCTCAGCAGCCGTGGCCCAGGGCTGCTGAGGCAGGTCTGGTGCTCCCCCTCTGCGCAGAGTTTCAGGCAGAGTCCTGGTGGCCAACAGGGAGCCCGCCCTTCAGCCAAGTGACAGGACAGCACGGAAGTGTCTGCTGCTGGGGCCGAGCGGGGCATGTCCGTTACCTGAGGGGGACTCCAGGGCTCCACTCCCTGGGCCGTCCACTGTGGCTGTTGATGGGGGTCACAGCAGAGGTCTGCCGTAGAGGCCCCCTTGACTGGCCTCACATAGTCCCCGACTCTTGCTTTGTGATGCCCTGCGTCACCCAGGACTCTGCCAGCAAGAGGCCACCACCAGGTGAGGCCACCCACCCTGGGCCAGAGAAAACAAGCCTGTGTTCTTCATAGCGTGCCCAGTCTGCGGTGCCGTGCCGTCAGCCACTGGGCACGACTGAGCAAGTACTTCCATCTGAGCACAAGGTGGTGCCGAGGCGCCCAGTGGGCGTTTGCTGGGCGGGTGACTCAGTCTCTGCATTTCTTTAGAATGTTCTGTTTGCTTAGGTCCTTTCTGATGTTGGTCCTTGTTTTCCTGACTTCCCCTGATGGTGACGACTTTGTTGACAGTTTGCTAATGCTGGCCATCTCTATTTTGTGTCTTTCTGGGAAAATAAATGATAGGGAAAGATGTCGTATTTCAAAAAACACAGCTCAGAAACGGTGACCATCACAGGACTGAACTCCTCTTCCCGCCGTCCTCCAGTCTCCAGCTGGGCGTGAAGCAAGGCCAGTCTGTGCTGTGGGGTTTGGTGGCCGGTGATCGGTGCTTCACAGGAGGGCCTGAGGGAGGCCTTCGCACAGTTGCTAGCCATGTCTGAGCAGGTGCAGCGCAGAAAGCCAATGCCCCTCCCGTCCCCCGGGGACGTGCACTTTGCAGGTGGGACCACAGGAAGCCACAGAAGGGAGGCCACAGCACCCTGAGCGCCATAGGCCTGAGCCTCCACTCTGTCACTGTGCAAGGCCCTACACCCGCCCGGGAGCCACCCCCAGCACACCAGGCTTCACCGTGCTGCTGGACGTGTGGTCTGAGTGGCCAAGCAGCCTGTGAGCAGTGGCCGGTGACCATGCGGCTTCTGCCCTGAGCGCCAGCCTGCACCTAATCCAGGAAAGCACGCCTGAGTGGGGGCACCTGGGCCGCACCCCCTGTCTGCACCTGGGGAGCCGGGAGGTGTGCCGCACACGCCCGCAGCAGGAGGGCCTGTGCCCCTCAGCGCCAGTCTCTCAAACCAAGACTCGCCGCACGGCCACCCCGGCAAACGACAGGCGCCCACCACAGCACAACACCCTGGCCACGGGGGAGTGGACGGTGGCTCCAGGTGAGAGTGAAGGCAGCCCAAGCTCCAGCACACGCGTGTGCACACACCTGCTCCCACAGAAGTAGGCAGAAAATGGAGGGTGTCTAAGGCAGGCCCCACCCTGACACCGCGACACCCGCGGCTGGGAGTCCCTGCGCACGCACTTCATCCCTCACAGCATGGGAAAGAAGAACTCTAGCAGAGCCGAGTTCTCTGGGTCCCTGTATGAAAGGACAGGATTCAGAGCTGCCACGGTGACAGAGGGGAGGAACAGAGGTGGTGCCCGAGGCGAGAGGCAGAGTCCAGGTAAGAAACGGTGGGCCCCGAACTGCTTCGTTTTTACCTGCTGCCCACTGAAAATAGAAACGTTTTGGCAGCTGAGACCCACCAAGTTAAGCAGGTGGCATTGGGCAGCTGAGACCCACCAAGTTAAGCAGGTGGCATTGGACAGCTGAGACCCACCAAGTTAAGCAGGTGGCATTGGACAGCTGAGACCCACCAAGTTAAGCAGGTGGCATTGGACAGCTGTGACCCACCAAGTTAAGCAGGTGGCATTGGACAGCTGAGACCCACCAAGTTAAGCAGGTGGCACTGGACACCTGTGACCCACCAAGTTAAGCAGGTGGCATTGGACAGCTGAGACCCACCATGTTAAGCAGGTGGCATTGGACAGCTGAGACCCACCATGTTAAGCAGGTGGCATTGGACAGCTGAGACCCACCATGTTAAGCAGGTGGCATTGGACAGCTGAGACCCACCAAGTTAAGCAGGTGGCATTGGACAGCTGAGACCCACCAAGTTAAGCAGGTGGCGTTGGACACCTGTGACCCACCAAGTTAAGCAGGTGGCGCTGGACAGCTGAGACCCACCAAGTTAAGCAGGTGGCATTGGACAGCTGAGACCCACCAAGTTAAGCAGGTGGCATTGGACAGCTGAGACCCACCAAGTTAAGCAGGTGGCGCTGGACAGCTGAGACCCACCAAGTTAAGCAGGTGGCATTGGACAGCTGAGACCCACCAAGTTAAGCAGGTGGCATTGGACAGCTGTGACCCACCAAGTTAAGCAGGTGGCATTGGACAGCTGAGACCCACCAAGTTAAGCAGGTGGCATTGGACAGCTGAGACCCACCAAGTTAAGCAGGTGGCATTGGACAGCTGAGACCCACCAAGTTAAGCAGGTGGCACTGGACACCTGTGACCCACCAAGTTAAGCAGGTGGCATTGGACAGCTGTGACCCACCAAGTTAAGCAGGTGGCACTGGACAGCTGAGACCCACCAAGTTAAGCAGGTGGCATTGGACACCTGTGACCCACCAAGTTAAGCAGGTGGCATTGGACAGCTGAGACCCACCAAGTTAAGCAGGTGGCATTGGACAGCTGAGACCCACCAAGTTAAGCAGGTGGCACTGGACACCTGTGACCCACCAAGTTAAGCAGGTGGCATTGGACAGCTGTGACCCACCAAGTTAAGCAGGTGGCACTGGACAGCTGAGACCCACCAAGTTAAGCAGGTGGCACTGGACACCTGTGACCCACCAAGTTAAGCAGGTGGCATTGGACAGCTGTGACCCACCAAGTTAAGCAGGTGCCATTGGACAGCTGAGACCCACCAAGTTAAGCAGGTGGCACTGGACACCTGTGACCCACCAAGTTAAGCAGGTGGCACTGGACACCTGAGACCCACCAAGTTAAGCAGGTGGCATTGGGCAGCTGAGACCCACCAAGTTAAGCAGGTGGCACTGGACACCTGTGACCCACCAAGTTAAGCAGGTGGCATTGGACAGCTGAGACCCACCAAGTTAAGCAGGTGGCATTGGACAGCTGAGACCCACCAAGTTAAGCAGGTGGCATTGGACAGCTGAGACCCACCAAGTTAAGCAGGTGGCGCTGGACACCTGTGACCCACCAAGTTAAGCAGGTGGCATTGGACAGCTGTGACCCACCAAGTTAAGCAGGTGGCACTGGACAGCTGAGACCCACCAAGTTAAGCAGGTGGCATTGGACACCTGTGACCCACCAAGTTAAGCAGGTGGCATTGGACAGCTGAGACCCACCAAGTTAAGCAGGTGGCATTGGACAGCTGAGACCCACCAAGTTAAGCAGGTGGCACTGGACACCTGTGACCCACCAAGTTAAGCAGGTGGCATTGGACAGCTGTGACCCACCAAGTTAAGCAGGTGGCACTGGACAGCTGAGACCCACCAAGTTAAGCAGGTGGCACTGGACACCTGTGACCCACCAAGTTAAGCAGGTGGCATTGGACAGCTGTGACCCACCAAGTTAAGCAGGTGGCATTGGACAGCTGAGACCCACCAAGTTAAGCAGGTGGCACTGGACACCTGTGACCCACCAAGTTAAGCAGGTGGCACTGGACACCTGAGACCCACCAAGTTAAGCAGGTGGCATTGGGCAGCTGAGACCCACCAAGTTAAGCAGGTGGCACTGGACACCTGTGACCCACCAAGTTAAGCAGGTGGCATTGGACAGCTGAGACCCACCAATTTAAGCAGGTGGCATTGGACACCTGTGACCCACCAAGTTAAGCAGGTGGCATTGGACAGCTGTGACCCACCAAGGTAAGCAGGTGGCATTGGACAGCTGTGACCCACCAAGTTAAGCAGGTGGCATTGGGCAGCTGAGACCCACCAAGTTAAGCAGGTGGCATTGGGCAGCTGAGACCCACCAAGTTAAGCAGGTGGCATTGGACAGCTGAGACCCACCAAGTTAAGCAGGTGGCACTGGACACCTGTGACCCACCAAGTTAAGCAGGTGGCATTGGACAGCTGAGACCCATCAAGTTAAGCAGGTGGCGCTGGACAGCTGAGACCCACCAAGTTAAGCAGGTGGCATTGGACAGCTGTGACCCACCAAGTTAAGCAGGTGGCATTGGACAGCTGAGACCCACCAAGTTAAGCAGGTGGCATTGGACAGCTGTGACCCACCAAGTTAAGCAGGTGGCACTGGACAGCTGAGACCCACCAAGTTAAGCAGGTGGCACTGGACACCTGTGACCCACCAAGTTAAGCAGGTGGCATTGGACAGCTGAGACCCACCAAGTTAAGCAGGTGGCGCTGGACAGCTGAGACCCACCAAGTTAAGCAGGTGGCACTGGACACCTGTGACCCACCAAGTTAAGCAGGTGGCACTGGACAGCTGAGACCCACCAAGTTAAGCAGGTGGCATTGGACAGCTGTGACCCACCAAGTTAAGCAGGTGGCACTGGACACCTGTGACCCACCATGTTAAGCAGGTGGCATTGGACAGCTGAGACCCACCAAGTTAAGCAGGTGGCATTGGGCAGCTGAGACCCACCAAGTTAAGCAGGTGGCACTGCACAGCTGAGACCCACCAAGTTAAGCAGGTGGCATTGGACAGCTGAGACCCACCAAGTTAAGCAGGTGGCATTGGACAGCTGAGACCCACCAAGTTAAGCAGGTGGCATTGGACAGCTGTGACCCACCAAGTTAAGCAGGTGGCATTGGACAGCTGAGACCCACCAAGTTAAGCAGGTGGCACTGCACAGCTGAGACCCACCATGTTAAGCAGGTGGCATTGGACAGCTGTGACCCACCAAGTTAAGCAGGTGGCATTGGACAGCTGTGACCCACCAAGTTAAGCAGGTGGCACTGGACAGCTGTGACCCACCAAGTTAAGCAGGTGGCATTGGACAGCTGAGACCCACCAAGTTAAGCAGGTGGCACTGGACAGCTGAGACCCACCAAGTTAAGCAGGTGGCACTGCACAGCTGAGACCCACCATGTTAAGCAGGTGGCATTGGACAGCTGTGACCCACCAAGTTAAGCAGGTGGCATTGGACAGCTGAGACCCACCAAGTTAAGCAGGTGGCACTGGACAGCTGAGACCCACCATGTTAAGCAGACGGTGCTGGGAACCCCCCCACCAACACCTAACAGTGCATGACCCCTGGCATCCGAGAGCTCAGGATGTTGGCCAGACCAAGAGGAGCTCTCCTGGGAGGAACAGCAGAATCCAGGGCCTCTAACCGTGTCCTTTACACCAATAAGAAGGGAGGGGGAGGGAGGAAGCCAGCCTGTATCAGGACAGCCTGAGACAACCCGGACGTGAGAATTAGCTGAAGATCACTCTAACGTAGCGGTTCCTAGCCTAGCTCATTGTATAAAACAGCTTGTAAGGGTCTAACTCTTGAAGGAAAACAGTCCTTTAATCATGTGATTTTGATTGACGTGTGTTAACTGTATGTATCAGGGGTTTGATGAGACCTTTCAGCACATGCTGATCAGGTCGGAGCTCCCCACCCACCACACCCTGTCCTCCCTGGCCTCTGATGAATCTCTGAGCAGGCTCAGGTCAGCTGCATTTGGCCCCTGCAGAGGAGAGAGCATGTGTTTGTCTTCTGTGCCTGGCTCATTCCATTTCACAGGGCACCCCCAGTTCCACCAGGTTGTTGAGAATGACAGGGTTTCATTCTTCCTGGCTGAGTAATACTTCATTGTGCACATGTGCCATGTTTTCTTCATTCATCCATCTGCTGATGGGTGCCTGGGCTGACTCCTGATCTTGGCTCTTGGGAAGAGTTCAGCAACGTGGCTTGCAGGTGTCTCTTGGGTATGCTGACTTCATTTCCTTAGGAAACATTCCCAGGAGTGGGACACTATCAGATGGTGCTTCCATTTTTGTTTTTTTGAGGGACCTCCACAGTGTATACTAGTTTACACTCCCATTAAGGGTGGATGAGAGTCCTCTTGCTCCGCATCCTTGCCAACTCTGGCTTTTAAATAGACGTTTTAACTGGAGTCAGTTGCGTAGCTTGATTGGCATCTCCTGGTGGCTAGGCCGAGCGTCTTTTCATACATCTGCTGGCAGCTTGATCGGTTCTCTGGAGGAGTGTGTTTAGATTATTTTCCCATTACTGATTGGATCGCTCGTTTTTAACTGTCAGGTCCTTGAGTTCCCTGTGCCCTCTGGGCCCCCGTCCTTTGGGGGTGGAGAGTTGGCAGACGCCTGCTCTGTAGGCTCTCCCGGGGCTGTTGGAGGCTTCTTTGCTTGGAGCCTCTGAGCTTGACGCAATCCATTGTCTATTTTGCTTTTGTTTCCTGTGCTTTGGGGCCATGTTCAGAAGCCATTGCCTGTACCAGTACTGCGAAGCGAGTCCCCTGGTTTTCTTATGGTAGTTTTGTAGTTTCAGGTCTCACATTAAGGCTCTGGATCCATTTTGAATTGATTTTTGAACTGGGTGAGAAACGGGGATCAAGTTTCAACCTTCTGCATGGAAACTTAACAGAGAAATTAAATCTAAAGAAAGAACCAACTGCATTTTCAAGAGCAGAAAAATACAATATCCAAAATACAAATCACTGTGTGGGTTGCAGAACAGAGCCAGGTCACAGAAAGAAGGTTGGTGATCTGAAAACAGGTCAAAAGGTGTCACCAGGTCTGAAAACAGCCGGGTCAAGTGTTGAGGGAAGCAGAACGGAGCCTCTGACAGGTGCAGCGGTGGACACTCGGGCTGCAGGAAGCCAGAGGACAACGGGTGCTCTTCAAGGAGCAAATGTCTCCAAATGTTAAAACACCTGTGGGCCAAAGTCACGCAGGGAACTCGAAGCAGACAGAAAGTGGCACACCCAGGCGCACGTGACAAGCTTCTAGAAGCCCAAAGGTCATCTAGATGGCAGCTGGGCGGGAGCAGGGCACACGGGCCAGGACACAGTGGCACACGTCCTCCAGCACAGGAAGGGCAGAGTGCTGTGCTTGGCACAAACACCTCGCAGAAACACGAGGGAAAATACAGAGTTTCTCTAATAAACAAAAACCAAGAATCCACTTTTAATTTAAAGTTGCATATCCACGCGGGGCGGCCGCTGTGTGCCCTAGTGGGCGGGGCGGTTCTGGGGCAGGCAGGGAAACACAGGCCATTCTCCCTCCCTCGCATCAGGTGCAGACGGAGCCAAGGCAACTCAAAGCCACCTCGGCTTCCAGAGATCCCGTCAGGAAGGTCCTAACGAAATATGGGCCAGAGCAGAGGACCACAAGAGATAGAGCACAGTGGACAAAGGCCAGCAGAGCTGAGGGTGCACCCCGTGGACTCCAGGGCCTCTTGTGAACCAGCCACAGGGCAGTACCCATGAGGACAGCCCGGCTTCCCCACAGCACTGCTATCTGGGCAGCTGTGTCCTTCTCTGGGGTCCCTTGTGACTGCAGAGCTTCCCGGCAGCATCTGTTCCTCGGTCCCCTCCCCCATCAGGGACAGCCCCAAGGTCCCAGACATTGCCCCATGTCTCTCGGGGGCACAGTGCCCTGGTCAAGAACCACTCCCGTGGATCAGCAGAGGCTCTGACCTTGGAAATCTACCTTCTGCTCCTCAGGAGGGGAAAGGCAGCCTCACAGAGAGGAGGTTCCAATGCTAATCAGATGGCATTTTGATACAAACACAAGAGAGTTCCTACAACAAAGAGCAAAGAGAAGGGGAAACTCACAAGACAGCAATGAAAGTAGAGATGTCACTTCACTACAGACATGCAGAGGGTCCACAGGTACATCCTCAGCCACCAGGAGGTGAAGATCAAACTCAGGCACTACCTGGCTTCCATAAGCAGGCCTACATCAGGAAGGGAGCACAAAAGGCAGACTGGACCACAGGGTGAGAGGTGAGCACCCAGGAGAGCCTA
Organism: Marmota monax; assembly: GCF_021218885.2. Taxonomy (NCBI): domain Eukaryota; kingdom Metazoa; phylum Chordata; class Mammalia; order Rodentia; family Sciuridae; genus Marmota; species Marmota monax. The sequence goes on along the minus strand of NW_026691979.1, from coordinate 2,250,712 downwards.
TGGATCCTGACATGAGCCTGGGGATGGAGGTGACAGGTGGTCACCGCCCAGAGCCCACAGTCCTGCATTCAGCCTGGGATGGAGGACACAGATGGTCACCTCCCAGAGCCCACAGTCCTGCATTCAGCCTGGGGATGGAGGACACAGATGGTCACCTCCCAGATCCCACAGATCCTGCATTCAGCCTGGGATGGAGGACACAGATGGTCACCTCCCAGATCCCACAGATCCTGCATTCAGCCTGGGATGGAGGACACAGATGGTCACCTCCCAGATCCCACAGATCCTGCATTCAGCCTGGGGACGGAGGTGACAGGTGAACACCCAGCAGAGTCCCTGGACTTCCAAGAAAGTAAAAGTTATTTTCTTCTTGCTGATTTCACCCAGGTTTGGTCTTTTACCAAAAAAAGTGAAGAGCTGGACCTTCCCAGAAAAAACAGATATCCCATCTGTGGGCCTCGTCCTCTGGACTACCCTGAGTATCCCAGGACAGAGCCACCAGACTCCCACGTCCAGAGCCCTGGGCCTCCAAGGTCAAGCTAAGCACGATGCTGGCCACTGTTCACGGCACACCCACTGGGACACACCCACGCTCTGCCAGTGTCACAGGTGACACTCATCAGGCATCCACAGACCTCCTGTGGAACTATTACTGCCATCCTCATTTGTAGAGGCTCAGAGAAATGGGGTGGTTTGTCCAGAGTGACACCATTGTGAGCAGTTAGGCCAGAACTGGAACAGGGGCGCCAGCCTCAGACCCATGCTCTGCCACCGTCCCACCATGTTTCCTGCTGACACCCTGCTCTCCATGCGTGGCACCAGGGACAGACCACGCCCCTCTTGAATGTCTTTCCAATGGCATTGCCCTGCCCCCACTCTCTACAGACACATGCTGCCACTGCCACTTGTCCCCAGACACTCACAGCTCTCAGTGCCCATCTGTCTCCTGAGAGTGGACACATTGTCCAGAACCGTCCTTGTGCTTCTGCTGTTCACGTTTGCTGACTGTTGCCTGGTCCTGCCAGTGCCACTGTTGCTGTCCCCTCAGAAATGCCTGATGACCCCAGAGGCTCCCCTCATTCTGCACAGTGTCTTGGACAGTCTGGGGCTTTGCCCATCCCTCCCCCTCCTCAGGGAATTGCTGATACTAGAAACGCTGCCCCTGGTCTGAAGTCCACGTCGGCCTGGTGTGCTCCTTCACCTGCCTCTCTGCACACCATGTGCCTCCTGGCCCCAGCGCGACTCGGGGCTCTTGCCTTCCCATGGAGGAGTCGCTGAGAGCCAACCAGTAAGCCCTGGAGCAGCAGAGGAGGTGCCAAGGAGCAGACAGGGAGCAGGAGGAGCCGGGCAGCTGAGCCGGAGACCCAGGTGCTGGTCCCCAGGCAGTTCATATGCCTGGCTCCTCTGGGGGTTCATCTGAAAGGCAGGAAGTGAGGTGATTCTCCAAGATCTCTCCTGGGGTCCCCGTGAGACCTCGGTTCTGAGCTTCTCCTGCAAAGTCTGCAGAGATGGTGAGCAGACCCAGCACCCAGCCGGCGGGTCACCCCTCAGCACTGCTGTGCCACATCCTCCTGGGACCTTCAGGACCTGGCCTCACACCACGGAGAAAGCTTGGGACCTGTGACAGTGTTCTCAGACGTGGGTGGCCTGAGCTCCCGGGCCCAGGAGCCAGGTGCAGAACCTGCTGCACAGGACGCAGCAGAGGACGTGGGGGAAATGTGCACATACGTGTCAAGGCTGGTAGGTGGAACCTGCAGATTCCAATGCTGAGACCCTCACCCCAGGATGCAACCAAATACCATGACCTCAAAGAAGGCAGTCGTCATGGGAGCAGGGGTCTTTCCGGGAGGGAGGCTGCTGCTCAGAAACTCCAAGCAGGCCCACAGGGACATGGCAGGTCACCTGGAGAGGGGCCAGTGCAGTGTGGCTTTCCTGAGCCTGGGGGGAGGCCTGGTGGGGAGGGGGCTGCAGGGCACTAACAGTCAGGTGGGGGGGATCAATAGGGGACAATCTACCCTTGGCTCCTAGAGGCCAAAGGGCAGCTGGACTGGACACAGAAGCCATGCAGAAGAACCACACCCTCCAAAGTGGGAACTTGAAAGACCCAGCAGGACCTCTCTATGGCGGAGCAGGCACGGCACACATCTGAGGGCCCTCGCGGGTTCCCTTCTCCACCTGAGGCCCTGGAGGAGGCTGGACTTTCCATGTGGGTGCAGGCTGCAAGATGAAATGGCCCTCTGTGTTCGGGAAGAGCACACTGGTGTGGAAAACTTGTGGTCACTTTCTCCTTGGGTGACCTGCACAGAACCACAGAGGGGGCCTTGTGTCTGTGCTCGAAGTCATTTAAACCCCTGCCCAGGGGACGTGCCTGGGCATGCACTGGGGGTAGGTCCATCTTGACGGTGCTCTGAAGTCACAGGTGAGATCTGTGAGCCCAGGACTCAGCAAACAGCTCTGGGCAGTCTGCAAGTGGAGGACAGCAGGACGCTGGGAGACCTCCGCTCTCTTTCCTACAGTCGCCTTTTCACTCAGAGCTCTCCAAAATGAGCTTCCAGTCTCACGTACAGACGACCATCGAATACAGGCAGCATTTCTAAGGCAAAGATTAGAAAAAAAAAAAGTGTTTTCATGTTTTTCTAGAAATGCTTTCTGGTCTCCTTGTAAAGTTTCTAGAGCTACCAACAGATCTATGTGGGAGGCTATTTTACTCTCCGACGACTGCTATGGCAAAGTAAGAGGTCCACCTTGAGGGAATCACTCGGTGGCTGGAAGGGAACTTCCTGATGTGCGGGACTCCTGAGGGGCGAGGGAACCTGACTTGGCCGCTGTGACCTTGGCTGGCTTCCAACCTTGGCTCCTGATGGCCAGTCACCAGCTCTGTGATGGACAGGGTACCTGATCCTCTACGACACCACATTATAAAACACTAATGATTTTAATAAAAACCTGTTAAGCCTCATGAAACTGTCACGAGCAGCTTCTCAGCCTTGTCTGGTTACCAGGAGTTCCCTTCCGGATATCTGCACTGGACCCCGGACCGCGACGTACGCGAACACCAAGCACGAACTCGATTGCCTTTTGAAATGCTGGTTTATTCGCACACCACACAAAGCAATACACGAGGTGACTGGCTCACACTGCACGATCTTACTCTCAGGCGATGAGAGTTGATTGTGAGCAAATACATGGAGTTTCCCTCGCGCTTATATACTCTATATGTTTACAACAAACTTGTTTGTGTCTAACTTATCTAACATAAGCACACTACCTAGTTACATCATCAACTTATCTAACATGGGCATACTATCTAGTCATCCTATAACCAAAAACATGTTTACAACTAAAAAGTCACTTAGTCACTGCAAAGTCCAAAACAAGTCCAAAACAAGTCCTTTTGCTGATTCATGTTGTTTGTTCATCCTTGATGTTTACTCCTGTCAGAAACTAAAGCAGGTTTTAAAACTATTTTAAACATTCACCAGCCCTCCATATACCTGGGTTCTATGTCCACAGATTCAACAAACCACAGGTAGAAAATATTCAAAAAGAAAATTCCAGAAAGTTCAAAAACCAAACCTTGAAGTGGCCTCACACTGAGCACTCTGCTCGATCCAGGCACATGCGGTGGCAGGTAACACATGTCCTCTGCCACTCCCACAGCATGAGCGGGCTTCGCCTCCGAAGACAGCAGCGTCATGTTGGGGACTGTCCGTGATCTAGAGGTGACAAAGAGCATGGAGGGTGTGCCTGGCTTCCCCGCAGGAACACACCATGGTTGCAGGACCCTGGGGTCCGGCACCAGGGATGACTGGGCTGGGTAACAGAGGCCAGAGGCCTGGGCTCCCTGGTCACGCCTTGGCAACTGTGGACTTGGAGGGAAGGGCGGGAGTTCTGGAGCATGGGGCGCTGCATCCGTGGCCCTCGGGTTCTGCCTCCTCACCGCGAGGGCTGTAGACCCACTTTGGTGGGTTGGTCCGAGGGGTAAATGGCTCACTGCAGTATCAGCAGACGTTGACCACGTGAGTCGTGTTTAACAGGAAACTGGTATTAGGTCCCTACAATGGCACCCTTTGAGGGGCACACCCAACTTTGAAACAGAATCACTGAACATTAGAACTCGTATTTGAAACACAGAATCACAAGATATGTGGATCCTCCCTTGATGCCACCCACTGGCCACCAACAGCGTGGCAATCGGAGCTGAGGCCACCAATTCCAGCGCCAGACACCAGTTGAAAATAGTACATCGGGACCAGCAGGATGTGAGTCCAGGGTTTTCTCCATCCCGCCTGCTGGAGGCGGTGGCAGGTGACACACATCCTCTGCACTGAGAACGTTGGAGTGGTGAGATGGTGGCCCAATGGGCAGGGGAGGTCAACCTGGAGAAGATAAGGAACCTGTGCCACCAGTAGAGACGAAAGCATGGGATCAGAGACCTTGAGGGAACGCGGGGGCAGGTTTGCACGTCTGCAAAGACAGAGCGAGCAGGTCGGGAGCCTTCGTGGCTCAAGGCCACCCCTGACCCACACCACCCTGCCCTGCGGCTCTCCTGCGTCCATGCAGCGCTGCCCCACCGCTCAGGCAGTCTCTTCAAGCGGTGCCCTGCCAACACGTGTTCAGGGAGCACACGTGCAAAGAAAGCAGGCCTGGTCATGGGCAGGGCCACCGGGAGTCTGCCTGTCCAAGTCAGAGCCCCCGACATTCCTCTGCTCCAGGGAACCCTGATGGTGGAGGCCAGCCCTGCTCACCTGTCCTCAGGTGGCCTGGGGGATCCAAGGAGGAGGGCAGGGTCAGCCCTGCTGGTGACACCCAGGCCTGCTGTGGAGCTGCGGTCCCCACAGTGCTGGGCCTGTGTCAGCGGGACGCCCTGAAGTCCGCACCTGCTCCCACGCCCAGGGCCAGGCAGCTCACAGCTCGGCTCTCCCCTGCACAGCCCTCCCGCACATGCTCCCCACTCTGTTCTTGGGGGCAGGGGGTAGAAGGTGGAGCATGCTATGTACATTATTTTAAAGCAAAAAATTATTTTTGTTAGGAAGAATGAATTTATATTTATAACTAATAGGCTTCACTTAATTTGAATTTATAGAGTTCGATTTTTTTTTCTCTGATATCCTATTTTTAAAGTAAATAAAAGAGCTGGGCACAGTGGCTCATGCCTGTAATCCAGTGACTTGGGAGGCTGAGACAGGAGGATTGCAAGTTCAAGAACAAACTCAGCAACATAGCAAGGCCCTGTCTCAAAATAAAAATAAAAAGGATGTGGTTCAGTAATAAAGCACCTGGGTTAAAATCCTCAGTACCAAAAACTAAAGAGAACACAAATTACACTAAGACTTAATTTGGGGGGGGGGGAAGGACACACTTTAGCACCCATTGATGAAGTCAGAGTTACTCACCTAGAATTTATGTGCATTTTTATATACAGGCCACTGCATATTCCATCATGATCCAAAACAGGGATGATTAGACACTTGATATTCCATCATGATCCAAAACAGGGATGATTAGACAGGCAGGGATGATTAGAAGATGATTACAGATTTCTGTCCACAGTCCTCCACTGTTTTACAAAATAAAATGAAGTGTATGCACTATGGAAAAATTATAGGTAAAACCTGAAAGGAAAGAGATCAAATTGGACAAAAATTTGAACGAGGTTTGGCTTTCTATCTGCTAAAGGTCCTCAAGATCTTCCCACACTTTTAACGTTTTACAAAATGTCCAGAAGGAGGACCAAAGGGTATTTATTTATTTATTTATAGTATGGGGGATTGAACTCAGGGGCACTTAACCACTGAGTCGCATCCCCAGCCCTTTTGTGTATTTTATTTAGAGACGGGCTCACAGAGTTGCTTAGCACCTCACTAAGTTGCTGAAGCTGGCTTTGAACTTGCCATCCTCCTGCCTCAGCCTCCTGAGCCACTGGGATTATAGGTGTGAACCTCCGTGCCCAACCAGAATGTATTTGTTTTTAAGGGAACTTGGAAGGCAGTGGTCATTGTGGTAATACAATGGATGGATTCTTCGGTCTACTCTTTTGGCACACATTGCATGATATGCTGACCTTTAGCATAACTTAAAACTGAAGTGTTAACCGAAGTTATTATTTTTTTATTTTTTCAAGTAATGTAAAGTTGCCAAAAAGCTAACGTGATTTTTATGAGGCTCTCAGCACTCTTGGCTTAAATTCAGGAGCTGAGTTTGCTGTTTTGCTATACGAATAATAAGTGCTTCATCACTTTTTTTATTTTAATGTAAAATGATCCTAATTTCACCACCTGGCCATAAAAAGTCAGGTTTCAAAGCAATTTCATAAATAGCCTCCCCTATTACTTTTGATGAAATTCACGTTTCTGGATGTGAATCTCAGAATATTTGCGTGCGGCAATGTTATCCATCAAAAGACAAACATCCTGGTGGAAACGTACACAGCTCCCGAGCTCCCTGCCCGCCCTCCCTGGATCTCACTGGTCACCTTCTCTCCTTTCTCTTTTCTTATAGCCAGAGCTACCTGCAAGCTGCAAGTGAGGTGCCTGTCGGTCACAGCCTGGACCCCTCTGCCAACTACAACTCCCCGAAATTCCGCTCAAGGAACCAGAGCTACATGCGGGCCGTGAGCACCCTGAGCCAGGCCAGCTGCGTGAGCCAGGTGGGAACTCTGTGTGTCCTGCTGGGTCCCTGCCTCCTGCCGGGGAGGTGATGGCCAGCATCCCTGGTCAGCGTCTCACGTGCAGACTGTGCGGGTGCTGCCTGGCATTAGCTTTGACTGAATGAATGAACTTTAAGATTAATTTTTCTGACCTTTAGGACTCTGTCCCCTTTACATTGATTAGCTCTGAATAAGCAATGACCAGTAGACAACCCCTGGTCTCCTGATGACTGAATGCCTAAGTCTTCCCTTCCCCAAAAAAAAAAAAATGGGACCGGAGACTGGCTCTGCCATAGGCTTCCTTCAGGTTGAACCCGGGAGATACAGTAAGAAGAGCCACAGGCATGAGGAATTGGCACACAGGAGAGTGCCTGCCTTCCCAGAGGCAAAGCACCTCCCACACCAGAAAGAGAACACACCATAAGAAAAAGAGGAGGGAACACAGAGGGGTGCTTGGTGCCATCAGAGATCCCTGTCAGGCCCACACCCAGGCAGGAATCTCTCCTAGACACCTGTTTCTCCTAGACACCTGCTCCCAGACCAGAGACAGCCCAGCTCCCAGGGTCCATCTCTACCTAGACACCTGTTCCCAGACCAGAGACAGCCCAGCTCCCAGGGTCCATCTCTACCTAGACACCTGCTCCCAGACCAGAGACAGCCCAGCTCCCAGGGTCCATCTCTACCTAGACACCTGTTCCCAGACCAGAGACAGCCCAGCTCCCAGGGTCCATCTCTACCTAGACACCTGCTCCCAGACCAGAGACAGCCCAGCTCCCAGGGTCCATCTCTACCTAGACACCTGCTCCCAGACCAGAGACAGCCCAGCTCCCAGGGTCCATCTCTACATAGACACCTGCTCCCAGACCAGCAGCCACACCAGCTCCCAGGGTCCATCTCTACCTAGACACCTGCTCTCAGACCAGAGACAGCCCAGCTCCCAGGGTCCATCTCACCTAGACACCTGCTCTCAGACCAGCAGCCACACCAGCTCCCAGGGTCCATCTCTACCTAGACACCTGCTCCCAGACCAGAGACAGCCCAGCTCCCAGGGTCCATCTCTACCTAGACACCTGCTCTCAGACCAGCAGCCACACCAGCTCCCAGGGTCCATCTCTACCTAGACACCTGCTCCCAGACCAGAGACAGCCCAGCTCCCAGGGTCCATCTCTACCTAGACACCTGCTCCCAGACCAGCAGCCACACCAGCTCCCAGGGTCCATCTCTACCTAGACACCTGCTCCCAGACCAGAGACAGCCCAGCTTCCAGGGTCCATCTCTACCTAGACACCTGCTTCTAGACCAGAGACAGCCCAGCTCCCAGGGTCCATCTCTACCTAGACACCAGCTCCCAGACCAGAGACAGCCCAGCTCCCAGGGTCCATCTCTACCTAGACACCTGTTCCCAGACCAGAGACAGCCCAGCTCCCAGGGTCCATCTCTACCTAGACACCTGCTTCTAGACCAGAGACAGCCCAGCTCCCAGGGTCCATCTCTACCTAGACACCTGCTCCCAGACCAGAGACAGCCCAGCTCCCAGGGTCCATCTCTACCTAGACACCTGCTCCCAGACCAGAGACAGCCCAGCCCCCAGGGTCCATCTCTACCTAGACACCTGCTTCTAGACCAGAGATAGCCCAGCTCCCAGGGTCCATCTCTACCTAGACACCTACTCCCAGACAAGAGACAGCCCAGCTCCCAGGGTCCATCTCTACCTAGACACCTGCTCCCAGACCAGAGACAGCCCAGCTCCCAGGGTCCATCTCTACCTAGACGCCTGCTCCCAGACCAGAGACAGCCCAGCTCCCAGGGTCCATCTCTACCTAGACACCTGCTCCCAGACCAGAAACAGCCCAGCTCCCAGGGTCCATCTCTACCTAGACACCTGTTCCCAGACCAGAGACAGCCCAGCTCCCAGGGTCCATCTCTACCTAGACACCTGCTCCCAGACCAGAGACAGCCCAGCTCCCAGGGTCCATCTCTACCTAGACACCTGCTCCCAGACCAGAGACAGCCCAGCTCCCAGGGTCCATCTCTACCTAGACACCTGCTCTCAGACCAGCAGCCACACCAGCTCCCAGGGTCCATCTCTACCTAGACACCTGCTCCCAGACCAGAGACAGCCCAGCTCCCAGGGTCCATCTCTACCTAGACACCTGCTCCCAGACCAGCAGCCACACCAGCTCCCAGGGTCCATCTCTACCTAGACACCTGCTCCCAGACCAGAGACAGCCCAGCTTCCAGGGTCCATCTCTACCTAGACACCTGCTCCCAGACCAGAGACAGCCCAGCTTCCAGGGTCCATCTCTACCTAGACACCTGCTCCCAGACCAGAGACAGCCCAGCTCCCAGGGTCCATCTCTACATAGACACCTGCTCCCAGACCAGCAGCCACACCAGCTCCCAGGGTCCATCTCTACCTAGGCACCTGCTCCCAGACCAGAGACAGCCCAGCTCCCAGGGTCCATCTCTACCTAGACACCTGCTCCCAGACCAGAGACAGCCCAGCTCCCAGGGTCCATCTCTACCTAGACACCTGCTCCCAGACCAGAGACAGCCCAGCTCCCAGGGTCCATCTCTACCTAGACACCTGCTCCCAGACCAGAAACAGCCCAGCTCCCAGGGTCCATCTCTACCTAGACACCTGTTCCCGGACCAGAGACAGCCCAGCTCCCAGGGTCCATCTCTACCTAGACACCTGCTCCCAGACCAGAGACAGCCCAGCTCCCAGGGTCCATCTCTACCTAGACACCTGCTCCCAGACCAGAGACAGCCCAGCTCCCAGGGTCCATCTCTACCTAGACACCTGCTCTCAGACCAGCAGCCACACCAGCTCCCAGGGTCCATCTCTACCTAGACACCTGCTCCCAGACCAGAGACAGCCCAGCTCCCAGGGTCCATCTCTACCTAGACACCTGCTCCCAGACCAGCAGCCACACCAGCTCCCAGGGTCCATCTCTACCTAGACACCTGCTCCCAGACCAGAGACAGCCCAGCTCCCAGGGTCCATCTCTACCTAGACACCTGCTCTCAGACCAGCAGCCACACCAGCTCCCAGGGTCCATCTCTACCTAGACACCTGCTCCCAGACCAGAGACAGCCCAGCTCCCAGGGTCCATCTCTACCTAGACACCTGCTCCCAGACCAGCAGCCACACCAGCTCCCAGGGTCCATCTCTACCTAGACACCTGCTCCCAGACCAGAGACAGCCCAGCTTCCAGGGTCCATCTCTACCTAGATAGCAGGTTCCTGAGCATCATCCAGGCCCATTCCCAGGGTCCATCTCTACCTAAGCCCCAGGTCCCTGAGCAGCATCGAGGCCACTTTAAGGTCCATCTCTACCTAGGACTCTGGTCCCAGAGCAGCATCCAGGCCCACTCCCAGTGTCCATTTCTACCTGGTAGAGGGTCCCTGAGCAGCATTCAGCTTTGCTAAAAGAACTGTGATGTTTGATTAGGGTCTCACATGTTTAAGAGTGAGGAGTTCTGGGCCTTCCACCCTGCAGTGAGCTGGCCAAACCTCCAAAAAAAGCAAGTGGGCACTGTTAATGCTGCTTGCCCTGTGGTAAGCATCCAACCGGAATTGAATGCCTGGGTATTTATTAAACATGTGGCTTTCTAATTTTAACTTCCATTAAAACAGAGCTGGTGTTCACATGAGCGCCCCACATGCTGTTTTCCTCTGCAGGAATGACAGATCCTGGGCTGGGTTGCCTCCTGCAGTGTGATTAGCAGGGCAACAAAGGCCATGTGTGATGGGTGTTGGGTGCTTTTAGGCAGTAGCCCAGCTTACAGCAAGCGCTCAGTAATGACGGCCTTTGCTTTTACTGCAATGCCAATAGTGAACAGTAGCAGCGGTGTGTATCCCAGAGCAGAGGGCCTCTGGGTTCTGTGCCAGGACTGTGGGCAGCTGGCCAGGGTTAAGAGAGTCTCTGACACAGACTCTTGATTCCTTCGAAGATGGTCTTTGTATTCACAATTCTTTCTCAGGGAGACGGAAGTTGCACTCTGGGATCTGGGGCTGTGGCTCAGCGGCAGAGCACTTGCTTCACACGTATGAGCACTGGGTTCAAGCCTCAGCACCACTTAAAAATAAATAAAGTAAAGGTATTGTGTCCTTCTGCAACTTAAAAAAATATTTAAAAGGAAAGAAAGTTGCACTTGGAGCTTCCTCTCCACACTCTCTTGGCGGTCTCTGGTCCATAACTTAAGGACTATCAACCTCTTTAGCTTACCCTAGATGCCAGGTTTTCTCTTAGAAGTAGGTGACGCTTCCATCTGTGGCAGAGAGAATTTCCTGGCTCTTTCTCCTGATGACAGGAAAGACCCATTGCTAACTGCTAACTAGGACTCTCCGACCTGGCTCTCATGGTCCCAGGTGCCAGGACTCTTCAGTCAGGTCACCTGCTGCTACGTGCAGCAACCCCCACACTCCTGAGCGGTAAGGGAAATAGGCCCCGCCCACTGTGATCCCTGTGAGCTGGGGACACTCTCTGCAGCCTAGAGGGGTCCAGGAGGTCCTGAAGCCTGCACGGGCTGGAGTCCAGGGTGCCTGGCAGCTTCCTCTCGGCCTGAGAGGACGGTGGCCAACCAGGCTGCCTGCTCTTAACGCTGACGGCTTCCCTTCAGTTAGTAGCTACTTCACCAAAACTCAGCTTGTAAATCTGTGGAGACCCAAAACGGCACACGCAGACGGCAGAGTGGCTCTTGGCAGGTGGCAGCCACCCTTCCCTCCTCCCCCCTGGCTTGACTTGCCTTCAGCAAGCAGGTTCCAATTAAGTGCCTGTCACTTGGCACAGGCTGCCACCAACCCCAGTAGCACCAGTGCTCCACCCGCTCTGTTTTGAGAAAACTCAGCACGCACTAGCGGCTCCACATCTTGTTCTTGGTGAACCCAGGATGGGACCTTCAGACCTGAGTCAGCAGCAAGCATCTACTCAGCCCTTCTCCATCCAGCAAGACGCCTCGCAGTGGGAAACGGGGAGCAGCCACCTGGGCCCCCGCTGGTTTAGACCATGTCTTTCCGCGTCAAGGTCCACGACGTGACTTCACGTTCAGCCCAAGTTGATTGTTTCTGAAGTGGTGCTGTCAGGAAGGTGGGAGGTTAGTGAGAAGGGATGGAGGACACTCCTGGGTCCGGTGACAACAGCGTTCCAGAGAGGGCAGGCAAGGGAAGCCAGTGACACTGTCTCCTCAATGCCCACTGTTCTCCTAGCTGCGAAAGAACTAGAATCCTAACTGCACCTTCTGACAGTTGCTGGTCCCTCCGCCACTCCTGCGTGTGGACTCAGTGGTCCCTGGTAGCCGCGCACCTGGGAGAGTGTGTGCGGCTGTTTTGAGTGGCCAGGCAACGTCACAGTGTCATGCCAATGAGGAACATTCAGGGGAGCCTCTGTCAGGTTTTCATGGAATTCTGAATTCCCGAGTGCGGCCTGAGGTGACAATCCCCAGTGACAAGAAAGAATGTTCTACTTTGTGAAATCTGTATACACAAACAACAATAATGCTTTCTTGGAAACCCCAAGAAATGGGCAGGTTTGCCCCTGTGGGGGTCATCTGGGAGGCATGAAGACCCTGCTCTCAGGAAGACTGGCTGGGCAGAGCCACAGGAGAGGTGGACGAGGCCACCCAGAGGCTGACAACACCCACAGGGGACAGAGCCAGCACGTTGTGCTCAGCCTATGGAATGATTCTGCCCTTCACTGGGTGGATGGTCATAGCTACCCCATCCCACCTGGTCAAACAGCTAGTTAAAGTGACCCACTCTGAAACTCAATACGGTAGCATGGATCACAGAACCCACCCCTCAACTGACAAGGCAGGTGCCCTAGGTCACAGGAACCTGAGACTCAGGTGCAGGACAGAACAGAATGATCACCTGTATTTGCAGAGGTGATACGAAAGGCATTCCAATAGGGAGCAGGCCAAGGTGTATCAGAAAGATGGCACCCCGTGGGCTCATCCCGTGGTCCTCACCCTCGGGGGCCTCTCGTCCTCAGGCTGCAGGAAGCTAGGTGGCATTTCAAGATGGAGCAAAACTAGGTGTGGGACACAGCACTGCCTTGCTCATAAGAGGAGAGAGAGGACAAGCCCCTGCTGGCCGGAGAGACAGCACTGGTCAGGAGAGGGCCCAGCAACACTGCCAGCTCCGCAGCTGCTATTCCTGCGACTCATGCCCTTCTCAAGGGGACCCAGGTCCTTCATGGGGCAGGAAAGAAGACACCCTGGCAGAGGGCAGGGCGGAGAGCAGAGGTCGTCTTGATGGCTTTGGGACCTGCCCCAGGGACAGGAGTCTCCACTCTGCACTGGGCCCCCTCCCTCCCCGCTGGCTCCCTGCTCCAGGGGACCCAGGCACAGTGCAGCCAGAAGGAGCGGTGGTAGGTGTGGGCTGAACTGTGCATCCACAGTGGAGTTGCAGTGTCAGACCCTGCCAGGGCTCCAGAGTGACAGGCACTGGCGAGAAGCCTTGGTCCAGACAGTTTTCAAGACAGTGGAGCATTTCTGAACACCCACCTGGGCGCCTGGCTGTCTGGCTGGCATGTCCAGGCTTGTCCGCCCTCAGCTGGATCTCCCTCCCTGGCCTTCGGGCAAACCCAGGCTCCCCAGCCTGCTCCAGCCTGCTCCCCAGCCCAGGCCCAAGACTGTCCTTCCTGGCCTCAGGCCCCAGCCCGCCCTCCCAGCACCCTCCAGGAGTCCAGCGGCCTGTCAGGGAGCTCAGGGTGAAGCCAGAGGAGTGTGACACAGGGACACAGAGCAGCAACACTCGCGCTTTCTGTCTTAGGTAGACCCTGACTCCTCTGCCCTGGCGTTCCTCAGTGGACACCTAGGGACATGAGCTGACGTGCTGTTTGAAGAGCTTCGTTGACCTAGCTGCCAGCACAGTGCAACAGTCCCAGAAGCTGGGGTGAACAGGACCCTCACAGCCCCCACAACAGTGCAGCAGGAGGCCACCAAGGGAGAGGCCATGTCCCCCCTCAGCTGTGTGTGTGTGTTGGGCAGCAGAGACAGAAGAAGGGACAGAGACAGGAGGGGAGCAGGGGACAGAGACAGGAGGAGGAACAGAGACAGGAGGGGAGCAGGGGACAGAGACAGGAGGAGGAGCAGGGGACAGAGACAGGAGGGGGATCGGGGGACAGAGACAGGAGGGGAGCAGGGGACAGAGACAGGAGGAGGAACAGAGACAGGAGGGGAGCAGGGGACAGAGACAGGAGGAGGAGCAGGGGACAAAGACAGGAGGGGGATCGGGGGACAGAGACAGAAGAAGGGACAGAGACAGGAGGGGAGCAGGGGACAGAGACAGAAGAAGGGACAGAGACAGGAGGGGAGCAGGGGACAGAGACAGGAGGGGGAGCAGGGGACAGAGACAGGAGAGGAGCAGGGGACAGAGACAGGAGGGGGATCGGGGGACAGAGACAGGAAGGGAGCAGGGGACATAAGCAGGAGGGGAGCATATGAACAGAAACTGAGGCACAGCTACAGGAGCGAGCGCAGAGGGACAGAGAAGCAAGAGGGGTAGACGGGTTTGAGGGGTGACAATGTAGGCATCAGTTGGTGGGTCAAGAAGGAGGGGAGTGAGGGGATAGGCCAGAGGGGAGTTGGGAGCGGTGGCGGGGGCAGGAGGCCACTGGGCACCCTGCAGGGTGGAGGGATCTGGGCTCAGCTCTGATGCGGGCCTGGGGGACTTGTGAGTGTAATGACAGTCCTGGGCACGGCACTGAGATGAGTCCTGGGCAGCTGGAGGCCTGTGGCTGAGAGCAAGGGGCCTGAGCCCCAGAGCTCTGCTCCACATGCCGTGGCACAGGGCGGGCAGGAAGACGGGCAGGAGGGGTGGCCAGAGCAGCTGGCAGGTGCCCATGGGCGCTGCCCCCCTCCCAGCTCTGACTCTGTCTTCTTGCTGTGTCCCAGGGAGACTCAGCCCCACCCATCAGTGTCACTGGCAAGCACTCCCAAGTGCACACGCATGTTAGTGGGTGCACAACAACGTGAGGGGGGACCCAGGGTGTATGAGTACATGGAGGTGACAGGCCACTTATCAAAGTCGCGGTCCATCCCGTGGAGAGATGCCCCTGTGGAAGAGCTGACCTGTTCATGCTGATATCAGCCCCTTGCCCTAGCAGAGCACTGGCCTGAGCTCCCAGCCCCATTCCAGCTCCTCAGGCCTCAAAGTCCCCGCTGCACCTCCCCATCCCCTCAGCGCTTTGGACTTCCACTTAACTGTCCAGATCTGACCCAGGGACATGGACAAGCATCCATCAGGGTACCTCGGAAGGAGCGTGTCTTCCCCAGCTGTCTCCAAAGCAGAGCCCCGGGACTGAGCTGAGGGTGCAGCCCATGAACCCCCAAACCCACACCCCACCTTCTCGGGCCAGCACAGTGCTTCTCTGAGCACAGTGGGAAGACTGATGTGGACAGGGAGCATGGCTCAGGATGGAGCACTTGCCTGGCATGCTCAGGGCTCTGGGTTTGATCCTTAGCATCAGAGAGACAGAAAGAGATCACAGTCTGCAAAATTATCGCTTATCTTTAAACCATCAAAGGAAGTCAACATGTAGCACCTCAAGCTAAGGGGGGAAGCCTGGGGGTGCGGTTGAGATGACCTGTTCCATGCAGACCCCCGGAGGATGCGTCCCGCTCACCTGCACTGGCTCACACTGTGGCGACGAGGCGGGTGGAGGGGCTGTGCCCCTGGTGACGCGTTTCCCTGACAACGAGAGCAACCTCTACCCTGAGACAGCACTAAGGCAGCTTGTACTGGGGTGTGGTCTGGCTGCACAGCCCCAACCCAGAGCTGCCTGGGCAGAGTGGCTCGGAAGGGCGACAGGTTGTTGGAAACGAGGAGGGGTGAGCAGTTTGAATGCCAGCTTTGTGCCAGGCACCGTGTGAGATTTGCAGGTGCCCTGCTCTGGGTCTTCCTGCCAATCCACAGCCCACAGCCCAGCCTGACTGTGGGTCCACAGAATCTCATCATCTTCTGGAACTGGCTATGCATCTTCATGTTTTTGTAAGAAATAACTCAATAAATTGTTTCCCAAGCTTAACAGATTTCCAATGCTGATTTCAAATTAGCTGTGCTGAAAATATAAGACCGTAGGTGAATGTCGTGGGATGAATCCTTGTCTTCCTGATTCTTGTGTAATGTGGTTGGGATAACCCTGCTGGATTCAGGTATCAAATGTGCTGTTGATTGTTCTAGATGAGTGAAGCAGAGATCAATGGGCAGTTCGAGTCGGTGTGTGAATCCGTCTTTAGTGAAGTTGAATCTCAGGCCATGGATGCCCTCGACCTGCCCGGATGTTTCCGAACAAGGAGTCACAGTTACCTTCGAGCCATCCAAGCTGGTTACTCCCAGGATGATGAATGTGTCCCCGGGACAACGCCCTCCAACATGACATCCACCATCAGGTCAACAACAGGTAAAGAGCACCCTTCCTGACTCCCCAGCAGGAAGCCTGCAGGTGTGCCCAGCCTGTCCCCAGGAGTGGTGCATCTTCCCACAGGCGCCCTTCACTCTTCAGGCGTTTGGTACTTTTCCAAATTGCATGTGTTACAAAGTCACATTTGCAATAATAGTTTTGAAGCATTTTTTTCATGGATAGCCTTTATTTTTTCTCAGAATGAAATCTATAAATTAGCAAGTTCTTTAAAATAATTAAGTATAATTTTTGTAAAGTTTTGTACAAGGGAAAGAGGTTAAGTGCTGACATTTGGAAGGTGGTTGCATTTTAAATATAGAAGCTAAATAGACTGCAGTGAGATTCAGCAGACATGCAAGGCCTCGGGGGCCCCTGCGGTGCAGTGTCCAACTCAATCTCTGCCACTCGGGGCAGCAGATCCATCAACATGATTCATCGCTGTAAAGCCAATCAATGGTTAATGTAAATTCCCTAATTGTCTTAGGACGTGAAGGATTCAGTGTCACGATTTCCTTCAGTGCTCATGGAAAACCATATCTACCCCTTTGAAGATTTACCACCTAAAACCAAGTATCACTGCACCATTATTATTTATGTAAGGATGAATATGCATGGCCTGGGGAGGCCATAAAACAGCTGGCTGCTCTGCCTGAGAAGGCAGAGAGGAGGAGCACCAAACACCGCGGCGCCCCCGGCGAGCTCCCCTGCTGTTGGGGGGTTGGAACGCCACCGCCGTACCAGAGGGGTTTGAAGAACAGTTCCAAGGAGAGAGAACAGATTCTGTCACAATAAAGTGAGAAAAAATGGGAGTGGGGGAGGAACAGGGGCTGAGAAGGGTGAGTCATGACGCTCATGGCAGCCGGGCTGCGTCACTGCCAGGCGAGCGGGGACCTGGGGACAGCGGCTGCAGAAACCCAAGCTGAGTGCTCAGGCCTTCCTCACCTTGGAGAGGGGTTTGGGTGGAGCCTGTGGATGGACAGACCTCACCTCCCATGGCCCTGCCCGGCCCTGGGTCCTGACCCTTCCCAACTGCCCAGCACGGCCGTGGCCTAGAAGTGCCGGGAACAACACTGATCTGGAGAAAATGGCTTCACTCCTGGGGGCCATCATTGTGGAGAGAGAGCCACAGGACAGATTTCACAGAATAACCCAGGAACAGCGCCCGACTCAGGCTAGAATTCTGATTTACATACACTCTATTTTGTCTTTACCACACACATTACATATTCTAAGAACTCAACAAACCAAATACATTTTTAAAACCCTTCTGTCCAAATCTTGGCCTAGTTCTGAGTCAAATCCCCTCTAGACGGCGGCGGAGCGTCAGAGTCGGGCCACGGCCTGGAGCTGGACAAGCAGAGCAGAGAGAAGCCGGGCAGAATCGAGGCGCCGTGGGGCGGCAGCCTCCAGCAGCCCTGCCTGCCTCCGGCTAGCCATCTGCCTCTCCAAATACAAGTTAGACCTCGTGAGCCCGATCCGTTTAATACGGTCACAAGAGCCCAAAGAAACAAAAAGCCCCATCTGGAAAAACAAAAGGGTAGAGAAAATTATCAAAACACTCAGGATGTGAATGCCTAAGCGATTACTGATAGTTGAACTTCCAATTTGATCCAGAGCTTCCTGTCAGGGGGCAAGAGGGTTTTCGTTATTTTGTACTTAAATACTTCTTACTTTTGTAAGTATTTACACTAACACTGACACTTAATAGCTGTCCTTTGTTGGGGTATGTGGGTGTGTAGAAAGAGACTGTTTTGGCAAATTGATTTTCTTTTATGGTTCTAAAACCTGCTCTTGAAAGCAAATCCAAAAGGGTTATTTTCAGAAGCATCCCAAAGTGATCGGTTTTTGTTTGTTTGTTTTTTAGTTGTAGTTGGACACAATACTTTTATTTTCTTTATTTTTATGTGGTGTTGAGGATTGAACCCAGAGCCTCACACGTGCTAGGTGAGCGCTCTACTGCTGAGCCACATCCCCAGCCCCCAAAGGGATTGTTTTGAGGAATAAGATTCATTTAGGCAAAATTCTTTATGCAGGTTGAAACATAATACGTGATTATTGGCTTGCCCCGCCTTGTGAACAGGTGATGTGGTTTTAAGGCCCCTGTAGTACCTAGACATCAGGGTGTTCTCGCCATGGAAACACGGGGACTGGAGGGTGTGTCGGGCGTGTCCTTCCAGTGCTGCCCGACGGCTCCCGGCCTTGGAGGAGCTTGGCCCGGCCGAAGGGCACCCAGGCTGGTGGAGATGCAGCGTGTGCTGGACACCCCACCCACTGCCCCTCGTAGGAAATGCCTGTGTGTGAGCGAGTGTCCTCTGCTGGGCAGATCCGAGAGCATCTGGCCCTCATTTCACACCTGGTTTCTTTTTCATCTGCGAAATGATTTATCCGGCAGGTTTTCTGGTCTGACTTTGCATCTCACCTGATTTTCCTAGGGAAGGAATATTATTGATGCTGTGCAGGAAAATGGCCTGAAATTAGATCACAGGGACTTTTCTCTGGGCCTCAGACCGTCTCGACATAAGTCACAGCTGCCTCTAGACAGCGTCACGGCAGAGGGGAGCCGGGCAAAGGTGGCGGGGAGCCCGTAATGATTCTGGGGTCTGTGATGGCTGTTTCCAAGGTGGGTTTTTGCTAGCACAGGAGAAAGCTGCTCTGTCGTTGGGTGCCTTGAGATGAGCACATTTCAATACCGTGGGTTTGTTTCTGTCTTTGAGTTTTGCTTCTCCATTTGAAGAAGTGGCTGCGTCTAGCCCCCCCTGGGGCCTTCTTGGTCTCACCACAAGGCCTCATTTCCGGAGGTGGGAGAGTCCGTCGGGAGCTGAACCCAAGCTCCTTCAGTGACCTGGCCGGTTTGGCCAGATTGCCCTGCAACCAATGTGCATGTTTACCCACAAAGATAGCAGACAGTTTTTGAAACTGGGATTTGAAAAAGTAGAGAGTACAAATTAAAAACCCAGATGTGGACATCAAATGGGCTGTTCATAAAGTGTCTTGGTTACTGGAGTGAAGGTGATCTAAAGTCATAACCTCGGGCCGCGAGGGCAGAGAGCGACATGCAGGGTGCAGGCCTCACTTTGTCTACACAACGCACATCTGGTGTGTATGGGGTGGGCGCTCGTAAGTGAATGAAGAGTCTCCGCTGACGCTGGCCAAGCGTGAACATTCAGACACGGAACCACGGACACCCATTTTCTTCTTGGCAAATCAAGCTGATCCAAGTCCACTCTGGGGCTGTGGAACCGCCCAGTCCTGGCTGCCAGTCGCCGGGAGAGGCCACAGCCCATGCCACCTGCTCTCTTTGCCATCCCACCACCAGACCTAGTGCCAAGCCACGTCTCCTGCCAGCGCCACACCAGAAACCCGTGTGTGACTCAAAGAAACTACAAGCACTGCTCCATGTGGAGTCAGTCTACAGTGGTCGCCGGGGCGACTGCTAGCTCTTCTCAAGCCAGGCCTGCTTGAGGTTCCAGGAACCCCAAGGAGCTTCCAACAGAGCTTGGTCCTGAAATAAAGCCAGCTGAGATGTGTCCCCAAGACCCCAGCCTAGAGTCCTGGCTGCAGGGCTGTCCATGACCAGGACTGTCACCATGGAGCGAGCCCACAGGCACAGTAGAGGCAGCGTGAGGAGCAAAGGACAAGCCCCACCACCAGAGGACCTGGGAGAGGCCTGCACGGTGGGGAGAGGGCGCTGGCTTCCCCGCCCGGAGGGTGGGCCATCAGAGTAGGGACGCTCAGGGATGTTCAGCTGTCACCAGCAAGAACCGAGCCCCACCTTCGTACTGTCTCCTCACATGGTGACGGGTGGCAGCTCCCAGGGCTTCTCCAGGAGTCACTGATGCCACCAAGAGGCTGCACCCCATGGTCTCAGCAAGCCCAGAGCCCCCACTGAGTGAGGACCCCAGCCCATGCCCTTGGGGGGGACCAGACGCTCAGACGTAGCTACCTGCTGAGTTTTCCACGTTGACAGGTGCGAGTATCACACAACTGGCTTTTCCATCCTGTGCATTTCATTTTCCTATTTAAAGTGCGGTTTTGAGGAGGAGAGTGCAGGCGGACTCAGAATACCCAGGGGTCTGTGGGCCAGCTCTGATCACCTGTGACTGAGATGTGCAAGATAATACATGGATTTATTTCCTTTAAGCCAACTTAACTCCAAGTCTAAGTCCCAACCCCTCCTGCCCAATGTACTAGGAAATTCAACCTCCATCACTTGGGACATGCCCAGGGCCAGGCCAACACCAGGAACCCCAGGAAGCCCCTGGCCATACAGCACTGTCCAACTGGCTGCCCTAGGCTCTCCATGTCCCTGTGTGGGACCCCTCCTGGGTCTGCCGAGGGGCAGGTGTCCCAGGCCCCTCCCCACAGACCCCTGGGCCCTGCTGCCGCTGCCCCACGGACTTCCTTCTCTCTGTCTGCCCTTCTCTCTGTCTTCTCTCTGTCAATCTCCCTGCTGAGCTGGCTCTCCCAGGAGTCAAGGCAACTTTGCCAAGAGAGAGGCTGTCCTGGGCTTGACTTTCCCCAGCAAGACCTCCGCCAAGAAGGACCCCTGAGCCCCTGGAAGATGGAAGCAAGCCTTGGGGAAACACAGATGACACTCAGAGAATCAGCGGGCCTGAGGTCGAGGGCGAGCTTCCCAGAACAGCAGTGACTGTCCAGGTGACCCTGCTCAGGGGGCAGCTGCTGACACCAGCTCCACCGAGGTCACAGGTGGAAATCCCAGCCCATTGACCCTGCCAGGCCTGGCTCGAATGCTCTGGAAAGCACAGGCGACTTAGGAGTATAAACAGACTTGAACCACTGCCCTTCTCTAAACCTCAGATGTCCCAATGTCAGCATACGTCTGAAAAATATGTTTTTAAGTGAGGAAAATCTAATGTCCCTCTCCCCTCAGAGCCCCAGAGCTGCTGAGACCGTGCCGAGGGAGCACACGCTATCTATGATTGGTTTTCAGCAGGGGGACCAGCCAAGGCAGAGTCGGCGGAGCCAATTTAATGTCCCCAAGATTGACACCAGAGACTGAATGGGACTGATTGCTCTGAAATTAGTCTTTCAAGCCCTTTCAAACACCAGCAGTGTGAGATGCTGAGCACGTACACCGCGAGCGCGGTGTGGGCTCTGGGGACCTGGTTGTGAATTTTGCATCATTGTTGGTATTTTCAAATGATGCAGGTTATATAAAACATGGTAAGAAAACAGTTGCTTAAAGAGGACGTGTGCATGTGTAGTCTCCCTTCTTAGACTGTTTAATTGCACTGAATTTGTCTCATGCTAACAGTCATTAAGGTGTGGGACCATGCTGTGCGATTTAGACCAGACCTGGGAGAGCTTTGGAAATCTGGATGGATCCACCCTGGGGAATCTTTATACCTCTGATTATCTATGTACTTATTTTGGAGACCCAGGAGGAATAAAATGGTTGATCATATCAAACGTTACCATGAGTCCGTTTAAGACAGAGGAAGTGAAAGTCCACCAGCACAGCCACCACAGGGTCACTGCAGATCCCTGGATTCCTGGGGAGCATCACATGCTGTGAACAAGGGCACCTGTATTTTCCCAGTTCTTCAGATTGTGAGTGTGTGCCTTTATCTCTTTCCTAATGGAAACTGACATTTTCTTCTTCAGTCTATGGATTGGTGGCAATAGACTTCTCGACCGTTTTGATCGATCACACAGTCAATTGAATCAAATTCTCAAACATTTATTTAGCACCTGATGTCTATGTGATACTGGAGTGATACCCGAGAGATGTCTTATAAAACAAAGGAAAGCAGAATCTCTAGTTGATATTTAACTCTTGCTCCTGATTGCTCTTGGATCGTTACAAACTATCCTGTGGTTCATAAATGGGTCAAACTGCCTTTCTCTTCTTACATTTGCGGTGACATTCCTGTGTGTTTGGAGTCCCTGGAGCCATTCTTAGTGCCCTGTGCTCCTGCTCAGCACCCATCAGTCAGACCGTGGCCATCCTCCGAGGGACTGATGTGCCTGGCACACAGTGCACCCAGGAGGCGCCAGCTGAGCTGCTGCCCATGGTGGAGGTGGCAGTCACCGCACCGATGGCAGGGATGCTGCTCCTCCAGGAGAGCGGCCTGCCAGGGCTGTGCCCATGCCCGCGGGGGCAGGTTTCTGTGTGAACACTGCACTCTGTCCTTTCTCCACGACATACCTACAGAGCCATCCAGGGAACCAGCCACAGTTGTTAAATAAGGCGGAAGAGGTCTGGTGTGCAGAGTACGCAGGCCACAGGAAGGGCTGTGTTCGTTCTCCATCCAGAGGGCTGCCCATCAGAAGCAAACTGGTAAGTTAAAAAGAAAGAAAGGATATCACGCCATCTCACCTAACAAGGCCAGGCACCACAGGACAGGGGGCAGCGGAACCATTTGACACGTCCAGGAAGCACCAGTGGGACCCACAGCCATCTGCTCAGTGCAACACGTCAGCCCTCTTCCTCCCCGCGAGCATCAGGGGCCTCTCCTGGTCTACCTCACCTGCATGCAGGTGAGCCCCAGAACAGGGGCCTCTCCTGGTCACACCTCACCTGCATGCAGGTGAGCCCCAGAGCAGGGACCTCTCCTGGTCACACCTCACCTGTATGCAGGTGAGCCCCAGAGCAGGGACCTCTCCTGGTCACACCTCACCTGCATGCAGGTGAGCCCCAGAGCAGGGACCTCTCCTGGTCACACCTCACCTGCATGCAGGTGAGCCCCA
Source organism: Marmota monax (assembly GCF_021218885.2). Lineage (NCBI taxonomy): Eukaryota > Metazoa > Chordata > Mammalia > Rodentia > Sciuridae > Marmota > Marmota monax. The sequence goes on along the minus strand of NW_026691979.1, from coordinate 2,227,943 downwards.
GAGCAGGGACCTCTCCTGGTCACACCTCACCTGCATGCAGGTGAGCCCCAGAGCAGGGACCTCTCCTGGTCACACCTCACCTGCATGCAGGTGAGCCCCAGAACAGGGGCCTCTCCTGGTCACACCTCACCTGCATGCAGGTGAGCCCCAGAACAGGGGCCTCTCCTGGTCACACCTCACCTGCCTGCAGGTGAGCCCCAGAGCAGGGACCTCTCCTGGTCACACCTCACCTGCATGCAGGTGAGCCCCAGAGCAGGGACCTCTCCTGGTCACACCTCATCTGCATGCAGGTGAGCCCCAGAACAGGGGCCTCTCCTGGTCACACCTCACCTGCATGCAGGTGAGCCCCAGAGCAGGGACCTCTCCTGGTCACACCTCACCTGTATGCAGGTGAGCCCCAGAGCAGGGACCTCTCCTGGTCACACCTCACCTGCATGCAGGTGAGCCCCAGAGCAGGGACCTCTCCTGGTCACACCTCACCTGCATGCAGGTGAGCCCCAGAGCAGGGACCTCTCCTGGTCACACCTCACCTGCATGCAGGTGAGCCCCAGAACAGGGACCTCTCCTGGTCACACCTCACCTGCATGCAGGTGAGCCCCAGAACAGGGGCCTCTCCTGGTCATACCTCACCTGCATGCAGGTGAGCCCCAGAACAGGGGCCTCTCCTGGTCACACCTCACCTGCATGCAGGTGAGCCCCAGAGCAGGGACCTCTCCTGGTCACACCTCACCTGCATGCAGGTGAGCCCCAGAACAGGGGCCTCTCCTGGTCACACCTCACCTGCATGCAGGTGAGCCCCAGAGCAGGGACCTCTCCTGGTCACACCTCACCTGCATGCAGGTGAGCCCCAGAACAGGGGCCTCTCCTGGTCACACCTCACCTGCATGCAGGTGAGCCCCAGAGCAGGGACCTCTCCTGGTCACACCTCACCTGCATGCAGGTGAGCCCCAGAACAGGGACCTCTCCTGGTCACACCTCACCTGCATGCAGGTGAGCCCCAGAGCAGGGGCCTCTCCTGGTCACACCTCACCTGCATGCAGGTGAGCCCCAGAACAGGGGCCTCTCCTGGTCACACCTCACCTGCATGCAGGTGAGCCCCAGAACAGGGGCCTCTCCTGGTCACACCTCACCTGCATGCAGGTGAGCCCCAGAACAGGGGCCTCTCCTGGTCACACCTCACCTGCATGCAGGTGAGCCCCAGAGCAGAGACTGCACGGGCCTGAAGCTAACACAGTGTGGAGGGCTTCCCAGGTGTCTCAGGACGGGCAGGTAAGTGCCTGACCTCGTGGGTCTCCCCCACTGGAACGTGAGCACCTTGGAGCAGGATCCCTCACTGCCCAGTCCGTGGTGTCTGGAACCTGGTGGGAGACCGAAGACGGGCCGGAGCTTTCGCAGGTTCCTTTAGAAAGCGCAATGCGCAAGGCAAGATGGAGGAAGGGATGCCAAGGGCCGCCCAGCCTCTCTGTGGACTCCCGAGGCCGGGCACCGTCACCAGCTGGCTCTGCGGGTGCTTTCTGAGTGTAGAGGTCAGGCGGAGAGTCACAGAACAACTGCCCTCGGATCAGTGACGCCAGTGTGGGGCAGGCATCGTGTCCACTGGGACTGGCAAGCCAGTGGTCCCCCCTTGGGGGGCTGAAGTGGGACCTCAGTGCTGCTCCAGCACTTGCATCACGTCTCCCCGGTCCTGAGGCCTGGCACGGAGTCTTCCTGTCAGAATGACCTGTGGGGGGAGGCAGCCCTGGCACCAGCTGGCACGCTACTCAGGCATGCTGCTCAGCGGCTCCCAAATCACTGCTTTGACCTGTCACCCTCTGTCCCTCGTCCTCATCTCTGGGATGCTGGGGATGAGTCACTGTGCAATTCCCATGCTGCCCTCTTCTGTCCAGGTGACCTTCGCCGTGGCCAGCGAGGGACACGATTTTCTAGAGGCCACAGGGTGCTGTGGCAAGCCTTTTGTGTTCCGTCAGGAGCACTGTGTTCAGGGGCTGTGACAAATGGGACTGGAAACATCTGCTTCACTTACTGGGGCACAGCAGGCATGACCAGAGAACACCAGTCCGTGACGCCTCAGGCTGGCACCTCGTTTGTGGTTGGCACTGAGTGCGGGGTGTGGCGAGGGAGCCAGAGCCCACTCCCCTTCTGCAGAGAGCCGTGGCCCCTGAGGTTGGAGGAGAGCCCCTCGGCCAGGCACTGCCCTTCTCACACAGCTGCGGGCTTCTGGCCACTGGGTGGCGTTTGCTGCTTCTCGTGGGCTCTGGACGTTGGCCCAGAGGAGCCTGCTCCAGGTGCCCGGCTTGTGGGCCCAGCTCCACGGGCAGGCGCACAGGCAGTCCAGCCTCGCAGCCTGCAGTCAGGGGTGAGGGGGGGCCTCTCCATCCTCGTGCCCTGGAGGTTGTGACCGTGCAGCCCACACTGTGGGCCCAGCCCTTCACCTGACCGCCTGCCTCCACGGGGAGAATGGAGAGTGCTCAGCACATGTCACCTTGACTCTGAGCCTCAGTGGGCCAGAGCACTGCTCTTGCACCCTGAAGAAGCCTCGACCTATGGTCTGTGAACTTCTACTGACGGGGTCTTCTTTTCCTTAAATAAAGAGACAGCAGTGTCTAGAGATCTTAGCGTCATTTGCCAGGGAAGTCAGGCCTTGTCCTCGAGCAGAGGATGTGTCGAGTCACCCTGCTTCCCAGGCGCCCTGGGGAAAGCTGCAGCTCAGCTTCAGGCAGATGTCACTAGCAGTCCATGTCCCAAGCAGACCCCAGCAACACATGACTGGAGACCGGCGGCTGCCACCACGGGGCAGTCACAGCTCCTATCAGGTCAGAGGGGTCGATGCCACCCACCAACACCCCGGGGCCACAGCTGCGGGTCCCCCAGTCCCCACGGGGACCACTCTCATCAGGAGTTCTCATCCAAATGTGCAACTCCACGCTCTCCAGGACCAGGACACAAGGCGCAGCGTGTCCCTGAATGAGCCTGGGAGGGAGCCCACGTGCCCCAAGGCGTGGGCCTTGGTCTCTGCATCGTCACTGCCATGACTTTGTTCTGTGTGTGCTGTCACTGGGAAGGGCCCCTCCTGGGCCATGTGGCCCTCGGAACTTCAGAGCCTGGAGAGCTGGCAAAGTCACGTTACAGGCTGGTTTATTTCCAGTTTTTCTTCAGAAAAACTTGAGCAAGGTTCTGGCTGTGTTATGTGACTTTTGAATATTTGAAATGAAAACAGGAGTGTCTGGAAGGATCGGACACTTTCACGGCTGGACCTCCCTGTCCAGGAGAAGCCAAGTGCCGGTTAGCCTGTACGGTCTCACTGATTCACCTGCTCCCACAGACACCTCGGTGGCCAGCCCCCAGCGTGGCCGCGTCATCGCTTGTAACTTTAGGGAGCAGTGTGTCTGTGCATTGAGTCCCGTTTGATTCACACTGTGTTTTGAGACTAACATTAATCAAAGCGTCAAATCATCTTTAAACTCTTTAGTTGAGTCGTTTCTCCAGACTGGTTCTCTCATCAGACATTCACGACTTGATGACCTGATGACTTTTACACTACCCTCCTTGAGGTGCTCATCAAGAGGGTGCAGTGCACCCAAGTGTGGCTCTCTCATTCAACAGAAGAGCGAGGCTGGCCACTCGGAGCACATTCTCTCTTGATGATGTATCTGTGCTTTGAACCACAGAATGCTGATTTTCAAGTTTCCTTGTTGGCTTGCAAATGACTTTCAAGGATTGGATACGGACACGGTGTCCAGGACTCCAGGTGCAGATGGGCCAGCACATGTCCAGAGCAGTGGTGCTCGACACTTGGGCGCATGCGAGGTCACGTGAAAGCCTGGGTGGGGGCCATTTGTGATGTTTTGTTCCTATTCACTTCCTCCCAAACCAGACATTGCTCCCTCCTCTCCCTCAGTGCCTTTGCTGACCCAACCCTCTGAAGACCCAAAGGGGTCCTACAGTCCCTTCTGCTTGCTGTGCATCATGCCGAGAGCGAGCCGCTGGATCTGTACTCATGTGGCCGTTTCACAGCCAAGCTTGCTGCCGGTCAGGACTGTCCAGAGTGGCCCTGCCGTGACCAGCCTGCAGCCACGCTCCCAGAGCCGGAGCCGCCACTCCACCTGGCTCCTGAGCAGAGACACCCGGCCGGCCTGGCAGAGGCACCCCACACCAGTCGTGCACAGACGTTCAGCTGCTTTACACGCGTAGCTGGTTCCAGTGTCACTGGGGACTGGGCTGTCACAGCCTTTCAGCTGGAATGGCGGCACCCACGTGTGCGTTCAAGGCGTCTCCCGCCTCTCCCTGTCCTCTGCAGACCCTGCTGGCCGCTGAGGCTCCTCCTCACATCCAAGTGCTCCAGGGCTTGGCGCAAGTTATTCAGAAAGTTTCCAAAAAGCAACTTGACCCAGACACATGTGGAGGGCGCGGCTTTCCCACACCTTTTCCCGCCTGCCCTGCTCAGCTGAGAGGGGCGCTTGCCCGCCTGGCCTCCTCTCAGTGTGGACGCTTCTCTTTTTATGGAACTTCACAGAAACCTGTCCACCCACATCTCCTGCAGGGTTCCTTCCACCCACCGTCACCCTCTCCTGGATGACACAGAGCTACCGCGCTGGCCTCAGGGTGCCCAAGAGGAAAGGCACTTTGCAGAGAGCGCCTGTCCTCAGCCGTCACTCTCGGGCGGGTCTGGGGCTCAGCCCGGCTCTCCACACACAGGCCTGCTCTCCTCCCCCCCAGCTCGGCCTCCATCTTCTGCCGACTCAGGAATGTGCTCAGGACAGTTTTTCTCCTCACAGTGGAAAGGCGTGCACCTTCCCTCCCCGTGTGGGTGTGAATGTGGTGACTTGTGGCACCTCACGGGCACGTGTGTGGCTTTCCTGGGAGCTCAGAGCTCCGCAGGACACCCGGGAACCCTTCATCAGTGCACAACAATTCCACGCAGGAGGGAAGCTGGAATGGTCTTCCCAGTTTTAGGCTCTTCCTGTTTTACTGGAACTCAACCGCACCCGTGACCAGAAGTGTCCTGGGAGCCACGGAGGACAGCTAGGACAAAGCCCATGTCTCAGGAAGGCCTGGCCGAGGACCTTCCCCTCCTCTGACTCGCCTGGCAGTGTGGGGTCCTTGGCACCCTCCAAGGGAGCCCTGGGTCCTGATGTCTGCCACACCTTCTGCAGCTCAGCCCTGTGAAGACAGACAGCCACGCTGCGACGGACTGTGCTCCTCAAACTGGCTCGGTCCCCTGCCACCGTCGCTGCTGCAGGAATGTGAGACTTCTCTGAGTCCCTTTTCCTGCTTGAGAGCACCAGGGAGATGGACGGTGGGATCTGAGTGTGGCCGAGAGCACTGCCCACAGTCCTGCGCACTTCCTGTGGATCAGTGGAGCCAGCTGGGTGGAGGGAGGCTGCAGACTCCCTCCCACCCACAACCAGGACAGAGGCGCTGCGAGAAACGGCCCCGGCTGCCAGTGCTGGCGCGGGAGGCCCTGTCCATGAGCTGTCCACACTGCTCACCTCTCCTCTGCACATGTCCTCACAGCTCTGGGTGCCCTGCTGGACCTATACTATGCAACACTGTGCAGAAAAACGTAGGCTGGGTGCAGGGACACACCACTGTAATCCAGCAGTGCTAAAGGCTGAGGCAGGAGGATCACAAGTTCAAGGCCAGCCTCAGCAACTTAGCAAGGCCCTAACCAACTTAGCAAAACCCTGTCTCAAAATAGAAAATAGAAAGGGCCGGGGATGTGGCTCAGGGGTAGAGCACCTGGGTTAAATACCTAGTACCACGGAACAAACAAACAAACTTAATAAAAGGCAGCGTTTAAATGGCCCACCTTGTGAGGAGAGTTAAGCGTGCTCACCAAGAGGCCCGATTAGGAGGGCAGGAGTCTCCAGAGGGAGAGTCACAGGAGCAGAGCCGCTGAGCACCGTGCTCCTTCCCCTGCTCAGAAGCCCCGTGGCACCCTGAATGACATGACCTGCCTGTTCCACGGCCTCAGCCCTGTTCAGGTTGGGGCAGCTCGGTCCTCATGGTAGGGCTGGCCTATGACTGCAGCAGCCCTGGCCTCCTCTCCAGACATTACCAGGTGTCCCCTCGGGGAGGAGGGCAAGGCCCCGCTGAGCAGCACTGGTTCTCACGGCAGAAGTGTCGGAGCAGAGGCCCCTAACTCGCCTGCCGCTCCTCAGGTGCAGGGCTCCTGGCTCAGCGCATCCCGAAGGCCACAGAGGTGCGGCTCACTGCATGCATGACGAGCTAGGTGCTGGGCTGCGGCCCAGCCTCCTGCACCTCTCTGCTACACCTGAAACCCACTCGGGTTCCCGGGAGAGAGACGGATGGAAGCTTGAGAACTGCTGTGGTTAACACACGTGTTGAGTGCACTCATGTGTGCCTGCAGCTCTGGATAGTTGTCAGCTTGGCCTCGCCAGCTCAGGGACACCCTCGTGAGCTCATGGAGGCCTCCCTGGCACAGAGCACAGGGAGAACACTGCCACCCTCCCTGGCACCAACTCGAGTCCAGTCAGAACCCAGATGGTCACCAGTGTGCAGGCCACAGTGGTCCCAGGGGCCCCTTCCCAGGAGCCCTGGCCTTCAGGAGCCCATTTGGTGGCTGGCTTGAGGATGCAGCCACGCCCGGCCCTGGAGAGCGGCTGGGAGCCGAGGCCTGAGGCGATTTCCATCTCCAGAGGCTGGCATGTCTCTTCCCCTGGCAGGCTGTGTAGCCAGCAGCGTGGCTGTGGCACGTGAGGCCTTGAGGAGGCGAGGAGGCCTGGGGGCTGGCCTCCACCCAGGGTTCCACCCAGGGCCCTGTCAGTGGCCCTCACAGCTCGTGCCCAGGAACGGGCATGTGCGGGGACGTCAGTCGTCTGCTCGCTCTGAATGCTTTCTCCATTACGAAAGCAGCAGCTGCTCATGCAGAGGTTCTTAGGAAAGACAAGCGGAAGAGAGGACAGGACCAGGACCTCACTGAACAACGGCCACGCCCAACATCCCACCCGTGCCGGCCTTTCCTCATGCACTCTGACCTTAGTGCCATCTCTGCTGCTAGACTCGAGGTGTTTTTGCAGTTTTTCTCTTTACAAATACATGGTGCAGACTCTCTGCAGCATCGAGGGCTGTGCCCATAAATATGGAAGCCAAATGCTTTGCTTCCTTAGGCCAGGGGTCCAGACAGGCTGGCTTGGTTGTGGCTGACGCGTGTTGAAGGTGCACCGCAGATGCCGACGGGCCGTGTGTGCCCTGACCGGGGTTCTTTCTCTTACAGCGGTCTCCTACACAAATTACAAGAAGACACCCCCTCCGGTGCCTCCTCGGACCACCTCCAAGCCCCTGATCTCGGTGACAGCCCAGAGCAGCACTGAGTCTACCCAAGACGCCTACCAGGACAGCCGTGCCCAGAGGATGTCTCCATGGCCCCAGGATGGCCCCAGCCTCTACAACTCCACGGACAGTTTGGACAGCAACAAGGCCATGAGTCTAGCCCTAGAAACGGCCGCGGCCCAGCGCCAGGCCGACGGCCAGGGCAGCTCTGTGCGGACCAGCGACAAGGCCATCCTGGTGTCCAAGGCTGAGGAGCTGCTCAAGAGCCGCTGCTCCTCCATCGGGGTCCAGGTAGGCTCCCTGCCAGCCCAGGCGCCTTGCCTAGAACAGGTGAAGGAGCGAGCTGCTGCGCGTCCTCGCGCTCACGCCACCCACAGCTGGCAGCGGGGACGGAGGGCCCAGCTGCACCCCGGCTGCGAGCCTGCGAGTGGAGGATGGGCGGCCTGGCAGCAGAGCCGGCCCCAGGGCGACCCAGGAGACGGGCTCCACACTGCGCCCTCCCGGGGCCCCGAGGGGTGCGATTGCGAGGTCACTGAACGGGTGGACAGTGTGCAGAGGAGGCCATCGTGGTGCGTAACCAGGGGGGTTTCCTGCTTAGGTCCAGTTTTTCAAAAGCTGTTCATCTCCCAAAGGGTGCTGGAAAGAGGCAGTGGGGAGCCACCCAGGCGCAGTGCTGGGTGCCGCGCAGGGCAGGTGTGACCAGGGTGCTCCCACAGGCGGCCACTCCTCTGGCTGTGGTCACAGACGCTGCGCCCATGCACCTGCTCCCGGGCGACTCACCTGCATCTGGGCCCCGGGGTCCTACCCAAGATCCCAACCCACCATGTGTGTCCCCTGAGTCCAGCGAGCTGGACTGTTGGCCTTGCCCAGTCAGCAAGTCTAGGTCATCTCAGTGCTGGCACTTGGTCCCAGGAGTTGGGGACATGGACTTCTCACTGTCCTGCTGACATCCCTCAGGGCCCCGTGGACGTGCTCAAGCAGGGTGGCTGGCCACGTCCTCTGTGGCCCAGGCCACCTTCTGCTCCTCTCTCCAGCCTGTGTCCCGGGGAGGAGGTGTGTGGAGCCGGGAGTGAGGCCCCACCCCGCACGGTGCCTGTGTGCGAGGCCTGGTGGGGACAGGCAGAGCGCAGGGGCCACTGGCCCACTGGCCTTGGTCCCCAGCCGGGTCTCCACACTGTGGCTTCATTGTTTTGTTTAGGATTCTGAATTCCCAGAGCATCATCCATACCCAAGGTCAGATGTAAGTACCAAACATCTCCAACGCCCGGCACGCATGACTTCTCTCACCTCCCTCTCTGGGTCTTCATACGACTGCTCTTGTCACTCCGTCCTGGCCCTATGTGCCAGGCTCTCCGCTGGGTGCTCCACATGGATCCTCAAGGACACGAGCCGGCCCACGTAAAGGGAAGGAGCAGGCGCTCGGCCGAGCCCCGGGCCTGGCGCTGGCCCAGGAGGGTGGAAGCAATGCACATTCCCCACCTCCCCAGCTCTGGGCACCTCATCAGAGGGACTTGAGGTCCCCAGATCAGCCAGGGGACGGCATGCTGCCCTGCGGGCACTCCCTGGTTCTCTCACACAGTGTCCTCCAGTGCACCCACCACCCTGGCCAGGGGCTAGTTCCCACTCCTGACATGCAGCTCAACAGCCCCATCAGGAAATGAGGACATGACCTCACGGGCCCATCAAGTTAGGTGGCCCTGACACCAGCCTGCCTCCTCCTGGGTCAGCTGGGCCCATGGCCACTCCAGTTCAGCAGCTGCTCCGCCCCCCGCAGCTCAGCCCCCGCCCGCAGCCGCTCACCATGGCCCTCCCAGACCAGGGTCCACGAAGGCTGGGCCCGTGCTCCTCCTCTGGCCCACCCCCCGCACCCAGCACAGTGCCTGGCACATAGTGACCTCCTAGTGAATGCTGGACAGGTGAGTGGAGGGGCGTGTGGACAGCGAGTGCTGGACAGGTGTGTGGACGGCGAGTGCTGGACAGCAAGTGCGGAGAGAGGTGTGAATGCAAGGACATGCTGGACGGCCAATCCCCCCACTGTCTGTGGTGGTGAGACAGCCACAGCTGTGAGCTCCTAACCCGGCAACTGCCAAAATGAAGTCCATGGAAAGTTAAAGGAAAGCGTAGCCAGAGACATGGAGCATCAGGACACAGAAAATAGCTGAGAGTTAGAGAAGCAGGACCAGGGAGCGCTCAGGGTCGGGGTGCAGACGTGGAGCGCGGGCACGATCAGCAGGCTAAGGGTCATCCTCGGAGACTGATGGGCACCAGAGGGACTACAGACAGTGTGGGTACGGCCCAGAGCATCCCCACTCCCTGGCACATGCTCCTCCATCCTCACAGTGACCCTGTGTTCCAGGGTGGGGAAACCGAGGGTCAGGAGGGTGAGTGACTAGCTGAGGTGCCCCCCCCAGGAAGTGGCCACTCTGCTTCCCACAGAGACACGGATTGCACAATGTCCCTGGGCCACTCCCACACCTTGGTCCCAAAGCCACCGGCCCTGCTCTGGAACCCTGAGCCTATAGAGAAGGGGGCTGGCACTCTGTCCGGCACATAACTGGACTGGCCGTACGATCTGCATCCCTCAGATGCTACGGTACTGAGTGCTCATGCCCTCAGCCTGGCACTGGCTCTAAAGTGACAGCTTCCCAGGTTCACGGGCACCACATGACACTCAGCAGCGCTGATGAATTCAGGACTTCAGCTGTGCCTCTGGGCTCCACCAGCGTGAAGTCCAGCTGGGTCCCACTCAGCCCACCCCCTGTCACGCTGTCCCCCTCCCTGCCCAGCTCAGACCAGACGTGAGCTGAAAGCCCCCATCACTCAGGTAGCCGACGCCAGGCACAAGTCCACCCCAGGGACGTGCGGAGGCCGTTAGGCCAGACGCCCCTGGGAAAAGGCAGCTGAGCTCTGCCGCGCACAGATCAGTCCCCGTGAGGAACACTGAGCCCTGGTCAGTCCTGGAACCCAGACTCGGGTGGCCCTGCTTCCCTTCCTTTGCCCTGCCTTGTTCGTCAGTCCAGGTGTGTCTGCGACAGAGGTTTGCACTTCTGTGTGTGGAGGTGTGTGTGAAGCTGTGCCCAGACTTCCAGCTGGTAGAAGCAGACTGGTTTAAGGCACAGGAGACCTGGGGTCACACAAGCCCAAGTGAATCTCTGTGTCAGCAAGGCATCACACACACCCACAGGCTGTGAGAGTGAAGGAGCCACCCTGAAGCCACGTGACCAGCCAGGTTGAGTGTCCCACGAGATGGAGGACCCTGGTCCCCACCACCCTGTCCTCCCTGCGCCCCATGTCCCCATCCTGCAGCCTGATCAGTAGCTACTTGTGCGGTGCCCAGGCACCTGGGGCAGAGAGCTGGAGAACCACACTAAACGTTGGACTTCATCAGTCTTCACAGGGGATGGCGTGAGTTCATATCAAAGCCACACACCTGCCGGGCAGAGTGCAAGACTTCAAGGGTGGAGCTAGACGGGCCGGTTGGGGAGCGACTCCAGATCTCAGCTCTGGTGAATGGCTCCAGCCGCCACCCAGGTCTGCTCTCCCAGGTCCCTGCAGAAAGCTGGGGATCCGACTGAGCTGACCAGCCGTGACTTGGCTGCAAGCCTGGTCCACATGCAAGAGGTGACAGGGCAGCTTGTCCCCCATCAAAATCACTCCATGTGTGTGCATACAGGTACACAGCACACACATCCACACACACACAGGTACATGTGTGCACGTGTTCACATACACATGAGTGCACTTACACAGATGCACTCAAGGATAGGCGCACACGTGCACATGTAAATATGCACATACATCCACGTAAACACACAGTGCATGTGCACGCCTATTCACATATACACATGTGCTCTTACACAGGGATGCAGCCAGGGATAGATGCACGCATGCACATTTACAGATGGACACACACATCCACATGGACACACCATGCATGTGCACACATGTTCACATACACATGTGTGCACTTACACAGATGCACTCAAGGTAGGTGCATACCTGCACATGTACAGATGCACACACACATCCATGTGGACACACAGTGCACGTGCACACCTGTTCACACACGTACATGTGCACTTACATAGATGCACCCAAGGATAGGTGCACACCTGCACATGTACAGATGCACACACACACATCCATGTGGACACACAGTTCATGTGCACACGTGTTGGTCTACTCATATGTCCCATGTATGCGTGGAAGAACGTACACATGCACACACTCATGCAGGGGCTCATGTGCACGTGGCAGCCCCACCAAACCCCTCGTTCTTACACAGATGGCATGTGCCAGCGTCCTCCTGCCGCCCCTCCTCGTGGCTCCAGCTCAGCCAAGGGAGAGCTGTGGTGGCCGTCCTGGGGTCCCTTTGTGAAGGCGCCTGCCAGGCACTGAGCAATTGCTTGTTAGCCTGTCTTGCATCCTCCCAGTCAGGGAGCCTTCTCTCCAATGGAGTCCACTGGAAGAGTGGTGTTGCTGATCCACCTTTCCTAAACAGCTCTCCTAGTGGTGGGTCTTGTAGAGATGAAGACCCACGAGTCTTCCAGGACTCAGAACCCACCCACTCGTCCAGCCACATTTCCTGGGGAAGACCTGGGGCTCCCTTTGCACCGTGCAGACAGGCTTTCTTCCTCTCTGCCCTTCCGGCACTTGCTTTCTACTGGCAGGACGACCCCTTTCTCCAGGGTTCTCTGAGGTTGACAGGGGTCCGGCTCCTGCCACACGTGATTTCATCCTGCTCATCCCGGCCCTTGACTTCCCAGATCTTAAGGTTCTGAGCTGTCAACTGTGCATGGCTGTCACTGAATGTCCGCGTGACTCTCCTGACAGTCCTAAAAGTCAAGGTGAAAGGACGAGGGACACCAGGGTGCAGCAAACCTCCCTGACTGGGCTTCGCCCTGTGTTTCACATCTGTCCCATGAGGTGCAGGATCTGCCTTGTTTTCAGACAAGAAGCAAAGACACAAACTCAAGAGCCTTTCCTGCCCCGGCACAGCCATCATCTGCAGAGCCTGGCCGGTTCCAAGAGCTGCCTGTCTCTAGCTCACCATAAACCACGAAATTCAAAGCCCAAAGAAAGGGGGAAGTCACGAGTGTGTGATGTGGTGTCTGTGGGTGTGGTGCTGTGTGCCCCCATGTGTCCTGACACTGCTGCTCATGGCACCACTAGGCTGCGCTGCCTGCGCCTGGCGTGAGCACTCCATGCCATGACCCACCGTACCTTGCTCCTGCCCCAGCCCGTGTTCCTGGTATTGCCCCTTAAAATGACCCCATGGTGAAGACCTCACACTTAGGTCAGAATTCAAGACCAATTTCCTTAGGCTACAACCCTAGGAGTAGATTCATGTAGGCAAAAACCCTCAACTCTTTTTATGATGCAATTATGGGCTCTTTTTATTCCAAAATCTCTCTAAAAGTACATTATCTGTGCCTTCGTTTCACCACATCATTCCTCTGTCAAATTTGGCAATATCTGCTAAAACTACTAAAGGCAATCTCCTCTGACCCCTCAGCCTGGGTCACTTCCCATGTCCCCAAGGTTTGCCCGTGTCCCCAGCACTAACGAGTCTTTACAGCAGCATCAATGTGACAAAACACCAGAAATAGCCAAGTGCCTTTCACTGAAGACTAATCAAATAAATCAGGTTACATTTCTAAGGTGGAATAATGAGCAATTAGAGCTCAAAGCCATACCACATCCTGACATGGAACTTGAAACAATAATTCTATCACGATCTTATTGTGCAAAGCCTCAATAATCTCCATGTCCAGAAAGAAAGGACGTAATGAAACTATGACCCACGTAGGACCGGAAGGAGAAGGGCATGTCCTAACAGGAAGGTTGGAATTTTTCTTCTAGAATTTTCTTCCGATAGTAAGCAATTCCTCTTCCAGTGGTCAGCACATAAATCAGGTATAGTTTCTGCATATATTCTGGAAATATGCCAGTAAGAGGCAGGAGTCCCTGATGTTCCCTCTGCTCAGGAGAACCAGCAGCTGTGGGTTCAGAGCAGGGTTCCCAGGGCAGAGCCCCAGGAGCACCCCAAGCAAGTCACTCACCTTCCTTCAGGGTTCCCCAACCGGCCCACCCGGGAGCACCAGGGTCATTGTGTGGATGACTTGCCGAAGTGCTTAGGACCCTGGGCCACACCTGGGGCACAGGCATATCCCACGAATGTGGAACCGCCCTCCGCCTCCTGCCACAGAGCCTCAGTCTGTTGGCACAGGTTCAGCCGAGGACAGTCCCCGTGACGGCAGGATATCAGAGAGCAGCTCTCCTCTGCCGGCTACTGTCAGCTTTGACTGACGCTTTCCACCTTCTCCTCGTAGCGACGAGTACAGTTGTTTTAAACATGCTTTTTAAACTTGGTTGTGGACACTTCAGATCGGGGTGTGAGGACAGGAAGGTGAGGCTGCTCCTCGGTGCCTGGAGGAGCCCTGTGGCTCGGCCAGTCTTGGCTTCACGCACTTCACATACCGAGATTCTGTGGCCGTTTTTTAGGAAAATGTCTGCTAGGATATCCTCCTGTGAAACCTTGACGTGACTGAAGGTCACTGAAGTCCATGCGGGTTGGGGGTACTTGGGGCAGGGCCACGGTTAGGGCTCTCAGGAGAAGCTTTCTCAGCTGAGTCGCTCTGGCGGTCCTAGCAGGCAGGAATGACAGCCGTGTGCAGGAGCCGGTGAGAGCGCGCCTCGTGTTGCTGACAGACGCTTCGGTCTCTGTGTCTCTGTATGTGGATGCAGCCATCAGTATGATCCTATTAAATGCTTACTGTTGTCGTTAGCCCTGCCTGGCTCGTGCTGTACTGACTGCCTGCAGTATAGGGGGTGAGAAGAGCGTCAAGTCTGTAACCATGCAGTCGACAAAGTCTGTTTTCTTCCTAAGCTGAGTGGAGCAATTTTGTTGGCATACATCGAACAGAAGACCTGAGTTCAATAGTTCCGTAAAAGTTGGTGGGACACAGTAGCAACATGATCACACCAATGTGAATGCACTTCCACTCCGGGGTCTCACTGGGTCTAGTGCATTTCTGCATTAATTAAACCAGTGCACAATTAATTACAGAAAAGAACAGCAAACATTCCCCCTGGCTCAGTTCCCGTGTTTCAGCTCTAACACGGATGCTCTGTGTTGAATCAGGTGGAAACGGCTACGGATTCGGACACGGAGAGCCGAGGCCTGCGGGAGTACCACTCTGTTGGAGTGCAAGTAGAAGACGAAAAACGGTAACTCAGCCCTTCAGGATGAGGGTGCCCCAAGCACTGCACGTGAGCCTGGCCGCCCGCCCCAGCCCACTGCCCTCTGCAGCTCCTGCCGCTCTGGAGACAGGGCCCTGCGGCAGCCCTTTGCCATTTACCTCACTGAACACTGAGTTGTCCTGCTCCTGTGTCTTGTTCCTCGGGGGCAGGGATTGACCACAAAAAAAGGGCATAGTCCCTTAGAAGGAAGAGAAGGGGCTGAGGGTACAGCACCTGCTTCTCACCTCTTCACACGGAGTGAGATCGGGCACTGAAGACCCAAGAAGGCTGTGTGGTCTGTCACCAAGAAGTTACTGCCATTGTGCAACCAGCATCCGTGTTTGCACATGTCTAGAAGAGTGAACGCTGTCAGCTACAGGAACAGGTTGATAGAGCCACACTCACACTTCAGGGCCTGTGGGCACAGTGCTGGGCTGTGTCACCTACAGGAACAGGTTGATAGAGCCACACTCACACTTCAGGGCCTGTGGGCACAGTGCTGGGCTGTGTCACCTACAGGAACAGGTTGATAGAGCCACACTCACACTTCAGGGCCTGTGGGCACAGTGCTGGGCTGTGTCACCTACAGGAACAGGTTGATAGAGCCACACTCACACTTCAGGGCCTGTGGGCACAGTGCTGTGCTGTGTCACCTACAGGAACAGGTTGATAGAGCTCACACTCACACTTCAGGGCCTGTGGGCACAGTGCTGTGCTGTGTCACCTACAGGAACAGGTTGATAGAGCCACACTCACACTTCAGGGCCTGTGGGCACAGTGCTGGGCTGTGTCACCTACAGGAACAGGTTGATAGAGTCACACTCACACTTCAGGGCCTGTGGGCACAGTGCTAGGCTGTGTCAGCTACAGGAACAGGTTAATAGAGCCAGATCTCACACTTCAGGGCTCGTGGGCAGGGTGCTGTGCTGTGGCCCTCCACCTAGTAGGTCCTGGGTCAGGAATTTCAGAACCAAAGCTAGCACCTCCCAGTTTCTAGGTAGACCTCAAAGAGCATCTGCAAACATTCCCTGTTCCCTGTGCCTCAGGCAATGAATTAAGTGGCACCTTCACTAGCCCTAGTCCCGTAGCTGTAGTCACCAGGGTCACAGGCACACAGCCACATGGTCACATAACACACACACACACACACACTTACAAAGCACAGAGTCACATGCACACACCACAGAGATAAGCACACACACCACACATACTAGAGACACACATCTCACATCCCATACTCACTGAAGAGACATACACATGCACCACACCTGCCACGCACACCACACACTCCACACAGAGACACTCACACACACACATAGTTCTCACCCAGCCATATCTAGTCTCTCATTATGCGCTGGCTCCTGCCAATCATTTCTACAACTGGCCAGGTAGAGATCCGTGTCACAGAGATACAATGAACGTGCTCCTGAAACACCTGTCAGTAAGGCTTAGGTTTGTGATCTTGCATGTGAGAGCTGATGGGGACAAGATCGAGGTGTCCCAACAGAGGGGCCACTCAAGCCGTGGAGTGGGATCTGGAAGTCATGGACACTAGGCATGCTGCAGAATGAGGCACACAGGAGGCCCTGGGGCCTCCTCCTGCATGGAGGTGCAGGTGGAAGCCAGCAGGCTCAGGCCTATTTCTGGAACAAGGGCAGATATGGAACGTGTGACCCTCATTCTATCACCCAACACCCTTAAATCTCCATGGGCACTCCTTGGGCGTGGTGGGGTGAGGGGTGCTAGAGCCGGCCACCTGCAGGTCTCGGGGCTCTGCAGAGGTGAGACAGAAGTGCGTTGGACAGTCGGGCGCCATGGTGCCCCGGGGCCCTGCTGGGCTGGGTGTGTCCTCTGCTGTCTCGGGGAAGGCTGCCATCTGTCCCCTTCTCCCCTCCAGGCACGGGCGCTTCAAGCGCTCTAACAGCGTCACGGCTGCTGTCCAGGCCGACTTGGAGCTGGAGGGCTTCCCGGGACACATCACCATGGAGGACAAGGGCCTCCAGTTCGGCTCGTCCTTCCAGCGGCACTCGGAGCCCAGCACCCCGACGCAGTACGGGGCGGTGCGGACTGTGCGGACGCAGGGCCTCTTCAGCTACAGGGAGGACTACAGGACCCAGGTGGACACCTCCAGCCTGCCCCCGCCTGACCCGTGGCTGGAGCCCTCCCTGGAGGCCACGGACACTGGAAGGGTGTCCCCGTGCCGCAGGGACGGCTCCTGGTTTTTGAAACTGCTGCACACGGAGACAAAGAGGATGGAAGGCTGGTGCAAGGAGATGGAGGGGGAAGCGGAGGAGAACGACCTCAGCGAGGACAGTAAGTGCCGGGCCGGCCGAGCAGCAGGAAGGGGAGGGCAGGGAAAGCAGTGGCCCAGCAGGGGCCGCGAGGCTCTCATGGGGCAGTGTGTGTGTGTGTGTGTGTGTGTGCACGTGCGCATGCGTGTGCCAGGGCTGTTCTGTTTGGCTGGAAGCTTGAACCAGAGATGGTCGGTGCCGGTGCTGCTCTTGAAGGATGGTTCTCTCCCTGCTGCTTACCGATTCTGTTGAACTTGGAGAATGCTGTGACTTGACCCCGTTGATAAAAGCCTGCAGTGGGGGGCAAAGGGTCAACTCTCAGCTCCAAGGAGGGGCTCTTGCCATTGGGTTGCTGGAACTCTGATGTCCCCAGCCACGGGTCTCCAGTGCAGACCTGTCCCCAATACCCTGTGCTCACCCAGGCCTCTGCTTCCTTGGAAAGAGACAGCACCTGACTCTCAACTCATGCCCCACCCACCTCGCCTCCGTCAAAGAAACCATCCCACCCCCCACCCGCAGGGTCAGAGAGTGGCTGGGAGCAAGAGGAGGTAGGAGGGGGAGGAGAGTGGGCTGGCCGATTCAGAAGGAGACAGTGGTCGCCAGGCCTCCGCCCCATCCATAGCCCCATAAATGTCAATGAAGCTTTATTCTGACATCATTGGAACTTACGCCTTTCGGGAAATGTTCAATACATTCTGCTCTGGCTTTGAACATGGCCATTGCTATATCCGTAAGACAACAGAGAGGCACTGGCTGGGCCATTCTTCCCCACACCTCCTGAATCCTCTAATTTTGATCCCTTGCCTTGGATTATGGTTGTTTTAAAAGATCCTTTTATAAAAAGGACACCACTACGGCAGAACTTACTGAAGACTGCTGCGCACCAGGTGTGTGCGAGTGCTCACCCAGGCGCTCAGGTGCTCCTGCCCCTGAGGTGGACAGATGTCACTGCCAACACGGCAAGGCAGGCACTTGAAGCCATGCCCCAAATGCACCACTATTCTTGGAGCCAGAGCTCAGTCTTGAGTGGTGCTGTCTGGCTCAGGGCCATGCTGCTTGGCCCTCAAAGCTACTGAGTCAAAATGCTCCGTTGCCGAGACTCCCCCTCCCCCCCTCCCCCTCCGCCTCCCCCTCCCCCTGTGATGCCTCCTCCCTCCCAGGGTTCTCGGTGCACCTTCCTCTTCTTCTTCAGAAGACAAGGACCCCCTCCCTAACCACAGCTTCCTGTGATCCACCCATCTGCTCCAGAAAGTCCCACAGACTTGGGTCCCTGAGCCTGAGCCATGGGAAATGTGGAGGCGAAAGTCAGACAGCAGTTCTTTCTCGCAGTAAGGACCAAGGACTGCAGGAGGCTTCCTCGGTACTGCAGCACAGGGCGGCAGGAGGGGCTCTGGGTGATGCCAGGACCGCTGCATCTGCTGGGCCAGCTTGGCCTCCACCGGACCCAGGTCAGCAGTGGAGCCATCATCCCCGGAGGAAGTGTGCAAGCTCCCCGGGTGCTCACCGGGTGCCTGACGGGCTCTGACTGAGCCCCTACCTGCACTTGTTTCCCCAGGCGGGTTTTAACTGGTTAACGTCTTCTGGGCTCTCGGGGAGGTGCACACTCAACAAGGGTTGAAGGAAGACTCCTTGTGGGAAGCCACTCTGCAGCGAGCAGGACGCAGCACAGAACCTGACCTGGAGGAAGGCCCCGCCCAGAACCTCAACACGGGAGAAAGGAGACCAGGAGAAACTGTCCGCAGGAGTGCAAGATGCCAGCGTCGTCAGGAAGTGCAGACCCGGTGCCTAAGCCTCAGAGATGTGAGGTGTTCTTAGGTGGGGGAAATGTCCACGTGGTTTCCTGGAGCAGGTGGCTCTGTGAAGGGCTCTGAAGGACAGCAAGGTCTGCTCAAGCAGGGCAAGGCAGGACAGAAAGAGATTCAGGGACAGGCAGAGGCACAGACCTGGGGCTGGGACCTGTCGCCTGCTCTTCAAATATCGCCCTTCACCACCAACCGACAGAGAGGCTGGCTAGGTGCCTCCTCAGAGTCCATGTGGCTCCATTCGCCTGGACCAGGGAGTCCCAAAGGACTGGACAGGCCTCGGTGATGGGCGACATTGGCCCCTGAAAGGCACTGAGAGTGGGGGGTGCATGGTCACTCCAGTGGCCTGGCACACAGCACCCTGCTGGTCAGGAGCAGTCCAGGCCAGCAAGACAGACACACTCGTCACACCTGGTGGAACCACATCTTCCCAGATCCCAAGGAGTCACCCCTTGTCCTTGGGCATGGGGCTGCAGTGTCTGTGCAACCTCATTCTACAGATGTCAGGTAAGTGACCTCCGTTCTGTGGTTCTGTGCCACTGCTATCCAACTGCGGAGTATGACTGCACTGCTGTGAGCCTGGGAGACTGGGTACTCTGGGACCTCCTCCATGTCTGCAGTCTTCCACTTCAGGCCGGCAGAGGTGACAGGAGCGCGTCACATCTCTCATCGGCATGCTTAGCACGTGAGGCTGGCACAATATTAATCAAGTTCAGATATCTCCCTAATAATTTTTAGAAGGTAAGACAACCTCCAATTCTAGTCCCAATTTTAGCAATAGATAGAGTCATTGGTCTCAGCACTTTTAAAAATAAAGATTAAATTAAATGGCTTATTAAACCAAAAGTCTGATCACTAAATATTGAAATTTCCATTGCATGATATAATTCTCACCCAACTATAATTTTATGATCACAGTTCACTGAACTGATTGAAGGAATCTAGATTTGTCTAATCCTCTGTGCCTAATAAAACACCAAATGCAAACGGGTTTACATCAAGTCCTAGACTCAGGCCTCGTTGTCAGTACCCAGGGCAAGAAGTACTGAGGAGACAGGAACGTGGAGACCAGGTGCCCTCTGGTGGGTTGCCACCAGGTCCACATTCGCCCCATGCGCTGGGATCCACCACTGGCAGGGGTCCGCAGGAGGGTGAAGCGCAGCCCTCTGAACAGTGTTGCCGAGCCTCCCGTCCTGAGCAGCTCCCGCAAGGGCTAATACCCGACATGTCTGCCCAGCCGAATGTCGAGAGCCAAGAACGAGCTGAGAGGACCCTGGCACTCATTACCCAAGGCTCCTGAGACTACCAGGTGCCTCGGGAACTCAAGCCACCCCAACACCAGAGGGGGTCAGACACAGGGCACTGGGTCTCCAGGCCATCTTACGTGGGGAAGCGCAGCCGTCTCTGGAAGGGAGTGCCCAGCTGTGGTGGACATGCACACAGGGCAGACCTGAGAGGGGAGGAAGCACGCACTCGATGCAGGGTTAGCCAGGTGCACTGAAGAGGAGCCAGGCCCACACAGACGGTCCTCCCCAGCAGAACACATGGCCACGCGCACAGCCAAGATGGCCAAGCGCACAGTGTGCTTCCAGATTCCCAGGGGGCACGGAGCGCAGCCTGCGTCCACCTTGTGGATCCAGCTGTCGAAGCCCATCCCGTGACACAGCAAGCTCTGAAGATGCCCCCTGACACCCCACGACCAAGCAGCCCTGGGAAGAAGCACGCCCGGAAACCAGGAGATGAGGAGGCCTGAGGGGCAGGGGCTTCTGGGAGCAGAGAGTTTGTGAGCACAAATGGCCACTTCAAACTCTGCAGATCCTATAAAAGTCCACTTCAAACTTTGGAACATGAGAGTAGTATAAATATTGTCCTGATGCTTCATAGCAAAGTAACACAACTGGAAGAAAAATCAACTAAAAGAGCCAGTACGTCAATCAAGTCTCCGTAATCCAAGGCAGGGCTGTCTCTGTCTCTGTAAATCTCTATTCCGGGGAGCACTTGTCCTTACCACAGCTCCAGAGAGGAACCATGGCTACTTGGTGGCAAAATCAGGGAAGGACAGGGGAAAAGGAAAAGTTGGATTTTCACTTCAAACTCCCTGCCGCAGTAGGAAGCCATCTACACTATGGGTAACAGAGTCCTTCCCGAACCCCGAGCCATGGCGTTCTGCCGCAAGTGATCAGGCCGTCAGCCGCTCTGTCCAGCACTCCTGCTCTCCCCTGGCCACATCCAGTTAATACCTCTATAACACCTCTCCACTACATTAAATCAGTGCCAAGACATCGCCGTCTATTCACATTGTGCTAAAGACTGTAAATTGAAGTGCTTTCTATCAGTGCTCCAGCAGAATTCCACTGTAAGAGAAAGTCATGCTTCGAATTTTATCAACCCAACTGACTGTTTAATTACAGGCTGAAGAAGCAGGGTCCGTCAAACAAGTGCCCTACACCCTGCTTCTGCACTCGGCAGGACAACTTGACTACAGCAAGCCCCTTAAACCTTCGCCAGTTACAAACCGGAAGCTGCTCCTCTCAAGAGCAGCGATGGCCCCCGCTGGGCGCCAGCCAGGTCAGGCCGCCAGGGCTAGCTCGGTTCTATACCAGTGTGCCAAGGAAGAACAATAGGCCCTCCCCTTGCAGGCGCCACCCCCAGCCGCCTTGCTCTGCTGCTGTCTCCACATGCCTCTCCCACAGCCTCTCCAGGTACTTGGTGCAGGGTCGTCATCATGCTGGGCAGAGAATCAGAGGACAGGCAAAAGAGAAGACCAACGGGGCACCAAGGCCAGCGAGATGACAGGTCTCCATGCACTTTTCTCAAAGCCCAGGGAGTGGCATCTCCTCGAGGTCACAGGACCTCCTGGAGCCCAGATGACCTAGGAAGTGCTGACAGTGCGTTCTGCCCCGCGCTCTTCTCCGGCTCACCTCAGCACCTGCACTAGAACACTCTCCTGCCCACAGCAGGGTCCCCACAGGCAGCCCCCCTTACCCCAGGGCCCAGGAGCAGAGGCTCCAGAGCTGGCCCCTGCCTGTCCTCCAGCTTTCTCTTAAGCTGGAAGGGAGCCGGCCGTCAGTCTGTCTCCTCAGGGGCAGGAGCTCCCACAGGCAGGCGCGAGGGCTGTGCCCTGGCTGACCGGCCTGACCTGCCCTGTCTCTCACAGCTCTCGGGAAGATCAGGAGTGCCGTGGGGAGTGCCCAGCTGCTCATGTCGCAGAAGTTCCAGCAGTTCTATTGGCTGTGCCAGCAGAACATGGTGAGTGGACCTCAGGTGGCCCGTCCACCTAACAGCTGACGCATGTCCATCTACACACACTCACGGTCTCCTCATCTGCTAAAGCATCTGTGTGCAGGGGGACACTGGGTGAGTTCATGAAGAGGGGGCTGGCTGGCCCTGGTGACCTACACTCCACTCCTGGGACACAACCCTATCCCTGGGGACTCACACCTCATCCCTGGGACTCACATTCCATCCCTGGGACTCACACCTCATCCCTGGGACTCACACCTCATCACTGGGACTCACACTCCATCCCTGGGACTCACACTCAATTCCTGGGACTCACACCTCATCCCTGGGACTCACACCTCATCACTTGGACTCACACTCCATCCCTGGGACTCACACTCCATTCCTGGGACTCACATTCCATCCCTGGGACTCACACCTCATCCCTGGGACTCACACTCAATTCCTGGGACTCACACCTCATCCCTGGGACTCACACCTCATCACTTGGACTCACACTCCATCCCTGGGACTCACACTCCATTCCTGGGACTCACATTCCATCCCTGGGACTCACACCTCATCCCTGGGACTCACACTCAATTCCTGGGACTCACACCTCATCCCTGGGACTCACACCTCATCACTTGGACTCACACTCCATCCCTGGGACTCACACTCCATTCCTGGGACTCAAATTCCATCCCTGGGACTCACACCTCATCCCTGGAGACTCACACCCTATCCCTGGGACTGTCACCTCATCCCTGGGGACTCACATTCCATCTCTGGGACTCATACCTCATCCCTGGGACTCACACCTCATCCCTGGGACTCACACCTCATCACTGGGACTCACACTCCATCCCTGGGACTCACACTCCATTCCTGGGACTCACATCTCATCCCTGGGACTCACATTCCATCCCTGGGACTCACACCTCATTCCTGGGACTCACATTCCATCCCTGGGACTCACACCTCATCCCTGGGACTCACATTCCATCCCTGGGACTCACACCCTATCCCTGGGACTCACACCCTATCACTGGGAACTCACACCCCATCCCTGGAACTCACACCCCATCCCTGGGACTCACATTCCATCCCTGGGACTCACACCCCATTCCTGGGACTCACATTCCATCCCTGGGACTCACACCCTATCAGTGGGAACTCACACCCCATCCCTGGGACTCACACCCCATCCCTGGGAACTCACACCCCATCCCTGGGAACTCACACCCTATCCCTGGGACACACACCCTATCCCTGGGACACACACCCTATCCCTAGGACTCACACCCCATCCCTGGAGATTCACACCCTATCCCTGGGAACTCACACCTCATCCCTGGGAACTCACACCCCATCCCTGGGACACACACCCCATCCCTGGGACTCACACCCTATCCCTGAGACTCACACTCCATCCCTGGGGACTCACACCCTATCCCTGGGACTCATACCCTATCCCTGGGACACACACCCCATCCCTGGGAACTCACACCCCATCCCTGGGAACTCACCCCCCATCCCTGGGACACACCCCCCATCCCTGGGACTCACATCCTATCCCTGGGACTCACACTCCATCCCTGGGGACTCACACCCTATCCCTGGGACTCACACCCTATCCCTGGGACACACACCCCATCCCTGGGAACTCACACCCCATCCCTGGGAACTCACCCCCCATCCCTGGGACACACCCCCCATCCCTGGGACACACCCCCCATCCCTGGGACTCACATCCTATCCCTGGGACTCACACTCCATCCCTGGGGACTCACACCCTATCCCTGGGACTCACACCCTATCAGTGGGAACTCACACCCCATCCCTGGGACTCACACCCCATCCCTGGGAACTCACACCCCATCCCTGGGAACTCACACCCTATCCCTGGGACACACACCCTATCCCTGGGACACACACCCCATCCCTAGGACTCACACCCCATCCCTGGGACTCACACCCTATCCCTGGGACTCATACCCTATCCCTGGAGACTCACACCCTATCCCTGGGACACACACCCCATCCCTGGGAACTCACACCCCATCCCTGGGAACTCACCCCCCATCCCTGGGAACTCACACCCCATCCCTGGGAACTCACCCCCCATCCCTGGGACTCACACCCCATCCCTGGGACTCACACCCCATCCCTGGGAACTCACACCCCATCCCTGGGAACTCACACCCTATCCCTGGGACACACACCCTATCCCTGGGACACACACCCTATCCCTAGGACTCACACCCCATCCCTGGGACTCACACCCTATCCCTGGGACTCATACCCTATCCCTGGAGACTCACACCCTATCCCTGGGACTCACACCCTCTCCCTGGAGACTTACACCCTATCCCTGGGACTCACACCCTATCCCTGGGGAGTCACACTCCATCCCTGGGACACAGGCTCCATTTCTGGGACTCACACTCCTTCTTTGAGGACTCACATCCCATCTCTGGGGACTCACACCCCTTCCTGGTGCTCACACACTCAGCCTGAGGGCTCACCCCTCTGCCCTGGTGTCAGCAGGCAGCCAGGGTGGAGGCCTGAGGGGCATGTGACAGGAAGCTGGAGTCTTGGGAGTATGTGTGAGGCTGTGCCTCTGCCCCTGGGGTGTCTCCCAGAAGCCCTTAGAGGAGGAGAGGAGAGGTGAATTCCTCTGTGGCCAAGGCCTCAGTAAGGAGGACGAATCTGAGGCTGGAGTGGAGAGGCCTGCCCCACCGTGTTGGAAGAGATCAGGACGAGGTGGCAGGAACAAGTCAGCCCCCACTTGTGCAGTCACTAGCAGTCTGCAGGAACTAGATGTGTGCCTGCAGCAGCACCAAACCCGGTTCTCTTGGCAACCAAGGGAAGGAAAAGCCACACGTGTGTGACACAGTGCACACGCACAGATTGATACCTGCTCCATACACACATACACATCTGTGCACGCTTCTCCAGAGCTACCAGTGTGCCCAGCTATCAATGTACCCACGCACGCTAATCCATAGATGCTAATATATTCACGTACTCTTCCTGTTTGCACACACACCTACATACTTTTCTAACTAAATGAAGTGTTCACCTATTGTATGGTAACCAGATGAATAGTGTCCCTGACTTCCTAGGCAGCTTTGCGCTCTGCCCACTGACTTCCAGGAGGTGAGCTGGTCCTGGCAGGGCACGGTGTTCCTCTTGCGGGGTCTTGATTGCCGGCTCACCTGGAGACACTGAGTAGGACATTCCCACCAGTCAGAGGCAGGGCACCTCCAAGCTGCCCACCCCATCTTTTAATCAGGACCCTTCAGTGTGTTTTCTCTACGTTCTCCGAGTTGCCCATTAAAGTTCATCATAAGATGTAGAGTTCCCAACATGTCACCTGTGGCATTAAGTTTAGTGGACACTTAAAAAGCAGAGTGGGAGGTTTAGAGTCCTCAAAGATACAGGCTGCTGGGTAAACGCTGGCCTCCAGGTGTGTCCATCACCCCTGCCCTGTGCCCCCCACCCCCCACTATCTTTAAAGGCAGTGGCTAAGCCACCCAGGAACTTTGTGTGCTGTGCAGAGTTGGGGAGGCCCCAAGAGCCCCCAGGAGCACGTGGTTCACCCACCCCATGTAGGTCAGCATCCCCTCAGCCTGTCAAGGGCACAGTCCTCTCCCCCAGAGCAGCTTATGCCAGCCTTAAAACCACTCACCCTAATATCTTTGCTGCCTTTTGAGATTAGAAATGTCGGGTTGAGTCCCTCCTTCTCTTTGGGCTTCTATCCAGGATTAGCACAAAAGAGCTCTGAGCCCTCTTGAGGCCTGGCAGGAGAGACCCGCTGAGAGCAGAAGCAGGTGCCATCGGAGCACATGGCCCAGGTTACAGGAGCAGTGCTCGTGGCAGGCAGCTTTGGGCAGGTCGCCGAAGTCAGGACCCCAGAGAACGCCAGGACCCTCCTAGACCCTTAGGAGGAGCCCCACAAAGCAGGCACGTCTCCAGCGAGGCTGCGTAGATGACTGGAGGCTGAGCTGCCCGCCACGCAGTAAGGAACAGAGGCGCGCGGGGCATGGTCCGTGGCCGCCCTCTAGTGGTTCAAAGGAAGAACACTCACACAGCAGAAAGCAGCTCTGGATCTTGCTTGGGTGGGAAAATCCCAGGGGAAGTGGGCAGCTCTTCTGACCCTCTGCCCCTCGCTGGTAGCACAGGCTGCCATCTGCTTGCACATGACAGGAGGGATGGTGCTTCAAACGGTCATTTTGACACGACGTCAAGCCAGTTTAGAGGAACTGCAACCTGAGTATGTCGTGATCAGTGCAGACTACCAAGAGCAAGCTGAAAACTGCACCCTTTAAGCAAATTCAGATGAATGTCTGGTTGCTTAAGGCGCCAATCTGAGCTGGCCTCCCACCAAACCAGGTTGCTCTGCTTCCCGGGCAGACACCACGGGGCACTGGGCAGAGGGACACAGCCCAGGACCACCCAGGCCTGGCCTTCCAGACGAGGGACCGTGCCAGTGAGTCCCCCTGTCCCTTCAGGAGCCTTCCTCACCTGTGCTCCCTCTACTTAGGAGTAAGTCAAACACATGTTTCATCTGTAAGATGTCACGGACCCTCAGAATCTGAGCTAAGATCCTTCAGAACAAGCACCAGCAGACCTGGCTCCAGCCACCCTCCTCCCACCTACCACCTCCACCTCTAGCCCAGCAGATGAGCCAGCCCACCGTCCCTTCTGGTAGTCACTGGAGACCAGAACTTGGGCCCTGTTGTGTGTGAGCTGCAGAGGGCTCGAAAGGTTTCCTCTCTGCCCCGGCCCCAGCGTTTTCCAGGTGTAACAGGGAAGGGATCAGCTACCTGTGTCTGGACCTCCACCCCACCCAGGTGCTAAGGGGGCTTCCACCAAAGGCGGGGAGCCTCCTCAACACCTGCACCCCCAGAGCTGGGGCTCGCCTAGCTGAGTCCTTGAGTTGCACCGGGGAGGAGCAGCCCAGCACGTCCCAGGCTCTAAACTCCCCATGTGTCCACAGGACCCCAGTGCCATGCCGAGGCCCACCTCCCAGGACCTGGCCGGCTACTGGGACATGCTGCAGCTGTCCATCGAGGACGTCAGCATGAAGTTCGATGAGCTCCAGCAGCTGAAGCTCAACGACTGGAAGGTGGCAGAGTCGCCAGAGAGAAAGGTTCGTGTGCTGCACTGTCCCTGCAGGCTGTAGGGTGGCTTCCTGGCATCTAGTCCAGTATAGAAGCGTCCACTCCCACCACCATGTGGAGCCAGGTCTAGGTTAGCAGCACAGGGTGGAATCAGTCCCGTAGGTCTATGTGCACACGCGTGCATGGGTGGGACTGGTGGCTCAGGCATGTAGGTCACAGCGTGCTCCTCCTGGCACGTGGACAGCTCCAAGGCCCCGGCCGGATCCCGTGCAAGTCAGCAGTCTCACTCCTCCCAGGGATTAATCCTCCAAGCTTTTCTTGCTTAGACAGTGGTACTGTGACGATCCCTGCAGGGGAGGCTGCAGGCCCGGCTCTGTGGGCTCCTCTGCAGTGAGGCCTTTGGCTGTGTGTCTAGTTGGAGGCAAGACAGCACCTTGGGCCTCACCAGACAGATGGAGGGTGCATTCTCCATGGCTGTGTCAGCCTTAGTCCTTCAGATGGGCTGGCGATGTGACTCAAGTTACTTGAACCTGGGCCTGCTTCTTCAGGATGGAGCAGCTCCAGCAGAGCCCGGGGACGATCAGCTGGTGACGCGTACAGAGACATCCCGGCACACTTCAGGCAGGGTTCAGGTTGCTGTTTCCAGATAGATGTTGTCAATTAAAACAAAGCCACCCAGAAAGCCAATGCAGCATGCCTTGGGGAGGGGTGGAACACACAGATGAGGACAGTCAGCTGAACAATTAGAGCAAATGCATTGGGGTCCTCACTGCCATCTAAATCCCCCCAAAGGTGCCAGGGCCAGGTAGTGGGGTTCCAGGCCAGATGCCAGACATAGATGCCACCAAGGACAACAGACCAGAGCTCTCTTGTCAGATTACAGAGGGTCAGGGGTGGCATGGGTCTCGGAAGCCTCAGTGAGGTAAGCAAGTCCAGTGAGCCGTGGCCTGGGGTGAGATAAAGGAGGTACCAAGGGCTGAGCCCCGGTGGGAGGTTGTTCTAATGGAGACCAAACAGAACCTTTCTTGTATTTACTCCTCTGTAATCGAGAGCTAGCATGAGCCCATTTTCCAGGGTATTCAGAGAACAGCTCCCCAGTAAGAACCAGCTCCTGCTGAGGACACAGCGCCCCTGTGCAGACGTAAGCTGCAGGTACCCCCCAAAGAGAAGCCCTGCCCCTCTGAGTCTTCTTGCAACGGGGCCTGGCTCTGCAAGGCCTCCTGATCCCCTCCTCACCATAGCAGGCCTTGGAAAGGGGGACCACACAGGGAATGCGCTCCTCACGGGGCCATTCAGAGGCTGCCCAGAGAAGAGGGAGGAGTGGGGTCCTGTCCTGGTGCAGGAGGTACGTTTTAAACAGCTGAAGGGTCTTAATGAGGTAGCACACACAGGAACCAAGTCAGACAGCACAACAGCTCTCTCCCACCACACCCCGAGGGTCAGGCGCACAACCGTGCCACCCTTTCCCCGTGTCCACCGACGTGGCCAGAGGAGCAAGACACAGTGCTCCCCAGAGTCAGGGCGACTGTGAGGTGGAGCTGAGGGCTGGGGCCCCTCTTGTCTGTGCTCTTCCTGGAAGGAGACCCAGGAGGCAGGAGCAGGGCACACTCAGGAGGAAGTGAATCAGGCCCCAGAGGACCGGTGACCCAGGGCCCGGACAGCAGTGCTCGGTTCTGACCTCAGCTTTGACTTTTGATGCTTTTCAGGAGGAAAGAAAAGTCCCCCCTCCAATACCAAAGAAGCCCCCCAAAGGGAAATTCCCCATCACGAGAGAAAAGTCCCTGGACCTGCCCGACAGACAACGCCAGGAAGCCCGGAGGCGGCTCCTGGCGGCCAAGAGAGCGGCCTCCTTCCGACAGAACTCCGCCACGGAGCGCGCCGACAGCATCGAGATCTACATCCCCGAGGCCCAGACCCGGCTCTGAGGAGGGGCAGCCCCCTCGGCTGCTCCCCTGGACAAAATGCTTGTACAGTCTCTGCCGACCGACCGGGTAGTTGTCTCATCCCTCCACCGAGTACCCCCTTGCTGTTGTGTCCTTGGTACCACAGACACGGTGAACGCTTCCCCTGTCCTCGGTTTGCTGAGCTCTGGCAAGAATGACCTTTGCACCTGATGGGCTGGCTCCCAGCTCTGATGCTCGGCCTGGCGAGGCCTGGCTCCCTCTGGCCCTCAGAGGACATGCCTCTCGAGACGGAACCCAGCTTACACTTTGTTACTTATATTTTTATAAATCGTGTGATGACTAGGTAAGGACAACAATGACTACAAATGGGTATCTCACCACTCACGAGAGGCTGTAGACACCCGTGGAAGGTGCTACAACACCAAGCGCAGGAAAGAGACCCATTTCCCTCGCCGACCTCAGGTCACTCCCCCGAGCCCAGCTGACCTCGCCCTCACTGCCACCCCGTCCTGCTGCCACGGGCAGAAGCATAGGTTCCCCGTGTGGGTCCTTGGTGATGGGAAGGGGTCCCTCCAACCCCCAAGCTCCCCACCCTGTGTTCTCCAAAGCCCAGGAGGTTCCGAGTCTGAACTCTAGAAACGCCCGGCTCAGCACCTACACATTAAAAACTAAGCCCGACATCCCTCCCCGAGGCTGTGAGGTACAGGCAGGGACGGAGCTCAGAGAAGGCCCGAGGGAGGCAAGAAGAAGCGCCCGCTTCCGGAGACGTCATGGCATCTTTATTCCTTTGTGTCGCAAAACTCAGAGCACCCTCTTCACGTCACCACTGACACCACAAGTGATTTCTTTTACCTGTGTAGATCATTCTCAGATTGCTCTCTCAGTTGACTTTTCCAGGGTGTCCTTAAAACAAAAACAAAGTTTGCTTGTTTAAAATGACAGTTGTGATGTTGTGAAAAGTATAGGGGTATGAATGTGGGTGGTAAGTATATCGCAGTTTAACTGGTAAAGAAGAAATGTAGTTGACACTTGTATCCTTCCAGAACTCTCTTGTCCTATGCAGTATACTTCTTGCCTGTGGTAGACATGAAGAGGGAAAGGGTCATGTGTGGTGATGTCCCGCTGTGGAATTTAAGAGATGGAATTAGCTGGCAGGACTCTGATGGGCACCAGAGTGTAGCAGCAACTCTGGTCAGTGGGCCTCCGTGTGCAGCTAAATGCAGATACAGTGGTGGCCGCTGTCGCTAATGGCCTTCTGAATCCACTCGGGCGCTGTAAGTGAAGACCCATCAGAGTCCCCACTGGACCCCGACCTCAGAGCTCTCGCACTCCTCCGGGCTGCAGGCAGGATGGCCACCTAAGACGTCTCCACCCGAGCGCCCGGTCTCCTGCTCGCTGCTGTGGGGGGCACCGTGCTCAGCCATAGAGGGAGCGCTGTGGAGGCCCCCTAGCACTTTGTTTTCCCCTGACTCGCACTTTAGAGCCTGACCCTGGTGTCGCTGCGTGAGGCGGCCACACGGGCGGGGCTTCTGGAAGACTGCACTGTCCTCTTCCTGGTAGTCCACATTCCACTACGCATGGGGTTCCCTGGGCGCAGCTGATATCAAAGCATGTTGAGCTGCAGAGTTTTGCTTTTTTAAAGCTGAGTAGTTAAGAATTCCCTGTAAGAACAAAACCCTGTAAGGTGAGCCTCAGATCTGGTATATGTTTTACCAAACAGCCTTAAAATATATTTGGAAGCAAAAATCAGTACGAATGTATATCCTTGAAAAATGCAAAAAAAAAAAATTCCCTGAAATATTCTTCTATAACTGAATCCTATTTCCCCAGTGTTCAAAGCGTTTTCTACCTAAATAAATACCTAAATCCTGAACAGTGTACAATAATGATGCTTCTTCCTATATTCACTAACTCTGTTAAAAGCAAGTGTCTTTGTAAGTATTAGCCTTTTAGACTTTAAAAACCATGTGCCATCTCAGAGAAAGTGCCATTTAGAAGTAACCACAGACAAGCAGAATCGATGTGCACTCCAGATGAAGGACACTGAATGCCACCTGCAGGCCCCGCCCACCAGCATCTCCTGGAGGCCACCAGCCTTCTATCACTCAAAACACACAGAAGTGGGTCCTCGCACTAGCGGGTGACGGTCTGGCTGAGATCCCTGCTGCTATGACTCCTGCCTGAGTGAAGTGTGCCCTGGACTTGGGTTGATATCATGTTCCCTCGACTCCTTGCTACTGGATAGTCTCCAGAAGCCTTGGCCTAACATCCCCCATGGGCCAGTTGGGCTGCCACAGTGGTCAGGGGCTGGAAGAGGAGAACGTGCCCCTGTGTGGTCTTCGAGGCCCCAAAGACGAGGCCCCGGCGCACACACCTACTGCTGGGCCTGACCCGGGGTGGCCTGCTCACAGTCCCTGGTGAGTGCAGGACTCATGCAGGTGACTTTCCATCATGGACCCAGAAGAGAAGCTGTATTTGTGTGTTGTCCACATGAAGAAGTGAGACTGCTGGTGTCCCCGGAACAGAAGGCTCACAGCGTAGGGGTCCCATGGTGTCTTCCCTCCACGTTTAAGACAGTACTAAGGAAAGACTGAAGGTGGACGGAGAGCACTGCTGAGGACAGCCCGGGCCACGTTCCAGGAAGCTCACGCTCTCAGGGGCCACACGCCTCGCTCCTGGAGGGCAGCAGCCGCTGGGAGGCAGGGCGAGGAGCCCACACCAAGGCTGGTGGCGCTGCGCTGAGCCTCGGGGACTCCCAGAAACTCCAAGAGGCAAGACTCCACAGGTGGAGTAGGACCAGCAAGCAGAGGGCAAGTGCCCGTGAGTCCCCGTGTGGCCCGGGCGTCGTCAGCACAGTGGCCAACCAGTCTTCCTTAGATCACCGTCCCAAGAACGTGGGTGATGCACCTGGCCGCACGTGTGGTCCACGTTCCCAACTCCAATCCAATCCTGAAGATTTCACACATTAAAGGAAGGCATACTACCAGAAAAATGTGAGTCGCAGCCAGGTGGCCTCTTTTTCAAACTAAAACAAATGTAAACAAGATCCGTGGCCTTCACAGTAGAGGGGTCTTTCCTGGCTGGCCCATGTGAAGTGGCCATGTCTGGGGTAGGTGACACTTGTGGAGCACACACGGCTGGGTGTGCTCCTGGGTTCTGGGCTCCCGGGTCCGTCTTGGTCTCTGCCTTCTGCAGGCCCCACTTCAGCTCTCAGATGCTGCTACAGGACGTCGCCCTCTCTGCAGCCTGGGACTTGCCAGGCTCCCGCCCCAGCCCAGGATGGAAGGCCTCTGCTAAGCCCCAGCTATTGCAGAGGCCCTGTCCTCCGCAGTGACTCCAGTGTGCTCTCCGCAGGAGCAGCTGGCTGGTTGGGGCCGAACTTTGATGGTGAGCAGGGAGCCGGAGAGAATCTGTGCGCAGTGGTGCCCTCAGACTCCAGCTGCCCTCCTGGACCTGAAGGAGACCTGGGGGTGGGGGTCACTTTCCTTGGGGAATGGCGCTCAGGCCTGACGGAGCCCTGACAGTGCCCCAGGTTAGCCAGAGGGACAGAAGCCAACTCACGCACATCTGCCGCGCTCAGGCTGACCTCAGTCAGTGACAGGACAGAGACGACCCTGGTCCCTGCATTTTGGAGGGAGAGACAGGAACAGTGGGAGTGGGAGGCACCTGGCCCCTGCGTGAGCCCCCAGAGCACAGAGATACACTCTCCCCGGCCCACGGCCACGTCTGCTCCCCTGTGTGTGCTCATTTCCCAGCTGCCCTCTGACAAGCTTTTTGGCCTTGGTATTTTCTTTTAACTGCAAATTTAGCATACTAATAAGGTCGCTTAAGATCCACCGCCTCCCTGGTCTAGTGTTATGGTTTTCAGACCCCACTTCCCTTGAACTTCCCAGGGTTCTCCTGTTCTTGTCTGAACACGTATTCCCCACTCCTGGTAGGTTTGGGTCAAACATAGGTTCCCAACCTTGAAAATAACATCGACACACACCAACCTATGAAGTCGGAAATGCGGCCAGTGTCTGGGTAGACGTGTCTTCAGCTACAGGGTGGAGCAATGGTATCTGCCGCATCTTGCACCCCTGCACGGTCTGTCCTAATTAACGGCTCATAGCAGATCCCTGTGCCTTCACCATAAGGCCCGCCCGCTGCCCTGCAGGGCAGAGCTGCAGCTGGTGTGGGCAGCCCATGAGGTGCTCTGGGAAGGGCACCTTTTACACTTCAGGCTAGATGCCCCTCGCTCAGGGTGGCTGCAGAATGCTTTGGAGTCTGCAGGCAGTCAGTCAAGCTGCCTGGCTTTATTCCTGCCCTCCCCTCCGCCTCTGGTCAGGTTGAGTCTCCGTGTTTTCCTCTGCAGACAGCGTGAGGGTTGGTGGCACGCTGGCTCTGAAGCCCCTGAGCTCCGGGCAGGGTAGGGTGTTCTTGGGGTCATGCGCCCTCAGCACCACTCCCGATGTGGTCCAGGGTCAGGCGCCAGCACACGTCAAGGTGGGCACAACCAGGGGACAACCAGGCCACAGGAGGGAGTGGAAGGAGGTGGGAGGGGCTTCCTGAGGTCTGGAGGTGGTGGCCTGAGGGGAGGATGGACTGCTTTCCTGCTGGCTTTGGTGTCCAGCCCACCCGGGGCAGCGCTTCACCACCACACAGCCCAGCTGCCTCGCGACATGCATGACGAGGACCAGGCTTCCAGGTGAAGAGGCGCACCCTGCTTGGAAGCAGAAAGAGCAGGTGGAGCCGGCAGACGGAGTGGACTCGGCCACCCAGCTTCTCATCCTTGTTCTCTGTGCACCTCGGAGGTGTGGCATGGCCTGTGGATGCTCAGAAATAAGCTTTTCCCTCCTTGCCACTTGGAAAGAGGCCTAGGCCTGGGGTTTTCACCCAGCATTAAAAGAAATCAGGTCTAGTTTCGATCTGAACTCGGCCGGTGACTTTGTTGCAAGGAGATGTTGGTTACAGCTGTAAAACTCCTTTTTAGAGGATTTTGTATTCACGTGAGCCAAGGTAGCAGGCCCACCTCCCCCTCCACAGACTCGGGTGGCTCTTCATCACTGGTGCTGCTCCCAGCCCTGAGACCTGGCGGCCAAACCTGCCAGGAGGGCTGAGTGGGAGCCGTGTGCCCGGCTGCTGCAGGGGCTGCTGCAGGGGCTGATCCCGGGCGGCAGCCGTGGCCTCCTCGGGGCGCGAGCCAGCTGGCATCTGTGGGCACAGCCACGGAAGCTCTGAGGCTGGCTGTGTGACTTACCCCGCTCCCCGTTCTCTGACCACCCCTACTTCACCACCATGTCCCGGCCCCCACCATTTTAATGACTGGGTCACATCACTTTCAAAGGGCTCAGCGTGAATGTCTCCCTCACTCCTCTCTCTAGCTGGTTTGCTAAATTCAAAAAGGTTTCCCCAACAGGTCGTCAGACTGGGCTACTTTGATCTCTTATTTCTGAGCAGTCGCAGGGCCTCGGGTGGGGCCAGCCACCCACCCTCCCTCTGCAGGCTAGCACACCCAGTGTGGACTGGGGGGGCCAACGCCTCCCGTGGAAGTCCAAGGAAAACTAGCACAGGGCTAGCTGTTTAGGCAGAGCTTAAAACAAAGGCTTGTACATATATATGTTTATATATAAATAAATAAATTTACAGATGAGACCACCAAGCCTGGGGACAGAGTGCCAGGTCCCCCACCTCTGGATACCCTCTTTTATGGAACTCCTTCTCATGCTTTTAAGATTCTTTTGATAAACTCTCTATAGCAGCAGGTAGGACGCCCCCCTGGACGTGCTGGATGCCCTTCCTCGCCAAGACACCTTCTTCCTTCTTATCAGATGTTGGTCATGGGTTTGAGGCATTTAAGGATTTTTTTTTTTTTAGTTTTTTTTCCCATGACTTTTTTCACTCTCAGCCAATTGTAAGAAACACATGCTCACCATTTGCTTCAAAATCCCGCCATAATAATGCCTCTTTCATTTGATTTCTGAATTGCTGATGTTCATCTCCTGTAAATAGTTCTGCAATTAAATTTTTTGAGAAAAGTAATGTTCACTTTTTATTGGAGTAAATTCTCGTGTTATTTTAAACTCAGAAACATTATATTGACCAAAGAGATTGATGAAGGAGGAAGAAAAACCCTTCTTCCATTGTATGTTTCGTTGTTGGAATACCCTCAATTTCTCTATTTGCTAGAAGTGGACCTTCTTAAGGCTTACATTCAATGTGGGAGTAAACACGGGCACAGATGAGAATGGATTCAAAACTAACAAATGCTGCAGGATTTAGTTAACAGAGGCTCATGCTCCCTCGAGTTCACAGCACCAGTGTGGATGCTGAGTGAGACAGGTGACACCCTGCGCCGCCCAGTGAGGAGTGAGCCATGTCCTCCAGGGGGACCTCGCTAGCCAGGCTCCCTGCCTTGCAGCGGCTCAGAACCGTGCTTTCCTTCCTTCTGCCCGCTGCCAGCTGTCTCACCACCCTGAGGAAACTGCTTTCTCCAGGCCCCGCCCCCTGCCTCTTAGTAGGCTGTCACTGCAGGAGGCTCCCTCCCCCAGACCCCTTCCAGCCCCAGGGCTGCAGCAGGCCACTCCCACCCAAGCCTCCCTGGCCCCAGGGAGTTGGGGCAGGGTTCCGCTGCTTCTCCCCTGCCCAGGTCTGGCCTGGATGAAGTTCCAGGGGGATGAGAGGGAGGAGGTGGAGAGAATGGAGACATTGGACCGTGAATTCTGGTACACCAGGACCTGGGGAAAACAAACCCCAGGCAGTCCTTCAGCCCCACTCCCAGGGTCACCTTCACAATTCACAAACGATTTCAGTCAAAAAAGCTAATAAACTGAGAATACACCTATGGTGCTCCAGTCTCACGGGTGGCATTTCTTTCTGTAACACACTTACAGCTAGGGAATATAAAAACCAAACACGGCTTGCATGCTTCACGTTTCTAACTCCACAGTCCATCTGGGAAGTCTGGTTGAGTTGAATGTCATTTGGAACTGCTCAGCCACGCGTGGTTAACAGTATTTTCTGGAAGCCGGTAAAAGTGCTCTGAAACTCATGTGGTACTCATTGGAAGTCACCACAAAACAGCTTTGAATTGATCAAGCCTTCTGAGTGAAAGCCACAGACAATGTGTGGGAACCTCCGCTTTCTCACAAGGCATGGTGGCACTTCGATGTTGCCACCCACTCTGCCAAGCACAAGCCTGGGGCTGGGTGGCCCCAGCTGAGGGCTCTCCTGGTCTGCACCACGCCCGGGCGCCATCCCCAGAGACAGAGAGAGATAGAAATGACCAATATCAGAACTGGAGAAGAAAACCTTGATGGTGCTCCAGGATCACTGACCACTACCCGATGCCCACAATCAGACTGCCACCATGAAAAGGGCCAGCAAAACTCACAAGAGGAGAAACAGGCATCTAAATAGGCCTAGACCTACTAAAGAAATCGATCCAACACCCGACGAACTTCCAAAGCAGAAAGCTTCAGGATACAAGGATGTCCTATCGTTTCTCTGTAGTCCCCTTCAAAACCTTCATCTGTGGGGCCTGCTCCCCTTCTGCCAAGGCCAGCCACACTGCAGGACAGGAAGCCACAAGGCCGTGTCTCCTCACCTGTTATGCTCGAATTCGGGACCCCCAAAAGACCACCAGAGACCAAGATCGATGTAAACAGCAAAGAGGTGTTTATTGCCAGCTAGCTCAGTCCTCCACACGCACACAGCAACTGGTGACGCTGAGAGGCCCCGAGCCCAGGGTTTGCAGCAGTTTTATACATTCTTTGGAGAAGGCAGGGACCTCACATGCATCATAGCATCTCTTAGCAAATCATCACACACCGTGAGAAAATCAAATAACAACTCTAAAACATGATTAGCGCATTCACTGGCGGGAACAAGTTGGGTAGGGGTGATTGGTCAGTACAAAAGGGGTATTCATTCGAACCGATTGGTTTAAGCCAAAAGGGGTGTTCCTGCTGAACTACATGGTTTCCCAACATGTTATCAACCACCATGAACTACTGGGGGGTCATCTGGCATCCCAGGTATTTCCCTGTCTCATGCTGATTGGTGGCTGCTAGGGGGTTGCTATGGGTCCCCACCTAGCTTGACTGAGTCAGGGACACCTGGCGCAGCAGATCTCATGTGTAGATAAACAACTTAGCAGGTGGGAATGTGCCTAGGAGTGCTCTGTGGGTCTTTCCAAGGACAAAGGCCATGTCCCTTCCTTGGACAGCTTTGCTGTGAGGTAGAGGCTGGTTTTTCACACCAAGTCTGAGCACATCGCACCCTGCAATGTGTAAGAGTGATCGACACCCTGAGCCAGTGGCTCACCCAGGTGTGCAAGGCTGGTTCGACATTCGGAAACCAGTTCCTGCGCCATCTCAACAGCCCAGGAAGACAGAGCACATGGCGGTATCCACAGAGCAGAAGAAGCATCTGTCAGAATCCAACACATTCACGTGAAAACAGCAAGCTGGAACCAGGAGGGACTCCCTGGACCGGAGGAAGAGCATCTAGGAGAAGCCCAGGCTGACACCAGATGACGAGGAACCCGCGCCCCCACAGAGGCCAGGGCCAGGCCAGGTTCCCCCTGCTCATCCCCACACTGTGTCCTCACCGCCACGGCAGGGCAGGAAAGGGAAATGAGAAACAGAAGTCGAATTTCATTAAAATTGAAACCCTTCTCCGTGCAGGATGAAATGACAAGCTATAGACAAAACCCTCACAAAACTCTTACCTGATAAAACTATTATCCAAAAAATGCAAAGAACTCTTAACAGTAAGAAAACAATGCAGTTAAAAAGAAAGTGGCAAAGACCTGAAGAGACCCCCTCACCACGGAAACTCCGTGGGTGGAAAACAAGCATGTGTCCCACGCGCCACGGGGAGCACAGGCGGATGGATAGGCGTGGTGCCAGGGTCGTGTATGGGAAGGGCTAGTGCCGAAACAACCCGCTGGCCAGGCCGGGGGCCGCCTGAGCCCTCAGGCACGGCCGGGAGTGTGGAGGGACAGGGCCTTCGGGAGTGGGCTGGCTGCTGACAGGCAGAGGCAAGGCGTCGAAGTCATGATCCACAGATGGTGGGCTGCGCTTTGACTCCTACAGAACTCCTGCAGCAGACCTCGGCTACTGGGAGTCGGCCTGGGTGGTCTTACCCACGGAGGCAGCAGTTCATGATCACTTGGTCCAAAGATGCACTCCATCTATGGGCCCTCCCAGCATCAGGCCCGCACACCCTGCCCGGGCTTTGAAACTGAGCAGCTCTCACACTCACACACCAGTGCCCAGAACCCTCTAGTCACACTGACCCCTGGATCCAGTAGTGGTGCTCCTTGGGGTCCCCCAGATGGGCTGTAAATGGGTGCACACAGGTGTTCGTGGCGGCTTTCTTCATAACTGACCGAGTTCCGAGGCGCCCTTCAGTGGGCGAAGCCGGTGAATGAGTGGCACGTGTCATGCTAGAAAGGAAGGAGCCGCAGAGCCGGTCTCCAAGGACAGGAGCCACTCTGAGAAGGCCTCTCCTCTGATTCCAACCTCTTGACAGTCTGCCAAAGGCCAAACCAGGAGCCCGTGAAAATCCCCGTGGTCAGAAGGCATGTGGGCAGCGGGAGGGAGGACTCACAGGTGCAGCATGAGGGACTTCGGGCAGTGATGCTATATGATGGGTACGTGGTCACTGGCATCTGTCAAACCTATACTGTGTACAGCTCAGAAAATGACCCACCCACGTGCAAATGCAAACCTTGGTCAATGATATAGCCTCTGTGGGGCCACCGACTGTGAGTGGCACCACCCCAATGCAGGAGGTTGACCACTCGGGCACTGGGCCAAAGGGTCTTGAGAACACTGTACTTTCTGCTCAATGTATCTTATAAATTCAAACTGCTCAAAAAAGAAAAAAGAAAAAAATTACGACTTAAAAGAGGCAACAAAACAGGAGGCAGGGCTTGGGAAACATCACATGCACAGTTAGAAGCTGTC
Source organism: Marmota monax (assembly GCF_021218885.2). Taxonomy (NCBI): domain Eukaryota; kingdom Metazoa; phylum Chordata; class Mammalia; order Rodentia; family Sciuridae; genus Marmota; species Marmota monax. The sequence goes on along the minus strand of NW_026691979.1, from coordinate 2,189,107 downwards.
ATCTTGCTGGTTTACTGAGACTTTAAATGGGCGCCTTTCAAAGTCAGAGCATCAACACAGGCTCAGGAGGCTGGGGCAGGAGGATCGTGAGTTCAAAGCCAGCCTCAGCAAAAGTGAGGCACTCAGCAACTCAGTGAGACCCTGACTCTACAAAATAGGGCTGGGGATGTGGCTCGGGGGTCCAGTGCCCCTGAGTTCAATCCTCAGTCAAAGTTTCAGCCCCTCGTCACTGGTTGTTTCCACCTCGTGAGCCTTAGGTTGGCATCACTCACTGGGCTCTGAGACGCTGACCTGCTCCTTAGTCGGTGAGGAGCACTGCACAGATGGGGGGGGGGGCAGGAAGGCTGCAGAGCCTGGCTGTCCGGCAGGGTAGCCACCTGAGGTGGTAGGGGACTCCTCCTGGGTTTTACCCTAGTTTTAAATTGACTAAATGGATCTTGCCTGAACAATTACAGTCCAGTGCAGATGGAGATCCACTTCCAAATCATCTCATTACACTGCTACGGTCTTTAACAACTCAGAGTATGAGAAATCCGATCCCACACCAAGGACACACTCTGTGTGGGCAGGATCCGGGAGAGATGCGCACCCCGGTCAGCACGCACACTCCTCTGCAGCACGGACCCCCACATCCTCCTGATGTCAGCCCGGCTCCTGCTCCCCCTCATTTCCCAGCCTCTGCATGGACAGATGCTCCCAGCAGGAAAGAGCCTTGAAGGAGGCCGCGCAGCCAGTGAGCCTCTCCCTCTGGGTCCCCTGGGCTCCCACCGTGCCCCTGTCACCAGCCCCACCCATCCCACACAGGTCCCTGGCGATGGGGCTGTTGGAGGGCACGTGGCCCAGGCATCATCCTCCGCTCCCTCGCTTGCCTTCCTGGCCATAGTCAGTCCTGTGGTCCAGGCTCCTCTCCCCGGGCCGGACACCAGCTTTCAAGGTTCGTCCAGATCGCCGCCAATGCACTGCTGAAACCCCAGCACCCGATGGCTGCTCCCAGAGAAGACATCTCAGTGCCCCCACCCCAGGCTCACAGGACCCATCCTGACCTGAGCCCACCTCCCGCCCAGGCCACTCTCCTCCCCACGGTCTCCTGGGCGCCTGGCATCCGGCTGTGGTGCACTCCTGCAGTCCCCAAGTGCTTCATCCTGTTTTGGGCCCTGCCCTGCAACTTGCAGTTCTTCCAAGGGAAAGGCCCTTGCCCTGCCTCCCCAGGGACTCAGCCGGCTGCAGTCCCTCCAGCTCCCTGGCTGCCTGCTCTGAGGGTCTCTGTCCTTCCCAAGGCCAACCCACACCGGCTTCTAACCTCTCCTACATGGCAACCTGGAAACTACTAAAAACTCACACTGAGCAGACCTTTGTTAACTGGCTTATGATCCAGTCGAGAACCTTTTAAGGGCAAGATTATTTAATACCTCTTTGTATCTCTGACTCCAACAGAGTCAGAGTATTGCTGAATTCATGCGATATTCTCATTGTACCCTTTGGAACAAAGATGGGATGGACATAGACCCATGCCTTCTGTGTATCTATTGTGGATTCAATCAATATTTGTTTGACAAGGTTTGTGTATTGGGCACTATGCTCAAGATATTGTAGTTGCTTTGTTTTGTTTTTGTTTTTTAAATCATGAACCCACTTGGTATGGCAGTGCATGCTTGTGATCCCAGCAACTTGGAAGGCTGAGACAGGAGGATCTCAAGTTCAAGGCCAGCCTGGGCAACTTAGACCCTATATCAAAATTAAAATGAAAAGGACTGAGATGTAAGGACTGGTTAAGCATTTCTGGGTTCAATCCCCAGTACCCGGTAGAAGATGGACACTGTAGTGGAGCATGCAGACGTCCTTTACTCCACTTACGGGCTCCGGAGTGAGCCCTCATTGTCTGTTCACGCTGGTGGAGGTGGGAGGCTTAGGGGGCTGCAGACAAAGATTTGTTGCTCTCAGCCCAGGAAACAGAACTCATCAGCAGGTCACATGGTCCCCTTTGCCCCCCAGAGCCAGGGCAGGGATGTAGCCAAGACACCACAGGACACGTGCTAGGCACGAGTCACAGCCAAGGGACACTGAGCCTGGGGACCCACTGTTCTACAGTGAGGAGTTCTGCACCTTGTCTAGAGGGAGCGTGGCCTGGTCCCTCAAGGCCGCCTCACTCTATGCACAACCTGGGGTATGATCCCGGGAAGAGCAGGCTGACACTGCATTCTTGGTACACCTGAGACAGGGAGGAAAACGGACTGCAGCCACTAACCTTCATTCTGAACAGAGACAGGCAGTGCCCTGACCCACTGAGAGGGACCGCAGACTGGTGACATTTCCTTACCCTCTATGTGGCCTTGTCCTGGCTCAAACCACTCCACCCCTGAGGCAAACCACCCTGCCCCTCTGCAGGCTTGAAGCAGCAGCTGCAGGGTGGTCAGGGCCACAGAGCAGGAGGGCAAGACCTCTGCCTAGGCCAGCTGGTCAGACCCTGAGCGCCCCACCCGGGAGAAAAGGGCACCTCACCCAGCAAGCTGTTTTCAGGCAAGGCCCCTCGTTAGCACCTAGCACCAGCTCCCAAGGAGTCTTGAGGCTTCTCTCCAGCTTCCTCGGGGGACTGCCTGTGCTCACTAAGGACTGTTAACCTGGACTTTTGCAAAAATAAATAAATAAAACAATAAATAGATCATAAAGATAAGCTATGATAACAGCTTATCTTAACTGTATCAGAGAAGAACCAGATTTCATAGGCTATTCCAATAAGCCCACGTTCTGGAGGCTTCTGCATCCCTAATCCACCTAGCCTAATCCAATCTAGCCATGGCCCTGAGAGATATCCTCCTGCCATCTCTCTCTGAAGCATGACTAATTGAAGCTTCCAGAGGTGAGATAGGGGTTGGCTTTTTGCATTTAATTCCCTACACATACTTAACTCTAAAGGGCTAGGCTGCCTCCCCATGATAACTGTGAAAAAGTCGTACAGGGATTCTTCATTTGAATTAAGTAGTGGCACCTGCAGATCTGTGTGTGGATCTGTGCTAACAGACTGCAGAAACAAGCTTGCTTCCGAAGTTGAGTGTAGCTGATCATAGCTGCAGAAAGGCATTTTCAGCCTCAGGAAGAAGAAAGTGGGGCTCCTGGATGAGCACCCTGACAGCTCTGCAGCCTGAGTTCCTCGGCAGAGGGCGCTGTGCTGACCCACCTCTCTGCTCCCAGGAAGCCAGAGCTGTGAAGTGCCGTGACTCAGCACCAGCTCCCAGGATAACAATCACAATAACAAGCCATTATCTTTTCCATGCTTTGATCTTGTTCAAGAATGTTGACTAAACAGAGACTGGCAGAACAACACCTAAGCATTTTGATACAAGCCACCAGTTCAGCTGTCCTGTGGAATGTGAGGAGTCTCTTGTTTCCTGTAATGAGCATTCTCCTCTGAACTGCGGGGCTTTGACGGGAAAGCAAACTCCAGGGGGATTAATGGGAGCCAGCCTGGTGCTCAGAGGAGGAAATGACTGAACCCCGAGCGAGCGTCAGCCTCCAGGGGGAGCACCCTGTGCCGGGACATCTGCTCCCTGTGGTTCTGGGCCTCTGCCACCACCCATCAAGAAGTCCCTCCCGCAGGGCCATGTGGTGAGTGTGGGGACCAGAGGGGACCAGTGGCCTGCTGCCAGGGCCTGGCGGGGTGTCCACAGACACTCCAGTGCTCTGCCCCACACAGGCCTAGTTCTGGAGCTCAGTCGTCAGGTAATTGGATTATTTGATCCATTTGCATATTGACAGACAAAGGCACAGAGGAGGGAGGAGACACATCGTCTAGATCAGAAAAACGTGGGAAGGGCACTGCTTTCCCTTCGACTCTAGCCAATGCTTGGCCTCAAGGTCAGAGTAGGCAAGAACGTTCCCAGCTTTTGACTGGTTTAATTGGGGCGGGACTCAATGGTGTGGGGCTAAAATAAATCTGGCTCAGAGCACATCCTGCCCCTCCCTCAAGGCAGCTGGCTCCTCCTGAAGCTCCCACACCCCCTACAAAACCTCTCTCCGTGGAAAGCAGGCCTGCCGACTCTCCACCCGACTCTCCACCCGGGACCCGGACCCCCTGTCCCCAGGCAGGGCTGATGTCTGTTTCCACAGTTGGAGAACATTAAGGTCTGGGCTTACAGTGCTCTATCCAGTTGAGCTAAGCAATTCAGAGTGGCCTCTAATTTATGATCCTAAGCACCCAACACATTCACTATCCGATTTAGTAGCAGGTTTAAAACAAAACAAAACAAAAACAGCCCCTACCCAGTTTCCCCCAGCTGGGCTCCCATGTTGGCTCCACCCACGCGCCTGCCAGGAGGGTAGCTGGAGTAGCACAGCCAGGCCCTTGATCCTCACTGTGATTTTTCATATGTAATAATTAACATCCAACTGAAAATTATCTGGAAAAAAAATTTTTAAAAGGAAAAATTTACCAAATCCAAGAGAAAAACACCTGCATTAGAAAAAGACCGGGTGGGCCCTAGTTCCCCCAGGCTGCCCCTGCCCACCTGGCCCAGGTGCCCTCTGCCCTGCCTCACCACTGGTTTCCTCTGGATGTCCCAGCTGTATAATCTTCTCATCCCCTGACCCATTCTCACCTTCTCCTCTGCAGTACATGAGACACTCTAGAGTTCTTTCTTCACCTGGGCATTTTTCAAAGATGGGGCTGGGCACGGTGGCACACACTTGTAATCCCAGTGGCTCAGGAGGCTGAGGCAGGAGGATGGCAAGTTCAAAGCCAGCCTCAGCAACTGTGAGGTGCTAAGCAACTCAGTGAGACCCTGTCTCTAAATAAAATGCAAATTAGGGCTGGGGACAGGGATCAGTGGTCGAGTGCCCCTGAGTTCAATCCCCAGTACCCCCCCCCAAAAAAAAAACAGACCCCGGGAATTCCAGGGGTGGAAGCCAGGGGGGTAGTTCTTTAAGAAGGTGTGGGACTACATTCAAGTACCCAGTGAACAGATGGCAAATTGTACAGAGAATGATAGTAAGAGGACCGAGTATGAGATCTAGAAGTGAAAAAGGAGGGGTGGAAGACAGAACTCTACTCAGCCCAACAGAGAAGGTGAGGAAGGGCCGGGAGATGAGAAGAGCACTCAGCCGAGACATGCGGAGCACACCAGCAGTACAGCAGGGCACAGGGCACCTGGGCCAGATGGGCAGGTGCAGCAGGGCAGGGGGCACTGGGCCAGGTGGGCAGGTGCAGCCTGGGTGGCTCTAGGGCTGAAAAACCAGCCTCTACCTCAGAGCAAAGCCTGTCCAAGGAAGGGACATCACCTTTGTCCTTGGAAAGACCCACAGAGCACTCCTAGGCACATTCCCACCCTGCTAAGTTGTTTATCTACAAATAACAGGAGAGATCTGCTGCGCCAGGTGTCCCTGACTCAGTCAGGCTAGGTGACCCCCTAGCAGCCACCAATCAGCATGAGACAGCGAAATACCTGGGATGCCAGATGACCCTCCCAGTAGTTTATGGTGGTTGATAACGTGTTGGGAAACCATGTAGTTCAGCACGTACACCCCTTTTGGCTTAAACCAATCAGTTCAGACGAATCCCCCTCTTGTAGTAACCAATCACCCTACCCAACTTGTTCCTGCCAGTGAATGTGCTAATCATGTTTTAGAGTTGTTATTTGATTTCCCCGTGGTGTGTGATGATTTGCTAAGAGATGCTATGATGTATGTGGGGGTCCCTGCCTTCCCCAGAGAGTGTATAAAACTGCTGCAAACCCTGGGCTCGGGGCCTCTCAGCGTCACCAGTTGCTGTATGTGTGTGCGCGCGCGGAGGACCGAGCTAGCTGGCAATAAACACCTCTTTGCTGCTTACATCGATCTTGGTCTCTGGTGGTCTTTTGGGGGTCCCGAATTCGAGCATAACAGGGCCCAGAGGAGGAGGGGGGGTCATGGAGAAGACAAGACCGAAGGCCTCCCAGAGGCTGATGGCAGACGTCAAGCCAGGCTTTCAGGAGGCCTGAGAACACTCAGATGGGGGAGTGTCCAGAGCTCACACCTGGACAGAGAGAAAGACGTCAGGGGCAGCCAGGGAGAATTCGAGAATGCGGAGAATGCGCTTAGGCAGCAGAAACACTGGGCCTGAGGGAGCGGGCGGGTGGGGCAAGCCCTGACCGGGAGCACGGGCCAGAAGATGCCTGCCAAGCTGACACGCCCTCCCCAGGCTCGGCCCTTCCCTCTGGTGGGGGCAACTCGTGGTCCAGGCCGGGAGGCGGCTGCCAGGTGGAGGTGGGGATGCAGAGCTGAAGGTCCCCACCATGCCTGCCTGCGTGTGACTGTTTCTCAAACCCACAGTGCCTCTGAAGCCAGGGCACTGGTCACCTGGAGCAGCTCGGGCACAGGTGCCATCAGGCAGAGGCCAGGTCCTCCTCTTGGGAATGGGCCTCGACCTCTGAAATCCGGGGAAACGGAAGCCTCGGGCATGCAGGGGCAGCTGCTGGCCTCTTGGGCTCTTCCAGTTTTCATGTGTGAGGCCCCACACATGGTGGCCGGCACAGAGAGCCTCTCCTGGTGGGGTGTGGGGTGTGGTTCCAGCGTGACCGCAGAGAACAGCTGCTCTTTCACTTCTGCCTTCCAGAGCTTGTGAGTTTCTTTACCTCCAACAGAAAGCAGAAGCCATCTGGGGAAGAGCTTGGGGATAGGAGATTTCAGATTAGCTAAGTCATCACAGAAGTCACCATGGAGGGAAAAATCACAGGGAGGAAGACCCGGGTGTGACCCCCTTGAGCCATCACAGTGACATAAAAGGTGACTTTTCTATCACTTCGCCAGTCGACGCTGCTCCTCTTGGGAAATGTGGCTTCTCAGGAAGATCAGGCAAACCTTTCAGCTTGGTGAGAAGGCACTTCTACATGGGTGATGCCGTTGGGGTTCAGCCTGGCTGGTGGGGACCCAGAGCCCAACACAACAGCCCCCCAAACTTTCACTTTACACAGAAAAGCAGTCTGGGCAAAAGTCACCAGGGTGAAGGTCAAGCGTGAGGACTGGGACCAGGTTTGCAAAGGGCAGCCTCCTGGGGAGAAGGTGAAGGTCGGGCCCTGGGCGTGCTGCAGGGTCCTGCAGGTGGGCAGGAGGCACTGAGACAGCATCGAGTGACAAGTGGCGCGCTGAGGTGCTGGGCATTACGGAGGGCCTGGCACAGATGGGCAGAGCACAAGGGTGGCCGGAGGACCGTCTTCCCAGGATGTGCATCTTGACCTGGAAAAACAACCTCCAGGAAAGCCAGCGGCTCCCTCTGGCCTGCCCGGCCCACAGTGAGCCCTGAGCAAGCCTGGGGCAAATGGCCCAGCGTGGGCGAGGGAATTCACCTGGCCTGTTCTGCGGTGAAGACTCTCAGAGTGCCAGCTGTCCTCAGAGCCCGTGGCCGTCCCCAGGCAGCCCCTGATGCACTCACCTCAGGCCGGCTCGGGCTTGGTGCCTTGGCAGAAGACCTCCTGCCTGTGCATGAACTTGACAGCGAGACCTCTGCTCCTGTGTCCGCGTGGGACCCTGGCTGCTGGCTGTCAGGCCACCCTGTCCCCTTCTCTTCCTGTTTTGCTTCCACCCACCCCAACCTTTGCCCTTTCCCATCCCAAATGAGGAGAAACCAGGAAAACAAGGCTGCTGGAGCCAAGCAGAAGACAGGACGCAGTACGGACGGGCACTGTATCCCCAGGTGGAGACACGTCACCCCTGTGGCCTCGGCAGAACCACTGACCAAGCGCCTTCCTTCTGCTGGAACCAGCCGTCTCCCACCCACCGATTAACCCAGATGCCACGAATCCCAGGGGCAGCGTCAAGAGGGCCTGAGGTGCCCTGGGGCTCTCCGGGATCCACCTACCCAGACCTGGCCCCTAGGTGGGCAGAGCTGCTGTCCTCATGTGAAGGAGCACCCAGAGACCCTGATGGGCTGCGTGACCACCAAGTACTGCTTTATTGTAGGTCCCCATGCACACAACGACCGTTGCTCCTGTTTATAAAATATATGCAGTCCGAGGACACGAGTCATGGTTAAGACACCTGGAGGTGCGATCTTTAGCTCAAACACACAATGGCGCTTCTGAACTTGAGCTCACTATGAACAGCCATCACCTCGCGCAAGGCTCCCGGCCTGCATCGTCTCACGAGGTGTCAGCAGATGACCCGAGGCAGGTGGAGACCCCTCACTTTGAGCATGTCGCTCAAAGTAGCAGGCGCGAGTTTATTAGAAGGAAAGGAAAAGGGAAAGGGGCTCCATCAAGGGAGAGAGTGGGTCCTCTCAGGAAGGAGAGGGTAGCATGCCCCTCCTGCACTCCATTTTTTTAAAAATGTTTTTTTAGTTGTCAGTGGACCTTTATTTTATTTATTGATACGTGGTGCTGAGAATTGAACCCAGTGCCTCGCACATGCCAGGCAAGTGCTCTGCCTCTGAGCCCCAGCCCCATCCCTGCACTCTGTGATTATTGGGGGTCCCAGGGAAGTTTCCAGGGAGTCCTGCCCAGGTCCACCTCTGGACTTTTGATTGACAGCAGGATGAGATCAGACTTTAGAGTCCCCATGGCCATGACAACTCTAAGTCACTGTGGCCCATGCTGACCAGTTCTAATTCTTACAGATTTTATGGTTAGGAGGAATTATCCTTATCTCCTTGGGTTCTGAGATCTGGTCTGTAATAAAAGGGTCAGAAAGTCTCTCTCCCTTCTGGGTAACTTAAGTTCTTATTAGCATTTCAGGCCTGCATTTCCCTGTTATAGGTTGAATTATGTCCTCCATAAGAAAGATACATCAGAGTCCCCACTCCTGTGCCTCAGAATGTGCTTTATTTACAAATAGGGCCCTCAGAGAGGTCAAGTTAAAATGAGGTCAATAAGCCTGGCTCAGTGGCCTGCAATCCCAGCTGCTCAGGCCTCTGAGGCAGGAGGATCAAATGTTCAAGGCCAGCCTGGGCAACTTAGACCTGACACAAAATAAAAAATAAAAAGGGTGGGGTCTGGCTCAGTGGTAGAGCAACCCCTGGTTCAGTTCCCAGTAACCCCCTCCACCAGAAAAGGTCAGTGACGGTTCTCCAGAGGGTTTGGGTACAGGCTTGCAGAGCTAGAGCGCCACGTGAGCCACCCCTAGAGCCTCCAGAGGAAGCGTGGCCTGCCCATACCTTGGTGGTGGACTTGTGGCCCCCAGAACTGGAGAGGTAACTTGGTTGTCACCAGCTACCCGCCGTGGGGTACTTCCTTACCTATAGAGGCCTGTTGTGGGGGTGGACAGGACTCTGGCCTCAGCAGAGAAGCCAGGTTCTCATGCCAGTTCTGACTGACATGCAGCTCAGACATGCCATTTCTTTGAGGATATTTCCTTATTTTAAAAATGTATATGGTGGCTGGAGATGTGGCTCAAGCGGTAGTGTGCTCGCCTGGCATGTGCGGAGCGCTGGGTTCGATCCTCAGCACCACATAAAAATAAATTAAAGATGTTGTGTCCACAGAAAAGTAAAAAATAAATATTAAAAAATTCTCTCTCTCTCTCTTTAAAAAAAAATGTGTATGGCCGGGTGTGGCTCCGTGGAAGAGCACTCGCCTTGTATGCTCTGGGCCCCAAGTTCCATCCTCAGCAGTGAAAAATCAACTCATGTGCATATCACGGGGCTTGGTAGCACACACCTGCAGTCAGCTACTTGAGGCAGGAGAATCATCTGAGCCCAGGAGTTTGAGAAGAGCCTGTGAGAACCATCTCCCTGTCCTCCCCAAATACAGATCAATATATAAATGTAGCATGTATATAATTGTGTGCATACATGTGTATATAAGTGTATCCACACAAACATACAGTGCAGATGCAGGCATGTTCATAGCTCAGACACAGAAGAGGGTCATGGATATACACAAATCATGGACACAGACACAGATTCAGACACTGGCGCACTCACCTGGGGCCACACAGCTGAAGAGCTTCCTCATTTCTCTCTGGGAACTCTTGGAAGGTGGTGAGGGCACTGCCTGGACTCCAGCTCAGGATTGATCAGTGGGTGATTGCCAGGCACTTGGGAGGCCCTGGGCCTTGGCACAGCTGGCCCGCAGTGCTGCTCCAACCTGCAGAGGAGACCCCTGCTGCAGCTCACCCCACGGGCCCCCTGGGGATGAACAGCCAGATGGTGGTGGCTTTCGGGACGTCCCCCTCCCTGGGGTTCTCTGCCCTCAGCGCTGGCCCATCTACAGAAGGCTGTCTTCAAGGCCTAACATTCAGCACTTGCTGACTGGGGACAGACTGGTCAGCCTTGGTGGTGAGTCCACGCCCTCTCTGGTTCCCCCCAGCCCGTGTGGCCCTGACCTGCGTGAATCAGCCTAGCCAACCCCCCTCTCCCAGGGCAGCCTCAATTCCAGTCGTCCACCTTCTATCGGTTTTCTGCATTTTGCCCATGATGATTCCAATCTCTCACCAAAGTTTTTGTGGAGAAGCTAAATAAAAAGCCTGGACTTGGAATGGTAAGTGACAGTGCCGGTGGCCCCCGTTCCAGTCACTTGATTAACCTCTGAATCACTTGCATACAGGGTTTGGTCCACAGCAGAGCTTTCAAGTGGCTGGACATGGACTTACAAGGAATAGTTTAGCAGGAGGCAGAAAGGCACGGAGCTCTTACAGACCTCATCTGTTCTTCTTTTCAATTACGCATTTCAGTTAAAAACTTAATCACATCCCTATCAACCTCCTATGCACCCTTTTAGCATAAAGCACACAAAGACTGAGTCCAAGTCTTCTACAAAAATGGAGGGACTGGCTAGTGGCAGCCACACTCAAGGAGAGCTGACGGGGGTTGGCCAGGGTCTGGGCGCTTCACGGTTGACTACACTACCTGGAAGTCCCGGGAGGTGTGAGACAAAGAGGGCAAAGCTAGAACCGTCGCCACAGGCTCCACAGGCCAGTGACTGTCGGTTGGGGGGGCCTCTGGCCTTCTTACTAAGCCCATGGGGTCCAGGTCCACTTTGGCGGTCCCCGTCCAGTGAGCTCTGGAAGGAAAGGGGGCAGGGGAGACGCCGCATGCCAGCTTCGGTTATCTGCTTAGACACAAGGGCAACACCCTGGCAGAGCGTCCTAAAGCCACCATCCTCGTTGGCTCAGGATTCAGCATCTTTCTGGCTGGCTGCTCTGCAGCCCCTGCTCCAGGGCCTGGCACCGCAGGTGGGCTTCACCCGCACAAGGGGGCCTCCACTGGGGGCTGGAACAGCCAGGTTATCTCACAGGACACCTGGACTCCCACCGCATAGCTGCTGGGTCCTGTGGGGAGGCACCCCCGTGTGCAAGCCTTTGCCACAGCCCTCCTGCACCACACCTGATAAGGTCCCGCTTGCCAAAGCCAGCGTCTAGCCGGGGTAGGAAGGGGCACAGGCATGAACACTTAGAGGGGGAGCAGCAGGGCCCACCCATGTGCAGTGACCCACACAGTTAGACCTGGAGTGCACCTTAGATGAGTTGTAAGTCCAGGCTACAGCATGACTGACCGTGTCCCCCAAACCTCACGTACTGAAATCCTCATGGGGATGGCATCAGGAGGTAGGGGCTCTGGGAGTGCTGAGGTCTTGAGGGTGCAGCCTTGTGGTGGGATTAATGGTCTTATAAAGAGGCCTCGGGAGGGAGCTGCCCACCCACCGCGAGAGAACGCAGCCAGAAGGCACTGCCTGTGCACCAGGAAGCAGACCTTCACAGACTCCAAGGCTGCTGCTCCTTGATCTAGGACTTCCTTTTGGGGACTGTCTGGTGCTTATAATCTACCCTCTGTGTCTTGGTACAGCAGCCTGGATTTCCAGGAGTCTTCACATGGAGAGCCAAGTCTCTCTGGGGCCCTGCCACCCCTTGACATGCAGCAGTGTGGTTCATACAGTTATCACCCTCTTCACAGGCAAAGCCCACCAATGCCCCTCGCATCTGGGGACACAGGCTGCTGCTGAGGGTCCCCTATTTCAGGAATCTTGAATAGAAGTAGGCCCCACTGTGCACTTAGGGGCCACCCCTGTGGGTCCTCAGAACCCCTCCTGCAGTCTGCTTTGGTGGTGACAGCTCGGGGGAAACAGCCCGCTGCCCCTTGCTGCAGGTGCTGTCTTTGTGGGTGGCTTCCCCAATTTCACCACCTCACCAGGGAAATGGGGACATTCTCAGGACAGATGGCATCAAGGCCCCAGGCCTCCTCCCCAGTCTCCCTCCAGCACGCAGGGCCATCACAGAAGAAGTGGCTGATGGTCCTGCTGCCACGAGATGAACTCTTGGGGGGAAATGTCTGTTCTCGGGTTTGGGATTTGGCTTAGAATAGGATGCACATAAAATGAGGTATGAGTCTTAACACTTTTCAAATAGCACAAATGTCATTCTTTCTTTTTTTTCTTTTCACTGGGGACTGAACCCAGAGGCACTTAACCACTGGGCCACATCCCCAGCCCTTTTTATATTTTTTGTTTAGAGATAGGGTCTTCCTGAGTTGCTTACAGCCTTGCTAAGTTGCTGAGGCTGGCTTTGAACTCCTCATCTTCCTGCCTCAGCCCCCTGAGCTGCTTGAATTACAGGCATGTGCCACTGCGCGGGGCTACAAATATCATTCCTGATGTTTCCCACGTGCATACAGTGTCACCCAGCACCTCGTACATGCCAAGCCCTTGCTGTTGTTGAAGGCGTTGGTGATTTTGTTTCAGGACGTTTCTTTGGTCTTTGTTTTATTTTTCATTGATCTTTAACAGGGTTGATGGAACTGTTCGTTCTTCTGAAAATGTCTGTAAGTTTTAGCAGATTGTTTAACAGTGCACCCAGAGTTTGACTTGAGCAGGCATGGCCAGACGCGGGGGAAGCACATCAAGCCACGCAGGACACAGGCAAGGCCCCGTCAGCCTGGGGGCAGGAGCCAGGAGAGCTTTATTGTGGTTTCCGAGGGAAGAAGTGGGCGAGGCAAACCAGCTGACCAGGTCTGGACTGGCGAGTTTCAGCAGCAGGCCCAGGAGGTGGGAGCTCCATCTCACAGCCCGAAGAACCAGATTAGTCAGGGCGAGCCGGGCTCTGGGTAGGGCAGGGTGCACTTGCCATGTCTGGAGTTTGCCACCCCCTGGGAGGGTAGCCAGGCTCCCGATGCTGAAGCAGCCTAAGCACCAAGGAAGAGCACAGTCCTGCACAAAGAGCACAGCACTTCCAACCGAGAGTGGCTTCCCAGTGCAGAACTCTGTCACAACGCCCCGGCTCTGCGTGGCCTGCGCAAAGGTGAAGGGAGCTGTTCCTATGAGACATGCACTATAAACTAACAATGATGAGCATGCCTAGGTGTCTTCTGTGAAACACTAACTACTGCAAATTCCGTATCTGTTTCTTTACTTGGTGTTATTTTAACACAGCACAAATTTCTGGGAAAAAAAAGAAAAGAAAAATAAACTGGGTGTGGACAAGAATCTTGCTCCTCTTTTCCTAGAAGTCAGCAGCTGATTGATTTCCAGGGTTGACACTCATCGGTGGAAAAGATGGTTAAATAAAATGAGAGGAGACCAGCTGCTGCTTTCTACGAGGCTCCTGCACTGGCCCCAGCAATGAGCAGTCACTCGGGCTGAAGTCCCAGTCCCTCACCGTAAACTGGCTGTCATCCAGTGTTCAGAGAAATGGCGACAAAGAGAGGTCACAGCCAGTTTCCACACAGGCCTGTCAGATCAGAGTGTGATGGGGGAGCTGGACAGTGAAGCCCCCTCTGCTTCCCCCTCACCAGGGGAGGCCACCAGGGGAGGCCACCAGGGGAGGCCACCAGGGGAGGCCACCGGAGCCCCCACGCAGCTCCTGCCCTTTTTCCTTTTCTTTCTGCTGGGATGGAGTCTGGGCCTCGGCGTGCCAGGCCGGCACTCCGCCTCTGAGCCGCGCCCCGGCCCCACGTGGGTGTTTTCCACTGCTGTCTCCCCTCCCTAACGACAAGGAAAGAACTTTGAAATCATCAACCTCCCTGCCTCTCTCCTTCTGCTTCCTTCCGCTCTTCCCTGTCCACCAGGGGAACTTCCAGTTCCGCTCACTGGAACACTCCTTCTGTTTTATGGAATGAAGAGTTGCCCACGTCTAGAATAGCAAACAAAGCCGTGACTGTGTCCTCTGACAGCATAAAAGGCATGAAGCCCAGAGGCCTCCTCTGTGCTGGGATGAAGCCATCCCACTGCACTCTCCTGGGGACCTGAAGCTCTCAGTCGAACGTGGCCTTGGGCTCTCTTCCGTCTGAGTCACACCCCCGGGAGGGCTGCGTGCCCACGGCAGGGCCCTCTGCACACTGTGCACCCCGTCCATCTCTTCACCTGGACCCAGTCACACAGTAACAGGCCTAACAACAGGCTGGAGGCTGGACCCAGAGGTGGCCCAGCGTGTGGGACGCATCGTGACCCCATTCCTTCTTGGGAGGACTGCTTCCTCTCTTCATGTCAAGTGACTCAAGCCTCATGGCTCATGAACTCTGTGCTTGCTGGGTCATTATTTAGGTCACAGTTTGCTCCACCTCTCCTGCCTGGGTCCCCGTGAGAAGACAGGCCATGTGATGGCAGGGAGGACATCTGGAGCCTCGCTCTTCATGAGATCTGGGCAGTTGTGTTTCCTGTTTCCTGTTGATGGTTCCTGTGCAGCTGTTCCCAAGTTTCACATCCTTGTCTACAAATTTCTTTTTCATTTCATTTCAAGTGTAATTGTCTACAAATATTCTCCAGGAGGAAAATCTGGAAAGAAAACTCTTAGGTAAGTTTTCATTGTTGGTCAATTAACAAATATACTGATTCAGTGTGTTATTTGCTGGATTTGTCCACTTTATAACTCTTCCCCTGACATTCTGAACACTAGATTTCTTTTATATGCCTGTATATTCCATTCACATCACATTATCCTTTGTGTTGATGGGGAAGGCAAGCTGTCTTTGAGCCTATAGATCTGTTCCTAAACTAGTCACTGTGTTGGAAAATATGTCAAAGTGGTTATCTATATCTAAGGAAAGAAGATAAGCATTTCTTAAAGTTGCCCTAAGTAAGATCTCAGGAGGCTGAGGCAAGAGGATCACTTGAGCCCAGGAGTTTGAGGCTAGCCTGGGCAATATAGGAAGACCCCACTTTGGGGGGAAAAAAAGAACTTTGTTTATAGTTGGGGATGTGGCTCGGCAGAGGAGTACTTGTGGGAGGTACTGGGTTTTATCCCAAAACAGAGGCAACAAGAAAAAGTTTTCGTAAAACCCTCTAGGTCACCCGAGTCCCACTTGGGATCATGCAAAGGGTTGTAATTGTCAGGATTTCTCGGATGATATTTACTCCACCCAGCACACAGTGCCCTGTCCTGGGGTTCCCACCTGGAGCACTGTGCCCACTCCTAGAGTTCCTGCCTCGAACCGGGGTCCCACCCAGAACATTTGTGTCCCTCTCTGAGGGGAGTGGAGTGACTTGGAGGCATTTCCTCTTCCCAGATGAGGGCTTCCCAACCTGGGCACTGCTGACATTCTGGGATGGAGCTTTCCTGCCATGAGCTGATCTGATGCTGTCTCCCCTCTGGAGAGGAGGACCACTTCCCCAGCTCTCCCCCCAATTGTGAAAGGCAAAACCATCTCCAGGCAAGGACAAACCCCAGGTACTGACTGGAGGAGGTGGCCATATAGCACAGCCTGACTTTGTGGCCCTGGGTCAGCACAGGCTTCTCAGGGCATTTTGTAGAGCGGGCTGTTGAGTCTGGCCCACCAAGTGGAAGGGTTATCATGTGCCACCTTTAGCTTCAGGGACATCATGTTCCACAGCAACAGCCATGCCCACAGTGGTGTGGTGGACACCCCAACAGCAGAGACTTGGATCACAGAGCATCCATCATGTCACCAGAGACCTGCCCACTCTGGTTACAGGGGCAGCTCGGGAAGGCCAAGCAGACCCTCCAAGGTCAAAAAGCTCAGAGCCCTTTACTGTATTCTTGGATCCAAGCCTAGGCACTGTTTTTTTTTTTTGTTTTTTTTTTTTTTGGCTCAAACATTTTTAGAAAGATGTGCTTTAGGAAAAAAAAATGGACACAAGTGTGCTTGCATGTGTAGATATGATTTCAGGAAGACACAGATTTCTCTGATGAGATTTTACTTTGTAGGAATCTTTAATTTTCTACAGTTAAAGAGAAATTACTCAAGATCCTTATTCAGACTGAGGGAGGATGGTGATGGGCAACTGCAGTGGGGTCTTGCCATAGGGGAGACAGTGGGCTCAACTGGAATGCAGGGTAGGTGGAGTCAGCCAAGGAGCAGGGAACATCCAGTTTAGGGGTTAACCCCTGCAGGGTGGACTCAACAGGATTCCTGCTGAGGAAGCTTAAGTGATGAAGATACTGAGGGTGGGTGAGGAATTTAATCAGATATCAAGGGGGGCGGATTTTCACTAAGTGGATCCTGCAGGATTCCTGCTGAAACTGGCCCACAGCTGTATCCTTGAGGGCCTCTGGAATCCCACCTGGAGTCAGTCCAGGGTGAGTCTTTGCCACAGGCAGGTGGAAAGCTGACCTGTTGGACTGGCTTTGCACAGCCTCTGGCTTGCTGCTGGCCTGGGTTCTACTGGTGTGAAGTCCTGTGATGGGCAACAGGACCATCTCTGGGGCCCACTGAATGAACTCCTGCTCTTGGATCTAAAATCATGGGAATTCTCTTCTCCCTCTCTCACCCTGAGGTACTTCCTCTGAAAACTCATTTGCTGAGTTCAGCAGAAAGAAATAGGCAGGAGAGGAGAAATCGCACCACCAGTCTGCGAATGTCTTTTAAAAGTCTGTCTTTCTTAAGGAAACAACCAAACGTTGCAATGAGCACGTTTTGCCTATGTGATCAGGAAAGGAACGATGAAGTATTCATTGCCACCTCCTTTAAAAGGTCATGTGAATTGTTTCCACACTACCAGTGCAATAGTATCTCAAGGTCCAGACTGGTCACATGCCACTTGTGGGTGTCTCTCAAGTTCAGCTGCACTCACCTGGACCTCAGCGGACACTGGGGGTGCCTGCGCAGACCCCGTGATACCTGAACAAACAAAGCAAGGCCAGTGTTTACATGTCTTGCATAGTAAGCTCATCAGGAATGTCCTTACTGTTGTTCCATGTGTAGGAGGGAGCAGCAGAGGGACAGGTGACCAAGATGGGTGGGTGGAGGCCAGTGACCAGGTGGTAAACATGGGCTTCTCAGGTGATGAGAGAAGGAATAGACTGGACTTCATCCAAAGTCCTCAAGTCCGACTGGAGTGTCCTGGGTTTTACCTACAATCGTTAACTGCAGGCTGAGGACCCGACCTGCAGGTCAGGGCTCATCTTTCTAAGCCACAGGTCTGGTGCAGGGCAGTCCCAACATCACTCCTTAGAGCGCCCTGAGGATGGACCGAGGAGTAGGGAAGGCTCCGGCCTGGGTGCTGGCCTGCAGCAAGCACCCACACACTCAACTATGTCTTCATACAAACCTACAGACGCAGGGTAGCAGTAAACCTAGAAGAAATATCAGAGCAACCACCAGAGGTGAAAGAGAATGCCAACTTTTCTCAGCAGGTGCTGGAGACGTGCTCACGCTGCACTCATGATTTAAACTCATTTCATGCCCAGAACAGTCCTGAGGGTGATAAGGCAGGTGTCTTTGACATGCTGCAGGAAAGGGGGCAAAGCAAGTCTCAGCGTCCATCCTGTTTTTAATTCGCCTCAGGAGACATTTTTGAAGGATTCTCGTCTAACAGGCTTTGGGTGGGGGCAGGCAGGGTGGGTGGAGATTTCTTGTTATAGAAAAGCACCTAATTTCATTTGTTCTTTCAACACTTATTGATCACCTGTTAAGTGCCAGGTAGTATTCTAGACCTGGGGACAGAGGGAGCAAAATTGGGGTCCCACTCTCAGGCTTCACATTTTAGCAGGAAGAAACAGGAAAATCAAATAACTGAAATAACACATAAATAAAACAACCACACAACATTTTTATTTATAAATAAGACAAACAGAACTGTAGTGTGTCTGACGGTGACAGAGTCATCTAGCTACAAAAGGCCTCAGGGAAGGCTCTGCTCCTGGTCACCTGCCCTCCCTGGATAGGTCCAGAAATCCCAAAGCACCTGGCCGGTCTTGCATCCACACTGCAGAAGCAAGCAGGTGCACACCGCAGGCTGTGCTGCCTCAGGTCTGACTCCAGAGCCACCTTCTCTGTGGTAGGCTGGGTTCTCCAGAGTCTGCCAGTCTTTGCTCTAAAGGGCCCCATTGGAGGACACCCAAGGCCAGCCTCCAGGCCCAGTCTCTGGACAGGAGGGTGGTGCAGGCACACTTCTTTTCAGAACGCCAGCAGGCAGAGGCCCTGGCCACCTCTAAGGAACTTCTGCCACAAGGGCCAGCCTCACTGGGACTAACAGAGCAGCTCCGCACTTCTCATGTCACCTTTTCTTAAGGGAAACGCTGCACAGGCCCAGGTGTCACCTGTCGCCCCAGGACGTCCTTGACTCTGGGTAGTTTCTGGGACAGGCTGGACGCTATTCTCTCCCAGCGGACATGTCGGACATGTCGTGTGGGTGTGCCTCCACCCCCCTACACCTCTGCACAAGCCCGTCAGCCTCCAGGACCCTCGGAGGCCAGGCGCTCCCCGGGGCAGGGCCTCGCGGGGTCTGCGTGCGTGGGCTTCCGGGTGGGCAAGGGCCCCGCAGGGGTCTGCGTGGCGGGATCTTGTGGGTCGGGGTGAGGGGGTCCCCGGGGGTCCCGTGGGGGGTAGGTCCCGCGGCCCCCGGAGACGCCCCTGCACGGAGACAGGCAGACCTCGCCCCGGACACCTTCCCCCACCCACCCCCTCCAGCGAGCCGCCCGGGATCCGGCTACCCGCCCAGGACGCGAAAGGCGGCCGCGGGCGGGAACCGCGGAACGCCCGGGGCGGGGCCCGCCGTCGCCACGCCCCCTCGCGGTGCGCGTGCGCGTGCGCCGTTGCGGCAGCGGGCGTGAGCGCGCGACGGCGGCGTCGGTGGCGCGGGCCCGGGGGGCGCGCCGGAGGGGCCGTGGCCAGGTGAGCGCCGGCTGGGTCGGGTGCCGCCGCGCGGGGAGCTGCCCGTGGTGCGGGGCGTCGGGGCTCGGGAAGGCCGCCGCTGCGTGGTCGACCCGCTGCCCAGCGCGGAGGGGCGCGGACGGGCCTGCGCCGCGGCGGGGCTGGGACCTGGGCCGGGTCGGCGGGCGGGGTCGGCGCGGCGGGAGGGACAGCGAGGGGCGCGCTGGACCAGGTGGCCACGGGGTGGGAGGGACAGCGAGGGGCGCCGAGGGCCGTGTCCTCACGGGGTGCGAGGGGGCAGCGAGGGGCGCCGAGGGCCGGGTCGCCGTGGGGTGGGAGGGACAGCGAGGGGCGCCGTGGGCTGTGTCCTCACGGGGTGGGAGGGACAGCGAGGGGCGCCGTGGGCTGTGTCCTCACGGGGTGGGAGGGACAGCGAGGGGCGCCGAGGGCCGGGTCGCCGTGGGGTGGAAGGGACAGCGAGGGGCGCCGTGGGCTGTGTCCTCACGGGGTGGGAGGGACAGCGAGGGGCGCCGAGGGCCGTGTCCTCACGGGGTGGGAGGGACAGCGAGGGGCGCCGAGGGCCGTGTCCTCACGGGGTGGGAGGGACAGCGAGGGGCGCCGTGGGCCGTGTCCTCACGGGGTGGGAGGGACAGCGAGGGGCGCCGAGGGCCGTGTCCTCACGGGGTGCGAGGGGGCAGCGAGGGGCGCCGAGGGCCGGGTCGCCGTGGGGTGGAAAGGACAGCGAGGGGCGCCGTGGGCTGTGTCCTCACGGGGTGGGAGGGACAGCGAGGGGCGCCGAGGGCCGTGTCCTCACGGGGTGGGAGGGACAGCGAGGGGCGCCGAGGGCCGTGTCCTCACGGGGTGCGAGGGGGCAGCGAGGGGCGCCGAGGGCCGGGTCGCCGTGGGGTGGGAGGGACAGCGAGGGGCGCCGAGGGCCGTGTCCTCACGGGGTGGGAGGGACAGCGAGGGGCGCCGTGGGCCGTGTCCTCACGGGGTGGGAGGACAGCGAGGGGCGCCGAGGGCCGTGTCCTCACGGGGTGCGAGGGGGCAGCGAGGGGCGCCGAGGGCCGGGTCGCCGTGGGGTGGAAGGGACAGCGAGGGGCGCCGAGGGCTGTGTCCTCACGGGGTGGGAGGGACAGCGAGGGGCGCCGAGGGCCTGGTCGCCGTGGGGTGGGAGGGACAGCGAGGGGGGCCGTGGGCTGTGTCCTCATGGGATTCGAGGTACAGCGAGGGGAGCTGTGGGCCAGTTTTCACGGGGTGCGAAGGGACAGCGAGGGGCGCCGAGGGCTGGGTCGCCACCGTGTGGGAGGGCTCTGGTAGGTCCCAGTAGGAGAGGAGGAGACAGAGTTGGGACTTGGCTGAGTCACCTCGGGGTGACCACCTGAGCCCTTGTGGACTCTCCAGTGACTGGGGAGAGGTGGCAGTTGCTGAAGCAGTTTGACTTCACCTTCTGTGTGATCTGCCACCATCCATTTACTGCTTATCTCCTTTCCATATTTTGCATTTTACTTAAACTTTTCAGGAATTGTGAAAAGTTTGAACCTTCCAGGAACAGCACTAGCCTGCTGTCCCTGGCCCCCAGACCCTAGTTGCTATGGAAACAGTGATGAACTGACTCTCTTCTTCTAAGCCCTTTCTGTTATGAAGATCTCCCTGAGCATTCAGTCTCCTTGAAAAGAGCTAAAACAGCAGGTTCTCTGGGTGGCCTCCGAGAGGTTCACTAGGGAATGTTTTATGGTAGAAACTGGTAAAACCTTGGGGCATTGGGAGCACATCCCTAAGATAGGTCTCTGCAGCCACACACAAGTACCTGGAAGAGGATTAGCAGGGTAAATGTGATAACACATCACTAAAGAAAAGAAACAGGTAGCTTATATACTTTTATCCTTTTTTAAGAAAAGCCGGTGGGGGGGGGGAATGTGTATCTAGAAAAAAGATTGACCCAACAGGTAGCAAAAACTTGCAATAGTGCTTAGAGCCAAGTAGGAGGATTACAAGGTTTTATTTCTGTGTTTTCATGCTTGTTTATATTTTTAAAATAGCATGTATTTCTTTTGATTTTGGGAAAAATATTTTATCCACTGCCCATGTGTGATTCTCAAAATATTAGAAGTATAATTCTCATGCAAACAGCTCATGCCATTGTTATTTAGCTCATTAATAAAGGACCTACAAGGATGACGATGCTAGTTCACAGATAATATGCAGAAGTAGGATTTTTGTAGTGAGTGAATAAAAGGAATACCAAAAAATGGTTGCTGGGTTGGTTACAGAATTGGTATCACTGTATAATGAAACCCAGCCTTTGGGATTATTCTTCATCCTGGGTGGAAAGGAAACTTAACTAACCTTATCAGTGTTCTGTAGGTTAACCCCGATGTTGCAGATTGTGACTGTCTGGTCATGATCAGTGGTTGATAAGTGTGTTTAGTTTTCCTAAAAGTCAAGAGATCCTGAAGGTTTTCTGAAACCGTGATTTGGCTTGGCAAAAAAGTTTTCCCTCTTTGACTTCATTTCCAAGTTTTGGATAAACGACTTTTTTTGGCAGGGGGTGGGGACGGTTACTGGGGATTGAACTCAGGGGCACAGCACATCCCCAGCCCTATTTTGTTTTTTATTTAGAGACAGGGTCTCGCTGAGTTGCTTAGTGCCTCACGGTTGCTGAGGCTGGCTTTGAACTCACTATCCTCCTGCCTCAGCCTCCCGAGCTGCTGGGATTACAGGCGTGCACCACTGCGACTGGCTTGGATGAACTACCTTAAACACAAAATGCTGGCATCCTCCATGAGCAGGAGCTGTCTTCAGATTAGGGGCAGGCAGAGATGAAAGGTCCTGTGACTGCTGTATCCCAGCTCCTGGTGACAAGGCTACCTGGTTACATGGCAGCACAGGACTGGCACTCTCTCTTTTTTTTTTTTTTTTTTTTTTTAAGAGAGAGTGAGAGAGAATTTTTTTTTAATATTTATTTTTTAGTTTTCGGCAGACACAACATCTTTGTTTGTACATGGTGCTGAGGATCGAACCCGGGCCGCAAACATGCCAGGCGAGCGCTACCGCTTGAGCCACATCCCCAGCCCCTAGGACTGGCACTCTTATTAATTTGTATTCAAACTTTTTAAAATGCAACATTCACTGAAGTAGAACAGCTGAACCTTATCAGAGAAAGAATAAGAACAGGGTTGGAGAAATGTTTTCCCAAAGAAAGCAGAGATCCTCAGAGATGGGGCTTTAGGCTGGTCCTGATGTGGCAGCACTTTCAGGCTCCCTTCTCTCCCAGCTCTGCCTCCACCGGTGAGGCCAAAGGGCTGAGTAGAGAACGGGAGGACTTGGTTGCAGCCCTAGAGGCCACAGTGACGCCAGCTGTGCAGCACACTTTAGGCCTCACTCGGGGCTGATGGGAGGCAGGGGAACAGTGGTGACCCCAGCAGCCTTTTTTGCCTCAGGTGAGAGGGAAGTGGTCAGGCCAGGGAGTAGAAATATGTGCAGAAGGAGAACTAGAGCTTGTCACCTAGCCGTCTGTGCTGCCCACCAGACAAAGGCCCAACAGAACCTCTCGGGCTCCCACCTGGTGACTCAGGATGAGTTGCAGCTGTCCCGCTGAGGTGTCTCACAGCAGCTTCAGGGCTCTGCAGGACTCTCGGGAAGGCTGACCAGCTAATCCTGGGACCCTGCAGTGCAGGGGCGGAGGTGGTGGGCATTGGCCTTCTACCCTCAGGCTCAGGCAGGTGAGTACAACTCAGGCAGTTTCTGCCTTCTCAGCTGGAGGATGCTGAATGGCACTGGGAGACCAATGCACAGGCTTGCCCAGGGGCTCTCTGCACACTGCTGAGGGGGCATGCATAACCAGGAGGTCTGAGCACTGAATCAGCTGAGGGAATTGGCGATGCTCTGGTGTTCATGATCTGCTGTTTCCGTATGTAACTGGCACCTTGCCTGGGCCTTCCCGCAGGGCCTGCTGGGTCTCAACTCTGGCCTGCCTGCTTGATCTGTATGCAGTTCTTCCTTTAGATATGGTCCTGTTTCCAAAAAGGTGCCCAGAATACCTGGGAACCATTTCGTCTCTGCAATTGAAAATTAAATGAACCAGCCAAATGTGCCTGGCACATGGTAGATGCTTCAGCCCGTTACTAATCTGTACTTCTGTATATTTCTTCCTCTCATATTTAGACACTTGGGCTTAATGTGGTTAAGAGAGAAATTTATTTTATTAGCTTCTTTTTTTGTGTGTGTATGTGGTATTGGGGATCAAATTCAGGACCTTCTGTATGCTAGGCAAGCATTCTATCTCTACTTTTAATCTTGAGACAGAGTCTCATTAAATTGTCAGGCTAGCTTTGAACTTGATATCTTCCTGCCTTAGCTTTCTGAGCAGCTGGGATTATGGCTTGTGCGTAGCCCAGCTTATTTTTTAGCTTTTGGTTAGCAAAACCAAGATGAGAACCCACTAGACTGGGCTGTTCTTGATCTAGTGCTGGTGTCCTGGGGTCCCTTCCAATCTGACCTACTCAGAACCTTCCTGAAACAGCACTGGTACCCATCACATCACAAGGTGGATGCAGGCAGAACTTTTTGGATTGGGGACCCACCCATGCCAAGCAGAGGCCCCATGAAGCTGGGTAGATTGGCCCAGAGCATGTTGATGCAATCATGGCAGAATGGGAACTGTAGCCCCGATCTCATGACTGACTCAGGGAAAAGCACAAGCAGTCATTTTAGGATAAGTATGTTTCAGCAGTTCAGTTTTGTGCAGTATAACTCTTAGTGGGCTGCAGTTCCGTGTTGAGATTAAGGGTCTGATTAAGGTTTGTCTCCTCCCACAGCTCTGGATTTGGCTTGAAGCAGGTCTGCACCTGTAATGTCAATGGGTCAGAAAGTACAGACCACACCAGGGCCAAGGTCTCTGGTCAGTCTCTTGGTTCATTGTTAAATTTGGAGATGTGTAAGTCCACTGGATTCTTACCATAACACAATCAGAGGCATGAGCCATGAAGTGTTGGTTTGGGACAGAATAGCCTTCTGGCCATCATCCATCAGAGTCCACATACCCCAAGAAGGTACTAGGGGTGGAACAACATGGAGCCATCTGAATTCCAGAAGAGATGTGAGTGCTAGTGGTCTTTTCTCCTCCAACTCAAAGAGTTTTGTTCACACAACATGACCTGTATTAAAGTTGAAAGAACACACGTCTCTGGGGTCTTGCCTCTGACTATATGACCACCTTCAAATCCAGGAGTTAATAGTTCCAGGGGTTTCTTCTGGCATTTGTAATAAACCCCAGAACTCGCAGTGGGCATGGGCTCATGTGAGCTGGGGCTTTTGGTGTCATCAGGGGTGTGGCCTAGGATGTTTTTCCAGGAATTGCCGTAGACGGCTAGTGTAGTGCTCCTGGTGGCGCCAGCCTGCCTACTCATGGTTGTCATCTGGAGGCCCTCCCAGAGCACTGGGGAACAGCCCCAGGGGGGGATCCTACTCTTCACTCCTGACCCTGAGGAAGTGCCAGGTCAGACTGCATCCTTGCTGCAGAGGCTCCTGTGGGTGGCCAATTTCATGTGCCTGTTTTATAAACAAAGGGCTAGAGTAGGTAGCTTCACAGGTCCTTCAGTTTTGTTTTGTTTTTCCTTGTTAAGAGAAGAAAAAGTTTATTTGGTCTTCATGGTTTCAGAGGTCTCAGTCCATAGACTGCCAACTCCATAGCTCTGGGCCTCAAGTGAATATCATGGCAGAGGAAAGCCACTCAAGACATGGCAAACAGCAGACAGAACTTCACTCACCAGGGGAAAAATATAAACCACAAAGACACACCCTAGTGACCCACCTCCAGCTGCTCCCCACCTGCCTACAGTCACCCCAGTTAATGCACTGATTCGGTTAAAAACTCTCATAATTCAATCATTTTGCCTCTAAGCTTTCTTGTGTGCATGGACTTACACACAAGCATTGGGGGACACCCAGTGTAAATCCGACATTCCGTCCTGGTTCCAGCATTACCCAAAAGTCCAAGTTATATCGGATATATAATGGCACAGAGTAACATTTCCATTCCACAAGGGAGAAATAGGGGTTTAGAAAGAAGAAATGGGACCAAAGCAAGACTGAAATCCAATTGGGCAAACAAGTCTAGCTCCATGTCTAGCATCTGAGGCACATGGCCTCACGATGTTCTCTCTAAAGGGCTGGTGTAGCTCTACCTTATGACCTTGCTGGTTGTGGTTTCTCTGTTGGCTTCTTTCTTTTTAATTCCTACAACTTTTGTTGGCTTATGTCTCACATTACTGGCCTCTCTTGGGGTGGAGGTGTCTCTACTGCAGCTTTGGCTTCCTTTTCACATCTCCATGTATTGCTCTCTCAGGGGCAACCCACAGGGACTCCAACTCTACTATACTTTTCCTGGCCTCTCAGTGGAAGCCTTCATGACCCCCTAACCCATCCTGCATTCCTGTAGAACCAGTACCGTGTGATTTATGCCAAGGTCTGACACCATCTCAAGCAGTAGCCAAGCCTCCTGGGACCACAGTTGCACCAACCTCTAAATGCCTGGGCAGCTGTACTTGGTGAAACAACTTGTTAGGCTCCTCTGTTCAAGCAGAGTGCCCCCATGGTCTCCTCTCAATGGAATTCTGTTACATTCTTGAGCCTGAGATAGGTATGGTCTTGCCAACTCCCGAGATGCCATCAAGCCATCTTTCCTATGGTTCTGGGTAAAGCATTTAGCATTTCTTTAGTAGCCCTAATCACTTTACCAACCATACCTTCCTTGGACACAGTTTTACTTGCAGTTTTCTGGCCAAACTTCAAGTTTTTGAAATTTTTCTGTTCTGCTCCTGGTCATCACAGTAAACTTGGTTAAAAGCTACCAGCACTCTCCATGCCACTACCTGACTGCTGTGCTGCCTCAAAATTTCCTGTGTCCCATTAAGAAGTCCATCACCTTTAAATTTAGGCTCACAGAAAATCTCAGGACATGGGCAAAATGTAAATGACTTCCAAGCCAGAACATAACACAAATGCCTGCTAGTCCAATTTCCAATAGAGTCCTCTTATGAACCCTCATGAGCCTAGTCTTTACTGTCCATAGTCCTGTTTGCATTCTGGTTTTTTGACCTCCCATCAGTGGCTCATTAAGCTCCAGTTACAACATTCTAAAGCTTCTCCAGTTTTCACTGCTGAACTTTTCAAAAATTTTCCCCCCACAAATCAGCTCCAAATTCTTCTGAACCAGATGGTCAGGTTGGTCCCAACAGGGACCCCACTCTATGTACCGATTTCTGTTTCAGTCAGCTTTTTCATTGCTGTGACCAAAAGCCCTGACAAGAACACTTTTAGAGAAAGAAAAAAATTATTTCACACAGTTTCAGAGGTTTCAGTCCACAGACAGCTGACTCCATAGATTTGGGTCCAAGGTGAGGTTGAATATTATGGCAGAGGAAAGCAGCTCAGGACATCATGGTCAGGAAGCAGAGTGGTTTCTTCTGAGAAACCCGAGACTGGTTTTTCCAGTTTCATAAAATAGGTCCAATCTTAGGTAAATTTGACCACTTG
Organism: Marmota monax; assembly: GCF_021218885.2. NCBI lineage: Eukaryota > Metazoa > Chordata > Mammalia > Rodentia > Sciuridae > Marmota > Marmota monax. The sequence goes on along the minus strand of NW_026691979.1, from coordinate 2,162,628 downwards.
AGCACAATTTACAATCTGTGTAGTCAGCAGATATTTCAGGAATACCTGCTGTGTATCAGACATTGCATCAGCCAGCAGAATATAAAACAATGGACAGGCAGGTATGGGCTGTGCCCTCAGAGAGCCTGTCTGGTGGAGGTTGGATTGAGCCATTAGAGTGCATTTGGGGTGTAGGAGTGGAGAAAATACAAGGTGCTTCAGGAGCTTACAGTGGAGGCACTTCCTCTAGCCTGGAAGATGTCTGGAACAAATGCCTTTAGTGCAGGCAGCAGGGGGTCTCAGCACTTCAGAGGCCCAGTCAAGGAGAATGTGATGTTTCGGAGAACTGGAAGGTTCTAGCATGGGGTGAGATGAGGGGATGTTGGGAATGGAGTCCAGAGGGGTAGGTGGGTTATTCCTGAAGACTCCTGTAGGTCCTGGGCAGACATACCCCACTGGCTTTGGGAAGCCCCACCAGTGCCTTAACCAAGGAAATAACATGAGGAATGGGAACACAGGTTCCTAGAACAAGCTCTTGCTGTTGACAGTGGGACAAATGAGATGGCTACCTCCCAGCATGGAGGCAGGGAGTTCTTGGGTCTGTTGGAAGTGGAATGTGGGGCCTGCACTGTGTGATGTCCAAGTTTATCAGACTTAAGTTAGAATAGGAAATGGTAGTAAAAAAGCAGAAATATAGAAAGTACAGGGAACGAATGAACTTAGACTTTTACGTTGCTGCAGATAACAGTTATTGCTTTATTTTAACTTGTTTTTTTGTTTGCAGTACTGGGGGTTGAACCCAGGGCCTCACATGCTTGGCAAGTGCTCTCTGCTGAGCAACGCACCATCCCTTTTTATTTTCTTTGGAGACAAGGTTTCACTAAATTGCCCAGACTGGCTTCAAACTTGCAGTCCTCTTGCCTCTGGCCCCACCCACACCCCGTAGTTGTTATCAGTGGTATGTACCACCACACCCAGATGAATGTGTTTTTTGAGTAGATAAATACATTGATATGGTTCAGAGTATCTCCTCTGCCTTCAGCCACTGTTAATAGGAGAAAGTGAATTTTTGAAATAGGACATGTGTAGCTTCATACACAGCTTCACAAAACAAACTGGAGCACCAAGACAATGTTCTCTCAGATTCTGGAAGTAAAGTCTTTAAAACTATTACAGGGTAACCTAGATGTTCTTCCTGTGGACTGTGACTCATCTACCTGATGGACAGGCTGCCTTTATTTGACTGTGGAATCTGCAGGAAGTGTGCAGTCCAGTGCGATTGGGTTCCAGTGTTCCTGCCCGTTCACATTTACGGGTGTGCCGCTCCATCCAGAGTTCATTTTTGCTCACTCTCCTGTACTGCCCATGGGAGTGATCGTGCAGTGTTGTGGTCTTTGTAAGTGCATAGGAGTAGGAGACAGAATTAAAGAAGTATTTCTGAGTGTGTGTTGCTGGGGCAATGATGCATCCTTCGGTAAAGTCAACATACGGTGCATTCTCTTCTTCAGATCAAAGGCGGATACATGAAGATCCCAGCGCGAGCTGCACTGTCTCCTTCCACAAGTCACAGCACAGGGCCCAGCAGCCCCCAGACGTCCTTGGCCCCAGGACTACTCTGGTGTATGGTTTGGGACAATGACTCCTGTGAGCGAAGGGGGCACATCCAACAGCGTTTTTGACCTGGACTATGCTTCCTGGGAGATCCGCTCCACACTGGTGGTCGCAGGCTTTGTCTTCTACCTGGGTGTCTTTGTGGCCTGCCACCAGCTGTCGTCCTCCCTCAACGCCACTTACCGTTCTCTAGGGGCCAGAGAGAAGGTCTTCTGGGACCTGGCAGCCACGCGGGCTGTCTTTGGTGTCCAGAGCTCAGCTGCGGGCCTGTGGGCTCTGCTGTGGGACCCTGTGCTTCAAGCTGACAAAGCGCTTGGCCAGCAAAACTGGTGCTGGTTCCACATCACCACAGCCACAGGGTTCTTCTTCTTTGAAAATGTGGCCGTTCACCTGTCCAACATGTTCTTCCGTACCTTTGACTTGTTCCTGGTTGTGCACCACCTCTTTGCCTTTCTTGGATTTCTAGGCTCAGCGATCAATCTCAGAGCTGGCCACTACCTAGCGATGACCACATTGCTGCTGGAGATGAGTACCCCCTTTACCTGCATTTCCTGGATGCTCTTAAAGGTAAGCATATCTACGGGAGGTGGTTACTGCAGAGGATGCTGGACAAGGTGCCTTGAACATTTAACCTCTGGCTGAGCACTGTGGACCCATCGGCAGCAGGACCACAGCCCACCCATGCAGGAAGAAGCTCATGTAGTCGAATTTTATTAGCTTCAATTTTATTATTGATTTCTTGATTTTAAGCTTTTCATACTTATTGCTCCTTAAGATACTTTGCTTTCTTTTTGAAAACATGCTTTTTTTTCTTTCAATGCTTAAAAAAAATTTTGAAGTAATACCTATGTGTACACATATATCCTTATTGCTTTTTAGTTCTCACTCGCCCTGGCTCAGATGGCCATGCTGACCCCAGGCCACGTGGTGCCACAGGGTGTTCACAAGTGGCCAGACTTGGCCCCTAGTGTGGAGACTTGCCCAGATCTTCCCTTTTGTTTAGAAGACGCATATTTTAATGTGTGTCTTCTGTACATGCTGAGGATTCTCATTTTGGTGTCAAAATTATCTTCATGTTAAATCCTTTTTGACAATTTTTTTGGTAAGAATCTTGCAATCTTTTATGATATATTACCTTGTTCACGGAGTATTTTATACAGAACTTGAAATACCACTAGTGTTTAATAATTCAGGCATATAGGTCATATTTTGGAGCGTTTCTCAATCAGAACACTGTGGTAGGTAAGCTTTGTGAAGGGAAATGAATGAGTATAAAAATGTTGTTCCAGCCTTCAGAGCCAGTGGGTGATGGCATGGTGTGTCACCTAGTTGGTGTGACAAGCGTTTGTGCAGCACCAGCTGTGTACTTCAGGATCTACTGGATGTAGGCCTGTTGTGTCATAGGAGACCCAGCTGTGTGCCCAGCCTTGTGCTAGGACCTGCATTTGCCATGACCCCATTTGGGCGATAGCTGGTTATGTCTTTAGGTGACAGGAGTGCTCAGGGTCACGGCCCCTTCTGAGGCATGTGCAGTGAAGATGCATGAGGTGGGTACCACAGACTACAGTACCGAGTGTCCCCTGCAGCCACTGGAGACAAACAGTTCCCACCATTAGAAGGCTAATGAGGAGCTGCAGGGATCCCTGAGGGGCGAGGTTTGAGGCCTCTCAAAACTGTAGGCATGGAACCACCGTATGATCCAGCTATCCTACTTCTTGGTATTTATCCTGAAGAATTAAAGTCATTGTACTCTAGTGACACAGGCACACCCATGTTTATAGCAGCACAATTCACAATAGCCAAACTATGGAACCAGCCCAGGTGGCCATCAAGGGAAGAATGGAAAAAGAAAATATGGTGTATATACACAACTGTGTTTTATTCAGCCATAGGAAAAATGAAATTATGGCATTTTCAGGAAAAATGTGGAACTAAAGACCATCACGTTAAGTGAAATAAGTCAAACTCAAGGTGAAGGGTCATGTGTTTCCTCTTACATATGGAGAAAACAAAGGCGGGAGTGTCCCCTAAAGGTCAAAGAGAGGTCCATAGAGGAAAAGGGGAAGGAGTGGGAGGCGAGGAGGGAAGGAGACGTGCTGGAGAGTAATATTGGCCAACTATATTGTCACGTGTGCATGGACGGATGTGTCACAGCAGATCTCACAATAACACACCAAAAAAATGTGGGAGGAGAAACAGGAGAAAGGAAGGGGATAGCAAGGAGAGGAGAGGAAGGCAGACAGACATGGAGGGCTTCCTGTCTGCATTCCTCAGGAAGTCAGGGCTGGGGCTGGCTGGGCTCCCCACATCCTGTCCCTCCAGCCGAGACGGGAGTGGCCTGCACCTCCTGGAGGGCCTGCCTCCCAGCGAGGGGCTTCTGCAGGTGCTTGCTCCTCAGGTGTGGTGGGGCCAGCCCGGGAGCCCTCAGCACCTCGGGGACACTGTCACAGGTGGAGTGACCACTAGTGAGAGACTGTTGGGGTTGCTGTTGAGGGTGCAGTTTGTGCAGGACGGAGACGAGCATTTACTTCTTACCCTCCTCCAGTTGACTGCACATGGCCAGCAGACCCACCCCAGAAGTGCGCCTCCTGAGTTAATGCAGCTGAGGGTCGGTATGACCCGGGGCTCTGCTTTTTTACTGTCCTGTTTCAGATACTAAGTGTTATAAGTGAAGGCTGTGTTTAAAACATCCAACTTCTTTTGAGCTCCTAATAAAGCTCGTGGATTGTTGCAGAGTGGGGTGTCCGGATCCTGGAATTTCCCATCTTTGAGTCTGACTTGACAGGGCTAAAGGATATAAATCAAAACAAGAGGCCAGCCTGACTTAGGTAGCCTTGCCAGGCTCACAGGGTGGCTCATGCCTAGGGCTGGGTCTAGATGTGGTTAGAATCCGTAATGAATGAGCCTCAGGACTCGGTCTTTGGGACACGAACTTCCACACCACAGCCCAAGATGCCAAAGAAGTGAATTGAACCCAAGACACTTAACCAATCTCTGAGCCACAGCCCTTTTTCAGATTTTTATTTTGAGACAGGTACTCACTATGTTGCCAGGGGTGGCTTTGAACTCATGATCTCCCTGCCTCAGCCTCTAAACCTCTAGGATTATGGCCACGTGCACACACTGGTATGTAAGCCCAGGCTGCTCCACATGCAGGTTCCCTGTGCATTGTCTAGTGTGAGGAAGAGCAGGTGTGTCTGATCTGCTGCCTTCTCAGGAGGTTATTTCAGGGGCACATTCACAATGTTTGGAATAAAACATAAGTTCTTTGTCTATTTTTCCTGTGTATCACCAAGATAATTCCTTGTGTCTTGATCCCGTCCCCTGGTTTTTGCCAGTGTGGTGTGCACACTTTCAGGCCAGCATGAGAGCAGCATACCTGTCTTGTTGATTCAGTGACTGCGGAGGTTGAAGTGACGTGTCTCAGAGGTTGGCCCTGCCTGTCTCTCTCGCTTGCCCTGCATCCGGTGTGGCTGCTCCTGCTGCTGATGTCCTTTTGCAAGTGCAGGACAGTATCCCAGTCCTGGGAAGGAGCTGGTGCCAGGAAGTACCTTGGTCTGCATCAGGCAGGGCCCCGCCCCTTGTGTTCCTGGTCTCATGGGTCAGGCCCAGTAGTTACGCTGGAACTAGCTTCAGTGGTCACTCAGCATAGTTAAGGCAAGTCCATTTTGGCCTGTGTCCAAGGACTCATGACGTTGAAATATTAAGAATTGAACCAGAGCCAGGTGCGGAGGTGCATGCCTGTAATCCCAGCATCTCAGGAGGCTGAGGCAGGAGGATCACAAGTTCAAAGCCAACCTCAGCAACTTAGCAAGGCCCTAAGCAACTAAACAAGACCCTGTCTCTAAATAAAATATAAAAATGGCTGGGGATTGGGGGTGTGGCTCAGTAGTACCCCCCGGGTTCAATCCCCAGTACCAAACAAACAAAGAAAAGTGAACCAGGACCTGCATTTTACCCTGAGCTTCTCTGTTCTAGAAGGTTCTTTTCCTGAGTCAAGGTGCAGGGCTTGATGGCATCTATCTTCTGCTGTTGCTACATAAGCAGAGCTGATTTTCCCAATGTGTGCAAGTTCAAGGTAAAGCAAAGCTTCAGGGAGCAGAAATCAAGAGTGACAAGGCTGGCAGGTGAGGTGCCAGCAGGGCTCACCAGGGCTCAGGCGCTCAGGTTCAGAGCCAGGTGCTCTGAGAGTGAAACGCAGGGAGCACGGAGCCCTGGCCAGAAAGCCCGCTGCTGGCAGAGGACGAGGCCTCCTTAGGTGTGAGCAGGCTGGCTGGCTGCATGCTGACACTCGTTTGTTGGTCCGCAGGCCGGCTGGTCCGAGACGCTGTTCTGGAAGCTCAACCAGTGGCTGATGATCCACATGTTTCACTGTCGCATGGTCCTCACCTACCACATGTGGTGGGTGTGCTTCTGGCACTGGGGACGCCTCGTCAGCAGCCTGTACCTGCCTCATTTCGCACTGTTCCTTGTTGGGCTGGCCCTGCTCACACTCATCATTAATCCATATTGGACCCACAAGAAGACCCAGCAGCTTCTCAATCCAGTGGATTGGAACTTTGCACAGCCTGAGACCAAGAGCAGCCGGCCAGAGAGGACCAATGGTCAGGTGCTGCAGAAGAAGAAGCCATAGTGGCCGTAGTCGGGACCAGGTGGGCCACTGTGTCTGTGGATGCAGCACATGGGTTCCACAGCTCCGAGAACAGTGACTTTTGTAACAAATAAGGTCTTGACTATCTGTGTAGCGCTAAGTGAAACCCTGGCTTTCTAGTCACTAGTATTAATTCTGAAGTAGCCACAGAGTATTACGAGGCCTCCTTCACCTTCCGGAGCAGATCTTTGCCACTGTGACTTCCTGGACTCCTCTGGCTTGTTCCTGCAGGCAGTTAGCTCGGAGGAGGAGCCCTGGTGGCAGGCACACTGCCGGCTGGGGAGTGCTCGTTGCGGTGCTCCTAGCGGGTGTGCTCCGGGCTGCGTTGACTCCTCTTAGCCGCAGGCTCACATTCGGTGTGTATTATTCCAAAGACATTTTCCTTTAGTTGGAAAGGATTGGCCTAAGGAAGTCCCAGTGTATGGCCTTTTAAAGCTGGTGTGTAATGGTACCACCTAGTGGCAGTGGAGCCGTTGCGGTGGCCCTGGGTAGGAGACTGCCACCCAGGATGCCACCTGCCCTGACGGGAGTGCAAGTTATAAAAACTTCCACTTTTTTTTTTTAATCAAGAAAGATTTTTAAATGATTTTTATTGACATTGTATTTCTCAATTGACAGAATAAGGTAAGTGTTCAGCAAGCAGATGTGTCTGGATTTCAGAGCCGTTTTTACTTGATGGTGGCCTGTAGGTACCCAGGCCAGACCCTGGATCCTTGATTGATATTTGTGGACTTTAAGGCAAGTTATTGAGGACTTCTTCCCTGAGATGTGTGGTTGACCCTAGTGGCCCTGGGCAGACCTGCAACCAGCTCTTGAGAAGGGGTCTCCAATGCACCTGGCTTTTACCACACTGTACCCAGGTAGAATCTGCACACCAACTTAGCAGTGTTGACAGACCTACAAACAAACATTTTATTCCCCATAAGTACATAGTTAAAAGTGAAAGTATATTTTTATCAAAGCACCTTTGAATAAGTGCTTGCAGAAAATATGTTTTTATTGCTCTTAAAATCATGTGACCCCTGCTTGTTTGCACCATGGAACTCTTGGGATAGTGTATTTTGATGACTGGTGCTTTAACTTTATTGATTGTATTTAGATCAAGATATATGCCTATTTATCTCATCCTAAAAGTATTTAAGCTATGTCCCTGCTAAGATCCTTAACTAAGAACCCTGTTGCTCCTGATGGCTGCTCCGTTCTGCCCTGTCCCATGGAACCAGCATAAGCTGGTGGTTTTCCACTGGGCAGAAGTTTAATAAAGTGACTGATGTTTACAGAACCCGAATGAATGTCAGTTCCCACCTCTTAAAGTAAACTTCCCTCACTGACCAGGACCTGCAACCAGCTCTTGAGAAGGGGTCTCCAATGCACCTGACTTTTACCACGCTGTACCCAGGTAGTATTTGCACACCTGGTGATATGTTGTCTTGGAAACAAATGTGACAGTCAAACCTCATGTGCTCGAGAAGCACTTTCAAGCACTGGGCTGAACTGGTGTCTGTACTTCACTGGGAGTCTGTCCTCCTCAGGGGTCCACACTTGACGCCCTCTTTCTTGGTGGATGGGACCGCCAGCCTACCCACTCAGGGGGTGTCCTGCACGCGTGGCTCCTTTCTGAGTAGGGGCTTGTCAGTGAGGAGCACAAGGCTTTGGAATGCTGGGACCCAGTAGCCTGTGCCTCTGTTGCCCCGTGGATGGTAGCACCCTCCAGGTCGCACGGTGCCTGTCCCCCACCAGCGTACGAGCGGACCTGACACATGGCGTGGTACTGGCAGTGCTGGCGAGCAGCCTGCTGGTGTGAGCCTGCCAGCCCACTCAGTGGCTGCGCTGGCTACCATCAAGACCCATGCCTCATGCCTCAGGCTTCCTCTGGTGGAGTTGGAACAGGCGTTTCCTGGGAGGCTTCAGGTAACAGTCAGGGGTTCTGCAGTCACTTGAAAGACTGCACGATGGGGCAGTGTTGGCCTTTAATCTCCCCTGGTGACGGTGGGAGGAAAGCACTCCGTGGGCTGGCCTGGTTCTTTGGCTTGCCATGGTGCCGCACCTTGGCACTGTGCTTTCTCGGTGGGTAGGAAATATTTCTTGGTGTCCATGTTTTGTTTTTTTTTTTTTCAAAGTTGGATAACCAAATGGGCCAGGAAGCCTGAATGACTCAGAACGTGGGACAAGGAGGGAGGGGGACTGTCCTGTCCACCACCCCTTCTCATCTAGCACCAAGCCTGCTCCTCTCAGCGTCCCACCGCTCCCCAAAGTGTGGCCCAGCTGGTGTAGCTCTGCTCATGGTGGCAATGCTTCAGCTCAACCCAAGGGTCTCGTGATGTCCCCCTTTCTCTGACTGGCAGCCCTGCAGGAAGTACCGATGCCTCCACTGCACAGCCGGGGAGCTCCAGGCTGGGAGCCGCTGTGGTTACGCATGGTGACACGGCCCCTGCGTGCCATGCCTGCTCCTGGGTGCGTCAGCACCAGCCGACTCGGGTATGGTGCCCAGCCTGGTGGGCACTTCCTGTGGGTCTCAGTCCTTGTGCTGCTATGACAGCACAATCCCAGACTGATTGCCCTGGTTCTGGAGGCTGGCAGTCCAAGGTCAAGAAGCTGTGGTTCAGTGTCAGATAGGGACCCAGCCTCCTTTCGCACTGTGGCTACGTCCCCGGAGGGAACAGGCCAGATCCTCAGGTGGCAGAAGGGATGGAAGGATAGCAGAGGGCCTCCGCTGGTCCACAGCCCTTCTCAGGCACTGATTCTCTGGTGAGGGCAAGAGCCTGACACTCAGCACCCACAGTGGCAGGTACTATTAACAGAGCCACCCTCATGCCCCTGCCGCAGGAGATGTCACTGGCTCCAGGCTCACAGGGTGGTGCCTGCCTGACCTCCTGGCACGTCTCCAGTAGCTGCCATGCCTAGCTTGGGAGGACACCCAGTGACTGGGTGGGTGTCTGAGCAGGGAACGACTGTCACATGTCTGCCCAGCAGGCACCTGTCAGAAAACAGATGCAAACCCCAGAGGGCAACAGAACATCTGTCAAGGGCACATCGACCAAGGTAGGGTGGCCAGCTTCACCTCGCGCAGTGTCCCACCATGGCCTGTGGCTGTAGGTGACATTCTCTGCAGAGAACTGTAGTCACTGAGGACTGGCCCAGCCAGGGGGAACTGGGGAGAAACGGCGGCAGGCACAAGGTTGGGTGAGGTCTGCTGGGGTTGGCCTCTCCCACTGGGAGCCCATAAGTTGACGGCATACTAACCCTTTCTTCTGTGAGACAGGTCCTAGGTGTTTTACTGAAGACGGTGCGTTTACTCCACCACGATGCTGTCGTGCAGATTGAAGAAGTGGAGAGACACTGGGGCTGCCTAGTAACGCTGACAGCAGGACCTCAGGCTCATGGGCCGCCACCATGCCTCAGGAGTGCTGTGGGCTGCTTTCGTGGGCCCCACCCAGCAACAGTGGCACGAGCTTGGAGAAGTACCAGTCAGAAGTGCCCTGTTGCATAGGATGCCTTTCTCTGCTTGGCCTCAGACTGGACATACATCATATGAGTTGGGAGTGGTGCCCAGGCACAGAGGACGGCAGAGTCCAGCTCCCGCTTGCCCGGGTCTCCCTGGCGCTGCCTGCTGTGCCTTAGGTGCCAGGAGATCAGCAGCAGGGGGCTGGACAGAGGCACCTGGGACAGGCTAGATGGGAAGAAGCTGCCCCTCTGGGGTCAGAGTACAGGGGAGCACTGGGCTGCTGACTTTTCTTGGGGTTCCCTCAAAATGAGGCCGCCCGTGTCTGCCTCAGACCCCACTCTGCATGGGGAGTGCAGTGCGCTGGCCTTCCTGTGAGGCTGCCCACAGCCTGAGGCCCTCATGGGCCTGCCTGGGGGCCCAGTACTGCAGGAAGAGGGAGCCAGGAGCCCGGCTGTGCATGGCTCCACCTAAGAGCACACCAACAGAAACAACCTGGCTTTGGCTGATGCTCGCCAATGCTTTCGAGTCGCCTCTGTCTCTAAGTCACTGTCTGCTTTGTTAGGAGAGCTTATTCAGTCACCATTCCTTCGGAAGTAAACTTTCCTCTTTCAGTAATTAATACATACTCTGCATATTACTGTTTTGATAGCAAAAACATGCTTACCTAGTCATATTTTAGTGCCATAATGTGAAAAATTCAGAAATCTCCATTTTCTTTTTTTTAATGAGTCAGTCTCCTTCCCTGCAGTGCTGAACAAGCCAGTACCACAAGCAGGACCACTGCCTTCCTTCTGCACTCCCCAGGTGGTTGGGGTGCCCTGGCCTCACCTCTGGACCCCCCACGTGGACGCCTTTCTCAGGCATGTATTGGCCTTCTGATTGTACTTGGCACTCTCACGGCTACTCTCTAATCTGCCTGAAGCCCCACTCACCTTACTTCACTGTTTACACCACCACCCCAGACCAGCCCAAAGACTCCAAAAATTCACCCCTAGTTAAAATCCTCAGTTATTACAGAAAGGTATTAAATGTCAGGTCTTTTAGTCTGAAAAGTACCTGATGAAAGTTTGCACAAAAAACTTTTAATCCTTTTTGTAATTTTTGTAATACTTACTGTGCTGTTTATAAAAAATAATACATGACATATAAAATTCCAACTGGAACTTGGCCCTTCTCGGCTACAATTTCTTTTGTCATAAGGAATTTCTCAGCAAACTTGGCCCACCCCAGAGAGTTTGTTGCACACACAGGGAGGACAGGACCTCAGGCCCCACAAAGTTTTGTACAGAGAGCTGAAGCTTGGGTGGGGCAAGACTGCCCTGGCAGTACTCCACTGTGCATTTTCTCTTAGCTCACAGCTGTCTCAGATGCAAAGTATGTGGTCGTGGAAAAAGTGCAGCTCAGGGAAAAGCTCACTCGCCAAAAGTGACTTTTACATTCTGATTTGTAGCTAGTAGTTTGGCTTAGTCATGGTGAAACCCTGCTCAGTTTCCCCTTCCCAGGGGCTTCCTGTCTCCCTAGCCACCCTGGTTATCCTCATGTCCTAGGCTGGCCAGTGAGCATGGGGGTGTTCTTGGAAGGGTGTGTTTCCTTGGCAAATGCCAAGAGCCTTGAGCGCGAGCCGCCTTTCCTGCTCTCCAGCCTCCTTTTGGCTAAAAGGAAGTCACATGCCTGCAAAGGCACCAGCTCTTATTGCCACGGGGACTGACTTAAGGGCCAGGAACAGCCTGTCTTCAGTGACATTGGTATTTTGAAGAATACTAGCTGTTATGTCACAGAATATCCCTTTTGACGGGATGGATTTAAGTTACATACATTTGTCTAGGGCACTATGTAAATATGGTCCTCCCTGGGGTATCATGCCCAGGGCACTTGTCTGCTTACCCCCTGCTGGTCACCCACTTAGGATGTTGTCTGGCTCCCCCACTGGTCAGTCACTATTTCCCACATTATCAGATAACTTGCTGAGACTGCTTTGAGTGTTTTGTTTCCTGGAGACCCCTGGTGCCCTGGATTGGTCTCCACCGAGCTCAGTAAGATGGCACTCACCTGTCACCCCTGCGCTGTGCTCACCATGGCCAGCTCTCTAGCCTAAGGAGAGCTCCACTCTCTGCGCCTCCTCTACCCTGACTTGGTTCATCTTGTCCAAGATTAGATTCATTATTGTCTGTGCAAATGCCCACATGTGCAGTGGGGCCTGCTCAAGTCGCCTCAGGGCCCTCTTTTTTCCTTTTCTAACACAGTAGGAAGCCTTCCTCTGCCCTCTGGAAGCTCCTCTGGTGAGGAATAGCATTTGGAAACCTAGGTAGAAGGGCGAGATGTGAGCACTGATGGCTGTACTTAGTGCAGCCCCTGCTTCCTCACCTGCCCACCCCGTCCTGGCATGGCACTGATATCGCATGGAACTCACAGGTGAGTTTGGGAGTACTTTTCACAGCTTTCTATACATGAGCATGGGATCCCCGGATATTTATTATTTGTTTGTTTATTTATTTATTTTGAGTACTGAGGATTGGACTCAGAGGCATTGGACCACTGAGCCACATCCCCAGCACTATTTTGTATTTTATTTAGAGACAAGGTCTCACTGAGTTGCCTAGCATCTTGCCGTTGCTGAGGCTGGCTTTGAACTCACGATCCTCCTGCCTCAGCCTTCCGAGGTGCTGGGATCACAGGTGTGTGCCATTGCACCCAGTGAACCCCTGATTGTTTAGGTCTTGTGCAAAATGAAGCACGTGCCCAGGTCTTCTCATTGACCTTCTTATCACTGCGGTAGCATCTTCTTTCCACTTGCCTTCTGATGTTGTAGCCCTTGTGAGTAGGAAATTCCTCCGTGACAGTGCTCATGGAGCTCGACTTCTTAGCAGGGCATCGGAGTCCTCACCTTGGATGTATCTTGCTCCGGCGATCTCTCGTGCCAAGGGGTGCCTTCCAGTCACTGCAAGTAGAAAAGATGTCACTGTGAGGAGCCTCTGCACTCACTGCTCCATGCACTGGTGGGCGTTGCCACCACCTGGGATGGTGGCAATGCCAGTGTCACTGTACTAAGCACTGGGAGATCCCCGAGTGATGACATGGGGCCCTCTTGCCTAGTTGTCCCACTTCTTCTTGTGGCAGGCACAGGGCTGCTCCCAGGTGCTGTAAGTCTCCGTCATTAAGACCCATTGGTTCTCACAGCAACTGCCTTATCTACTCCGTCTAGAAAACCACTCGACAGGCCTTCTGCCCACACTGCCCCACTTCCTCGATTCCTGCTCTCTCCACCTCACTAGCTCTGTGTGGCCTCCGTCTGCAAACACTGCCACTCCATCGCCCAAATGCTGGGTGGCAGGTGCCCTTCCAGCTTGCTTGCACCTGCTGTGTGGCAGCATCGCAGGGCCCTTCCTCTCCTTGAGTGCGGTCTTTCCTGGAATCCTGCAGAGGGCTGTGGCCCTCCTCCATCCCCCTCCTGGGTCCCTTTGTCTTCTAACATCTTCTCCATCTAGCACTCTGTTCCCTGGCCACACATCAGATCCCTGCTGTGGAGCTTGGCTCTGTTCAGAACTGAGCATCTCTTTTCTTTTCCCTCTCTTTCAGCACTGGGGATTTTGTTCAGGCCTTCATACGTGTCGGTGACAGACCCACACGTCTTGTCCAGCATGTCTCACACAAGCCTGGAGCCTGGGTCACCACAAGGCACCCCTCCCGCTGCAGCACCTCCCACCTTCTGCTCAGCTGCAGAAGACAAAGAAGATGAAAAACATGCAGTTTGCTTTCTTGCCAGACTGATTTGTTTTGGGAAACAAGTTAACATGTACTAGGTTTATCACTATTTTTTTTAAAGAGAGAGAATTTTTTTAATATTTATTTTTTAGTTTTCGGTGGACACACGTCTTTATTTTATTTTTATGTGGTGCTGAGGATCGAACCCAGTGCCCCGCGCATGCCAGGGGAGCGTGCTACTGCTTGAGCCACATCCCCAGCCCTATCACTATTGTTAAACAAGCTAATGCTTTTAAGAGTTTTGGTTTTGATTTGTGATGCACTGACTGTCCAGAGCTACAGCCACCTGTCCTCCTACTTGGCCTCAGCCCCTAATCCTCTCAGTGGATCAGCCAGCGTTTAGTCAGGTGGGTCCCCAGCCCAGCTCTTCTCCTGATGGGTGCAGAGTATGCAGGGAGGGGATGTGGGTTCATGGCATAGCCTGCCTTCTGCTTGATTTTGGATAGGAAGCAGCTTTCTTTGAAAGAAGCTCAGTCTTAGCCTGATTTGTGAGGTAAGTCCTGCCTCTCCCTGCCCAGCATGCAGCCAACTTGCAGGTTTCAGGCTGTGTGAGCCCCTCTCTGTCCTGAAGCAAAGCCAGGTGCAAGCTGGTTGCTGGTGACCTGGGCCACCTTGCATGGGGTCTCGCCTCTGGCTCAGCTCTCAAGGCAGCTGTCTAAGCAGAGACTGGTTGACCTGTCCCTCCCACACTTCCCCTGTTCCAGGTTCAAAGGCCTGACTTCCTGCACACTGGAGTTCTGGAAATGTTATGGCAGCCACACCTTTAAGACCTGGGATGTCAGTACCAGATTGTCCTCTCTGCTTCGTATGCACACTCAGCTGAATCCCCTGAGGCTGCTGCTCAGAGCCCACCAAGCCATTCGGCCCTCAGAGGCCTGGAGGGCCTCCTGTCCAAGGGAACTCTGAAGACTTAGGTATGTGGTGGCCACTCTGGCCACATGCAGCGTTTTCTCTCTCCCTTCACAGAGTACAGTGCATCGTTGACCGTGACAAAGGTATGAGTCCTGGCCTAGCCCAAGCATGGTCCCCTGTGTCTCAGACCTGCCTTCCGCTCCATTAACTGCATTCTGCTGGGTCCTTGTCCTGTGGCCTTGTGCTGTAAGTCTTCAGAGAACTTAGTCCTCTCCAGGTCGCCCAAAGTCTGTCATAGTGTTGGGGCTGTCCCTTTTCTCAAGAGCTCAGAAAACAGATGACAACTGTGGGTATGTGTATTTTAATACTAAATCAGGGGCATCTGTACACCTGTGCTTCTGCAGAAAGGAAAGCAGGTGTCTCAGTTGTAATCATGAAATCAAACCCCTCAGGATGCAAACAGAGCTCAGTCCTCTGTGTTGCAGATGCTGGTTGGCACAGGGCACAAGTGTGAGAGCCGGCCCTCTGGATTTGCTCCCAGCTCTTTCTCACAGCTGACTCCAGCACACCAGCGGTTCCCGCTTGCTTGTGTGCTCCCAGCAAGGAGTGCCACGGACCCTGTGGCCGAGGGCTCACTGTCCACGCACTGCACCTGCTCCATCTCAAAGTCTGTGTCCAGACGGCCAGGCCTTCCCTTCTTCAGTGGCCTCCCTAGGGTGGAACAGGCCCTGGGCATGGAGTATCCCGCACACTCTTCAATAGCCCACTTGTTCTCAGCCCCTCCTGCAGCCCCTACAGAGGCACCGAGTGCTCCTCTGGCCCTAGTAAGCCCTGAGTGGGCTTCACCTCCTACCTCCCCATAGTGCAGGAGCCTCCTGCCCTGGACTTGACTGGGCCTGCCCTCTTGGTTCTTGAGGACCTTTCCTCTCTCTCTACTTTAGAAACATAAGTGATTAGGCCAGGTTTCGGGAGGAAGGAAACTGGTGCCTGCTGTGCCCTGCTTAACCAGAGTCTTTGCTCCCTTGCTAGGGTTCTGCTTTGTTTTATTCATAAAAGTGACATTCACCTCCAGCATCTTGTGTCCTTGTCACAGAGAATCACTGGGCTTGGTTGGTTGATAAATTACCTAACTGGCTTGACCCCAATCTCTAATTTCTTCGGAGCTGATGGGCAGGCTTATGAGGAGTCCCTGCCTGTCTGAGGCCAAGAGTAGCTGGGGTCAGTTACAGGTGGCCCCTGGACAGGGGAAGTTTGGATGTGTCCTAAAACAATGCTGCCCACATGGTGGGACTGGTTGGTGTCTTCTTGCTCTGGGGCTTTCTGGGAACACGAGGTGAGGTTGCAGGTCAAAGTGCAAAAAGAACTCAAGTCCCCCTGGGGCAGGCTGTGGGTGGAGAGGCCCAGCAGGCGCTGGGCATTGGCCTGGTGCTCTGTGACCTGACCACACACTGCTGGCTTTATAATACTTCATTAGATGTATGGTTTATGAATTTCTTTGTGTGCTTCTTTTCATAGTAAAATGTAAAGTTTTTTAAACAACTAAGCAAAGTTAAGAAAAATACAATATAATTTTCTTAAGAAAATTCTTTGATAGTTCTTTAAATAGAATAGTAAAAGTTGTTTGATTTCTGTTGTTTTGTGGTGCTGTGGATCAAACCAGGACTTCTCATGTGATAGGCAAGTGCTCTATCTCTGACTACACCCCTAGAGCTTTTTATTTTATTTTGGACAAGGTCTCAGTAAGTTGTCCTTCTGCTTCAGCCTCCCAAGTCACTTGGTTTATAGGTGTGTGCCACCATGCCTGGCTGAAAATTGTTGTTGTTTTTTTTTATTGTGACTATGTTTTCTTCCATGATAACTCATGCTGGATCATGGAAGGAGAAGAAGTGCTCAGCTAGCTACTGTAGACTCCCCTGATAAGCAACAACTTAGACTCGTGAAGGCCCCGGGTGCAGGAGGAAGCACAGACTTGTGGAGCATGCTGTGACATCATGGAGGGTCACCAGCAGTGACTGACTCACTTTCTGGAGCTGGAGCGTGGGTTCTGAGCGAGTCGCTGAGGCTCGGTGCATTTTGGTGTAGTGAAGTTGTGATGGTGTTCAGCTGCACTCTGGGTGCCGTGAGGATGGGTAGCTGTGAGCCAGGCCAAGCTGCTCCTGGGCGAGCGTGGTCTGCAGACAAGCAAGGCCCTGGCCCCCTTCTGGACGAAGTGGAGGTCAGAACACAGGGCCTATCCTCGTGGCTCCTTCTCTACCTGCCACGTCCTACCTTCTTTCTGGAGCCCCATTTGGACCCGTCCTTCCCATCTGAAACCTGCCTGTGCTCTGGCTGTCCCGGAAGGCTCTGCGTGACTAACGTGAATCAGGTAATGGCTGAAGGCCATTCTTCTTAGGTAAACTGGCCAGAATTGTGTGACTCCACAAAACATGCCTACCATGTCATGGGCTTTAATTGCCGCCACTGTGAGCAACAGAGACACCTCTGCACACGCAGGTTGGGGTGAGGGCGTGCTCCCTGGGTGTGCCTTGAGCCATGGCCCGTGCAGGCCGCCTGCCTGCTGTGCTCTGCCTCTGCCCGCTGCAGCATGCAGACTCCAGCTTGCTCTGGCAGCGAATGCAAATGCGGGGCCCTGTCCCTTGCCATATTCCTCTCTGCCCCAGCTGCCCAGTCCTGGTGTGTTCCCAGAGGCGCTGCCTAGCCCAGGAGAGGGAGGCGGGGAGGGGTGGAGGGATGGGGGGCTTTGTGCAGCACTCCTGTGTCAGGAGGCAGTGTTTCCTGGTCACTGGGGCCAGGGAAGCCCACCCATGGGTGGGGGCTGTTTAAATCAGAGCTTTGCCCATCCCTCCCTGCCCCCAACAGGTGTACCTCTGGTCACTGGGAGAGCTGCTTTCTCAGACTTCTCTGACCTCCGCCTCCCCCACCTCCTATTTCAGATTGGGCAAAGCCAGAAAATAGGCTTAGTTGTTGCAAGAGCTCTGAAAACAAAAAGCCACTGTACCCTCTGGAACAATGAATCCTTCTCCCACCAGATTACAGGGGCCCTTTGACAGACCATCAGTGAGAGTCCTGCCTTGTCTTTGCTGGGTCCCAAAGCCTCCTCTCTTTCTTTTTTAAACACATGCACCCCCTTTCCCTTTGACCTGTCCATCAAAGGGAGTCGGTAGGGGTCGGGTGGGAACTAGAGAGACTAAGGCCAGCAATCTCAAGAGTATGTCCCGGAGATCTGCAGTTTGAGCTCAGGCATGGGGGTGTTCCAGCCGTTCTCCAAGCTCAGCCATGTGTACTGTCAGGAGTCGTGGGCTGAGGGACACACCCAGAGACACCTCCAGAGACAGAGACGCTCTGTAGAGGAGGACAAGCAAGCTGCTTCAGACCTGCCCTCCTTGCAAGGCAAGGGCTGGCGCTCTGTGGAGGGTGGGCTGAACACATGCCTGGCCCTTGCTCCCTCAGCTCAGACACGTGAGCAGAGTGCTCCGCTGGGCAGCTGGATGTTCCTGCTCTACCTGCCTCTCCCTTTCCCATCTTTGCAGCCTGCTTCCTTGTAATATCCACCTGCTGCTTTCTCCCATTGAACTTCCCCACATGTTCCATGTTCTGAGAGAGAGCTGGAAAGCAGCCAAGCCCAGGGAGCAGCCTGGTGAACAAAGGAGAGGGGTCTCCTCCACAGCGATGCCCAGCTTGGAGAGAAATGGAGCTGGGGGCACTTGGCAGGCAGAGGCCTGGGACCTTCACGTCCTGCGGTCCAGGGATCCAGCACTGCCCATATCTGCACTGCTTGCTAGTATCCCATGATGTCGCCTACTGGCCACTATCTGACTCCACAACCTAATTCCTTCTTACCCCAGTGACAAACACCACAACAGTGGATCCACGAGACAATTTTTGGGTCCTGCTGGACCTCAGAGAGGTCGGTTCACTGGCCTTTTCAGAAAAAAATTGCAGTATCATGGCCTCATCATCTTTGTTTCTGTATTTTTAACAACTGCCTTAGTGTAATGGGTGTTGGATGAACCACACAAAGGTAAAGTGCCCACCAGGATGTCGATGTGCTCACAGGGACTCTGAGTGTGGACACACCTGCCACCGCAGTGGCCTCTTGTTCCAAGTAGCCAATTGTTTTTAGAACTTTGTATGGAGGAACACTGATCGGTGGCCCAGAAGGTCACACCCTGAGTGATGCAGGCTGACCGTGCCGCAGCTGCAGTGGGCCCAGCTGGTGTCCTGGCCCCCTGTGCTCAGCTCGGGGCTGCTTTCCTAGTCATGGCTACCGCAGTCCAGTGCAGCCTTCCTGTTTCCCCACGACGTCTCACTGGGTGGTCCTGCTCTCTGTAAGCCTGGCCCACTGGTGCCAGGATCAAACAGGGGCTGGACGGCCACAGTGAGGAGACAGCTTGGTGAGTGTGGGCAGGCATGCGCCTGAGGTGAGAGCACGTCCAGCCAAGGGCTCGTGGGAAAGCACTGCTGAAGGGACCTGTGGAGGGCAGGAGGACACTGGGCCTCAGGGTCAGTGAGCAGTGCATGCCCCAGTGAGGAGGGGTTTCCTGTCCAGTGCGACCCACCTGCCCAGCTATGTTTGGTGCCTAAATAGCTTGTGCCAAGCAGAGAGGCCTGAGGGCCAGCGGAGGTGTGTGCAGGGTCTGAGAGGCCTGAGGGCCAGCGGAGGTGTGTGCAGTCCTGCAGATTCCCCTGGGCACAGGGGCCTCTAAGGGCAATTCAGAGCGGCACAGGATGGACATATCATTTGGGCTTGCAAAGGGCTCGTGAGACCAATGGAAGCTGTGATACTGCTCTGGGGTATCTGAGGGAGGTCTGTCCACCCCAGTCTTTACCTGGGTGCCTTGACCATCAGCCTTGTTGACCATTCTCCCCGGACTCACCGTGAGCAGTCCACTGGCCACTGACTCCAGGTCCTCCGCTTGCTTGGTGCGCTCTGGGCAGTGCCAGCCACGTCTTCTGAGCCCAGTGCTGTAAGAACCCTGCTGCTGACACCTGCTGAGTTCAGGCACCATGGAACACTGCAGTGACAAAGTTCTTCAAGCAGGTCCTTCAGCGTCAGGGGGAGAGCCCCCAGCAGGAGACAGGCACAAAGAGCTGCAGCAACAGAGGGTGAACTGGGCTGGGGCCTGGGCTGTGTCTCACGCCTGAGTCAAGCCACCTGGACTGTTCAGAATCAGCTCCTTAGTGGAAGGCCCCTGACGAGGGACCTCGGACACAGAGGGGCTGGACCACCACAGCAAACACTGCTGTCTTCCATCTCTTCATAGGAGGAACCCAGGCACTGCCATGTAGGTGGTGCAGCTGGTAGGGAGGCGCCTAGGGTCCGACCTGGGAAGAGGCTGCAGGTGTGGACTCAGGGTTCTGACCTTGATAGCACTTTAGGCATCTTCTGAAGGTCCTGAGGATCTGTGCACCTGGTCTTCAAAACTGCCTCTGTAGACAGCAATTACTCTGTTTTCAGGAGGAAACTGGAGCATGGGACATTAAATAACAGTCCAAGTTCACCCAGTGAGTGGCAGAAGAGGCAGAAGTAACTTCAGGTCTGTTTGATAACAGAGCCAAGCCTTGACCTGGCCACAGATGACCTTGTGGCCCTGTGTGGGGCATGAGGACGACTGTGCAGGAAAGGAGACCCAGAGCCAGTGAGCCATCTGCCATTTCTTTGCTTTCTGCACGTCCTGATGCAGGTGTGAGTTGCCCCCTGACTGTGTGGACCTTACATGTTGGTTTAATAAAGGGACATCTGTGTTTGATTGATAAAGAGAATCATTAATTTAAAAAAGTGTCAGTCCAGCTTTTAAAATCTCTTTTTAGTGATAGGTAACAGTCTTAGTCTATTCCTGCTGCTACCACGACTTACACTGGGTAGTTCATTTCTCACAGTTAGGGAGGACTGAAGTGCCTGCAGGGACAGGGGCTGGTAAGGGTCCCTCTTTACTTCCATGATGGTCCTGGGATGGTGGGAGGGAGGGAGGGAGGGAAGGGCAAATGGGGGGAGGATGCTAATCCTGTCCATGGGGAGGGAGCCCTCATGATGTAATCACCTCCCCAAGACCTCTCCTCTTCCTAACTATCACAATGGTGGTTAAGTTTCAGCATGTGGACTGTGGTGGGGGGCGGAGGGGGTCGAATTCACACCACAGCAACAGGATGTACCTCATGAAGTCCCTTACTCTTGCACTCAGCTTGCTAAGACTTCACAAAGTGAAGACATCAAAGTGTCTGCATCTCAGAACACTTTCATCGCCCCCCGCCCCCCCGCCCGGAATTCTTTCATGTCCTCTCCCCCAGAGGCAGGACCTCCTGGTCTCCCATGCACATTTAGTTCATTTCATCTGCCACACGTGCCCTCTCCTCTTTTTAGGCAGTGTGATGTTCTTGAGATACATCTGCTGCTGAATGCACTGCCACTCTGCCTGGTTGTCAGGGGCAGTGTCTGTCACCACACGAGTTCATGCCTTTATCAGGCTTCTAATTTTGAACTGTTGTAACCAGTTTGAACTGTGATGAGTTAAGAATGCTTGTAGAAGTCTCTTGGTGGCTTAAGTTTTCCTTTGCCTTAGGTAAGCACCTGCCAGCCAACCACTCCAAGGGGGCACCACCCTCCTGCCACACACAGCAGCTCGCGGGGTCTGCTCTTCACCAACCCATGCTGCTTCAATCCTCAGTGTCCGCTATTCTCATCTGGGTACACTGGCGTCTATTGGGTTTAACCTGGGTTTTCCTGAAAATAACAACACTGCGCACCATTTCCTGTTCTTATTGGCCATCAGTAAATCTTTTAAGAAGCATTTATGTATTTGCCCATTTTTATTTGGACCATCTGTATTGTTAATTTACAAGCGTTCTTTATTTACAAGTGCTATGGTTTGTGTCTCCCAAAGCTCATGTGTTGAAAACTGCATCCCCAAAGCCACAGTGCTGGGAGAGGGGTCCAGTATAGAACACTGAGGCCCTGGGTTTGATCCCCAATAACACATATATCCTAAATTTCTAAATATTCTATCAGTGAGGGCCAAAGGGGGAATCACAGTGGAAAATCCCAACTTTTCCACCTCAGGACTTGTAAGTGTGGTCCTGTGTCCAGAGAAAACCAGGACAGACTACACTGGATTCAAGTTCCAAATCAAAGAGTCCTTCCTGCCCAGCCCCCTCTCCCAGGCCCTTCCCAGGTCCTTCACAGTGGCTTCTCCTGGCTATGTTTAGGGCCCCTCACAGCCTGGGGCACATGTGGCTCCTTCCACCCAGTACTGTCTTCCATCTCTGGTCTATTTGAGCAGAAATCAATGCCAACTAGTGAACAAGCACTAGTGCAGTTGACCTTCTTACCTCTGTTGACCAGGAGTGTTTAATACTTGTGTAGGAGACGCTCCAGGAAGGTTCTCAGAAGAACCCCAGGAACCCAGGCTGTACAAGAGTTATAATCTCAAGGTCACTGAGAGGAATGTGCTGTTGGAGGTCTGACAGTCTTCAGGAGTAACTCAGAGCACTCCTACAAAAGCAGTAAGTGCTAAAGCATCACCCTATCTGTACCTCCGGATTCCCAACCACCTCCAGCCTATATTTGTCAGCTATGAGTTTTTACAATAGAAATTTCAGGGATATAAATTATTACAGAGCACACAAGCTCTTAATGTTTAATATTATGACTTTTAGCATGCCAAATAACTTTTTGTATTTCTTATAAACAAACGAATGGACTAGAGATCTCTAAGAATTTTGGCAGTTCTAAAATTCTGGTTTTAATTTACTCCCATGCTTTGAGAGATTTGGTTGGGAGGAAACATGGGGACCTGGCAATGGAACACATTTGCTGAAGGCACTGACCAGACAGTAGGTAATATTTTTCAGTCTATTGGGTTAAAAGGGTTGTCTCAGTTTCCTCCTTTAGTACTAATGTGGTAATAATTTGTGGTGTTTCCCAGCTCAGAGGCACCATCTCCTCAAAGGGTCAGCAAGACTGGAAGCAGCCCTCTGCAGCAGGACTTTCTGGCACGTAGTTGCTGCAGTTCTAGGGCTGACAGGCTAGGTCAGAGGAGGGCTTCTAGTGACAGGCGGGGACCTGTAAAAGCCGCCCTAGAGGTGGGTGAAGTCCTGAACTGCTACTCCAAACGCCCTGCACTGATGCCAGAGGGCAGGGCCCTGCGGGGAGGGGCGCAAGCTGCGGTGGCTTGGGACTTGGGACACAGCCCTGTACCCCTGAGGGCAGCTGGGGGAGTGATCCACAGGGAGAGGTGAACGTCGGGGGAGGCTGTGGGAACACACAAAAGCCCCCAGCCCAGTGATAACAGCTGGGGACCAGGAGCGAGGAAGGGAAGGTTCTCCTGATGGACAGGGGCGGGTTCGGGGTCTTAAGACTAGGGAACCCTGCACACATCGAGTGCACCCCGCCTCCAGGGAGGGTGATGATGCACGTGGAATGGTGTCCTCCTGGCATCCCTGCCCTAGTGAGCACAGCTTGGATAGGGAATGCGAGGGGATCACTGCTGGGGCTGAGTGCCCTGGGAATGGTCCTCAGCGAAGGGCGAATGGTGGGGTGAGAGGGGAGAGTCTGCCCTGCTCCCCACCTAAGTGGGCGCGGGAAGGAGGTGAGGCTGGCATGTCACTGGAGGGGTGTAGGTCCCACGCGAGCGCGCTGGGGGCGCTCAGGGAAAGGCGGTGGCTCTCCCGCAGGCTGCGTGTGCTCGCCGGCGCCCTGCCTTCACCTAGTGTGACGCGCAGCCTCACCGCGCCCCCTCCCACACGTGCGCAGCCCGGGCGGGGCGTTGGGACGTCGCGGGTGGGGGTGCGATGGCCACGTGGCCTCGCAGGAATGCGCGGGCGCGAGGGCGGGGCCCGGCCGGGAAATGGGCAGAAGCTCCGGCCAGTGGGCGCTCCGAACGGTTGGGATGCGCCAATTCCATCGCGGTGGGCGGGGCCTCCCTCCGGCGTGGGCGGGGCCTGGGCGCACGGCGGGCGGGGGACAGCGGGGGTGGGGGGGGCGCGGGACTATCGGCGGACGCGGATGCGGACGCGGCGGACTTATTCCGGCCCCACGGTGAGTGCGGCTCCCGCGGCGGGCGGGGGTCCTGGGCGCGCCCGGCCTGGGCCTCTCGCGGGCTTTCTTGTTTGCTTTCAAAGTTGCGCGTCTCTCCAGTTCCTCTAAGTAGCTAAATCCCACCCGAGGTTTGCGGGATGCACGGAGTGCGGCGGGCAGCCCCCCAACTCCATGGCTCCCCTGGGGTCACACAGGGCAGTCTCCAACCCCAGTGACTGTCCCTGGGCACAGACAGTGACCCTCCAACTCCAGCTAGTGTCCCCAGACACGGGGATCCCTAACTCCAGAGGCTGTTCCTGGGCACAGACAGGGAAGCCCCCCAACTCCAGAAGGTATCCCAGGAGCCAGAGACGGCAGCCCCTCAACTCCAGCAGTGTCCAGTCCCTTCAGGACAGCTGTCCTGGGGCCAGTGTGCCAGGGCACCCACAGAGACTTGGGGTGAACCCACGTCCCACGGGACGCAGTGGGGCGGAATGTGAGGAAAGGCAGGTATTTGTGTGGGGATAATGATTGGTGCGGAATGAGGGCCTGCAGGTCTCTCTCCTGCATTCCACAGCCCCCATTGCCCAAGAATGCAGGCAGGGTTTAAGTGGATTTGCTTGGTCAGCAGGTACCTTGTTACTCCACCTGGTTCCACTCTCCCCTCTGTGGGGCCCTTAAGTTTTGAATGTGAAAGTGTAAAAGTCTGGGTGAATGTGTGGGTGTAGGGTACTGGGGATTGAACCCAGGGATCCACTGAGATAGACCCAGCCTCTTTTGAGTCAGGGTTTCAGGGTTTTCCTACTTTTCTGAGGCTGGCCTGAGGCTGGCCTTGAACTTGCAGTCCTCCTACAAGTGTGGGCCACCTAGCCCAGCTGTTTGGGCTTTTAATGGGATGTCAGGTTCCCTGAAAGCAACACAGGTGCCTGGTGCCACCCACCCCAGTGTTCCTTTCCTTGCTTTGGCTGGAGGTGGAAGTTCTCATTGACTCCAGACAGAGGGCCCTGTGGTTGGGTGGCACCTAAAGCTGCGTTGGGTACAGGGGTTCCTTAGTTTCCCTGAGGGATAACATTTTTTGTATCTTGAAACCCGTTTTTTAGAAAGTTCCTTCTACTAGAAGAGAAGATAACTGAGATTCACACTTTGTATATGTTTTAAGAAGATGCCCTAGGGCTAGGATGTGGCTCAAGCGGTAGCGCGCTCGCCTGGCATGCGTGCGGCCCGGGTTCCATCCTCAGCACCACATACAAACAAAGATGTTGTGTCTGCCGAGAACTAAAAAATAAATATTAAAATTCTTTCTTTCTCTCTCTCTCCCTCTGTCACTCTCTTTAAAAAAAAAAAAGAAGAAGAAGAAGATGCCCTGTCCCTCCGCACTACCAGTGCTTATCTGATAGGCCTTGGTGCCAGCGTCTGCAGTTACATTGCGTGCTGCCACTGTTCACAGCCATGCAGGACTTCCTGACCCTGTGTGAGGTGCTGTTCACAGTCGCTGTCTCTCTGTACACACCAGTTGTGAGAGGAGCTGCGGACAGTGAGGGATGAGGCAAGATTCAGTTATTCAGCATGAACTTTTTTTTCCAGTGCTGGGTTGGAACCCAGGGCCTCTGCTTGCCAAGGCTCCACTGCCGACCACACCCCCAGCTCAAAAGAGCTTTTTATTGTTCAGAAGGTGTACTTTCTAGACCTCCGGTTTGTGGTGGTACTTTGCTGCCTCTCCTGTGCAGTTCTGTGGTGAGGTAGGGCAGACCCTGGGACATGGCTGGGAGTTAAACTGGAGAGGGAACAGCACCTGCGCCCGCATTAGCCTATAGGTAAGGTGTGGAAGCATAATAAGAAGGAGAACCCATGTTTGCCTGATAGAGCAGTCTTTCCCTTTCTTTCTTTCTTCCTTCCTTTCCCTCCCTCCCTCCCTCCCTCCTTCCCTCCCTCCTTCCTTTCTCTCCTTTTTTTCTTTCTTTCTTCTCTTTCTGTGTTTGCGCAGTACTGGGTATTGAACCCAGAGATGCTGTACTGCTGAACTACATCCTGCGCCCTATCTATCTGTTTACTTATTTTTCAGTTTTGAGGCAGGGTCTTGGTTACCCAGGCTGGCCTCAAACTTGCAGCCCTCCTGCTGTAGCTTCCCAGGCTGCTGGTCACAGGCATGTGCCGCTGTGCCTGGCTGTACATCGTCTTTCATTGCACAACATGTGATAAAAAGGATGCAGCAAGAGGTGTGGGTCTGGGTACTGAGAGCATGTTAGTGTTCATGCACACCCATGTGTGGATCGCCAGGTAGACAGTGAGTGTGTGAAGTCAGAGGGGAACGGAGCTCTCGTCACTGATGGAATCTCAGCTCTCATTAACTAAGCCTCCAGGGGTGCAGTTTTGGAAGGATGGGAGACTCTGCCGAGGGAAGGGGTGTTCCGGGCCCAAACCTGCTTGGCTTGGTTTAAGGTGAGTCCAGAGTGGAAGGCAGCTGGGCCATGAGTGCTTGTACGGAGGGCGAGGCCAGGCGGCAAGCCATGGTCAGTGTGACCCTGAGGTGCTGGCCTCGATAGGTCCTGCCTGCGCCCCACAAAGAGACCAGCACCCCTGCGAGGGCACCTTGCACCTGGGAGGCCTGTGGCCAGCCCCTGCACTCTCCTGGCCGCTTCCAGAGCTGCCCAGCCTGGAGGTTCCCTTTGCTCCCCCTCCCTCCTCCTCTCCCTCCCTGCTTGCTTCCTCCCTTCCTCCCTCCTCCCTGTCTTCCCTTCCTCCCTCCCTTCCTTCCTCCTCCCTCCTCTCTACTCCCTCCTCCCTGTCTTCCCTTCTCCCTTCCTCCCTCCTCCCTGTCTTCCCTTCCTCCCTTCCTCCCTCCTTCCTCCTCCCTCCTCCCTCCTCCCTGTCCTCCCTTCTCCCTTCCTCCCTCCTTCCTGTCTTCCCTTCCTCCCTTCCTCCCTCCTTCCTCCTCCCTCCTCCCTCCTCCCTGTCCTCCCTTCTCCCTTCCTCCCTCCTCCCTGTCCTCCCTTCTCCCTTCCTCCCTCCTTCCTGTCTTCCCTTCCTCCCTTCCTCCCTCCTCCCTCCCTCCCTTCCTCCCTCCTCCCTCCCTCCCTTCCTCCCTCCCTCCTCTCTGTCTTCCCTCCCTTCCTTCCTTCCTTCCTTCCTCCTCCCTCCTCTCTCCTCCCTCCTCCCTGTCCTCCCTCCCTCCCTCCCTTCTTTCCTTCCTTCCTTCGTGTAAAATTTAAAAATCTTGACTACAAAATGGAGCAGTCATTTTTAAAGAATATGTTTAGTTGTAGATGGACACAGTATCTATTTTTATTTATTCGTGTTTCTTACGTGGTGCCGAGGATAGAACCCAGGGCCGCGCAGGTGTGAGGCAAGCGCTCTGCCGGGAGCCACCACCCTAGCCCTGGAGCAGGCATCTTGTGTGTCATTCTTTCTTTCCATTTTGGCGTTTCTTGACTTTCTTTGCATTATGAACTGACACCTGCTAATAGAAAATATTCTCAGTGGTTGCTGATATTCTATTAAAAGTGGGAAAACATGCAAAATATTTTTTAAAAATCGTAGGTTAGGGTTTTTGTTTTCTATCACCTTCTGATATGAGAAATATCAGACCGTTGTGTGGTGGGGAAGTGTACCCACTAGCTGTTTGGGGCCTCGTGGCACTGCTGTGCAGACCTGGGCCTGCTGGCTCAGCGCGCAGCCCAGGTGCGAGGTTCTCTTCTGCTCGTGCTTGTCTCGGGGTCTTGAGGAGCTGGAGATGGGATGAAGGGAACAAGGAGCAGCTGAGAGCTGTCAGTGCAAGGGGCCAGGTCCCCAAGGAAGGCACCAGCTGTGTCCTGACCGGGGCATACTGTCTGGTTGGTCAACAGGCCTTCATGCTTGTATAAAAAAAAGTATGCTTAATGTTTTTAAAGAAAGATTATAGATGTTCCCTTTGAGATATAATACTGAAAGGAAAACTTAAGAATCACCTTTATAGCTGGTTTTTGACCTGTGTTGTCTAATGTGGAAATTAAAAGCTAACTGTATAAGAAAGGCCTTAGGATCACAGATGCTTATGTGTATGTATACGTATTATATATATACACACCTGTGTGTATGTATGTACGTGTACGTGTGTATATGCAGATACACTTAAATATGCTTCTTTTGCATGTATGGTGCTGCTGATTTGACCCAGGGCCTTGTGTGTGATAGGCAAGTACTCTCTACCACTGAGCTACTCCCATGACCCTGGAATTATATTTTGATAAAAATGTTCTGTGCACACTTATGTCTTACGCTTTAATTTTTTATGAAAGGAGAACAGCAATGATTTCAGTTTGTTCTCTGGCTCCCTTTAGGAACACGAGGAGGTGAATTGAAAGGGCACTGGTACGCTGGGTGGTGTCCGTGCCCACTTCAGCAGAAGCTGCAAGCTAGGGCTGAAGGCTCTGGTTTCTGGATAGGCTGGGCCACTGGCTTTCCAGCACATCTGGGCCGTGGTCTGGTCCCACCTAATTGGGCTGTGCTCCTCTTCCCTGTAGAGGTGGCTCCAAGTGGCTTGGGAATGCAGGGCGTGTGCAGGAGGGTGGTAGGAAGCCTGTTGGGCGAGCCCAGCCCACCCAGGGGACCCAGAGCTGGTGATGATGGCCCTCAGGTCCAGGCTTTCTGCATGGGGATGTCGCAGGTCTGTTCCTCACAGTGTGGGCAGCCTGAGCCTGGCCCTGCAGGGGGCAAGGTGGGCAGGATGTTGCCAGGGCCGTGTGGTGGCCTCTGCTCTGGCCAGGCCAGCTTGCTTCCTTCCCACTGCAGGGCGGCCCTCTTGCTGAAGAGGTGATGAGGAAGCCCATTCGTGACTGTTCTCCAGCCCTGGACTCAGCAGGCCAGTAGGAAGCAGCCCACACCCAGCAGCAGTGTTGATCCCTGCCAGCATGCCGCTGATCCTCAGAGGAGCTTCGCGAATGTCACGTGTGGGCTCTGAATTCAGCCAGCAGGGGCGCTGCAGAGTGCAGTCAAGGAGAATTGCTGGCTCTGGGAGCTCTTGCCCTGTGACCGCTCTTAGTGGAGCTCAAGTCTCAGCTCTTCTGTGGGGTTGGGAGGACCCAGAGTGGCACGGTTCTCGGCTTCTGGCCCAGGCCCCAGGGTCTGAAGTCGGGGACTGTGCAGTGCAACCTGGGGGCCCTGCTGGGAGGAGGGAGGCCCTCTGCTCCTGGAGGACAGCTGAGACCTGCGTCTTACTCTGACTTAACAGGAGGGAATGGAAGGTGCGGCCTGCCAGACAGCAGAGTCCCTGGGAAGCTGGTCGAGACTAGGTTTTCCAGGATGAGCAGGTGCAGTAGTCCAGCCAGCCGAGGGAGAGCTGGGTTGGCCTGTGCTCCTGTGGTAAGGAGCTGCTTCCAAACCCCGGTGTGTCTACAGGAGCAGGCACGCAGAAGATGGGGGCTCTGGTGACCTTGTGGACTTGGGGGGGACAGAAGTTGTATGCAGTTGTCTGGAGATTGCTAGTTTCGTAGCCAAGTGCTTCTGCAGATGCTTCATGTCCCTTGGGGGTTTAGGTGGACCTAGGTGGACAGCCTTTCCCAAGCATGCCTACTGTCCCACACGTTGGCCACCTAGAACTGTGGGGGGCAGTGGAAACACTGAGGGAAGTGGCCAGGTCCAACTGGTACCCCTGGCAAGGGCATTCCTTGCAGAAGGGGTATAGGGCCAGGGGAGGGGGTGCCAGGCATGCCCAAAGTCAACAGGAAGGCCAGTGAAGGGTATCCGGGGCAGTGTGCCTGGGCTTGCGGCCAGCTGGGCAGTAGAGATGAAGAAGGCCCGTGAAGGTTCAGAGTGTGACAGGAAGCCACGGAAGGTCAGAGCAACAGAGCAGTGGAGGATTTGTGACAGAATGCCTGGAGGGTGTCGAGCCAGTCAGCTCACGTTTTGTAGGACTGTCCTCTGGGTTACTGAAAAGTGACCCTGCAGAGACTCAGACGGAGGCCTGGAGGTGTACCTGAGACTTCACATGGCTCTGGGCACAGGTGCGGTGGTGCACACTGGGAGGCAGCCAGGGTCAGTGGTGCCTGCACGTGGACAGGGGTCCAGGATCTGGGAAAGGGCCACCAGAGGGATGGACGCCACAGGGCCGAGGGGCACGTGTTTGCCTGGAGCCTGCTGGATTGGGGCTTCCCCCTGATGTTTGAGGACGGTCTTAACCATCCTCGCACAGGGATCCCGCTGGCCCCTGGCCTTGAACCAAAGTGACCACCTAGGACCTCTTCCCCAGGGCTCCGTGGGACTAAGTCTGCAGGTGAGTGGGAGAGGGGGCAGCACTGCTGCACAGGACATGCTGAGGGTCACCTACTGCCCTGAAGAGTCCAGCCCAGGGCCGACAGCTACAGCCTTGGCCCCCACACCTTCTGCTGCTGCTGCTCATCCTGTCCCCAACCACAGAGCCTTCCTGCAGACACCCACCGTGCCCTGGCCTCCCTTCCCCCAGTCAGCCCCTGTTCAACACTGCATGTGTGGGTTTCCTTTGTTCTAAGGCCTGCCCATGCCATGGACAGGAGTGACCAGGCCACCCCTCTCCCAAGTTCCAGACGCCAGCCCCCTGCATTTCTCCTGGCCCTTTCCAGCCCGGCACTCCCTTTCTGTGAGCCGGACTCTGGGCCTTTCCAGGAAGATCCTTGCCTCCTGGCTTGGGCAGAATGTCTGACCTGTCCCCACTCTTTTCCTTCCTTGTAGGGATTTTAGCTGGACTTGCATGTCTCGGCTCCCACAGCTAGGAGTGAGACAACTGTGGCATCCCACTCCTCCTCCAGCCCCCCTACTGGGATGTGAACTCTCAGCAGCAGGCATCTAAGTGCAGGAAGGGACTATAGCCCTGGGGGGATTTTCACAAGTTACTTAAACTCCCATAGCCTTAATATCTTATTATAAAAGTGACTTTTCACCCCGCATGTGGGTAAATACCAGTAATCCCAGTGACCTGGGGAGGCTGAGGCAGGAGGATCATAAGTTTGAGGCCAGCCTCAGCAATTTAATGAGACCCTCAGCAACTTAGCGAGACCCTGTCTTAACAAATAAAAAGGACCTGGGATGTCACTCGGTGGTTAAGTGCCCCTGGGTTCAATCCCCAGTACCAAATAAAAGTGACCTTGAAGTTTGAACTTGTGTGCATGAAATCCCTGGGTACAATGTTGGGACTAGGGTAGGTGCTCTTCTCTTTACCCCACTCTTCCTTGTGACCTTTGAGAACAGTTGGTTTGACTCGTAGCTCCGTTTGCTCTTCTGGTCTAGTCAGAAACTTTCTGTTCCATTCTGTTCCTTCTTGATGGACTGGCCCTGGAAACACAAGCGAGTGTGGGCAAGCAAAGGCAGGTCTGATGACTCTCTGGCGGGGAGCTTTCTGCTCTGTTTTGTGAATATACCTCTCATGTCATGAGAAAGAGCTGCAAAGACGTGCCGCCCCAGGTAAAGGTGGCATCCACTCAGGTGCTGGGACAGTTGGCAGTGGGAGCGATGGTGTTCTTTCTGGCTGGCTTTTCCTGGAGAGGACGCTCCTGCTGGGCTGGCGTGGTGACACCTGGTGTGCGTCTGCCCGCCGAGGCTCCTGGGAGGGCTGTGATGTGGTGGCCACCCTTGTCTGGGTGCCATGATCTCAGGTGCAGTGGGACAACTGCCTGGGGGCAGGAGGGGAGGAAAGCAGTGGATTAGACCCGCCTCCCACCAGTTCAGCCGCTGGCTGCTGGGGTCTGTGTGAGGGAGCTCGGGTGCTGGATTTGCTGAGGGCCAGTGCAGACTGGCCAGGGGTCTAGCTCAGTTGTGCGTCCGGGGATGCTCTCCCGGCGCTCCTGCCTGCCTTCTTCCTCCGCACCTGGTTTTGAGAGCTGACCACTGCGGGCGTGCTGCTGGGTGCCCAGCACATAACCCATCTCTGCTCTCCCCACTGTTACCCCTGCAGACGTGCTGGGGTCTGGCGTGCTGGGGCTGCAGGTGGGTGCCCGCACGCTGATCCGCCTACTGCCAGGGAGGGCGTGCGCAGGGTCCTGTCATTCTCCCCCTTGTTTGTCTCCTGGTGGAGTCTGGCTTCTAGTGGGGGACAACAGGGAACATGGAGACAGTACTAATGGCTCCATCTCTGCTGGCCTAGGGGGCTTGAAGGGCACACACAGGTGAGGTGACGTGGCCAAGTCCACAGGGGCCACCCTGGCGGCTGGGCCAGGGTGTGGGAGGACAGCAGGGAGTGGAAGACCGGGGACATGGAGCTTGGTGCCTCTGGCAGGCAGTGGGAGCCAGGCCAGGGCAAGTCCTGATGGGCGGTGCCCCTCCATGCCCTCAGGTGCACCCCCAGCCAGAGCCCTGCTCCTCCAGCCCGGGCAGCCCTGCTGCTCACGCTGCCTTTCACCCGTCCTCATCCCTGTGTCCTCTGGAAAGTCCTGGATTCTTTCTCTTCTGTCCACGAATGAGAGCTCACCCTCAGAGGTCACTTGAGATGTCTCAGCATGCGCAGGGGGGCCTTCCTGAGGATGTGGTGGCAGTGCTGAAGCACACAGCAGACACACAGGCACAGCGGGCACTGGGGGCAGAGCCCAGGTACTGCTGGCCAGGTTCCAGCAGAGCCCATGCAGGTGGCGGCTGCCCATCCCGGCCAGAGCAATTCTAAGGGGTCTGGCCCTTCAGGGGCGGTTGTAGGGGGTCTGGCCTGCAGGAGTAGTGGTTGTAGGGTCTGGCCCTTCAGGGGCGATTGTAGGGTCTGGTCCTGCAGGAGTGATTGTAGGGTCTGATCCTGCAGGAGTAGTTGTAGGGGGTCTGGTCATGCAGGAGTGATTGTAGGGTCTGGCCCTTAAGGGGCGGTTGTAGGGTTTTGGTCCTGCAGGAGTGGTTGTAGGGGGTCTGGTCCTGTAGGAGTGGTTGTAGGGTCTGGCCCTTCAGGGGCGGTTGTAGGGTTTTGGTCCTGCAGGAGTGGTTGTAGGGGGTCTGGTCCTGCAGGAGTGGTTGTAGGGGGTCTGGTCATGCAGGAGTGATTGTAGGGGGTCTGGTTCTGCAGGAGTAGTTGTAGTGTCTGGTCCTGCAGGAGTGGTTGTAGGGGGTCTGGTCCTTCAGGAGTAGCTGTAGGCAGTCTGGTCCTGCCTGACTGGTTGTAGGGGGTCTGGTCCTGTAGGAGTGGTTGTAGGGTCTGGTCCTGTAGGAGTGGTTGTAGGGTCTGGTCCTTCAGGAGTGGTTGTAGGGTCTGGGCCTTCTGGGGCGGTTGTAGGGGGTCTGGCCTGCAGGAGTAGTGGTTGTAGGGTCTGGCCCTTCAGGGGCGATTGTAGGGTCTGGTCCTGCAGGAGTGGTTGTAGGGTCTGATCCTGCAGGAGTAGTTGTAGGGGGTCTGGTCATGCAGGAGTGATTGTAGGGTCTGGCCCTTCAGGGGCGGTTGTAGGGTTTTGGTCCTGCAGGAGTGGTTGTAGGGGGTCTGGTCATGCAGGAGTGATTGTAGGGGGTCTGGCCCTTCAGGGGCAGTTGTAGGGGGTCTGGTCCTGCAGGAGTGATTGTAGGGGGTCTGGTTCTGCAGGAGTAGTTGTAGTGTCTGGTCCTGCAGGAGTGGTTGTAGGGTCTGGTCATGTAGGAGTGGTTATAGGGTCTGGTCCTGCAGGAGTGGTTGTAGGGTCTGGTCCTGCAGGAGTGGTTGTAGGGTCTGGTCCTGCAGGAGTGGTTGTAGAGGTTTGGTCCTGCAGGACTGGTTGTAGGGGGTCTGATCCTACCGGAGTGGTTGTAGGGTCTGGTCCTGTAGGAGTGGTTATAGGGTCTGGTCCTGCAGGACTGGTTGTAGGGTCTGGTCCTGTAGGAGTGGTTGTAGGGGGTCTGGTCCTGCAGGAGTGGTTGTAGGGGGTCTGGTCCTGCAGGAGTGGTTGTAGGGTCTGGTCATGTAGGAGTGGTTGTAGGGGGTCTGGTCCTGCAGGAGTGGTTGTAGGGGGTCTGGTCGTGCAGGACTGGTTGTAGGGTCTGGTCATGTAGGAGTGGTTATAGGGTCTGGTCCTGCAGGAGTGGTTGTAG
Organism: Marmota monax; assembly: GCF_021218885.2. Classification (NCBI taxonomy): domain Eukaryota; kingdom Metazoa; phylum Chordata; class Mammalia; order Rodentia; family Sciuridae; genus Marmota; species Marmota monax. Next base: position 2,129,340 of record NW_026691979.1, on the reverse strand, counting down.
GGTCTGGTCATGTAGGAGTGGTTGTAGGGGGTCTGGTCCTGCAGGAGTGGTTGTAGGGTCTGGTCATGTAGGAGTGGTTGTAGGGGGTCTGGTCCTGCAGGAGTAGTTGTAGGGGGTCTGGTCATGCAGGAGTGATTGTAGGGTCTGGCCCTTAAGGGGCGGTTGTAGGGTTTTGGTCCTGCAGGAGTGGTTGTAGGGGGTCTGGTCCTGTAGGAGTGATTGTAGGGGGTCTGGCCCTTCAGGGGCGGTTGTAGGGTTTTGGTCCTGCAGGAGTGGTTGTAGGGGGTCTGGTCATGCAGGAGTGATTGTAGGGGGTCTGGCCCTTCAGGGGCGGTTGTAGGGGGTCTGGTCCTGCAGGAGTGGTTGTAGGGGGTCTGGTCATGCAGGAGTGATTGTAGGGGGTCTGGTTCTGCAGGAGTAGTTGTAGTGTCTGGTCCTGCAGGAGTGGTTGTAGGGGGTCTGGTCCTTCAGGAGTAGCTGTAGGCGGTCTGGTCCTGCCTGACTGGTTGTAGGGGGTCTGGTCCTGTAGGAGTGGTTGTAGGGTCTGGTCCTGTAGGAGTGGTTGTAGGGTCTGGTCCTGCAGGAGTAGTTGTAGGGTCTGGTCATGTAGGAGTGGTTATAGGGTCTGGTCCTTCAGGAGTGGTTGTAGGGTCTGGTCCTTCAGGAGTAGCTGTAGGGGGTCTGGTCCTGCAGGAGTGGTTGTAGGGTCTGATCCTGCAGGAGTAGCTGTAGGCGGTCTGGTCCTGCAGGAGTGGTTGTAGAGGTTTGGTCCTGCAGGACTGGTTGTAGGGGGTCTGATCCTACCAGAGTGGTTGTAGGGTCTGGTCATGTAGGAGTGGTTATAGGGTCTGGTCCTGCAGGAGTGGTTGTAGGGGGTCTGGTCCTGCAGGACTGGTTGTAGGGTCTGGTCATGTAGGAGTGGTTATAGGGTCTGGTCCTGCAGGAGTGGTTGTAGGGTCTGGTCCTGCAGGAGTGGTTGTAGGGGGTCTGGTCCTGTAGGAGTGGTTGTAGGGTCTGGTCCTGCAGGAGTAGTTGTAGGGTCTGGTCATGTAGGAGTGGTTATAGGGTCTGGTCCTTCAGGAGTGGTTGTAGGGGGTCTGGTCCTGCAGGAGTGATTGTTGTAGGGGATCTGGTCATGTAGGAGTGGTTGTAGGGGGTCTGGTCCTGCAGGAGTAGTTGTAGGGGGTCTGGTCCTGCAGGAGTGGTTGTAGGGGGTCTGATCCTGGGCTCTGGTAGCCCTTGGGAAGACAGCTGCCCCAGCACATGGCTAGCCTTTGAAGCTGCACCTTGAGGGATGTGGCTGCTTGCTGCCCTCCTGGAGTGGGCGCAGGCTCTGATGCAGATTCTACCTGGAGTCCCTAAGTGACCTGTCTACACAGCCACACAGTAGCTCTGACGCGCTAGGCTTCCCTAGTCCTGGAGAAGAGTGACTGTGGAAAGCATGTCTGGATTCTCAGTTTTTGTAAGCATCCTGTCTGCTTGTGCCCGTGGACAGTGAGAGGAATGTCCACTGTCTCTCTCTGCAGTGGGGTGGGCTGAGCACCCTGTACTCACGTCTGCACCCCCTCATGGATTCTTTATGGGTACAGAGCCTTCCCAACAGGCAGCCAGGTCTTGCTCAGCCACCGAGAACCCATGGGTGTTGCAGCTGCACGTGCTCTTGACCCGCTCCCGGGCTCTCTGCTCCCTGGCTGCCTCCTCTTAGACCTGGAGAGGGCCGGTCCTGCGCCTTACCTGAGCCTCCCTCTGCCCAGGGGCTGCCTCTGGTGGGACTGCAGTGTGACGTGTAGTGTCGACTCAGGACGGCTCCATGAGCTCTCACCTTTGAAGGTCTGAGGGGCCAGGAGGCCCAGGGTACGCCGGTCCTCTGTTTGTCGCATGAACCTGGCAGAGCATTTTGAAGCAGGCACGACACCTGTGCTACCAGATATGGTGCTCCTGCCAGCCTGCCAGAGTGGGATGGCCACGTCAGCAGCCCAGCTGCAGCAGAGGACACAGGCTGGGTGGGTCAGATCCTTGTCTGACCAGGAACAGTGACCAGACAGAGCCTCCAGCCCCTTTGCCCTCTGCTCACTGAGGGCCTCGGCCAGGGGATTCCAGCAGGGCTGTGCACATGGGCTCATGCCCAGTTTCCTGAGGTCTCTGGCTGCGGTCTTTCCTGTTTGCCTGAATTCAGCAGCTTTTGCCCAATACCACCACTGGGGTGGTGATCAGGGGCCTTCACCAACTCGGGTGGGTGGCCATGCTGGCCAGGCGCAGTCGTGTGACTCTGGGGTGCGTGGCCACACTGGCCAGGCGCAGTTGTATGAAAGGGGGCACAATATTTGAACACAGAAGGCTGGGCAGTCTGTTAGTGTCTGGGCTCTTTAACTGACCGTTTCTACTTTTGTTTAAAACCACAATCCAAATGCACAATGAGATCTTTCATTAAGATGCTTAAATTGGACGATGACAGCAGTAATGAACACAAAGCTGAGCAGCCGAGGCTGGTATTGCTCACGCTGCACGCAGGTCAGACACAGGGTGCTTTGAAAGCAGGCCCTCGGCTCTGCCTCGCGTCAGTCGGTCTCGCCTGCCCCAGTGCTCCAGTGAGAACCACTTCCACCTGAGGGTCAGCCCCAGAAGCCCCCTGCTCCGGGGTGCAGTGTCCAGGGGCACTCACATGCAGGAGAAGGTCTGGAGCCCTGGCTCATCTGTTTGACACGCTGTCTGGGATGCAGGGACTGGGTAGCAGTCCTGATAGCCGCTGACAGCCAGGGAGCCACAGGCCTGCTGCCGGCCCTCTGGCCTCAGGGGAATGGCAGAGAGTTGTGTGGGTTAAGTGGCCTGGTATGTGTGAAGCCCCAGTTCAGCTGACACGTGTAAGTGCTGTGTGAGTGCCAGCCAGTGTGACTTCAGAGATCAGGTGTTGCTGAAAACTCAGGTGTCTATTCTTTTTTCATCCTGCTCATACTGGTCACACTGGTGAGATGGGTTGGCTTGACCCTTTTTCCAGGTGTTCTGGGCAGAAAAACAGAGCATCAGTGAGGCCAGACCCACGCAGCATGGTCAGGAAATGTTTAGCCAAAGAGAGGGCACACTGGGCCCCTGTAAGACTCAGCGAGCCTCGTGGCTGCCAACAGTGGGCCAGCGTGCCTACGTTCCACCTTGAGCAGATGCAGGTGGAGTGTGCTTGCTTTCTCTGCTGACAGGAAGACCTCTACAGAAGAGCAAACCCATGCTGTGCTGTGCCACTCTGCGGACCTCAGTGCTCAGTCTGCTGAGGCGAGCCCTGGCCCTTGCCACAGAGTCGCACAGCAGAGCTCGGGTCACTGCAGGCTGAGCTGGTCTCTGTCCCATGCCCTCTAGGCGGGTGATTCAGCCTCCGCCATCACTGGGCAGGGCTGCGGGGCAGCCGCCTCTCCTGTGGCAGGTGTCTGGAGATGCCTGTGTCTTTCTTTCCCCGTTTCTCCGGACTAGAGTTCAGGGACATTCACTGATGGCCCTCTCTGTCCTGTTCCTGAGACCTTGGCACTCTGGAGGATGGGCACGGGGCCTGGGCCCAGCGGGAGCCACTGTGCCGTTCCGTGCTCCTTTCCTTACGCACCCTGACTGTTCTGCAGCTGCACGGGCGTCATGCGAGCAGCCCGATGCGGTGTTCCATGAAACGCGGGACTCAAGCTGGCCTTCCAGCACCTCCTCCTTCTCCTGGCTGTGCAGACTGCCCTCGGCCTCAGAGGCGCGGGGTCACCAGGACTGCCTCCCGTAGTCCAGTCCTGTCCACCCTGCTTCCCTGCCCTGCGCCCTCCCTGGGAGAAGCTGGAGGAAGTCTGTGGCCATGTCTGCCCAGAATGCAGTGCGCTGCTGTGAGTGGTTGGGGGCTCTCGTGTGCACCTGCATGTGTGTGTGCAGGGCGAGTCGATTCTGTCTCAGAACCGCGGGTTTCTGCAGCACAGCAGGTGTGTCCTTGGCTGGACTGGCACTACAGCAGCCCTTTGCCTGCCCTCACTTACATCCCTGTCCAGCTGCAGGCAGTGTCCGCGTTGCTCAGCTTCTCTCTGAGGACCCTTCCTTCTGTGGCACTGCCAGCTGTGACCCAGCCTTTAGCCTCAGCACGCCTGCCTTAGACTGGAAACCAAGTCCATTTCCCACCATGGGGATGAGCTCCTTTGCCACTTCTGTTGATGTCCTCAGTGTGCAGCATGTAGATTCCAGGTGTGGCTGGAGGGCCTGGAGCACAGTAGCAGCAACTGCAGCAGTGACCACTCCTGTCCCCCACTGTGAGCAGCAGTGACAGCTGGCACGTGCGCGCCCAGCACTGACGAGGCTCCTATTCTCATCCCCCGCACCATGTTTCACCTGCAGCGTGCTGGGAGGTGGACACTGTTGCTGCCCACCAGTTCCAGGTGTAGCAGTTGGCTGCACAATCTCAGAACTTGCCAGGTCTCCCCTGGCATGTGGACAGGCAGATTCTGCCCCAGCCTCTGGGCTCTGAGGCTCCCCGTCATACACCTGCCCTTGTATGGCCTGGGTAGGTCCTTTGAACTTTCTGAGCTGTTGAGTCTTCATTTGAGGCAGAACCCCCTTGTTGGGGCGATGCTGTGACTGTGATCCTCCCAAGGGAGGCCACTGCTCCCAGCAGCTTCCCGGTACCTGTGGAGCTGCGAGTGTTGCTGAAGTAGGGACTTTGGAACTGAGACTCCGGATGCCAGTGAGGAGGGCCAGCTGCTCACACAGGGTGTGCAGCTCTGGGCAAGGTCCTGGCAGCTTTTAAATGCCCGTGAGGATGTCAGGGAAAAGTTGAGTAAGGGGAGCATGGGGCAGAGGGGTGGCTGTTCCTGATGGGTGCCCCTGGCGCCCTCCGCGTCTCAGTGGATGAGAGCCTTCGTGGCACTGCCAGCTCATCTTAGTTTGAGAACACAGTGGCTTTCTCTGGAAAGTACCGCATTTCGTTAATTAATTTGGCTAAAATAATTGGCTGGGCTTAGGTGGTCGCAGACGAAGTCCAAGGCTGTGCCCGCTGGCACCCCAGGGCTTTTCCAGGCCTGTTTTCTGTGAGGAGCATGTGAAGCCAGCGATGGCCTTGGGTAGGCAGCTGGCAGTGGAGGAGGCGCTGGGGGCAGGCGTCGCCGTCCGTCGCATGCGTTGTTCCTGATGTGGGAACGGAAGCAGTTGGCTTTTCCTCCAACCCTCTGTCCCCGTCTGAAGCCAGGTGGGTGCGGGAGGTCTCCTGTGAGTCAGTGGACAGGATTTCCTCCTGTGGAGCTAGGAGCCAGCCTTCTCGTGAGCTCTGGGTGTCACCCTTTTTTAGATCCAGACATGTGGGATTGTCCTAGCCAAGAGACTGGTTACTTGTTCCCTCAGAGGAAGCTTAGAAAACTGTCAGCTGCACCTTGATCCTGATAGTTCTTTACTCAGAACTGCTAAGGTGTTAGTTGAAGGAAGAGGAATACACATTTGGCTTATGTGCTGATTTTTCCCTTCAGAACCCTGAATTAACTTAAGCAAAGACTTGCGGAGGTGTTGGCTGGCAGGGACCTGCCCAGTGGTCCCAGCTGTGAGCTACCTGCTGGCTGCGATTCCGGGTGACCCAAGGAGAAGTCGCGCTGGCTGAGAACTCTCTCTTTGGTTTGGTTTGCAGCCAGTAGGGGATGAGTTCTTTAACCCCAGCTGCAAGTGACAGCTGTGTTTCCTCCTTACAGGGCCATCAGGCCATCACTACAAGCCCTGCACGTGGTGACAAAGTGACATTTGCCTAGCCAGCATGTGACGGGCGGTGTCTCCGCTTCCTGCAGGGGCTTCTCTTCCCTGACCAAGCCACAGAGCATGGACCAGCAAGAGGGCCCTCCTCCTGCTCCCACAGGTGTGTGGCCCCCACAGGGGTGTCCAGGAGCCCGGGGGCACTAGGGGCTCTTCCTGAACACTCCGTGCTTCTGGAATTACGAGGCTGCTCCTGACGGGGGCGAGTGGTGGGGGAGACAAGGGTGAGAGTGTCTCAGGGAGAATGATGAGGTGCTTGCTGGGGCTCAGAGGGGATATGAACTCTGAGGGTCCCAGCTCTTAGGCCAGTGCACTTGGGGTGCACCTGTGAGCCTCTTGCACCAGGCTTGCCTGTCCTGGGCATCTCAGCTTCCTGCAAGGTGTTCCGTCACCCACCCAAGCTGACTGATGTGGAAGGGAAAGGGCTTCCTGTTCAGAGGCCACGTGCACGTGCAGGCCCAGTGGCCAGGGCTAACGTTCCACCACTAGAACACAGCCTCTCCAGGCACTTGGAACGGGGTCCAGGGAGTCCTCTCCTGCTTCCTTTCTCTGGGGCAACTCAGGGCCAAGCATGGATCTCTTCTGTCCATCCACACCAGGTACAGCCTTCTTATCACCTCGCCAGAGCTCAGTCTGCCCAGATGCCCGTGGCAGGGAAGGCTGGCCCCAGCCCCATGGTGGACCCTAACATTTCTGTAGCAGGCATCCCCAGGGCTTCCTGTTCTTGCGAAACCTGGGCTGGTGGGGCAGGTGGGGCAAAGCTGTGCGGGCAGCTGGCTGCACAGGTCTGGGAGCTCCTCTGGGACCCAGCACATGTGGGCAGGAGGAGACTGGCCTTGCACTCGGTTCTTCCACCCTGTGCTGCCCGCCACACGGACCTCTGGCCCTGGTTATGCTCATCCAGAAGCTCTGTAGGCAGAGCTGCCCCCAAGTGAGCAGGGCCCCAGAGACACCAGAGCCAACTGTGGCGTGGTGAACTACCCAGAGTGTCCAGTGGGAGGAGAGGCCCCAGAGAACTGTCAGGTGCCACTGTTTGCAGGAGCTCCTGCTGAGTGGGGGACTGACCTCTGAGGGTCATCTGGAGCTGGAGGACCCAGGAGGCATGGGATGTGTGAATGGGTGCCGAGAGGCCGGTTCTGTGGCTGCACTGGCCTCTGGGCGGGTCTCACCTGTGTGGGCCTCAGCTGTGGGAGCCCTGGCCTTTCAGCCATGATGCCCAGGCTTGTACTTTTGGTATGAGATATGAAGGAGACACTTAGAGTTTTGGGGGAGACTAGAAACACAAGACAGCTTCAGGAAGGACAGACGGAGCAGCGCCTCTTCCAGCCTTGCCACAGGGCTGAGCAAGGAGGCAGTGTCTGCAGCGGCCCACGAGCAGCTCAGACAGCCACCTGAGACGTGTAAAGAAATCGTCTCGCAAGATGCTTTGGGGTATTTCAGAAAGCAAAACTCAGTTCCTGATTTTAAAGTCACACTACCAGCAAGAGCTGTCCTAATTAATACTAAAATCCTGCCACAGATTATGTTTCAGAAAAAGAAATCATACTATGGCTGTATCAACCTCAGTTCCTGGAGAGCCAGGGACTGAATGCCTCTTGATGTGGCAAGCCCAGGGGAGGGCTCAGCTCTCCCGAGAGCAGCGGCCTTGCTCTCGCCCTGGTCACCCAGCCCTGGGCCCCAGGCCAGGAGCTCCCTCGGATGCCCTGGGCATGGCAGACCCAGTCTTGTGCACACTACCGTGAGGCCCAGCCAGCCTGAGTTTGGGTAAGAGCAGCCCCGGCTGGAGGGCGGAGAGAGCTGGAGCCACGCGCAGACAGGGTATGGCCCACAGCGCTGGGCACTGGGGCTGCTCTCAGGGTCCTTGGGGCAAGCAGAAGGCCTTGGCTGGGACAAGGGCTGAGGCCTCGGCCAGTGCAGGGAGAGCATGGGCCAAATGGGGCCAGACCCGGCCGAGCACACCCATCAGTGTCCAGTTGGGGTGCGGCGACTTCAGCATGGGGTCCCTGCCTTTAGATTGTTGCTTTTCTTTTTTCCCTTCTTCCCTCCCCTCCCCCTCCCCCTCTCCCCTTCCCTCCTTCTATTCCTTCCTCTCTCCCTTCCCTTCCTCCTCCTCTCCCTCCCTCCTCTCCCTCTGGTCTCCCCTCCCCTCTCCCCTTCTTCCTCTTCCTTCCCCCCTTCCTTTCTCCTTTCTCCCTCCCCTCCTCTTCCTCTCTTCCCTCCTCCCTTCCTCCCTTCCTCTCCTCCCTTCTTCTCCCCTCCCTTCCTCCTCTCCCTCTCTCCTTCCTCTCCTCCTCCCCTCCTCCCTCCTCTTTCCCCTCCTCCCCCTTCCTCGTCTTCCTTCCTCCCCTCTTCCCCTCCTCCTCCCTCTTCCCTTCCCTCCCCCTCCCCCTTCCCCTCTCCCCCTCCCCCCTCCCTCCCCTCCCTCCTCCACCCTCCCCTCCCTTCCTCTAGCCTCCCTCGGCCATTGAGTACTCCACGGTCCTTTCTATGTTTTACTTCCAGAAGCTCCTGAGTAGTGCAGGCTCGGCCTGGGCTTCCCTTCTGTCCTTCTCTCTTTGCTGGGGCCCAGGCCCTCCTGGGCATGGAGTGGCCCGTCTGCCTCTTGGGAATGCTCTGGCTGCTGGCCTTGCTCCTGCTTTCCAGGAGGGAAGCGCCCCGTGGTCTCTGTCCTTGTTCAGGAAGGTGCAAGCCCTTGGGCCAAGAATAACGGTTAACCTGTAATCCATACTTCTTACATTTTAGAAAATGAAGTGAAATATGATGCTAATAACAACGAGGAGGAGGAGGGGGAGCAGTTCGATTTTGACAGTGGAGATGAAGTTCCGGAAGCAGACCGACAAGCCCCGGCAGACGCTGGGCCACAGGGCCAGGAGGCAGGTGAAGCCTCCTCCCCTGCTGGTGAGTCCCACTTGCCTTTCTTCACAGCGTGGCCCTGCGGGGAGGGGCTTCCCGGAGCCTGTGGAGTCACCCAGGTTTTCCGTGTTCAAGACTCCAGGCCTGGGCTGGCTCAGGGACCAGGGGCTGCTGAGCCCGAGCTGTGGTCCAGGGTCAGCCACCAGGCAGTGTCCATCTCACCTGTCCCAGAGCGGGTGTGGACCCCAGTTCTGCAGTGTGCTGCATGGACTGTGGTCTCCTATATCCATCTGGACACGCCAGGCATATGTTGTGCGTCCAGCCTTCCTGGCCCGCACACGGAGGGCACCTGCCTGCCCTTGAGTGCTCTGACAGGTGACCTTCCGCCCTCCAGGAGGCGAGGCAGTGGCAGAACCTGCCCCCCTTGCGGTCCCAGCCAGAGTGAACCCCTATTCCGTCATCGACATCACGCCATTCCAGGAGGACCAGCCGCCGCCCTCCGACCTGAGCGCCGAGGAGGAAGCCGTGGGTCTGCAGGTGCCCAGCGGGTACTCAGTGCCTGTGCCCTGCGGCTACGCTGTCCCCTGCAGCCTCCCCCTGCTGCAGCCAGCCTACTGCAGCCCCGCCATCATCCGCACGGAGTCTGCGGAGGAGGAAGGTACTGCGCCTGCTCCCTGGCACAGCCAGGGACACGCTGGCTCTGCAGGACGTGCTCAGTCTTCCCTTCCCCACCTTAGTCACCCTCCTGCTCACAGGGTTGGATCAGTGCTCTCTTCCACAAGGCACAGATAAGGAGGGCTTTGAAATCGAGGCTGAGCCTACGAGTCTGGCCTCTGAAGACCAGGGAGCCATAGGTGACCTCTGGCAGTGCCACCACGCCCCACACCTCCTCTGGCATTCACCATCACTGTTCCGCTGCTGGCTGGAACAGTGTGTCCTGATAGACCTGTCGACCCACGAACCAGCCCGTCCTCTGAGTTGTTGTCCAGCTGTTTCATTTTCGGTGAGGAGGGGTGAGGAGGGAAGGAGAGGCAAGGGCACACTCTGCCTGGGAGGTGTCTCCTCTGCCCGGCAGCAGGCCTGCAGTGGAGGCCCGGAGATGCTCCAGAGCTGGCCACACCAGTGAGGTGCAAGAAGAGACCTTGGGGAGAGGCCTAGACCCCACAGCCATGCCAGGGTGTGCAGCAAGGCACTGGGGATGACAGGTGTTCACCCATCTCTCCAGCCTGTGTCCTCGGTTCTGGGGTGGGGGCAGTCAGTCTCTGCCTTCCTCTCTACCCAGAGCGCAGAAGCTGCGAGGGTCTCGAGTGGCTGGGCTGAGTTAGCTAGAGATGGCCTTCTCAGAACGTGAGCGGCATATGAGAGTGGCCCAGGTGTGAGTCGCAGTTGTGCTCTTGTGGGAAGTTCAGCAGAGATCCTTTTCTTTCTAGTTAGCAGCAATTTAAGAGAAACACCTTCCTTAAAGAAAGCTCTTGATTCTGGAAATCACAGAGGGCTCGTAGGAGAGGTGTCTTCCGCCTGTCTTTGTTCTGCAGTGGGCCATGAGCCATGGTCTGTCCTTGGTCTGTAACCATGAAGCTGGCCCGTCTGCAGACCAGGGAGTGTGTCATGGAGGCCTTCACTTGAGGAGAATGTGCTCCTTTTAAAGTGCTTTGCCTGTTTTTAAGTTGTTTGGTTATTTAGTATTGAACATCATTTAAAGTAGCTTAAAAAATCACTCAGCATAATCTTAAAACAACTGCTGATTATTTTTACTGTCAACCAAGAGCCTGTAATAAAGTCATGGTGTGGTCAATTCTGCCGTGAGTCCTGGAGCCAAGGAACAAGGCCGTTTGTGTTTACCTTTTGAAGAGAGATGAACACTCTGACCTCTTTCCAAGGAGGGTTGGTCTCGGGCAGGTCCAAAGCCTGCTTGCCTTTCAGCTTCTGGTGCCAGGATTCTGCCCTGGAGATGGGGACTGCTGTGACCCTTAGGATTATCTTGGGACACTGTGCTAGCCTGGCCCCTTCCCACACCGAGCCCTGGCCTGCTGCCCAAGGCCGTCCTGAAGGCCTCTGAGACAGGTGCTGCTTTGGTTCCGTGGTTGTCTTCTGCCAGCAGAGCGCTCGCAGTGCCCTGTGTGGTGAGCATGCTCCCCTGGCCCCTGCCCCACATCAGAGCTCTCGTGTTCTGGAGGACACCCAACTTGCACTTTCCTTCTTGAAAGGAGGATCCGAGCCAGGAACTGCAACCTTCTCGGGGTGGGACATGTGGAAGCCCCTGCAGTGAGAAGAAGTTGGGTGGGAGCAGGCTGGGAGGCCCGCCTGAGCTCCTGCAGCACTGGGCACAGAGGCCTGCTTCTGTGGCCTGGAAGTCCTGCCTGCTGTGTGCAGTTCCTTGCCCTGCACCTGTGCCTGTGCTGTGTGACTCTGCCTTCATCCGTGGAGTCGCCAAGCTGGCTGTGCTCTCTTGGCCTTTGAGTCAGCCGTCCAGCAGCTGACTGGGAATGGTGGCTTACCCATCAATGAGTCCCTTTTGAGGCCTCTGTGTGGACAGTGGAGACTCATTTCTCTTGCTGGCACCTGATTGGCTGTTCGTCAGCCGTCTTCTCATTAGGATGGCCTTTGCCATGATTTCCGCTCTCAACACCCACACAGGGCTGAGAGGAGGATGCCTGTTGGAGCCCAGGCTCCTGAGTCGGCCCTGTGCAGAGAGTGAGAGTGTGAGTGTGTGTGCAAAAGGTTGGACCCACATCACGCTTTCTCCCCTGAGGGCCATCTGCATTGGTCCATAGATGCCCCTGCAAATAAATCAGATTTAAATTCCCACGGACACTGGAGCTAGAGGGCCGTGTGCTTCGACCTGCAGCCTGATCTGTCTGCACCTCCGTGTGCTTTGTTTGTTCTGTGGATCTTGGGGTTTCACATTGTGTCATGACCCCATGCTGAGCACATTTTGCCTAGGAACTGGAGGTTTTTAAGCCTTCCAGTCATCTTTATGGTGACATAAGCCTGTGGTGAGAAGGGAGCTGTGGACTCATCATGAGAGGAGAGCGATGACCGCTCACACACTCTGGGATGTAAAGCATGGGTTCTTCTTTCCCAGCAGGAACTCTGGAGGTTGCTGAGGACCACCAGCCTGCTTCTCTAAGTTCTGCAGACCCTCCACTCAGGTAGGTCGCTGTTTTGTCCTGAGGCCCTGCCTGCTCAGGTGGGCCGCATGCACTGACCCCACGTGCCTGGTGCCCGCCCTTCCTTCAGCCTCCTGCTGCCCACGGCCCGGCCCCCTTCCTGCCTCAGGCCCCTCCAAGTGCTGCAGGCCTCCCTCAGGCCAGTGCGTGGTCACCAGGTGCCTTACCCACGTGGGGCCACCCAGCTGCCCCAGGGCGATGGGCTGTGGGCCTGGGCAGGGCTGTGCTGTCTTCAGCATGGCTTGTTCTCCCTTTCAGGGTTCAGGGTTGAAGGACCTCAGACCTGGAGCCTCCCACAGACAGGCTTCTGGGGAGAAAGACTCACTGTCAAGACCCACACGCACTGCCAGTGCAGGCTGGTTCAGGAAGCCTGCCTGGAACCCGTGACCCAAGAGTCATTGCGAGAGGGTGGGGCTCGCAGCCCCAGCAGCCTGCGGCTTGCCAGGAGGCGGGGTCTTCCTGAAGGGGAGGAGCAGGAGGCGGGGTCTTCCTGAAGGGGAGGAGCCAGGAGGCGGGGTCTTCCTGAAGGGGAGGAGCCAGGAGGCGGGGTCTTCCTGAAGGGGAGGAGCCAGGAGGCGAGGTCTTCCTGAGGGGAGGAGCCAGAACGGAGCCCACAGAAGGGGGGGGTTCCAGAGCACAAGACTTTTAAACGCAGAAACGCTCATAATGATTTAAAATACCTTTCCTGTTTCCTTCAGGATTTTGCTTACTTTTTAAATGGACCCTTTTAAAGGTGTATTCTCACACTTGAAAGGTGCAGTGCCCCTCCTTTCTCGGTGTGGGCTGCGCCCGAGCACCAGGCCCTGGCTCGCGTCCCTGCGCCGCCCTGAGGCGGGCTGTGCAGAGCACCCTGGGACTCTGCAGCCCCCGCGGTCTGCCTTCTGCAGTTCCAGGTCTCCTCAGCCACACACAGTGCTAAAGTACTAAGCGAACAACTTAGAAATGAGCCAGTCGTACGTGTCACACGGCACGCTTCCGAGTAGATGATTGAGGTCCCTTCCTTCAGCATGCCGGCAGTCACGCAGGAGAAGCTGTGTGCAAAGATCCCAGGCCCCTGCAGCGTCAGGCGGCCACTGGGGCCCTGGAGATGTCCTGGGGCGTGTGGCTGACAGCTGTATGGTGTTCAGTCTTGTCCTCGGAGTCTTGCAGCTATCATTAGAGCTTTCAGTAAAACAGTGTCTGCTGTGGCCCCGCCCGTGTCACTCTCTGGCAAGGCACCTCTCCTCCATGGCCTGGATCCTGGCGCTCTGCTCCTCTGTGTCTGGATGCTGGCCTCGTCCCAGTCCCCTCTTCCCTCTGGGCCTGTTAGGCTTCTGCAGTTTCCCTTAGAAGTGCCAGCAGAATGCAAGTGTCCTGGGCCTGGCACCCTGGTGCTCCTTTTGTCAGCAGCGGTGCCCTTGAAGCTGTCCCCTTAGGTTCTCCAGTGGGTCTGATCGGACTGTTGCAGTGGCTTCCCGTGGCCCAGGACAGGATACAAGTCCCTGTCAGGCCCTGTGACTCACCCATGGGCTAGGGTGGCCTTGTGTCTCTCTGACCCTGACTGGTAGTTGGGGTGAAGGTTCAGGCCTTGAACGCCCAGTGTCGTGTGCAGCATGGTGCAGACCTGGAGGCGAGTCAGGCCTTCTGGCAGGGACTGCATTTGTCTTGTGTCCTGTGGTGCTAGTCCCATTGCTGCTTGCAGAGGTGGTCGAGAGCACTTGCTGACAAGTCGGGATGAATTTGGGCATGGGATTTCTGTAGAGTCATACCAGGGAAACCACAGTTAGTAGGCCCAGCCGTGCACACGCGGGCACATGGCGGGTGCTCACTCCTCCGAGGTGGGGTGCTTCTGCGGGTTCTGATTTCATGGTGCTTTCTTTCAGTGGTGATCAAGACAGCCGAGGTGGCAGCGCCCTTGCCCAATGGGCAGCAGACCCTGCCAACACAGCATGGATGGAGAGTGAGTATCCTGAGCCCTCTCTTTGGTGAGATCAGAAGCTTTAACATTTCTCACTTATTTAAAGCGTCACAGAGGCTGAATGGGTGGGAATGTCCCTAGGTTCCCTGACGGGCCATCGTTTCTACAGGTGATCGCATCTGGCACTTGCCACCTCTCTGTCGCACCTCTTGGTACGGACTTTGGTTGGGAAACTAATATGTTGACTTGCAGCCCATGTTGGCCACTCTGCTGGGATGGCAAGGCATTCTTGCTTGCAATTCCTAGGAGCCACTTTGTCCTGGACGGTTTTGACTAGAGGTGGCAGTGGTTCAGCCAGCCATGGACAGATTGCAATTCCACATGTTGTTTGATGTCCCAGGATGAGGCCCTTCCCTTCGTTCAGCATGCCCGCCAGCATGCCACGTCTAGCACACGTTTTAGCTAGATTCATTTCTTTAATTTTTAATGAAAAGTAAAGATTGCTTTTTGAGTATGCCTTTTATGACCCACCGGTCCTCTGACGCTTGCACGTCGACTTGGGGGATACCTCAGCAGCTGCTGCTGAGCATTGGATTGCCTCCTGCAAATCCTCACACTGGCTCTGCTCCTGACCTTCGCAGAACACAGATCCTGGCTTAACTAGCTGGTTCTGCCAGGAGCTGCTGAATCAAGATCATCGCAGAATTAAATCATCATCTGGCTCTTTGCTAGTGGTTTTATTTCCAATGCAAAATCTTCCCCAGTTCCTCCTGTTACTCACTTATACAGTCCAGTTAATTAGAAGAGTTGTACTTGAAAGGTAGTGCTGTGAACAAGTGTCCTTCACCCCGTCTCAGACAGGGGCAGTGTTTGCTGGGGCTGCAGTTGTAATGCCCGCGTGACCCTGAGCTCGTCAGTGACAGCAGCTGCCATGTTCCCAGCTCTGGCAGCGGTGGCCAGGTGCAGGAGGAGCTTCTGCTCATGTACAGGGAGCCTCACCCTGGGTTTTCCTATGGGAAGACTTGGCAGTTGGAGTGGTTCTTTATAGAGAATGGAACACTGATAAGTGAGTGAGTGTTTTAGAAAAGTAACCCAGGCTGGGTGCAGTGGCACACGCCTGTAATCCCAGCAGCTCAGGAGGCTGAAACAGGAGATCACAAGTTCAAAGCCAGCCTCAGCAAAAGCGAGGTACTAAGCGCCTCAGTGGAACCCTGTCTCTAAAGAAAATACAAAATAGGGCTGGGGATGTGGCTCAGTAGTCGAGTGCCCCTGAGTTCAATCCCTGGTACCCACCCTGCAGCCCGCCATCCCCCGCTTAAAAAGAAAAGTAAGTAGCAAGGTCCTTCTGTGAAACAGACACGTTTCAGTCAATGCCAAGGTCACTGCCGTCTTATACAGCATGTGCCATGTGGCCTGTGCCTCCCGCTCCTGAGGAAACTCACCTTCATGGAGCAGGAGTGGTGCACGAGGTGCCAGCTGAGACATTCGTCCCCCACGTGTACCTTGCAAGCACCATGGGACCGTCGGTCATGTCAATGCTTTCCTGTTTTACATGGCACAAGTGGTTCCCTCTTTATTTCCAAAACTCTGGATGTCACCTTTGTACTTGTACATCAGAAGGCTTTACGGCCACAGTCTTGTGTAGGAGAGCCATGCAGAGATGAGTAATTGAACACAGGTCATAGGACAGGTCACCTGTTGTGGCCTTCCACAGCTTGTCCACAGAGTGGCATCTCTCATTCCGAACAAAAGAGTCCTCCCTAACAGCAGTGCTTGTCCCATGGTGGGCCAAAGAAGCCCACTAAAGTGGCTTTTTAAGCCAGTGTGGCTTCTCAGGGGACGGTGGCCCTTGGAGCTCCAAGTGCCTGTGGTTCCTTCAGGGTGGCCTTTACAGCTTCTTCCCTTTGTTGCAGATCCAGAGGAAGCCATTTACGATGATGTGCCAAGGGAGAATTCAGACTCGGAACCAGGTTTGCTCTTTCTGGACCTGAGCTTAGCAGTCTTTCCCTCTGGATGCGGAGGGGCTCCTGAGCATGCACACAACCCCGGGGCCGGGTGCATGTGTGTTCTGTGTTCACATTCCACATGTGGTCCGTGGCTCGCTGCTGTGGTGTGGTAGAACACTGGTGTGCATGCACATATGTGTGGACAGCACGTGAAGCAGGAGTGAAAGATGTGGACGATAGGAACAAAGACATCAGACCCTTGGTGGCCAAGAAGCCCCAGCCTGTGTCTGAAGATGACATCAGTGGGAAAATGTGGAGAATCAGGATTGGGGGGCATTGCTAAGAATTTTCTAGGATGACAGAAAGACATAAATTCTCAGAAATACTGACTCAACCCAGGATTAGTTAAACACCAGTCTATATTAGGCTAATGCCGCAGAGCGGAGTCCCAAATCCAGTGGGAACGTGGAGGGTGGCTGGGACCGGCAGCCCACGGCGGATCTGTAGTTAGGAACTAGGGGGGCAGCCCTCTCCATCTGGGAGACAGCACCAGGGAGTGAGGGAGTAGCCTCTCTCTGAACCTGGACTTGCAGTTTCCTTCAAGAAGGAAGATCTGCCGGCCACAGACTGGGGAGCTTGCTCCCTTGTGGATGCTGAGGACATACTTAATGTCAGGCTTCTGAGGACGCAGTGCTGAGCCTAGAGGAAAGTGAGGGAAGAAGAGAGGAGTGAACAGAGGTCGAGGCGCATGTGTAGCCTTGCAAGCCCAGGGCCACCCATAACAGTGGCAGCTCCGTGGGGCTCAGCCCTGGGTGGCCCTGTGCCTGGGAGGGCGCTGCTCCACCAAGCCCTGAGGCCACCTTTGCAGCTGGCCGGGCTCCTTTGTTGCCTCCTTTCGCTTTGTGGCCTGTGAGGGTCCAATTTTCATGGGTGACTGCTAAGAGAGTGAAATGCAGTGTTAAATGACAAACCGTCTGTAGAGCAGACCCATCTGGCTAAAGGTAGAAATGTAAGTTAAGAAAGAGTAGCAGTGGTCTGAGAAAGTCTGCAGAAGTCCAAACATTGGTTCTCACGGAAAACGGGAGTCGGATCCAGTTGCCAGTGGGAGAAGTCCTCAGAGGGATAAAATGGAGAGCAACTGTGTCTCTCTTGAGAGAGAGAGGGATGCAGAAGATCTGAAAGTCACTGGTAGGAAAAGAAATGCCCGGGCTCTGTGAGGCGGCCACTGGGGCCGCTGTGGAGCATCGTCGCGGGTCTGCAGTGCTGAGCCCGGGTTTCCTGACGGCATAGCCCCAGGATACCTAGAGCCCACTCTGACCTGGTTCCGTCACTGTAGGAGGGGCAGCCCTCCCCTGTGGAAGGACCCGGGATGCAGGGCCAGTGAGCGTAGAAGGTGAGTCTGAGGGACAGAAAGGACGCATGGAGCCATGGAGAGAGTTCCCAATGTGCCACAAAGAAGAAGAGTGTCAGAGGATTGCTGTTTAGGTCTCCTCCCTAGGTAACAGTCCAATAAGATCGGTAAAAACCACAGACATTTTGGGAATTATCAATCACTGCTATGCTACTTGTGGTCAGTTTGAAAACAATGAAAATCAGAAGTAATTTGACTTGAATAATCTAGAAATGTGTAGGGTAGATTTAAGATAATAAAGCTATCTACATAATAGCATATGTTAAAAATGGATCGCAAAGTCCTGAGCCTGGGTACAGTCCAGTCACGAGAACAGACAGACAGCAGAGTACACTAAGGACGGTGGGAGGGAGGAAAGAAGATACCGGAAAGTGATAAAACAGAATGACACAGCAGCAGGGTTTCAGCAGAGCCCAGGCAGTCCTAGGAAAAGTAGAGACAGGCACGCCCCGGTGGTGCCATCAGGGGGAGAAGCGGAGAAGGGGAGCGGGGGAAGACTGTAGAAGACCCAGAGTGTAGGTGCAGCCCGTATTTGAAGAAGCCATAGCTTTTCCTCGATAAATTAAAACCCTTAAGTTAAGTTTTTCTGTAGAGTCAGCTGTATCTGAAATTGAAAGCATTAATCTGCAATAATCGAGGATGCTGAATCCTTGGCTTGGCTCATGTGCAGAACAGTCCCCAGGCACAGGGCTGGCCCATGAACTGCAGGAACGAGCGACCCTCCAGTGCACCCTGTTCCTGTGATGGCAGACGGGCGAGGCTCTAAACTCAAGACGTAGTATAAACTTGCAAACCCCTCCCTCGAAATCTGGGTGCCCCAGATGAGACCGGAGATGAGTCCAGTGGTGTCCCAGAAAACAAGCAGAGTCCCACTTAGCCCGGTGGGTGTGTCCTGGGAGTCGGGTCCTTTCTACAGGGTGAGGGCAAACGCACTTCAGTGGCCGTTGGGAAGACTACAGGAGAAGGGGCCTTTCCCAGCCTGACCAGGAATGTGTTCCTGAAATCCGTCAGACTTCCAGAGGTGGAGTGTCAGATACTCATTAGTTCATCCATTTCTGGAGAGCCTGGGGCCTGTCCACCCCAGGAGGAGCTGTGCCCCTCTCAGGATTCCCCTGCAGGCCAACAGTCCCACCTGGGCCTCTTGATAAGGGCAATTGCCTGGAGCAGGTGATTTATGTAAGTGCAAATAAGGGGGGCCCCAGCTCACTGCCTACAGGCCAGCTCATCTACCTGGTAGGGTCACTGGCCCTGCCAGGTAGCCTGTGCTTACACAGGACTCGAGCTAATATGCCCTGGGTCTGCCAGGAGGTGGCTGCCAGGGATGGCTGTGGTCCTGGTTGGCCTGTGCCCTCTTTGTGAGGACAGCACTGCAGAGAGTTGATGCTCAGGGACCAACTCCCCTGGTTCTCCTTGCAGGGAAATTCTGCTCACAAACATTCCCAAAACCTTGTGGCTGTGGGAGCCAAGTGTCTTCGTGTCTTTTTCAAGGTCTGAAAGTATCTTGTTCCTGATGGTCCTCTGAGGTCAGCACGACACTTCCCTGGCCAGGATCGTGCTGCCCACTGGAGCTGATGCTCTTTGCCTCGAGTGTCTTGCTGGCCCCGAGGTTTTGAAGAACACGTCGGTATTTCCTGAGTAGTGGCTCACGTCTGTTTCAGCCCTTTGGGCCACTGTGACAGAATGCAGTAGCCTGGGTGTCTTAGAGACAGGAGGCAACGATTGTGTGCAGGTTGGTGTCAGGGCCCCCTCCCTGGTTGTACTCTGCCTTCTCCCTGCGTCCTCAGCGGAGGAGGCAGGCTGCTCCCTGGGTCTCCCTACGAAGGGCCCTGATCACACGCTGAGAACTCTGCCCTCAGGACCACCTGCTGACGCCATGGCAGTGGGGATGTGGTGCCCACACGTGAGGCTTGGCATGAACAGTCAGGCCATGCTTGAGAACCTGTGGCCCCCGCAGGTGGACCTCCAGAAACTCATGGCCCAGGGCCCAGCACGACTGGTAAAGGGCAAGAGGTGGGGAAGCTCAGGAAGCACAGAGCAGATGAGCCCAGACAGGCTGAGTGTGGACTCGGCAGTGTCCAGCCACGGGCACGGGTCAGCGCTGGTGGTGCACGTGTCCTTCGGGACAGCACCAGCAGGAGTGACCTGTGCTGACCTGGAGGACCGAGGCTGGTCAGCTAGACGGGCAGCAGTCACTTCTGTCTCTAGTGAGACCAGTGAAGCCTCCGGGCAGGTGTCTGGGTAGGCAGCAGGTGTGCCCGCCACCCTCTGCCTTTTCCCCCGTTCAGAGTTCCACGCTCCCGTGTCTCTGAATGAAGCGGATGCAGTGAGCTCGGAGACTCCCTCCTTGGACTCCGAGTCCCAGGGGCCAGGCGCCTCATGGCTCTGGGATAGCTGCCCTTGCGCCCAGGTTCCTCCTAGAGTCTACCTGGTGGCTGGCGTTGGCCTGGCCAGCATGTGGGAGGGTACTGAGGGGCTCAGCAGAATCTTGGAGCCACAGAGGCCACCCCCTGCCGGCTCCTCAAGCTGTGCAGCTGCTGTGTATACCTAGATCCCTCCTGGACTTGTGGCCCAGCAGGCCCTGGGCTGCGGCTGGAGGGACGGGCGGGCGCTGTGGGGGCTGGATTCAGTCCTCAGTTTTGGAAACCGTGAGTCTGAACCCAGGAATTGCAGAGGGTAGATGTTCACGTCGTCATCCACCCATCCAGCGGAGCAAGCCCTGACCTGTGGGAGGCGAAGGAGCCCTGGGGGAGGATCTGGAACTTCCAGGGATTTAAAGTGGCCATTTCCAGCAGAGGCAGACGCCGCCTTCCCCCTGAGGAGTGTGTTCCTCGCTGCTCAGGGTTCTTAGTCCAGGTTTTACCGCAGTGAAGGACTGAGGTTGCGCGGTAGAGGTCGTAGAGATACGGATTTATCTTGATGCAGGAAATGCCATCTTCCAGGTAGACTGCCCTTAGGTGACCATCTAAGCAGAAGGCTGCCTTCCGTCCTTTGTCCTCGGTAAACTTCAGCCTCATGCAGAGCCATGTGTGCCCCTGAGACGCACAGTTGGGATCAGGAAGGCATGTGTTCGGGGTCTGAGAACGTCCTCTGTCCTCCAGGAGCCCTGGAGCCAGCAGCCACCACTGCGGGGGAGCACCTCACTGTTCTGCTGATGCCGCTTGTTAGTGGGAATCGTGGCGTCCTGGCCCCTGCTGGGAGGAGGCTTGCTCTCGTGGGCATCAGGCCTTGGCCCACTGTAGGAGGCACCGCTCAGCTTTATCCACAGGACACATGCCGTGGGTGGCCCTTGGGGTTTTAACAGAGAGCTCCTTGTCATCGACTTGGTGACATAAATATGACATGTCTTCATTCGTTCTGAAATGACCTATGTGAGAAAGGCATTTAAATACACTAGCAGATTATAAGTTTTATCACCATTTTTAGCATAAAAGCAAGCTGTACAGTTGTTTGAAGCAGGTGCACTGTGTCGGTGCTTCAGTATTTCATCTGCGTAGAGGAAGTCAGCAGCTGTTTGTCACCCCTCCTCCTAGCCACCCAGCCAGCATCTGCCGTCTCTCTGCCCACCTGCCATCTGCCCGTCATCGAGCTGTCTGTCATCTTTCTGTGCTGTCTGCACTTCCCTGTGACTTTGCTTCATGGAAAGTTTGCTGTTGCTCACAAGTTACTTGGTGTCATTGTGGGGGGGCTCCCACAGAGCAACATCCCTGGGAAGCAGATGGGGTTGGGGACCTATGAGAACCACCGAGGAGCTGCCCAGTGGAGGAGCCACCAAGTGGCGCCTTTCCAAGAAGCGTGTCAGGCACTGGGATGTGTCCCACCCCTGGGCTAGATGGCGAGGTAAAGTCACGGCCAGGCTGGTGTGCTGCCTCTCCATTTTAATGTTGTCTTGGTGTTTGTGCACTCAGATGAAATGATTTATGACGACGTGGAGAACGGAGATGAAGGTGGAAACAGTTCTCTGGAGTATGGGTGGAGTTCGAGTGAATTTGAAAGCTACGAAGAGCAGAGTGACTCAGAATGCAGGAATGGAGTCCCCAGGCCCTTCCTGCGCAGCAGCCACAAGAAGCAGGTAGGTGTGGGTCTAGGCTTGGGTGGCTGTCCCCCCCTCGGCACATGCACGGGCTGTGAGATGTGGATTTTACTCACAGGGCACTTATGGGACTGTTTTTAAGACCTCGACATTCAGTTTGGGAGAACACGAGGTATCTTTGCGTGGGGTGAATGATCATAGGTAATTGGGACGTTACACCTTCATAGGCTCCATCGCTGAAAGGACCCCAGGCAGGCTCACTGTCCAGGCGTGGTGTGGGTCCTGGTGGTGCCCTGTGGCTCCTGCTTGCTGTGTGTGCCAGGCCCGCAGCCGGTGGCCTGACGGGTGCCGCTCTGCTTCCGGCGGAAGGACTCAGGACATGTGGAGGGATGAGTCCGGAGTCCCAGGCGGCCTGAGATGACCTTTTCCTAAGGAGAACTTTAAATGTTTTTGTGGAAATCCTACAGGTGGGGTCCAGGGAGGAACGTGGAACCCTCCAGGAGTGAACTCCAGAGCTGGTGGGGCTGTGCGTGGCTGCAGCCTCCTCCCCGAGGCTCCTCTGCAGTGAGCCTTTACCATTGGTGGGGGCCCAGTTTTTGTTGGTGGGGGTCTTCTGGCCAGTTGTGGGAGGGTCTCTGGGTACCAGCGTGTCCAGTCCCACATACCAGGGTGTGGTCACCAGGCAGGCCACATGCGGCCCTTCTCTGAGGCTGGACACCTTTGTACTGTGACTAGTGGCCGTGGCCAGTGACCCCACAACCAGAGGCCGCGTTCCGGATGCAGTTCCCGTCTCTGTGGCTGGCAGGTTGCAGGGTTGCTTGGAGCCGTTGTGCTCTCTGAACTCAGTGGTGAGCGTGGTCAGCTCAGCTGCTCAGGTTTGTCACCAGGCTCCTTCTGGACACTGGGGCAACACGGGGCTGGGTCAGACCTTCCTGATGGCAGCTGAGGTTTCAAGAGCAGTTCTCGGGTGTAGCATTCAAGGGTGGCCTGGAGCACACGGGGGAAACATTTGGTTCTGTCCTGTGGCTTACGTGGCAGCTGGGCCTGTTGGGCAGCGCACGACTGCTCTGCCCTCCCAGGGGACTGTGTTCCCACTCGAGCCCCCAGCACACCAGCAAGGATGTCGGAGAGGGTGCAGTGACTGGGCAGCCCTTCCCTGCTTGGAGGAGCACGCAGGGCCGCACGGGCCTGGCCTGTGGATGTGGAGCCCTGCGAGGCAGCCAAACTGGGTTTCCTGCCAGGAGCACCAGGTGGGGTGTGCACAGGAAGGTCAGGTTTCCAGCCTAAGAGTTTATATTTTAAAACTGCCAGAGTAAAGCGATGAGTTGTGGGGAGTCAGGGGACATCTCAGTTTAAACACGGTAACAGTTTCTCTGGTGGACATGAGAAGCGCCCCCAGAGGAGCAGAGGGCTTGGGGGTGTGCATTTGAGATGCTGGTCAGTGCAAAAGAGCCCAGCCCAGCCGCTCAGTGAGAGGCCGGAGCAGCGTGGAGGCAGTCCTACAGGCAGCGTTCCCATGTGGGTACTGATGCAGAGGCGTGGTGCTGCCCAGGCCACGGCTGTCCTCCCAGGTGCTCCTGAGTGACGTCGGGTGCTGATGGGTGTGTGGTGCACTTGCCACCTTGGTGGCCAGGGCAGTGTCCTCTGGTGGAGTCTCCGGCCGACAGGCCTTCACCTCTCCATCAGCAGGGCTGCCGTGGGTCCCGCCCGGCCACAACTCCTGGGCCCAGGAGAGGGGCCAGTGTCCTTTGCCCTGAGGCGCCCTGTGCAGGCAGGGCCTGTTTTGAAGCTGTGTCTCTTTATGCCACAGCTTTCCCATGACCTCACCCGTTTAAAGGCGCACTGTGAGGAGAAGGTGAGAGGCTTGGTGGCGAGCACGGTGGGCACCGTGGAGGGGCGGCAGCTGCAGCGCAGGCGCCAGCGCAAGGTAGTGTGGCTCTTCCCAACCATGGCCAGAGATGCTGCCCGCAGACCGCCGCACCCGGCCTCTGTACCACCGGGCTGGAGCAGGGTTCGGGTGCACCCGGCACCTCTGGCTGTCCATGCTGGCCTTTGTGTGCCTTCTACACTCCTTGCCTCGCAAGCAACAGGAGCCGCAGAAGGTCTGCGAGGGTGGTGTTGAGCCTGTGTGCAGGGCAGCGGGTCAGAGGCACAGATGTCCCCAAGGGCAAGACAGGCCCTTGCTGTGTGGTTTGGAAAATTTAGGAGTTTCCCATAAATACGACATTGAAGATGATGTGTCGTGGGTTTATTTTTTAAATAAAAATTAATACAAGTAGTCAAAGATTCTCAGTTTTAATTTCTGCTGCTGTCACTTTCTGTTAATAAAACCCAGATAAACTCATGCCCCTGGGAGTCTCCTTTAGCTTGGAAAGGCTGGGGTGTAGTTCAGTGGTAGGGCACATGCTTAGCACCCACGAGGCCCCAGCACCACAAAAAATACTCGTAACGACAGTTTTTAAGGGAGTAAAGAATCGCTCCCAGGCCAAGACGTTTCAGAACTGCTGGGTGTGGACATTGCAAAGGTCAGTTCTTTGGATGTGTTTTAAAAGAGCACTGTCAAGTAATTCCCCTCAACCGCATCTTGACCCTGCGCTGTGCGTGACGTGTCATACCCTGAATAGCCCTAGCTGCAAGAGGCCCTTGTGGTTGACTCCACAGGACCGAGCAGAGCCAGGGTGGCAGGTCTAGGGTGGTGGGTTGCCCCCAGGGCCTCCCAGGGACCCCAGGCCCTGTGGAAGGGGTGCGGTGCAGTGCCGCCCACTTAGCCGAGCTTGGATCAGAAGACATGTGAAGCAAGACCCGGTGGGCACCTGTCATTCAGGAAGAAGAGAATCCTGCCGGGCCAGGAGGCCTGGGCAGGGACGTGGCCAGGGGTGAGCCCCAGGCCAAGCTGTTTTGCCACCCCGCATGGGGCTGTCCTGTGCGGCAGCTGTCCTCTGCTTCCCACATGGTCAGGCCGGGCACCAGGTGCAGGGAGCCGCCCAGCTCTGGGCTGAGGAAGGACCAGGACCTAGAGGGACTGCAGTGCAGGGGTGTGAGGCCCCCAGGGTGAGGGCAGAGGCCTGGCGAGAAGCCACCAAGCCACGTAGGCTGGCCAGCCGTGGCTGTCCACTGTTGTGCAGGCGTGCAGCGGGTGACAGTGGCTTCCGAGTTTCGGTAGTTGGAGAGAATGGCCCAGTTCAGGGTGGAAGCTGGAGTTGGGGTGCCTGTGGGGGCGTCTCACAGACTGGGGTGAACATGTTGAATGGCAGCCAGAGGTGCCCATAGGAAGGAGCCCAGGGCCTTGGGGAGAAACCTTCAGGGCGGCCAGCTCATCGCAATGCCCTGCCACATGAAGGGGGCAGAGGTGGGGCCGTGGGCTGCATGGGGCCAGTGGGGCAGGGTGCTGTCTGGTCTCCTGTAGGGTCGCTTGGGTGTACTCGGAAAGAGGACGTTGAGCAGGCACTGGCCAGTCCCTCAAGTGTCAGGTCTTGAGGGTGGAAGTTAGTCCCAGCACGAGCCCAGAGCTCCTGAGTGCTGGTGGCAGTTGCCTTAGGGGATGTCGAGCGTCTACTTGTCCCTCACTTCTTCCCCACGTGTCTACCACCGCCTGACCGCCTTGCCTCGGGGCTCCATGCTCTGGTGGGGTCTGGTGACCATTAGAGAGGCACCGCTAAGCAGCTGACCAGGCCTGCTCATGGGCATCTCAGGAAGGGTCCTGCGGAGAACGCAGGAGGTTGGAGCCGCGAGAGTGCAGTGGGCCGTCCCACCGCGTGGTGCTGGGTGTGCCTTGGCCAGCTTGGCCTCTGTGGCTTCAGTGCCAGGGGCTCTGCCGAGCTCTGTCTGAGAGAGAGTGGTAGAGCGAGGTCTGGCGTTCAGAGGCCGCGGCAGGGCGGGCGCTGTCCCAAGTCCCTGTTTACCTTTCATTTTTACAGATAAATGAGAGTAAAAGCCACAGAGCCATACACACACTGACAACGACCAGGGAAGTGCTCCCGTATAGAAAACCCAGACTCGGGCACCGCCTCAAGGCCAGCCTACTTGACAGTACTCTTTTAAAACACCCAGCCCAGCGGCCCAAGTCCTGGGCGCCGCCTCACCCACTCCCTCTCCCTGCAGATGCAGAAGCTCATGAAGGCGGCCAGGGAGGGCACCAAGGACGGGCTGGAGAAGACGAGAGCCGCGGTGAAGAGGGGCCGCTCCTTCATCAGGACCAAGTCCCTCATATCTCAAGGTCAGGACCCCGAACTTGTGCCACGTGACCCAGGTTCCTCGGCCTCCGTGGTCCTGGAGCTGCCCCTTCTTGCTGGAGAAGGTTTGGGTCAGCCCAGCTACCCCAACCTGCCCCCTCAAGTGGAGGGGTCCCTCACTGCTAGGCTGAGAGTCCCCAGGTCACCAGAGGGGCACACACAGTAAGCAGAGAACAGTACAGGAGGGCTCTGGGCAGCCGACTCCGTGCTCTCCCCCCCATCTCATGCCCTCTCCTACACAGGATAGCGCCAGGGACCCCGGTGAGTTTCCTGAGCCTGCACAGTGGTTGCGTGTGGACAGGCTCCTGGCGGTTGTCCTGTGGGGACAGTCCCAAGCCAAGGAGGCAGCCGTTTCGGCGGGATTCTGGGACTTCTTCACTGGGTCAGATTTCACGTTTTCCTAGGTCTTGCCTTGGGGCCCTGGACACAAGTACTGCGTGCTGGCAGTGAGCTGCAGGCCGGGTCACTGACGTCCGAGGGAGTCCTCCCTGCACGGACACCAGGTTGGGCTGTGGGAGGGCCGTCGAGCGCCGTGGCTCTGACGGGTCTGGAACACCTGTTTCCTGGATGGCTGTATCCACACACCGGGCGCTGGTGTGCGTGGCACTCCCCACGCACCTGCTCAGCAAGCACTCGACAGCAGGTGTCTCTGCAGGGAACAGCTGAGGAGCCCTGTGTGGAATTGGAGTTAGCCAGACAGAGGGCCGTCAGGACCCCTGTGGCCTCACTAGTGAAGGAGATAGACTCGAGCATTCTAAGGAAATGTGCTGCAAATTCTGCTCTCCAGGAGAGCGCCAGCAGCATCCCGGCACCAGGCGAGGGCGCTGCCATGGAGATGGCCTCTGCCTGGTCTCCAGCAGCACCTGCAGGGTCCTCAGGTGGAGCAGCTGGGACCTGCACACATTCTGTGGGTCTCTGCCTCCCAGAGACTGCCGCCCGCAGGAGAACCTCTGTCCGTCTGGGTCCTAGATGACGGAGTGGGTCAGAAATGTCCAGCCTGGCCCCACCCAGGCCCCAGCAGGATCCACGTCCCGAGTACCCCGAGGGACGGGTGCAGGCCATGGGAGGAGCTGTGGTGCACCTCTGGCTTAGCAGGTGGTCTTGGGGGTCTGCCGGGGAGCTGCAGCACTCAACAGACAGGTGCCTGAGCCCTCTGGCTCCATTCCCTGAGCAGCTCACGAAACTAGTGCGAACTTAGTTCTGGGTTTATACAGAATCACTTCAAAAGTGCTTAGAGAGGCCGTGTGCCCAGCCCCCACCCCAGCCCTGCAGCCTCCCAGGGAGGAGTCTGGGCAGGGGTCTGTGGGAAGCCCCGCAGCTAGTCTCTGTGCAGCCAGGGTTTGGGGTCTCGGAGTTGGAGAGCTCAGGCTGCTCTCACTTAGAGATTCCTGCGCTCTGTCTTCTAGCCATCTGGTGGAGACTGGCATTTAAAAATTATTGTAGTTTCAGTTTGAACTTCTTGGTTTTGGGGAAACTGTCCTTTTCTAGACTTTCGTCTGAGAAGAAGACAGAGTCAGGAACACTGGAAGTCCCACCTGAGTGTCCACTGACCTAAATGCTTTGTTCCGAGCTGTCTCGGCACCTGCTTGCTTCCTGGTCTCAGACCACGAGGGTAGGCTGAGAAACCAGAACAGTTGTCGTCACGCTACCTTCCCAGCCATCCAAGTGACACCTCTGCCTTGTGAAGCTCAGTTTCAAATATTGACGCTGTAGTTTCCTCATGGGTATTTTGTTTGGGTTGTTAAAATTTCAAGTCAACAATAGCTGGGAGGAAAGTAGACGTAGAGATGGAAATGTCTGTGTGAGAGGTTCATGCGACAGCTGACTTTTCTGTGCTGCGTCTAAGTGCATGATCTGAATGTGAGATTCATGATCTTCACCTTTTCTCAAGATCACAGGTCTGGTCTTGATGAGGAGCAGAGTTTGTTCATTGATGTGGACTGCAAGCACCCAGAGGCCGTCCTGACACCGATGCCCGAGGGTTTATCACAGCAGCAGGTGGGTCGGGCTGGCAAGGCCCAGGTGCCCTGGGCCAGGGGGAAGACACTCGAGTGTTCACGCGCTGCTTGGTCGGTGCCTGCTGTCCTGGCACCCTGCCCTCCGTCCTCTCAGTCACCACTGCCTGCCTTTGGTCCCAGCTGCACCCAGGAGGGCCCTCCCGGGGGACCCAGGTCTTACCGCAGTCTCCGTCAGGTCACTTTGTCCTGACGTATTCTGAATGCCATCTCTTGTGGAATTTTGAGGAATGTGTAGTGATTGCAGTCTTTGTAGCAACAATTCTTACAAGTTTGTGTTGTTGCGGTACTTTTACAAAGAGCCAGTGTGTGATGTGGTAAAGTCAGTGTATGTTCTCAGGAGCCACAATTAAGATGAAAACAGTTTTCAGGAGCTAATGGAATAATCCTCATGTCTTAAAATTGATCATAGATGGCAAAGGGAGAAAAAATTAGTGGTTTCTATCTGGTCATATTTGGGTGAAGGGAAAAGAAAACTTAAAAAGCAAGAATAATGCCACAGAGTTTGAGGGGACTTACAGGCAGGGCATGAAGTTTTGGACGGGGTTTGAGTTCTTTTCCAAGTTCTTTTGAGTTCTTTTCTGTGCTACGTCGTAGCATGGTGCAGACCATGGACAGATGGAGAGATGAATGGACAGATAGATGGTTGATGGGTGGGTGATGGATACAAGAACCAGGGATGACGGCTGGATAGGTGAAGGACAGATGGACAGATGGATGGATGACAGACGGAAAGTTAGGGTCAGGGGTGAGTGAGAGATGGGCCAGTGTATAGACGGAGAGAGTGACAGGACAACATGGACAGGTGATGTGTCGGTGACAGGCAAGGAAGGCAACATAAAGATGCTAAGTTAAAAAGGATACCTAGGAGCTGTCAATTTTCTGCCCAAAAGGCAGGTTGACGTTTCCCTAGTACTGAGGGGGAGGCCCGGGGAGCAGAAAGGAACGGGGTGGCCGGGGGAGTGGAGAGGGATGGGGAGGCCTGGGGAGGCCAGGGGGGGGGGCGGAGAGGGACAGGGGAGGCCGGGGGGAGCAGAGAGGGGCTGGGGAGCCTGGGGGAGCGGAGAGGAACAGTGGAGAAGGTCAAGGATGGGGTTGGTATGAGGGAGTGGTGAGCCTTTCTCAGAAACGCTCTTGGGCAGGAAAGTGAAACTTTTTCCTTAAGATGAGCATCCAGGGCTCGGGGTGTGGCTCAAGCAGTAGCGCCTGGGTTGGATCCTCAGCACCGCATACCAACAAAGATGTTGTGTCCGCCAAAAACTAACTAAATAAATAAATATTTAAAAAAAAAAAAAAGATGACCGTCCAGGGGCTGGGGTTGTGGCTCAGCGATAGAGCACTCGCCTTGCACATGCGAGACCCTGGGTTCCATCCTCAGCACCACATAGAAATATATGAATGAAATAAAGGTATTGTGTCCAACTACAACTAAAAAATAATTATTTTTTAAAAAAAAGATGGCCATCCAGATGCTAAGCAAGGACCTCATGCTGCCTTTGAGCCCATTCTCTGCTCTGTGTGAAATGGCAGTGCTAACAGCTAATGAGGTCTTCCTGGCCATGCAGGAAGAACTAGGGAGATTGGAAGGCGAGACGGAAATTCAACCCAAAGGGGAAGAAAGGGAGAGGCAGAGAGAAAGAGAGCACAGGAAGAGAGAGAGAGAAAGAAGAGGACAGAGGAGAGAGCTTGTGCCTACACAAGCTTTGGCTTAAGAAGGGTGGCATAGGGGATGTGGCTGGTGCTGATTGGCAGGTGACTCAGTGAGCAGACACTGGGTCCTCTGGGGATTGGTCAAGGAAACCTGAATTTGGTGCTCTTGGCTTGGCGCCCTTTGGAGAGGAGGGGCAAGGGTAAAGGATTCCATGATGTTCTCAGAAGGGGACTCTCCCACACACCCAACAGAGATAATGCAGAGGAAGGGCTTCGGGTGCTCCCTCACAGCACGGCAGCTCTAAAGGCCAGAGCTGGGTCTGGCTGCTGCCGCCCTCCAGCACTTAGGATGCGGTGTTTTCCATTCAGCTTGCTTCTTACAGTCAGGTTCCCGTGGTTCGATTTTGCTATTGTTAGCTGCATTCTCCGTGGGAGTTTTGTCTTTAAAGGTTAAACTGGAGGTGGTGCTTTTGAATTCCCCTTCTTTTCGCCTTTGAAAAATGGGAATAAGGTAACAGGACTAGCTGGGAAGGCTGTGTGCTGAGCATACTTTACGCGCCCTGCTTCCGGGGATGGAGGAAGCCCTTGTTCATTTCCTGAAAAAGAACGCTGGTTTCTGAGGACACCACGTCCTGCCTGTCACCCTCCTGGACCCATGCATGTTGTGCCCAGCAGGGTATCTGTGGACTGGTCCAGAACCTCCCTGGTCTGGCTCCTCCACCAGACCTGTGTCCTTCAAGTCAGTTGCCCTCCTTGGTGGTCCACTTCCCCTTGTTTGTTCCTTCTGTTTTGCACATTCTCTTCCTCGACCGTGATCTTGACCTTGGATTGGTCATTGTTGGGAAGACACTGGACCCTCTCCTGTCCCCCCACCCAATCTGGGCATGTTACTTGATATGTCAATTCTAGCTGCCCACGAAGGTGGACGTTACCTGCAGCGGCATGGAATCTGGGAGATTGCTTTTGGTTTTGCATTTTAATATCTCATACCAGTTCAGCACCTTGCCCTCACGTGTTTCTAGCATCTCAGGATGCACATGCACACGCATGCAGGGGGCCTGACCCTTGAGATGGTGTGTGGGGTCTGAGTTTTGGAAGGAAGAATGGGGGAGATTTGAAGATGTGAGGATCATTTTAGAATGAAGAGTCTGCTCAGCCCGTGCCTGTGAGCCAGCCAAGGTCAAGGTCATGCTGTGGCTACTAGGTTGCTCAGTCCTGTTTGTCTCCAACCCCAGCCACACCTGTATTTTAAGAAACATATACGTTTCCGTAGGTGTTCTGGAAGGATTTGTTTTTGTTATTTTTATGAATTAAATCTGTAGTCTGTTTTGTAAAGAGAATGATGATTCCATGAATCTTGGTTATTCTGCAGTCTTAACAGCAGGCGTTTCCTCTGTGGAAAATGCTCTTTGTCCACCAGGTGGCACTGCAGCACCCTCAGCCACTATCACTCAGTAGGACCTTGGCTAGTGTGTGAGGTGTAGCATGTATCCGCCTGTGGTGTGTATCTACATGTGTGGCGTGATGTCTGCATGAGTGTGCACGTGTGAGGTGTGTACACACATGTGAGGTGTGGCATGTATACACGTTTGACGTGTGGTATGACATGTATGCACATGTGTGCATGTGTGAAGTGTGTACACACGTAAGGTGTGACTGTACATGTGTGGCATGTGCGTGTGTGAGGTGTAGCGTGTGCACATATGTGGGATGGCATGCAAACTGTGAAGTGTGATGTATGTATGCATGTAGGGTGCAACATGTGCATTGTGAGGTGTGGCATGTGTGTATGTGTGCATGCACACGCAGGCCCTGGTGCAGCTCTGCTGTGACACCCTGCCTGGTTTTCCACACATTGGCTGACTCCTGCTGCAGTGCTCAGGTGACATGCCGGTGTTGGGTGTTGGCGTCAGCCTCTTGCAGGCACCTCAAGCCCCAGGTTTGCACTCCCTGGGCTTCAGTGCCGAGAGGCAGTGCAGGGAGATGTGTGAGCCTTGGGAAGGCAAGCACCCTCTGTGACCGGAGTGACTCCTCCCCTGCACACCTGGCCTCACAGGGGGACCTTTGCATGGTCACAGGGTCTTTGCAGAGAGAAAACCACAGAACCAGTTCCTCCACATTCAACAAGCTCTCTGTGTTCCCATGACTTTGGAATAACGATTTCAATGAGTGTTGCTAATAGCATTCTTTGATCAAAACTGCAACTGGTTTTTTATAATTAATTAAACATGAAATATCATCTAACGGTGTTGAGCACATGAAGTACAATTGTTAATTCAGCTTACTATTGTTACGTTAGTGACTTTATTTGTTTTTAGAACTATGGTTTTATTTTTCCTGCTGTAGTTATGTTTCTAATTTGAGATTTAAAAGGTCATACAATTATATTAATAGAGGAAGTGTTTTATACCTGTAATGCTACTGAACAAAACATTTAAAATATTTAAGAGGATTTTGGAGGTTTTCTGTACCTACTATTTAAAAAACAAAACTTAGGAACCAGGCACGATAGCACACACCTATAACCCCAGCGGCTCAGGAAGCTGAGGCAGGAGGATCTCGAGTTCAAAGCCAGCCTCAGCAGTAGTGAAGCCTCCAAGCAACTCAGTGAGACCTGCCTCTAAATAAAATACAAAATAGGGCTGGGGATGTGGCTCAGTGGTCAAGTGCCCCTGAGTTCAGTCCCTGGTACCAAAAAAAAACTTACTTGCAGCAACAAACCTCAACTTAGTATTAAAGTTTATTTGTATGTATTTGAAGCAATTTTCTCCCATTCTGTTTCCAAATTTCTAATAGGTTGTGAGAAGATATATTCTGGGTTCCATTGTTGAAAGTGAAAAGAACTATGTTGACGCTCTTAAGAGGATTCTGGAGGTACCGCTTGTTTTTTATCATCCTTGTTTACTTAGGTACTTTTAATCACACATGTTTTACATGCGCCTGTAAGTTTTATATATGTATGAACACATAGTACTCAAGTTTGAAAACTCTGGAAGTGTTGTCTATGTTTTGGCGTCCGGTGTCCTGCCGTTTGTCTTGAAGTCAGGGTCACTGGCTGAGCTATTCTCAGGTGTTCTTTCCCTCCCTCGACCCGTCTGCGCTGCACTGGCTGTGGCTTCAGCAATACGAGAAGCCACTGTCGGAGACGGAACCGCGGCTCCTGAGTGACAGGAAGCGGAAGGTGGTGTTCTACCGAGTCAGGGAGATCCTGCAGTGCCACTCCATGTTCCAGATCGCACTGGCCAGCCGCGTGTCTGAGTGGGATGCCGTGGAGACCATTGGTGACGTCTTTGTGGCCTCGGTAATCCAGCCTCTACCCAAAGCCCCCGGGCTTGTGCGTGTCCCCTTCCCCTTGCGGGCTGTTTGGCCACAGATGCATGGCATCGTCATGTAGGAGCAGGGCTGCGCCCCCAGAGCACTGGAGAGCCACAGGACCCGGTTCGGAGGTGGCAGTGCCCTGACCCAGTCATGCAAGGGAACAACCAGGGGCCTTCCAGGGAGGCCGGGGGAGCCAGAGAGGGTCAGGCAAAGGGTGTGCCTGGACCTGCTTGAGGTCGTGCCGTGTCGGTCTTGGACGCACCAGCATCGCTGGCTCTGCTGGTGAGTTGCGGAAGGAGGACCCATTTGTTGGTGGCATTGCAGAGGGTCAGGAAGCGCCCTCTCGCTGGACCCTCCTGCCTCCGTCTCACTTTCTGGGGAGGTAGAACTCGTGTGGTAGGAAGACACGTGATGTTGTCCTCAATGTGTGTAGGTCCAGGTCTGGGCCCCGCAGCACAGCCAGGAAAGTCATGGTGCAACAGCTTCATGCCGTTTCCTGGCAGGAGAAGCAGCTGCCAGAAACCCCTGCACTGAGTTCCTGCCTGGGCAGCCTTGGGCCATTTTATCCCGGCCCTGGGGGGTCTTCCCTGTCACGTGCCGGCTGGATTCCTGCCTCTCCCTGGAAGCTGTGGAGAGAACAAAGGGGTTTCTGTAATCCTTTAAGAAAATGATGGTACCAGTGGGTGTAAGCTTGGAGTTTTCAAGTGCTTATTAAATGAATGCTATTCTCATGGCGAAAGGCAGGTTTTCTTGGTAGGATGTTTTGAAGATAATGTGGAAACCAAGTTCTTACCAAAAGATCCGCGCGATGTCCTTCACAGATCCTATGGCAGACAGAAGAATACTGGATGCTTACTTTACGTTTTCTGCCTGGGTTCTGTATTTATTTCAGATTTACCCTGGAAACCTGTTTTAAGGTGGGGGCCTTTTGTAAGCTGCCATTTAGGTGGAAGCCTGCCTCTCTCAGTAGCAGTCACCCTGGTCCCTACCGGGGTTGGGGTGCTGACTTTCTGAGGACACACAGATCCTCAGGGAAGAACATGGAATGATTTTCAAGTCTCTGGAATTGATGCCAGGGGCAACTGTACCTGCTTCTTGAAACCTGTGTGTCTTTAGGAAAATGAACACACAGGGTAGGGGACCCGAGCCGGAGAAGCGTTGTTGTCCTGCCCTGTGTTCCTGGGGAAGGTGGACGCCTGTGTCTCAGAGAGCTGGGACCACCACCTAGTGATCCTTGCTCTCTAGTGCAGGTTGAGTCCAGCAAGGGCAGCTAGGCAGGAAGCAGAGAGGGCCGTCTGTGGGCGGGAGGGATGTCACAGTTGAAACCCACATCAACACAGTTTAGAATAAGGTCACTGAGAGGCCTTGGGTGGGGGAGGTGAGGCCAGCCAGCCTCAGGGAGCTCCACAGTGGGCAGAGGGAAGGCCGCAGGACCCTGGCACGCCTGGAGGGCCACTGTGGGCTGGCGGGCAGTGCTTGGACGCCATGTGTCGCCCTCCCCCTTGCCGCAGTTCTCCAAGTCCATGGTGCTGGATGCCTACAGCGAGTATGTGAACAACTTCAGCACAGCCGTGGCCATGCTGAAGAAGACCTGTGCCGCGAAGCCTGCTTTTCTGGAATTCCTGAAGGTGAGCACGTGGCCCCGGGGTTTGGGTGCCCTTGGAAGGCGAGTTCACGTGGAAGCACTCACGGTGGCCTTTGCAGACCCCGCCCCGCAGGCCTGGAGTTGTAACAGAAGTGGCTGTACCCACAGAACCTTAGGTGTGGTTTTGGGCCTCAAAGGTAGCTTTTGAAAGTAACTCTTGTCCATCCTTGAAAGCATACGGGTGGACAGACAATGAAGGTCAGCTCCCACAGCTGCCTTGGCCACCTTCCTGGGGTGACGGAAGCCTAGGCAAGATTCTGGGTTGGAGATGCCCCTCTGAGTCAGGGTGGCAAGCAGAGCCCTGGGAAGGCAGACCCCACGTGGTGGGGTGGGGGTCCTGTGCCTTCTGGCGCCTGCTGGAGCAAGCGCAGGGCCCTGCTGACTCTGGATTTGCATGGTGGACAGTGGCTCCCCAGCAGGCACTGGAGTGAGGTCAGCTAGCCACGCAGGAGGCTACGGCCAGGGTGTGTGCACAGCACTGTCCTCTAAGCCGAGTGTCCCCGCCTGTCTTATCGCCAGAGTGGACCCTGCGGCTGCTGGCCTGTCGCAGTTGCCCAGGTGGCGGGCTGCAGTGCCGAGTCCTGAGGCTGTCCGTGTCTTTCTCTTGGGGGAAAGAAGCGTGACGAGTAGCCATCTCACTTCCTCTGAGGACGTTGTTGCAGCCTCTGAGGTGTCGGCTGTGGTGTGGAGGCCACGCAGCACCACTGATGGGTGTGCTGGCTGTCCTGCATCTTGGGGTGGCACAGCTAACAGTGCTCTAGGGCAGTGTGTGGCTGCCCATGCTGGGAGAGCTGACGACACCAGGTGCAGCCCCAAGTCAGGACTGCCCACAGCCTCAGCTGGTCAGTGGTCCAACCCAGTTGATGTCTCCTGCGAGGCACAGAGAAGTGGGCCAAGGTGACCCTTGGGCACCAGGACCTTTCTCTGCTCCAAGCAGCAGAAGAGGCGGCCGTCCTCTCCTGGTGCCAGACTGGCCAGGACTGAACCCAGGGCATCTAAGATGGTAAACATGGCCCTTCTGGGAAAGCAGTGGCCCCAGGCTCTCCCCAGAAGAGGGCATGCAGCGTTTCCCACAGATTGATGGATGTTTTCCTCCTGGAGTAAGGGCCGCCTGCAGGTCTGGATACCTGTCAGGGCACCCCGTCTGTGTGATGGGCTCACAGCCCAGCAGGTGACTGGCCTCGGTGAGTGAGCCGTGCTCTCCCCACAGCAGAGCCAGGAGAGCAGTCCAGACAGGGTCACACTCTACAGCCTGATGATGAAGCCCATCCAGAGGTTCCCGCAGTTCATCCTCCTGCTCCAGGTAAGGAGAACCGGCCTCCGTCCTGTGGCTCCGGCCAGCCCACTCTCACATCGTGCACTGAGGCAGCCTCTGTGTGCCATTTGGTAGCAGGTTGGGCAGGGCAGGTGGGATCCCTGCAAGAGATTTGCTGTGCTCTGCAGGCAGTCGCAGGGCCTTGGCACCTGCCAGCAGATGGGCCTCACCTGGAGGGTGGCTAAGTGTCTCCTGATGGTGCTCTCAGGCACTTTTCATGGGGAATGGCAGGACACAGTCACCTGTAGCCCCAAGGGTGACAGCCCCCTCACCGCCCTGTGTTCACGGGAGCCGCGCCTCTGTGTCCTGCGGGAACCTCCGTCACGTCCTCAGTGTGGCTGTGGTGCAGGAGGTTCAGACCCCGCCGTCTGCTCCGACTGCCTTCCTCTCTGGGCTCAGTCGTGCCTTTGGTCACAGGGGAGATGCGGGTGCTTCCTTTCCCTCGAACACTTGGCCCCCGCAGGGTTATTGTGGGTCTCATTGAGTCTGTGCCAGGAGGTGGGAGGCCACAGAGCGGGGAGAGCTGGGGAGCCCTCAGAATGGATGCTGTTAGATCACCATTTTCTGTGGACACAGTACGTGGCGCCCCAGAACAATGACAATAGTGACATTGAAATCACTGACCACAGACAGATGTGACCGCAGTGCGAACTTGAGATATTGTGGGAGTGACCAGGGTGGGGCACGGGTGGGAGCAGGCGGTGCTGTTGGGGGAGAGGCACAGCAGGCCTGCCAGGTCTGCCTGTGCGTGCCCAGAGCAGGTTTGGGAGGCGCTGGGCACTTGGCCCTGCTGGGCACCGCACGGCACCGCTGCACACCCAGCACTGCTGGGAAACCCAGGGGAAAGGGTTGTCGAGGACGCATCTGTGCATGGGTGTGTGTGCCAGGCTCTAGATGAGAAAGGCACCAACCGCTTGGTCACATTCTAGAGACCGTTTCTCAGACAACCTTTTTATATTTTACTTAGAGACAGGGCCTTGCTGAGTTGCTTAGGGCCTTGCTAAGTTGCAGATGCTGGCCTCAAACTTGCGATCCTCCTGCCTCAGTCTCCCACGCCCCTGGGATGCCGGCAGAGCGCTCTGTTTCGCACTCGTCACACCATTTGCTGTTGTGAAAGGAGCTGCCCAGAGGCTCCCTCTGCTTGCAGCCCTCTCCCAGCCGAGGCCACACGGTCGCCCCGCATCCCGCTGAGTGGTGCCTTCGAGCACAGCAGCTGGAAGCATGTGTGTGCTGACCGCCTGCCTTTTACCTCTTGCTCCCAGGACATGCTGAAGAACACGCCCAAAGGACACCCTGACAGGCTGCCCCTGCAGATGGCGCTGACAGAGCTCGAAACCTTAGCAGAGAAGTTGAACGAAAGAAAGAGGGACGCGGACCAGCGCTGTGAGGTCAGACAGATAGCCAAAGCCGTGAACGAAAGGCACCTGGACCAGGTAGAGACGTTCGCTCCTCCCGCACTGCGCCTGCTCCGCACCACGGGCCTCACCTCAGCCCCCCACCACTGGCCGGGGGTCCGTCCCTGGGCTCAGGTCTCTGGGTGGGACGGAGGTGAGGCCCCACGCAGACCTTGGTGCTCTGTCCGTCTCCGAGTCTTCTTGGGAAAGGGTTCCTAGACTCGGGAGCTCCCCCGCTGGGCCCGCGCCCGGGAAGGCCAGAGCAGCTCTCTGGCTTCACTGAGTTCTGTTCTGGACAGCGATGCCTTCGTGCCCCCTGCGGGTCCGAGCTGGCTGTGGTGAGGACCCGTGCAGATGCAGGTTCATGTCTGCCAAGCAGGTTTCCTGCAGCAGTGTGCCTCCCCCGATTTTGTTAAGCCGCCCTGGCCCCCGGCCCCGGGAGGTGTGTGGTGGGAGCTGTGTGATCACACGTCGTGGTCAGGGTTGCTAGGATGCCCACTTTGCCTCAGTGGGAGGGGCTTCCTGCTTGGTGAGGACAGTCAGTGGTCCCACCCTGAGAACTTCGCAGGGATGCAGTCTGAGCGGCAGTTTCCTCAGTTCTCCGAGCGCCTCACGTTGGGATACTCATAAGGAAGGAGAGAAGGCGCCAGCCGTGTTCTTGACGTGGTCAGCTGACGTCACACTTCCCTGCAGCTCTCACACGTGTGAACACATGTGGGCAGAGTGAGCCAGGCACATGGGCGCTGCACCGTGGAGTGGCCCGTCAGTGAGACCTGCCTGGCTCTTCCTGGGCTCTCAGGAGAGGCCAGCTGGGGGGCGGGCATCTGCGCCGCCGGTGTATAGCCAGGCAGTGGCCTAGGTTCAGGCTCAAGAGGGCGGTAGACCCCCTGGGCCGAGGACCCTGAGCCCCTGTCGACTAACTATTGGAAGTGGACTTCTCTGGGGCCTGTCACTCATCGGCTGGCCCAGGGGACTAGAACATGGCATCCTGTGAGAGCTCAGAGGCTCACCAGCGTGCTCCCTGGCGCTCAGGAGAGAGTCGGCGAAGAGCTCCTGCAGGTTGTTGGTGCTGCAAGCAAGGGGTGTAGGCTCCGGAGTGGAGGGTGAGGGGCGCAGCAGGTTCAGGGGGTCGTGTCCGGTGACAGGTAAAGGGAGGTTGCGTCCTTGGCCCACCATAGAGGGCAGCTGCGAAGCTGATGTCTGTGAGAGGCGCACCTCGAGCCCCGCACCCCACACCTGGGTGAGCAGGAGGACGTGGGCTCCTCAACAGTCTGTGGAACTGATGCTGCAGCCCCCTCTTTGGAAGACCTTTCCTCATCCTCTTTCATTTTCTGGGTGGACTCAGTGGTAACTGGTGTCATTTCAACATACAGCTCCTCAGCAGTGGAAGTCGGTACCTCATCCGGTCCGACGACGTGATCGAGACGGTTTACAACGACAGGGGTGAAGTCGTCAAGACCAAGGAGCGCCGGCTGTTCATGCTCAACGATGTGCTGATGTGTGCCACGGCCAGCCCCCGGTAAGAGCAGGCCTGCTGCTGGCCACCACGCTGGGCCGCGCCTGCCTGACACCAGGTGCCCTGCTCTGCCTCCCTGGGGTCACTGCCCGCCCAGGCTGAGCTGTGAGGGAGGGGGCCCTGCTGGCCGAGGGTGACACCCTGGGAACCGATCCTCAGACGGTGCTGGGGAGCAGGCCCTGGACCCAGGCCCTCGGAGCCGCCGCTGTGCTCGGAGCTCTCTGTTGTTCCTCAGATGATTCTTTTCTCTGCTGCTTCTCTGTGAATACACTTTGGCCGACTCCTTCAATTTGGGCACATCAGGCTTAGTGTAAGAAATGGAGGGGTGCTTTGGTAGTTCTCCGCTTTATTTTTATTTATTTCTTTATTTTGGACCAGGGATTGAACTCGGGGGCGCTTAACTACGGAGCCACGTCCTCAGCCCTTTTTATATTTCGCTAAATTGCTTAGGGCCTCGCTAAATTGCTGAGGCTCACTTTGACCTCGCGATCCTCCTGCCTCAGCCTCCTGGGTCGCTGGGGTTACAGGTGTGCACCACTGGGCCTGGCAGGCTCTTCCACTTAAGCAATGTGGCCTGTCGTAGAAGTTGAGGAAATCCAAGAAGATGCACACAGGCAGAGCAGGAGGCCCTGGTTTGAGAGTAACTAGACCTCCCTGGGGCTTTCCAGAACAAGACCTGGCAGAGTGGAGCCAGCTTCTTCGGCTTGCCAGAGCTGGTCGTTAGACTTGCAGCATTTGGGAGGCCAGTGCTGTACCTCTAGCCCGACAGGCCCCACTGGGGCACTGGCACCATGGAAGTCGGGTAGCACAACGTGCAGGACCCCTCCTCCCAGAGCCTCGTGAGACACTCCCCAGCACTCCCACAGATGCCCCTCTCTGCTGCATGACCAGAAGAGCAGGGACCCCTGGTGGACACAAGGACCTCACAGGTCAGGGAGGCCCTCAGTACACCAACCCAGTGACCTTCTAAGGACTTTGAAAAGCACCCTCTCTAAGAAGCTGCAGACTCCTTGTCAGCATAGGGGGATGAGGGCATGGACGGACGCCTGGCAGGGTCTGTGGGAGCAAGGTCAGGAGGCCCGTGAGCTGGCTGGAAAAGTGGCTGGTGCCTATGTGTCCAGGAACTGCCATCCTTGATGCTGCTCCCCGGGTCCCCACCATCACCCTTGCTCCTGCTCCCCGGGTCCCCACCATCACCCTTGCTCCTGCTCCCCGGGTCCCCACCATCACCCTGACTCCTGCTCCCCGGGGTCCTCACCATCACCCTGGCTCCTGCTCCCCGGGTCCCCACCATCACCCTGGCTCCTGCTCCCGGGTCCTCACCAACATCTTTACTCCTGCTCCCCGGGTCCCCACCATCACCCTGGCTCCTGCTCCCCGGGTCCCCACCATCACCCTGGCTCCTGCTCCCCGGGTCCCCACCATCACCCTGACTCCTGCTCCCCGGGGTCCCCACCATCACCCTGGCTCCTGCTCCCCGGGTCCCCACCATCACCCTGGCTCCTGCTCCCCGGGTCCCCACCATCACCCTTGCTCCTGCTCCCCGGGTCCCCACCATCACCCTTGCTCCTGCTCCCCGGGTCCCCACCATCACCCTGACTCCTGCTCCCCGGGTCCCCACCATCACCCTGGCTCCTGCTCCCCGGGTCCCCACCATCACCCTGACTCCTGCTCCCCGGGTCCCCACCATCACCCTTGCTCCTGCTCCCCGGGTCCCCACCATCACCCTGACTCCTGCTCCCCGGGTCCCCACCATCACCCTGACTCCTGCTCCCCGGGTCCCCACCATCACCCTGGCTCCTGCTCCCGGGTCCCCACCATCACCCTGGCTCCTGCTCCCCGGGTCCCCACCATCACCCTGGCTCCTGCTCCCGGGTCCCCACCATCACCCTGGCTCCTGCTCCCCGGGTCCCCACCATCACCCTGGCTCCTGCTCCCCGGGTCCCCACCATCACCCTGGCTCCTGCTCCCCGGGTCCCCACCATCACCCTGGCTCCTGCTCCCCGGGTCCCCACCATCACCCTGGCTCCTGCTCCCCGGGGTCCCCACCATCACCCTGACTCCTGCTCCCGGGTCCCCACCATCACCCTGGCTCCTGCTCCCCGGGTCCCCACCATCACCCTGGCTCCTGCTCCCCGGGTCCCCACCATCACCCTGGCTCCTGCTCCCGGGTCCCCACCATCACCCTGGCTCCTGCTCCCCGGGTCCCCACCATCACCCTGGCTCCTGCTCCCCGGGTCCCCACCATCACCCTGACTCCTGCTCCCCGGGTCCCCACCATCACCCTGACTCCTGCTCCCCGGGTCCCCACCATCACCCTGACTCCTGCTCCCGGGTCCCCACCATCACCCTGGCTCCTGCTCCCCGGGTCCCCACCATCACCCTGGCTCCTGCTCCCCGGGTCCCCACCATCACCCTGGCTCCTGCTCCCCGGGTCCCCACCATCACCCTGGCTCCTGCTCCCCGGGTCCCCACCATCACCCTGGCTCCTGCTCCCCGGGTCCCCACCATCACCCTGGCTCCTGCTCCCCGGGTCCCCACCATCACCCTGGCTCCTGCTCCCCGGGTCCCCACCATCACCCTGGCTCCTGCTCCCCGGGTCCCCACCATCACCCTGGCTCCTGCTCCCCGGGTCCCCACCATCACCCTGGCTCCTGCTCCCCGGGTCCCCACCATCACCCTGGCTCCTGCTCCCCGGGTCCCCACCATCACCCTGGCTCCTGCTCCCCGGGTCCCCACCATCACCCTGGCTCCTGCTCCCCGGGTCCCCACCATCACCCTGGCTCCTGCTCCCCGGGGTCCTCACCAACATCCTTACTCCTGCTCCCCGGGTCCCCACCATCACCCTGACTCCTGCTCCCTGGGTCCCCACCATCACCCTGGCTCCTGCTCCCCGGGTCCCCACCATCACCCTGACTCCTGCTCCCGGGTCCCCACCATCACCCTGACTCCTGCTCCCCGGGGTCCTCACCAACATCCTTACTCCTGCTCCCCGGGTCCCCACCATCACCCTGACTCCTGCTCCCTGGGTCCCCACCATCACCCTGACTCCTGCTCCCGGGTCCTCACCAACATCCTTTCCCCTCTTCCCCCAGGTCCTCACCGTCCTCACCCCTGCTCCAGGCCGTCCTCACCGTCTTGCTGTTTCTCCTCAGGGTCTTCTCCTAATTCTGATTCTGGTGATCTCTCTGCTGCAGTAAAGATCCTTTCATTTGATTTATGCCAGTGGCATAGCCTTGCTGTTTGGCTGCTCCTGCTGCCCACCTGTGGGTCTTGCCTGGCCCCCTACCTTACATGCTTCTCTGCGTCTGTCCGGTGCTGTGATAGGAGTAGGATTGTGGGGTCACATCTTTTCCTAAGTTTCCCTGTGCGCCTAACCGCTGGAGTCGGGGAGTGCAGGGACGTGGTTACTGTGAACCTCTAGGAGCCGGGTCTGCTTGACTGTTCTCCCAGGGATCTCTCTCGAGGTCTTGAGCGCCTCGTCTCCAGGCCTCCTGCTCTGCCCTTAGGCTTCCTGGGAAGCGGGTGCCGGGGTGTGAAAGGTCTGAGGATAACCCCGGGCACAGCACTCCTGAGGCAAGCCTTCTTGTCTTCCAGCACCTCCCATGAGAGTCGCCCCACAGCCAGCCAGAGGTACCTGCTGAAGTGGAGTGTGCCTCTAGGGCACACAGATGTGATCGAGTATGGCCCCAGCACAGGGCACCAAGGCAGGTGCCCCACCACACACGCGCCCGAGAGCCTGGCCGTGGTCCCTAATGCGAAGCCACGTGAGTGACACCATTGCTGTTCTTGCAGGTTGGGGTCCGCCGTGCCTCACCGGAGGGTTCAGTGGTGGGTCTGGTGGGACAGCTGTCCAGAAGGCTTCTGCCGTGCCCCTGAGCTTGTCTCACCTGTAGTCCAGCCTCCTGCAGTGCGGGCCATGGCCACCTGGAGGTGCACTTGGCCACCCCAGCTGGGACTCAGGCCGCCCTTCCATGAAGCACGTGAGCACGGGGGCTTCATCTCCTGATGGGCACGAATTGCAGGCAGCAGGAAGTCTCAGGTCAGACCTGCTCCTGTGGCCGCTGTGCACACTCCGGCTGTGGCCAGCATCTTAATTCTTCTGCCTGGGTCTCTCTGTGACGTTAGTGCTTGTCTGTGAACTTGTCCAAGTGAACTATGGCGCCATGACTAGAGGCTGTGGAAACGTCCGGCATCATGCCTAGTCGGGTTGTTCTTACTAAACGTCGTTCATGCTGTGGATTTTGACCCGAGTTCCAAAGTCATTCTTTCCTCTTCCTCCTTTTAAAAGTTAAAGCAAGGCTAGGTTTATTCACTCGTTGGCCTCTGCCCCCGGACTGAGGAACCATTAGAACACCGAGCATGAGAACTTTGCGAAGACCCCTGAGATGTCAGCTGAGCCTTAACCTCTCAGGTTCAGTCCCTGTGCACAGGTTCCAGAGCCCGAGAGCCACTGCGAGGCCGCACGTTGATGGGAGTGGGAGTGATGGCTCCAGGCCTGGTTGGCTGTCCCCTCGTGTCGTCTGCCGGTCATCTGCCTAGTAGGCTGCTCTGGGAGAGTTACTAGAGTTGCAAGTCCCCTGAGGTGCTGGCTCTCAGGTGACATGCACACAGAGGGGTGGTGAGCAGAGGAAGGGGGACCAGGGAGGAAGAGAGTGGGGGGTCCTTTTTCAGATTGGCATGACTCATTAACATTTATTCAAGGGCAGATTAAATACCGTACAACAGTCTTTAAAATCATTTAGAAATATCGAAGTTATTCATGTCTGTTTTGTGAACATTTTAGAATGCGTTTGTGCCTGGCACAGTGGTACATGCCTGTTATCCCAGTGACTTGGGAGGCTGAGGCAGGAGGATCACAGGTTCAAGGCCAGCTTCAGCAACTAAGCGAGGCCCTAAGCAACTTTGTGAGACCCTATCTCAAAATAAAAATGAAAAGTGCAGGGGATATGGCTCGGTGGTTAAGTGCCCTTGGGTTTAGTCCTGGTTACCAAAAAATAAACGCCAAAAACCCGTGTTTGTAACTGAGCTTGCCTCATTGTGTTTGAATAGCTCAAGCTGACTGTGATCCGAGACAGCGCAGTCCGGCCCCACCTTCCGTTTCCTTCCTCACCTTTGTGGTATGACTTGTGCTGACCTCGGAACAGGGGAGGTCACCAGGGTTAAGGGCACAAAGCAGCTGGTCAGTCAGTCTTTCTAAACCCTGGGGAGGAAGGGCCTGGGAAGTGTCCGTCTTGCATTTGATTCCCAGAGTCGCCGTGAGTCTTCCTTCCTTCCACCAAGCACGGTGTGAGTAGAGTGTGGGGTAGCCCTCGCTGTCCCCCTGGGATGTGGTGGAGCCCTCCTGTCCCCCAGGATGTGGTGGAGCCCTCGCTGTCCCCCCGGGACGTGGTGGAGCCCTCGCTGTCCCCCCGGGACGTGGTGGAGCCCTCGCTGTCCCCCTGGGATGTGGTGGAGCCCTCGCTGTCCCCCCGGGACATGGTAGAGCCCTCAATGTGCCCCCTGGATGTGGCGTGAGCCATCGGGAGCCCTCCATGTCGTCATGAAGAAGTCCCTCCCGGGTCCCTCAGCCCTGGAAGCTCTCCTGGTGAGGCTGAGCTGGACGATTCCCGACGTTCACGTGGGAGAGGGCCGGGTTCCTCTTGCTGCGTGTGGTGCTTCACTCACACGGGTCCCTCCGAGTCTCTCCACTTCCTCATGGGCAGCATGTCCCTTCTTCTTTGGGACTTAGCAGCATGCCGCATAAATGGCACTTTTCCTTTGCCTGTTATCCTGTCAGTGGACTCCTGGGTCGTCCACGTCCTGGCTGTCGTGATGCTGTGCCGTGGACTCGGGAGTTGGGCGTCTCCTCAAGATGCCGTTCCTTCTCCTCAGGTGTGTGTCTGGCGGGGGACCCTGGCTCCACCTTCCCTCCAGCGGGGCGCAGGCCCCCTTTCCTGCCCACCTGCTGGCAGCACCCTGACGGTGCGTGCGTGCCCCTGTGGTCTTGGTCTTGCGTAGGTCTCACTGCTTAGCAACCAGTTTCCCTGTGGGAATGATGTTAGGAACTCTTCATGCCCCTTTTGGCCAAATTTTAAAAGTCTTAACAAATCAGTTGAAATTTGTTGCTTCTGTGTGGCCTGT
This sequence comes from Marmota monax, assembly GCF_021218885.2. Lineage (NCBI taxonomy): Eukaryota > Metazoa > Chordata > Mammalia > Rodentia > Sciuridae > Marmota > Marmota monax. The sequence goes on along the minus strand of NW_026691979.1, from coordinate 2,085,086 downwards.
GAGGTGGGACTCAGCTCACGACCCTGTGGGGCTTCTTCAGACCTCAGAGTGTCCTGCCGCCCTACGTCTGGGGATGCAGTCGGGGGCCAACACGTTTGCCGGCAGAGCGAGTGCTGGGATCCTGGTCTGTCCAGATTCACACAGAATGGGGGGGGACTGCGGCTGGTCAGGAGGCGAGGGGTCCTGGGTGTCAGAGCTGTAACATGGACGCATCATGCCCAGCTGCAGCCCTGGAGTCGGCCCCCTCTGTCTGCACAAGGACTTCAGCCCTTTCCTGGGTCTTGCTCCTTTGGGGGTGGCAGCTCCAGTCCATGCTCTGTTCTCCCCTTCTGGTCCCTTACTGTCTCGTTCTGAATCATCTAGAGAGGCCAGTTAGGAGTTCTTGTTCTCACTGCACGTTCATGTGACAGTCCTCCTGTTTGAATGCCTCTGTTCTGGGACATTCTGCTTGGGAAGGCCTTGGTTGTTTGGTGTTGCAGACAGAGCGTAGGTCTCCCTGCCTAGCAACCGCGCTGGGGGCAGGACCGTGGGAGCCCAGAACCAGCCGGGAGCTGCTCCAGCCCTCCAGCCCCAGGAAGACTGCCTCGGGTCTCCTGAGTCCTTGGACTCTGCTCCTAGCCCCGGGCTTGAAGCTGCTCACCCTGATCCTCCAGAAACCCATGGATGGGTTCAAGCTTCCTGAATTCCAGAAGTTATTTTGTAAACTGTGGTGCATTTTTTTCTGGGTGATTCACGAGGTCTCACTTGCTTCCTGGATTGCGGCTGTGATGGGGGAGAGAAAGACTCTGAGCCAACCAGGGTGCAGTTCCATGGAGGTGCCCATCACTTCCCATGTGGGAGGCGGAGCTCTGAGGAGATGCTTTCCCTGTTGCCAGGAGCAACGTGACTCTGGTGGGTTCTCTTCAGGCGGATCTTCACTGCCCGGTTCATTTTCAATAAATAGGTGACAGAACACTCCCAGCTTACCAGGTGCTAAGTGGGAGTCCTGTGCGGGAAGAGGAATGCTAACCTTGCTCCTCTGGGGCCTCTCCACCAAGCCAGGTTCCTGGAGCATGGCTGTGGAGACCGTCCACCAGTCTTTAAACCTTCCGAGCCAGATGGCCCTGAAATGGTGGAAGAAGAAGAAGAATAGTGCACTTTAAGCATATTTTAAGGGGAACACTCATTTGCCTGTGCAAATATTGATCATTTCGTTTTGTGACTTTCCTATCATTCTGTGGTTAGTTATATAAGCCTTAAAAATGAGAGTGCAGCATAGTAGAATTAAGGGCGAAGATTACTTAGTCATTTCACTATATGTGGCCTTTGTCAAAATTCAGCACACGTTCACGATTAAAAAAACAAACAACACTGAAGAGACTAGGACAGAGGAACCTGCCTCAGCATCATGAAGGTGATGTGTGAAGACCCAAAGCCAGCCTCGTAGTGAATGGGAAAACGGAGAGCACTTCCTTTCTAGCCTGGAACAAGACGAGGTGTCCACTCTCACCACGGCTGTTTAGTGGAGTGCTAGAAATTCCACCAGAGAGGAGGCAAGAGAGGAAAAGGGATGAAGAGTGGGAGAGGAGGAAGGCGCCGTATCACTGTTTGAGAAGATAAGGTCATACACTTAAGAGATCCCAAAGCTCCACCACAAGACGGCTAGAGCGGATTCGTGTTCCTGGACAGGCAGGGTCAATGTTGTTAAAATGGCCTCCCACCAAGTCATAGGCAGACTCAGTGCAAACCCATGCACATACCAGTGACATTTTCTAGTTCTCCACAGAACTAGGAAAGACAGCTCTCAAGTTCGTGGAGAGGAATAAAAGACCCAGAATAGCCAAAGCCATTCTAAGCCAAAAAAGAATGCTGGAGGGCTCACAGTTTCTGACCTTAGATCATAGTAGAAAATCATAGTCACAAAACTGCATGGTCAGGTGTAAAAACAGACCCCTGGACCAACAGCACAAAATAGAAGACAGACAGACCCACACATCTGGTCCTTGACAAAGCTGCCAAACACACACCCTGGAGAAAAGACGGCTCTCTAACAAACGGTGCCAGGACAACTGTCATCCATGTGTAGAAGAGGGAGTAGGTCCCTCTCACCCTGTACCACAGTCACAGCGGACCAAAGACCTCAGAATTAGACCAGAAACTGTGTGACTCCTAGAGGACAATGCACTGGCTTTCCAAATAGGACCCTAAGCTCAGGTAATGATACCAAGAGTTAATAATTAAACTAACCATCAAATTAAAATGCTTCTCAAGAGGCGGACGGGAAGGCGGGAGAGGAGAAGCCTGAAAAGCCGCAGCGAGTTGGAGCCGCCGGAGGACCTGAAGAAGAAGCAGAAAAACCTGTGAAAACTAAGACTGTGTCTTCCAGTAATGGAGGGGAACGTTCCAGTCGCAGCGCTGAGAAGCGATCAGCTGAAGAAGAAGCTGCAGACCTCTCAACAAAGCCTACAAAGATCTCCGAGTTTGGATTTGCCATAGGTAGTCAGACAACTAAGAAAGCATCAGCCGTATCCATCAAACTTGGATCAGGTAAGCCTGAAGAAACTGTTCCAGCTCTTGCTCCAAAAACCCTTTCAGTAGCAGCAGCTTTTCATGAAGATGAAGATAGTGAACCAGAGGAAATGCCTCCAGAAGCAAAGATGAGGATGAAGAATATTGGAAGGGATACACCAACCTCAGCTGGACCAAACTCTTTCAATAAAGGAAAGCATGGGTTTTCTGATAACCAGAAGCTGTGGGAACGAAATATAAAATCTCATCTTGGAAATGTTCATGACCAAGACAATTAAATGATGTGTTTTGAAATTGGGGTATGGGGTGGGTGTAAAGTTAAAAGGAACAGTTTCCTTTTTTAAAGAATGGTATAAGACTATCTTTGGAGCCGCTTTTTTTCCTTTTTCGTTTTTGTTTTTGTTTTGTTTTGTTTCTTAAGATTGAGTGGTACACTCATAAATGAGAGTTTGAAATTAGAAGTAATTTATGTTTTATATACAGATTTCAAGACATTTGCTAATTTTGTAGTTTCATGTGATTAGTTTCCAAAGGTTACAGATAATAAAGAAATCAGAAATGGTACCTTTTTAAGAATTGCATATTTTTTTTAGGCACAACTATTAGCACATTAAGAGGGAAACAAAAGTTACTATCTTTTTAAAACTGCAAGCAGTTACTCTCCTAACTTAACTCCCTCATTACCTAAACTGTCTGGCTCCCAGGAACAGCCTTATAGAGAGAAGGGAGTATTGTACTGAGAGGAAAATGTTACTGGACTATTGACTGATAATAAATTTAGATAAAATTAAAATACAGCTTTTTTTCCTTATGGGCATTTGTTTTGTTTCAAGTCATCATATACTAGGTATTGGCATTGCTATCAGTGGATACAAACGCTTAGCTCTTAAAAATGTTTTTATTTCTTTTTTAATTTTTATGTGAAGTATCGAGTATTTGAAATAGCCCACACACCTTAATGGGTCTTGTCTACCTTCATTAGTCTTCAAAGAACAACCATTTGCTACCAAAGTAAATCAGTATTCTGAAAAAAAAAAATGCTTCTGAAGAGCAAGGAAACAGTTAGGAATGTGAAGAGAGAACCACAGAATGGGGGAGAATTTCTGCTACCTACTTTTCCAACAGAAGATTAATAGCCAGAATATATAAAGAACTCAAAAATCTAACATCAAAAAACCCAAATAACTCAATTAGTAAACAGGCAAATGAACTAAACAGACACTTCTTAAAAGAAGAAATACAAAAGGCCAACAAATACATGAAAAAATGTTCAGCATCATTAGGAATTAGGGAAATGCAAATCAGAGCCACCCAGAGATTTCCTCCCTCGCAGTCAGAACAGAGTCATCTAGACACAGACAGTGGTCAGGCTGGAGAGGACGTGGATGAAAAGGAACACTTTTGCACTATTGCTGAGTGCCACAGTCTGGCCGGGCACAAAAACTTGTAGATGCAAACAGCAGGTCTTTATTCCCGAACTCTCACCGCACTCTACACGCATGTTCTGGGGAAATCCACTCCCTCCACCTCAAAACACCCCCCCCCCCAGAACTCCACGGGAACTCCAAAGGAGGGGCGCAGGAGCCGCCCTAATCCCGGAGCAGGGTCACCTTTCAAACCAAAATGCCATGCGTCATTCCTACTTGGCTATGGCTCTCAGCAGCTGAGATCGTATGGAAATCCGTATGGAGGTTTCTTAAAAGACTAGGCGTGGAACCACTTCTGCAGTGTGATGGGATCTGTGGGGGACCGGGAGATTGGGGTCACTAACCCCAGGCTGGAAGAGGTGGACTTGTGCTGCCTTGGGAGGTGCCACCGGAGAGACCCTGAAAACTTCCAGGAGATACAGAAACCTGTCGGGGCGCAGCGCGTGGAGGGGATAAACCCGAGAGCCCACCAGAGGAGCACACGCCCTGGACAGGACATGCACCAGCAGGGCGGAGGCAGGGCGCAGCTGGAGGGGCTTCATCACGAAACTCGGCCCTGGCCCTTCCACGGCAGGAGGGAAGGGGCTCAGTGTGTGGGGACCCAGGCCGTTCTCCCGAGACCGCCCAGGGCTGGGGGGCCTTGGTTTCCCCCCTTGCCTAACTGCAGAGACTCCAGCGTCTGACCGCGGCGCCTGCCCCGCACAGCAGTGTGCCTTGCTCTGCTGCCACTAGAGACCTGTGACTGTCCTCACCAGGGACGGGTGGCTGAGGCTGGGCTTGATGGAAACCTGGGCAGGCCGCTGCAGGCCTTGCGGGCCCTGTGTCGGGGCGTGCAGTCGCCCAGCCCAGTCACCCTGCGGGCTGCACCTGTGAGGAGAGACGGGGCCTGAGCCGGGCTCCTCTTCCCAGGAGCCGTGTGCTTTGAGGGAGTCTTAGGGAGGGGACCTGACCTCGGTGAGGAGGGGCCAGCCTCAGTGGGGGCTTTCCGTGTCCCGTGAACAACTGGACCTCACGCGGGTGTGGTCAGGAAGCCGGTGTCAGCGGGCGGTCGTCCTCCGTAGCGGGGTGTGTGGCTGCAGGGAGGATCCCTCACTGTCGACCATTCCCCTGTTTTAGTCAGCTGTTTCGCTGTGTGCCTAAAAGATCGGCCGTGACAGTTTCAGGGGAGGAAAAGTTTATTGAGGGATTCACGGTTTCAGAGGTGTCAATCCGTAGACAGCAGACTCCATTCCACGGGGCTCAAAAGAGGCTGAAGACTGTGGAGGAAGAGTGTGGTGGAGGGCAGCTCCCATGATGGTCAGGAAGCAGACTCCACTCACGGGCACGAACTCTCCACCCACAGCCACACCACACCTCCTCCGTCACCAGCTAGTCCCACCAGGGACCGAATCCCTGACTGGGTGGGGCTCTCACAGCCCGGTGCTTTCTCCTGTGAACCGTCTTGCATTGCCTCACCTGCGAGCTTTGGGGGCACCTCACATCCAAACCATGACAGCCTCAGGGAGGTCCCATGGTGTGAGTGACCTCCATGACGCTCCTGTGACTTGGGCAGTTCCCTGGGTGGCCCTTATGCTCCACCCCTGCTCACACAGGGCACCTCTGCCCCAGCAGGGACTCCTGGTGGTCCTGTGGCCCTGGAAGCACGTCCTCCCGTCAGCAGGCATCTGGCTGGCCTGGATGACCTAGAAAGTGGATGTTCACGTTAGAAGACTGAGCCTCGGCCACTGTGGGAAAGTCATCTCGGAATGTCCCCTGGCTTTGCTCTCAGGCTTCTGGGACCGCTTTTCCTGCCCTGCCTGTGGGAGCAGGGGTGGCTTCCAGACAGGATGTCTCCAGGGACTGTTCCCCGCTGGGAGTCGCCGTTCTGCCTCCTGCCTGTCCTGCTCCAGGGCATTGGGAGGAGAGGCTGGACAGGACAGGCCTCACAGCACCGTCTCCTCCCTCGGTGCTGTTCTGCCAGCCCCTCCCTGCGTCTCACAGCCACACCTGGCACCAGCAGGTGTGCACTTTGTACCTCGGGGTGCTCCTTCCCACAGGGCAGGTCCTGGCTAGTGTTTCCTTGGTGAGCACCGTGTCCTTGCTCTCTGAGGAAGCCATCCTGGGAGCAGGCAGGAGGGGCGGGCGCTGGGGAGGGTAGGGGAGGACAGGGGCCGGGGAGCGGACGCTGCTGGTGCCAGGGACAGTGACTGTGGAACTCAGGAGGGGCCAAGTCCTGGAAGGGGCGACGTACTTGGGGGTCTGGGAAGCAGTGCCTGTCCTGCTGGGCAGTGCCTGGGAGGGGTGGCTGCAGCAGCGGCTCCCCTGTGCACCTGGTCCTGCACTCCGCCTCCGCTGGGAAGGCGGCTCCTCCATCCTGCTCAGGAGTGCTCTTCCCACCCCTGCCTGGGAGTGGACTGGCTCCAGCCTGGCCGCGGGCCCTGTGGTCCCAGGCTGGCGAGCCTCCAGGAGGCCGAGGAAGCCGCCTGCAGAGGGTCCCGCGGGTGTTGGCGCTGCCACGGCCCGATAGCCCCTGCTTCCTTTCACACAGGGGTCCATTCAGCCCACATCCAGAATTTCCCAGCTGTTGCAGGGGTTTCCATGGAAACAGGCAGTGCCCGTGAGAAAAGGAAAGCCCAGAGACCTGCTCACAGAATTTAAAGTACTTGAAATCCACTACTAGGTGCTGGACTTCGGCTCTAACAAAATCTTGAGTTTCAGGTTTTTATTGGTCAGTAAATTTTGACCATAAAATAGAACAGCTCTCTCCTGGACTGAAGTAACCTTTGGACAGCCTCTGCACCGTGTCCCGCCCTGCCGTCCTGCCCCTGCTGGGAGGGTGCCCACCTGCTGCCATGGTGGCACTCATTTGCACGATATTCATGATGTATGTGTTAGTTAAACAATGATTCACAGTCACTGTCCATTTGATCCTCAGAGCAGTGCTAGGAAGCAGACAGGAAAAGTGGTTTCGTCCCTCTTTACAGAGAGGAAACAGACCAGGGCCAGAGGGTTGGTTCCAGCAAGTTCTGAGCATGGATGCCTGAGCCTCGCTGTGGAGAGAGTGGCCGGCCCCTGGCCTGCGCTGAGCGAGTCTGGTCCTGACATGTGTTCCCTTCCAACATGTGGCTTCTCACAGAGACGTTTGGTGGGAGAAGGAAACGTCTGCAAATCCAGCACAAATGCTGGACTCCTGACCGCCCCCCAGACACAGTTGCCAAGAAGACGCTTCCCTTCTAGCTGACCTCACGCTCGGAGGCGGAGCAGGAGGGGTGAGAGCAGGTAGCCATGCAGCACGGAGCCCTGTGCAGATGGGCGCAGGGTGAGGTCTGCCTGTGCCTTCCTGCCCAGGGGGTGGGAGACGCTGTCCTCCAGAACCCAGGGTGCACCAACTAAATACTGTGCCAGTGTAAGTGCACTGGGTGGGGCAGAAGACGAGGCGGGAAACGTCAAACAACACGTGGCCTTGGAACGGGCCCGTGGGCGGCGGCTCCTGGTGGAGCTGTTCCCTGGGCTGACCCAGGGTGCCACACACAGCCGCACATGTGCTAACGCTCCTAGAGCTGGACACCACATGTAAAAGGGTCAGTTTTATTGAGTGATAATTGTAAAGGTAACATAAAGTAGATGTTAGAAAGTTAATAAAGTTAATGTAGCTTTATTAATTTACTTTATCAATGTATTGTAGTTATGTTCATAGAGTTTATCAAAAGTTCATAAATGAAAGGAAATATATGTGATAATATAAAATATTTATAAGCATTCTGTAAGGGAAGATTGTTAAAAAGTTAGTACTTGTATAAAGTCACAGGGATAGATTTGTCCCCTTTTTTATGAAGCTTCATAATACTTTAGAGGCAACTAACATGAGATTTCATCTTGAAAACCAGGCCTACCCTGTGGATAAACCCCTGTAGTCACACCCTTAACCTAAGTGCCCACAAAGTGAGGACTGCAGCCTCCTCCCATGTAAGCAGTGATGCAGTTAGATACAGGTGACTATGAAGTGTGTATGGTGGACATGAACCCATCTCGTTGGCCCTCACGTACACACTGTGTGCATTGACGTGCTGTAGGACGGGGAGCCATGTCCAGGGGCATACGAAATGTTTATGGTGGACGTCCGTAGATCTCATTGGCCCTCACGTACACTGTGAATCTGACGTGCTGTAGGATGGGGAGCATGTGCAGGCGCCCAGGCTGGTTGAACATCGGGACCCTTTTTGGAAACCATTACAAATGTCAAGGCGTCCATGGTAAAGCCTCCAACCCAGCTGTGTCCTTTTGCATAGGACTATGTCCAGGCAGCACCCTGGGGACCCAGGCACCAAGGCACCGCTCCCCTCTCAGCCACACGAATCCCTTCTGCCTGGATTTGAGTCTGGCTCCTTCCCTGGGTAGCAGTGTGAGCTAACACAGTCGATTTACGTGGACGTAGAGAAGACTGATGTCACCACCCCTTGGTCTACGCATGGGCCTTGAATGTTGTTCTGAGTTCCAGTCCTTCCTGTTGTACATTTGTGGCCTTGGGCAGTTTCAGCTGGCCTGGGGAACGGGGCCTGCTCTGCCCACAGGCTGCTGTGGGACTCAGTGCCACAGAGTCGGAGTAGCACTGCAGCCCACCCAGCCTCAGTAAGTGGAGTGGACACACACAGCCCACTACCAGTCAGCACAGAAGAACCATGGCCTCCCTGAATGTTCTGTTTCCTCCTCTCCCTCACTTCAGGGAGTATCACAGGGGATTCTCTGGGGTGGGTTGGCCCCAGATACTAGAAATTTGGTTCAGATTTAAAATATTGGAAGTGACAAAACACCAGTCAAACCAAAGCGTGAGACATCCTGTAAAATAACCCACAGTGTCCTCCACAGAGGCAGGTCACGCTCCTTGATCGTGACAACCTCGTGGTGCAGGAGCCTGAGGTGGCTCCCAGACAGGGGATGGTGCTCTTGGGAAACCAGTGACATTTGAACAGGGGGATCCGTTGGCAGTGGTGTGTGTGCCTAGTTTCCACCCCAGGGAAGGTGGGCGAGGGGCACTTGGGGGGACTCATCGTGCCATTCTCTTCTATAAGTCTAAAATATTTCAAAGTAAGAATTTAAAAGAGATTAAAAAAATAATAAATTCTTGAAGATGCCCACTTTTAAAAAATTCAAGATTAACCTCCAACTTAAAATAATAAATAGAATTTACCCGTGTTTCTTTCCAGCACTGCAGTAACGAGCTGTTCGACCGACCCTCTTTTTCTTGCTTGCTTTGTAGACAAAGTTTACATGGGGCCAGGACAGCTGTATCAAGATCTGCAAAACCTGCTGCACGACCTGAATGTCGTGGGCCAGATTGCTCAGCTGATAGGAAACCTTAAAGGGAGCTATCAGGTAGGTGGGGCGCACTGGAGCTCTGTCGGGGGTGTGGGTGTCTGCAGGTCTGCCACGGGGACTGCGCGCTTGACTCACCGCGTGGCCTGTTGTGCCTTTCCCTTGGTTGGGTGGCCGGGCTCCGGTGTAGCTCGTGTGCATCTAGCAGTGCACCAAGGTCAGGTCTGCTGGAGATGCCTCGCCGTGCACGCTGGTCCACTCTGAATGTCCTGCTCAGGTGGGGCGCTTTGGGCTTCCCTGAATGTTCTGTGTTGCAACTTGGCTTTTCCTCCTCCTCCTCCATGTTTTTTAAACTCTTTTAAAATAAATGTGCTTCTGGGTTCCCTCTGTAGAACTTAAACCAGTCCGTAGCCCATGATTGGACATCAGGTTTACAAAGACTGATTCTGAAGAAAGAAGAAGAAATCAGAGCTGCTGACCGCTGCAGAATTCAGCTACAGCTCCCGGGGAAGCAGGACAAGTCAGTGACGTCAGAGAGCCCTCCTGGGCGGGGTGGGTCTCTGTCCCCGGGTGGGTGCTCTTGGCTGGTGCCTGGTGGAGACGGGCGTGTGGCGTGCCTTCTGTAGAGTGTGCGTCTGTTGCTCCTGGCAGGTCTGGGCGGCCCACTTTCTTCACGGCTGTGTTCAACACCTTCACACCTGCCATCAAAGAGTCCTGGGTCAACAACTTGCAGATGGCCAAGCTCGCCCTGGGTAAGATGTGGCTCACCGAAGCTGACCTGGGTGTGCTGAGAAAGCCACGCATCCCGCTGGTTGTCCGCTGTGGACCTTTCTATGCCGAACTCCCAGTCTCAGAGGGT